>NC_134693.1:38337214-39537214 GCF_050947455.1 Rhinoderma darwinii | reverse complement strand
ATCGTGGCTCTCATAGTCTTGCATAGAGAGACTGTTACTTCCAGTCTACACAGCAGACACCTTAGGATTTGGCTAGGCAATGTGCTGGTCATGTGGTCAACAGATCGGCGCAGATATCTTTAACATTAAGCCACCGTTTAGAGAATTACTTTCTCTATCTTTTTCCTAACCTACTTTACAAACGGAGGAAAAATATTTTTTTTCCAGAGTGCTTCTTTAAAATTCTTGTCCACCTTTTTGTGCATAAAATTCTATCTCCTGCCATAATTAATAGACTTGTCAGAAGATAATGTGTGGTCCAGTGTACCGATTTATTAACGTTTACTCTCAGATCATTCACAAAACAGCTACATCTATGGGCACTTTACCAGTGACCCTGCTGCAGCCAATTGGACTAGACTGCAGAGTAGTGTGTTGATGCACTTGGGGTGGTTTGCTGATGATGCGGTGCAGGGTTGTCACCTTGGACCATGTACGTATGTAATGCTACGTGATGACTGTGATGCAATGCATGTGTTGGGCTTAAACATCATTGGGGGGACCAAAAATAGCGGGTAAACTTTTGCTGTCTGTCATCAGACTGCTAAACTTGAATAGATCTTGAAGGTATCCGCTTATGGAATAACCCATGTTTCTTTTGCTAGAGAATTTTCATGTGTAAGGGCTCGTTCACATCAGCATTCGCTTCCCGCTGATGGGTTCCGTTGGAGCTTACCGTCGGAGGAACCCATCAACGGAAAGGCATGCGTAAACCTTCCGTTTGCATTGCCATTTATTTAAATGGTAATGCTTCCGTTGCCTATGGTTTCTTTTTTTCTCCGTTCCCTAAAATCAATGGTAATGCAAACAGAAGCTATGGATTCCATTTGCCTTTCCGTTGAAGAACGCTGATGTGAATAGGCCCTTAGTTAGTTAGTTTTTGGTTTTTTTTAAACAAGAAAAAAAAAACACATCCCTTTTGTGTTTCAGTGTTTCTGTAGCAATTTTTGTTATCGGGCATCAAAGTATTACGAAGCTCAAATTCCCCAAACCCCAGTATGGAACAGAGAAGACGAAAGGTAATTTCAATTCTGTTTTCATGTTTCACCCCAAATTTTTCTCTGTAAGCATCCATTTCAATAGGAAGTTCAGAAAAATGTTGCCCCCCGAACACTACTTTATTTCACATTCTGTTAGTCCTCCTCTAATAACCCCCAGAAACCTAAACATATGTGTGAATAATATTAGTCGCTCTTTTTAGAAGGCTTCAGGTTAAGTGCTATTCAAAAAAATTATTTTACATTTTTATTTGTCTCAAGTACCCCAGCTAAATCCATAGAGTGAGGTGGTACAAAGGACTAGGGGCCAGAAGAGCGCAACGAGGTGTAAATGACCCACTAGGGAGGGAGATGATGATAACTCAAGGATTTTATAAGCATTCAGTCCCCCCACGTAGGCAATGGTACAAGAAAACTAGAAAAAGAGGAGCTTCTCAAAAGTGGCAGACAATATTTGCATTCACAGTATACATTTTGGAACAAAAGTGATACACGCTATTTATACCCTGAATAGATCACTACAGGAAGAGCCTACAATGCTACAATGGGGAAGGATTTGGGTGTAATTGTTGATGATAAACAAAATTATATCATGCAATTCCAGTCTGCTGCATCAAAAGCGAACATACGGTCTTGTATTAGGAAAGCCATGGATTATAGAGAAGACAGTATTATTTTACCCCTTTATAAAGCATTGGAGCGGCCACATCTTGAGTACGCAGTCCAGTTTTGGGCACCAGTCCATACAAAAGATATCAGAGAGTTCAATGAAGGGCAACCCTAAAGAGAATCTGTCACCAGGTTTACGCTGCCCTATCTGAGGGCAGCATTAGTGGTACCAGAGACCCTGATTCTTGCGGTATATAACGTTACGCTTTTAGGCTCAGTGCACACGATGCGTATTACGTGCGGTTGTGCCCCGCGGATTTGTGTGTGGCAAATCCGCAGCGTAATACAGTACCAGCATTGTCAATGACATTCCGGGAAATGTCACTTATGCGCTGCAGTATTGTTCAGGGGGGAAATTGACCTGCGGTGCTTATTTTAAAATCCGTAGCATGTCAATTTATCTATCTTCTCTGCTTATGAACTCTATCTGCTTAGTGCTGTGGAAAATTGCACCAAAAACCGCAGCATGAAAATGCGCTGAAAAACGCATCGTATTTACTTGCGAATTTCCCGCGTATTGCTGCAGTTTTGGTGCATATTTTCTACAGCAAAATACGCAATGTGTACATGTAGCCTAATTCACTTGTTTTCCTAAAATCCCTCTTAATGATTTGCTCGCGTCCTTGATATTCAAGAGTTGCGTCTAGCCCCGCCCACTCGCTCTGATTGGCAGCTTTTTTGCCATGCAGAGTATGGGGGGGGGGGGGGGAAGCTGTCACTTGGCGTCCAGTGGTCGGAGTTCTCCGCAGCTTATGCATACGAGCTGCTGAAGGAAAAAATAGTTTTGTAAAAAAAACTACTGAACGGTAAAAAGTGAATGATACAGCGTTGGAATGAGGGTCTCTAGCACTACTTTATGTTCAGATAGGACAGCGTAACCCCGGTAACAGATTCCCTTTAAATAAATAAAAAATCATTTATCTTTCAATAATTGTAACATTTCTATAAGGGGAGTTTCCCAGTACAACCACCAGGTGGTGCTAGGTGTTGAGATTTACTCAGTACATAGGACTGCATGTTTCATCCTATCATAAAGATTATTAGGGAAATAATAAAGGGAGGGGAGAGTCAATCTGCTTATTTCATGAGGCTTTCACATATTTGACTTTGTGATCTTTTCCTTAGATAATGTTAATCCTGATTTTGTTTTTTGTGTCTCTTTTATTACAGTTCCCCAGTCATTAAGCTTTACAAGGAAGGGGAAAGGTAAGCTTATGTGTGTGAGATTTCTGTAAAAGAACTTGATTTTGTGTATTTAGTTTTACATGAAACGGAGTTCCCAACTAGATCTCGGTGGACTGTGGCTGTTGTATATCTAGGTTTCTTAAAAATTTTTAACTGTTTGCCACATTAACGGTTGGTATATAAAATGTGAATGCTGGGAAAGTGTAAGGCGCTGTTCACACAGAGTTTTTTTTGGCAAGGTTTTTTTTTTTTTTTTAACGCCGAAAGCGCGTCAGAAACTGCCTCCCATTGATTTCAGAGGGGCGGCAGAGGCGTTTTTTTCCTGCGAGCGGAAAAAAAAGCAACATGACCTATCTTTTGGGGAAAACGCTTGCGGTTTTTTCCTTTGCCTGTTTGAAGAAATAGGTTAAAGAAAAGCGGCAAAAAACTCGTGTGGTGGCCTTTTATGTGTAATAGGGATAATAACTGGCTAAACAGTAGTAAACAGAAGGTGTTTATCAGATGTGTCTATACTTCCTTTTGCATTGCATTAAGTTGTACAATTTCTCATGATGCCAATTCAATCTCGCGCCATTTAGTAAAAAAAGTATATCTTTTTTTAACATGGGTGTCAAATGGCAGACCGATTCCTCTGATAGATGCCATCCGTTGCCCATTCTACACTTCTAGTTTAGTAGTACACGTATAGTTTTTGTTTTCACTGGATGGCTGTGACGTATACGTGTTTTTGTTTTTGTTTTTTACCTCAATGATTATATTGGATTTAGAGAGAAAGGAAAGACAGATCAGTAGAATGGACTCTTATCAGAGCAGAGTAACATTTTGGAGTACCATAGGGGTCCGTTCCTTTCAGTTTATTAATGAACTTGTACAGGAATTAGAGGATAGAATTTCAATAATTTCAGCCGATAAGTTCTTTGGAGTGATTCACACTAAAGAGGATAGTATCTGTAATACAGACGGACTAGGAAGTTGGAGGCTTGTAGTATTGAAGAGTCGTGTTGAATTAAGTTTAATGTAGATAAATAAAATGTAATGCACTTCCACAAATTGTATCCTAAAACATTAAAGGGGTATTCCATGACCTGTTTCAGGCTATTAATATTTGATTGATGAGGGTCTGACCCCTGGGACTCCGTCTCCCATGAGCACCGCATCCGCTTCATTGTTTACGTGGGTACAGGTTGTCATCCGTATGCCCATTGTGACTTGGTGAACCATGAAGGGAATCCACTATTGTGCTGATTTTCAGGGGTCCCAGAAGTTGGACCCCACTGATCAAATAATGGTGAGCTATCCTAAGGTCTTGGAAAATCCCTTTAAATGGTAAAACATTGAGTAAAATGGACTTGGAGATATTAGTGCATGGCAAAATGACCTTAAAGAGGCTCTGTCACCAGATTTTCAAACCCCTATCTCCTATTGCATGTGATCGGCGCTGCAATGTAGAGAACAGTAACGTTTTTTTTTTCAAAAACGAGCATTTTTGGCCAAGTTATGACCATTTTTATATTTATGCAAATGAGCCTTTCTTAAGTACAACTGGGCGTGTTTAAAGTTATGTCCAACTGGGCGTGTATTATGTGCGTACATCTGGGCGTTTTTACTTGTTTTACTAGCTGGGCATTGTGAATAGAAGTGTATGATGCTGACGAATCAGCATCATCCACTTCTCTTCGTTACCACCCAGCTTCTGGCAGTGCACAGACACACAGCGTGTCCTCGCGAGATCACGCTGTGACGTCACTCACTTCCTCCCACAGGAACTTCATCGCGTCGGATGAGCGAGGACACGCTGTGTGTCTGAACTGCCAGAAGCTGGGTGGTAACGAAGAGAAGTGGATGATGCTGTTTCGTCAGCATCATACACTTCTATTCACAACATCCAGCTAGTAAAACAAGTAAAAACGCCCAGATGTTTGCACACAATACACGCCCAGTTGGACATAACTTTAAACACGCCCAGTTGTACATAAGAAAGGCTCATTTGCATAAATATAAAAATGCTCATAACTTGGCCAATAATGCTCGTTTTAAAAAAAAAACAAAAAACGTTACTCTTATCTACATTGCAGCGCCGATCTGCTGCAATAGGAGATAGGGGTTTGAAAATCTGGTGACCGAGCCTCTGTAAGCAAGCAGTGCCTGGTAGCAGCTGCGTGGCAATTAACATCAGGGGATGCTTTAAAAGGGGCCTAGACGCACATGATATGATATGAAAATATAGTTTTTCCTCAGGGACCCGCTTTTGTGATAGTTGGCGGTTGGACCCCCAGCGGTCCTGTACATATGTGTTTAGATGGTGTTTGTGGGAGAACCCCTTTATAGGGTAACTAATCTTTCAGAAAACTTCTGACACGTTCTAGTGAGATGTCAGAAGTTCTGATTGGTGGGGTCCGAGCATGGAGACCCCTGCCGATAGCTAAAAATAAGCGGCAGAAGCGCTTAGGTGAGCGTGGAGCTGCTTGGTTTCTGATCGGATTTTCTCGGGAAGTTGATGTAGCGGTGTACGGACTCTATAGAAAGTCTGAGTCCCTACGCTGTTAAATCGGCTTTCCAAAAAAAGCAGATCAGAAACTAAGTGGCTCAGTGCTCACCTCAGCGTGTCTGCCGCTTCGTTTTCGTGATTGGCCGGGGTCTCAATGCTCGGACCCCCCCCCCCACCGATCAAAACTTATGACATGTCAGAAGTTTTCTGAAAGGTAAGTCACCCTTTAAATCATAAAATCCTCTGTCTGCAGCTGGTGGGAAACCTTAGAAGTTTATTGTGACTTAACAAATGCATGTTCATACAGGCAGTTATGTGTTTTTTTCAGAGCAGTGCAGTTTTGTGTCGCACCATTACCAAAACAGACATACCCAAATGTAAATAGAAAATCATAATAGGCAGGAAAAAAACGGCTAATCTAGACTATAAGGCCCCATTCACATCGCGTTTGTGCTATCTGCCAAGCATATGTTTTAAAAAAAAAATAAAAACGTGTGCCATTGAAAACTTATACAAACGTGTATCATTTTCTGTTTACGTCTGTTTTTTTATAGCGTGTGTTTCACTTATACTCATATGCCTGTATACGTTTCTACCAATAAAATGTATACGTTTTTCCTTAAAAGTGAGCACTGATAGAAGAAAAAAACATGATAGATTTACTGTATATAAACTGATACAAATGCATAGCATTATGTTGGCATACATCATCCATTGAGATCAATGCAAAAAAAAAAAAGTTACGTCGTGTATATGTTTTTTTTGAAGTACAGAATAGCATCGCAGACTACGCTTTTCAGTACTTTCAAAAATCAGTATCCCACGACATACGTAGGCCAAACTGATGCTATTTTGTTCTTTGACCCACTATAGTCTATGTATACGCCAAGCTATACGTTTCAATACTTTTGTAGTGTTTAAAAACGTATAAGCTCGGCGGATGGCACAAACGTGATGTGAATGGGGCCTAACTTACAGAGACATTTGAAATTTTTGCAGACTAAAAAAAAATTTGTCCTATAAGAGTTGAGAATATCGTTTTCCACTTTAATCTGTCACATTTAGAAAAACCTGTATATATTTAGAAAGATCTAGTTTTTGAATTACTGTGAAAAGTTGCCACTTTCCGTAACTCCTATGGTCTTCAATGGAGAAGTGGCCGCTGTGATTTGGCAAACGACCGTCCCCGGGTCCCCCACTTTGCCTATAAGGCTCTTATAGAATGGCATAAATGTTTAAAGGGGTTTTCCCATGAGGGATATTTATGATCTATCCACAGGATATGCCATATATGTCCGATAGATGCGGGACCCACCTCTGGGACCCGCACCTATCTCTAGAACGGGGTCCCCTAAACCGTGTTCTAGCTTTTTGTGCTCACGCTGCCTCCCGGCCACTTCCAGATTTATGACCTATCCTGTGGATAAGTCATAAATGTCCCTCATGGGAAAATCCCTTTTAAGATGATATTCCCCTTTTTGATTTTTACTGGTGTACTATCACATTGTGAAAAAAAAACCAAAAAAAAAACACATTTTGTGGATTTAATTTGGGCTCACCCCCTTTGATAATTAGGTTTACTTTGCTTTTTGGTCTTTCCTGCGGTCTACGTTGTTTGGTCTGTATGATTTACTGTACAGCTGCCGGTAACAAAGCCTGTTGAAATAATACACAAATACGTTCTATGTACACAGGCAGCAGACGATATTACCAGCAGAACCAAAAGTCTTATTCATTAAATCTGTTGACAGTTCAATGCCAGATTTATTTGTGTTGTCTTCGTGGGCCCCGTCATGTCATTCAATACCTTTTTTATGTCCTTGCGGTAGATATAAAGCAAGAAATGGCCACTAAATCTGTATCTTGTATTGATACATTTATTCTTACTGTGATTTCTGTCACATCCTGGCTTATGATGATGGATTTCTTGAAAGGTTATTGCTGGGGATACTGTCTGTATTTGCTGTCGGTGCTGTTTAGGTTGTGAATGCAAAAAGTTTCAGGGGATTTTTCCTTAATTTGCAAATTGATACTTCATTTCATAGTTTCGTTTCCTTATCAGATGTGTATCTTAATTCTCTAGTAAACTCGCTTGATACTTTAATATTTTTTTTTCCGATTTACTTCCTCTCTGCCACATAAATGATTTCATCAGCAATAGGCAGAAATCCAATGTGAACACGCTTGATATGTCTGTTTACGTCAAGTTATTATAGTCGCCGTTGCAAATTGGGTATCAAATACGAGGGCTTGATTGTTTGATATGGCTTGTGCCAGTCCAAGCAACACAATGAGAGAATTGACTCGCCAGTTATCACCTGTTAGCTGAAAGGTAAAGTGTAGCTCCTGTTATGTGGTTCTCTCCAGACGTGATGTAACTGTACGTCACAGCCGCCAAGGGGAAGTATGGAGCAGGCTCACGGGTTCAGCCTGCTCCATACTCAACGGGTGCCGGTTTCAATGGCTGAGATTGGAGATAAGTCTTATCCAGGCTATTTGACATCTTGGATGCCCTGGTCAATAGCCACCTTGGCATCTAAGGTGATAGCCCATCGCCCCCCCCCCTCCCTGATTACAGGGTGCTGATGGATGTCATGTCAGCCTTAGGAAGACCCCCAGGTCCGCCAGCTTTCTGCTCCTATTAAGCCCAATATATAGGTATTGCAGTGTGTTGTACCAGCAAAAAGTAAAAAACAGTTGAATAAAAAATGTTAATAATTTAACCCAAAAAATGGCTGCATCTTAAAAGTGGTCTAAAAGTGACAGTGGGAAAGCGGGTGCTCCAGTTACCTAGGAAAAAATACATTGCTGAAAGCCTCTCCAGCAAAACTCCTGCAGGAGAGGATTCTGGCTTTGTACAGTTGCCTATGCGACATTGTAGAGCTGTCTAGGCAAATCGATCATCCACTCTCTGCGCTGTGTCTCCAGCTGTTGCTTTTAAACTTCTGGCAGGTTACATCGACACACTCCTAACCGTTAATACACTTTACCTACAAGTTTGTAAAATCGATTGGCCCAGTGTATCATTATCATTATGGCAAATCTAACTCAATTGATAATTAATATTAATACTACACAAGGTATATTTAAAGGGTAACTAAACGTTCTACAAACTTCAGACATGTCATAGTGACATGTCAGAAGTTTTGATTGGTGGGGGTCTGAGCACTGAGACCCCCACCAATTGCTAAAACAAAGCATCAGAAGCGCTCGTGTGTGCGCTCAGCCGCTTCGTTACTATTTGGCTTATTCCGGAAAGCTGATGTTTCGGAGTACGGGCTCATAGACTTTCTATTGAGACCGTACTACGATACATTGATTTCCGGGAAAGGCCGAACAGGAACTAAGCGGATGAGCGCTCACACCAGTGCTTTTGCCGCTTCGTTTTAGCGATTTGGTGGGGGTCTCAGAAGTTTTGATTGGTGGGGGTCCGAGCACTGACATGTCACTATGACATGTCAGAAGTTTGTCGAATGTTTAGTTAGGCCTCGTGCACACTTACGCGTCACCGTTTTCACAGCCGCTTTTGACGGGGTCCGTGAACCCGTTTTAGCGCCCGTGTGGTTTCCGTGTGCACTCCGTGTTTCCGTGCGCCGAGCATGGTACTGTCCAGGGTGCTGAAAGAGTTAATGGGCTGCACTGATCGGCGGTAACTCTTTCAGCAACCTTGACAGTACCATGCTCGGCGCGCGGAAAATACAATTTTAATGTAATGAAAAAAAATTAGTTCATACTTACATTCCTCCTGTCCGGCCTCCAGCGATGACGTTCAATCCATGTCGCCTCTGCAGCCAATCAAAGGCTGCAGCGTCATACAGGAAGGCTGGACTGGAGGAAGAAGAGCGACTCGTCACCAAGACAACGACCGGGGTACGTATGAAATGCTTTTTATTTTATTTTTAATCAGCAGCCTCTTTTCTCTATCAGTTATTGATAGAGACAAGTGGCTGCCGATTAGTGTAATATTTTTCTAATGTTTTTATGCCCGCCCGGCGGTTGCTAGGCAACGGCTCCGTCACACACGGACGGCACACGGATGCCTTCCGTGCGCCTTCAGTTTTTTTGACGGCCCCATTGACTTGCATGGGCCTCACGGTCACGGAATCCCGGACCAAAGTAGGACATGCTCTACTTTGGATCGGAAAGGAGCAACGGACCGTCAAAAAAACTGAAGTGTGCATGGCCCCATTGAAATGAATGAGTTCAGAGTGCTATCAGTGACAAAAACGGATAGCACCCTGAAGGAAAAAACTGAAGTGTGCATGAGGCCTTACCCTTTAAAAGTTTCAGAATTTTTTTTTATTATATAATGAATATGCTTTATTTATATAAAACCATAAACCCCATGCAGTAAACATTTAAAATACATAGATAATATAACTGGTTGGTAAGACACCTGCAGAAGAACATTGTATAGGTCACATATAAGTCACAGGGATAGTAACCTTGACATATGTTTTGGGTGTTGACATATATACCATGTATTTTTATTAGATACTTTTCGGTTTCTTTGTTCATATCACAGTCAATACATTAAATCAAATCTAATTCCAACGCTTTCTGTTTTTAGTGGCAGCTCAGGAGAGGAAGTCAAATTGACTGGGTTTCTGGATTTCAGAATATTGAATCCATCTTTCAAACATGCGACAGAAAGTGGTGGTTTAAGCTCTGCCAATAGTGATGAAGATGGTGAACCTGAACAGGCCTTTGTCTCCTCGATTATCCCAGTACCCGAACAGAACCATAAAGATACAGAATTACTACAGGACAGTGGTAATGTAACACCGGTGGAGAAGACTCCAGACATAAACCACAATTTGGCAGACGTAACAGAAAGATTAATTCGTTGTAATTTAAGTGACCTTGAAAAGACTTCTGGTCAGTTTACCCAAGATGTCAGGCATGAGACAGAGGTGGCACAGTCTAAAGAAGATGCCAAGGTAGTTACTGAAGTCACTCAGAGAGCAGTAAGCAAAAGTGGCGCAGAACATCTACGGAAATTTCTCCGCAAATCCAAGAGTTCTCAAACAACCCAACAAGATAATGTTCCTCCTATAGTAGTTCAAAGAAGTATGCTAGAAGTCCTCACACAGACCTTAAATGAATGGAAATCAGAGGATACCTTGAAATATCTTTTCGGTACAGATTATCTAGTGGAACATCCAGTTGATAAAGAACACAATCCGGTTGCCACCACCCGGGTACAGGATCTGGATGAAGATGATTTCATCGTAGACAATGATGACATTGAAAATTCTTCTAATAGTGCAACGACCTTGAAAGAGTGTTTGCCGTTTGAAAACGAGAACAGTGTTTCGAAGCCGCTTCCTGATTATACAAAGCTTAGAGAAGAAACGCATATGCTAGAAGTTCGTGTCAGAGAGTTCTTTAGAGGACGTTACGTTTTACCTGAAGAGGTGGAACGTGGGCAGGAGGAAATCAAGGAAGGACCTGAAATGGTTGAAAGCCAGGTTAGTACCAAAAAAATAAAAAATCAGTTGCTTATGTGGTGCAAGTAGTGCACTTTTTAGGAATGGATTAATGGTCGCAATGATGATGACCCATTCTTTGCCCACACTTACTGCTAGTAAATAGATCACTGCCCCCTAATGGTTAGGGTTGGTATATTTATGCTCCATGAACTGAGATTCTACAAAGAATATACATCCCCTTTCCTCAAGGCCAGTTGAAAGGGATCTATCAGAACAGTGGGTCATGATACACAAAGGGAGTACTTCTTGGTTAGTGTATTATAGTCAACCTTATACAACAAATATTTTTTGATTGGGGGACAGGGTGTATTCTCAGTTTTTGAAAAAGAGAATTACGAATTCTTGCAAATTTATAGCTGACATATTATAAAAAAGTATAAAATGTAGTCTGTGGTTGGCGCCATGTGGTTCTGCATCACTGAGTTAAAGAGGTATTCTCACTTCAGACATTTACAGCATATCCATACATTATGCTATAAATATCAGATAAGTAGGAGTCCTTTAGAAACGGCTAAGTGTGACCTGCACATATCAGACATTTATGACATATTTAGTGGATATGACATAGAAGTTTGGAGTGGGACTATGCCTTTATGTCATAGTCATAATATATTTGCTTGTCTTTGACTATATTAATGATGAAAGTAGTCCAATGAGAAGGATTTCCTAATTTTTCTAATCAATACATCTATATGTTTTAAGGCAATTTGGCCTTTTTTTAAAAAGCACTTAAAGGGATTGTCCCACCATTAAATATCATATTTATTGCATACAGTCCTCACCAAAAGTTTTGAGACTGGAACAAATTTTGTCTTCACAAAGTTTACCGCTTCAGTGTTTTTAGATCTTTTAGGCTGTGTTCACATCAGCGTTGTCTTTCTGTTGAGGGATTCTGTCGGAGGTTTCCGCCAGGGGAACCCCTCAACGGAAAGGCAAACGGTAACATTGGCTTCCGTTTGCACCACCATTGATCTCAATGGTGATGGAAACATTGCTAATGGTTTTTGTTTGTCACCGTTGTGACAGGATTCCGTTCTTTTTTACGGAATCAATAGCGCAGTCAGCTTCCCTGTACTTCCTGCAAAATGTTAATCTGTCCTTGATGTTTTTCTTGGAGAGAAGTGGCTTCTTGACACCAGGCCAGCCTCCAGAAGCCTGCTGCCATTCCTGAGCACGCTCTGCACTGGTATTGAACCGACCGGGTAGCTGTATCCTCTTTAGGAGACGGTCCTGGCACTTGCTGGACTTTCTTGGGCACCCTGAAACCTTCTGCACAGCAATTGAACCTCTCTCCTTGAATTTCTTGATGATCAAATAAATGGTTCATTTAGGGGCAATTTTATAAGCAACAATGTCCTTGCCTGTAAATCCCTTTTGATGCAAAGCAATGATGACTGCACGTGTTTCCTTGGAGGTAAACATGGTTAACAGAAGAAGACCATGATTTCGAGCACCATCCCCCTTTTAAAGCAACCGGTCTGCTCTCATAATTCAATCAGCATACCAGAGTGATATGATGCTGCCTTGTCCTTGTGAGCACTTTCTCCTAAGCTAACGAGAAGATCACTGAAAAGATGTTACAAGGTCATTTTGTGGCATGGCTGAAATGCAGTGGAAATCGGGGTTTTGTCAATACGTTAATTTTCATGGCAAGGAATTACTTTGCAATTCATCTGATCACTCTTCATAACAACCTAGAGTTAATGCTAATTGCCACTATAAAAACGTGAAGCAGCAAACTTTGTGAAAGCCAAAATTTGTGTCCGTTTCAACTTTTGGCCAGGACTGTAGATAATAAAAAAATGAATAATGTTTGCTATTTACATGCTGTTAAAAAAAACAAAAACGATCCAGTGAAGAGTTATGACATTTTACTTTCATAGTATGGCGCCATCTGCTGTTTAAAATGTATAGCAATGTGCATGTCCACCTAATGAGCGGAGTTCTGGTGGACATGCATGCTCTGTCACTCTCCTCACAGCCAGGTTCGCTGCATAGTGACCCACTGTTCACTGCAGAGCAGCCAATAGAAGTAGCTTTCTGCCCTGCTTGTCAGGGAAGGAGCAGACTATCTTCAGTAGCATGGCAGTATAGCTGAGGAGATGACTCCTCAGTGAGTTAGGATTGTAAAGCTCTGCATCCTGACAGCAGATATGAACCTTACACATCTCCACTTCGTCTTTTTGTTTTTTAAATTATATTTTCATTGGTTTCTAAGGGAGTGGATGTCACACAGTTTTTATATATCGTCTCTACTTTGTATACCATATTGCCTATCTGCAGGGAAAGTAAGAAGCGTCTTTAACGTTAGCAGGCTGTGAGGGACAGAAATGTATTCTGCTGAGAGCCCACCACCAGCAGCAGAAATTAGCAGAAGCACCAAGGGGGAACACAGGGATTCAAAACCAGAATAATGTGTTTTTTTTAAAAAATGCTAGAAACACTGCAAATTACTTTAAAAACCCGCTATTAAAATAATTTCTGGACTTTTGGTATAAAAATGATTTATGGGATAGCGCCTTTAAAATAATTTTATATATTTTTCAGGACGCAACATCTTGGGCTCCACCTCTTCCTCTTCTGGACTCCTGTTCCCAGCAACAAGTCCGCAAAGGAATTGTACTAGAAAAACTTAAAAAAGTGTAAGTATTGCGGTATGTCTATGAAATGGCACTAACCATCCATTTGTTTTCTCTATATCACTTCTTTAAATAAAACTACTGTACAGTATGTCTATAGTAAACCATATCAATGTAGACGGCCAAAATAAAAGAAGCGACCTCTGCATTAGAGCTTAACTATAACGGTACATACATGCGAAGGGATTTGAAAGGGTGCCAATGATTGGAATTTGGCCTCATTTATCGAAACGGTCTAACACAAAAACTGGCCTTGTTGTCCATAGCAACCAATCACAGTGCAGCTTTCGTTTTTCCAGAGCAGTTTAAAAAAAATGAAAGCTTAACTCTGGTTGCTATGGGCAACAATGGAATTTTTTTTCTGTTAGAGAATTTTAATAAATGAGACCCATAATATTGTACTTTGTCGGAACCTTTTTGTGAAATAATTTAGTATTTTCCTGAAGTTCTAGAATCTCATAGATGTATGATGTACCATCCTTTTCACCTGCTATCACTCGTCATCTTTTTCGTTAGCTTTTATTACTGATCGTGTTTAGTGCATCCGGCCGTGAAAAACACGATTTGTATTATTTTGAGCACTTGAATGTCACCCCTTTTTTTTTGTCACCTCTTCCTTGCCCAGCTTTAGCAGGAAACGGGCTTCTTTTTTGTGAAGTGTGAAAATTTGCACTTTTTATATGCATAATTTTTTGTTTTGTTTTTTCGGTTTGCAAGTAGACAACAGACTTAGTAACTCGAAATTGTTAAAATAGCTTAATTCGTTTTCTTGTATATGTGATTAACTGTAGGTAGTGGTGATAGCGATATTTTAAGAAAACAAGTAGAATGGACTCCTGGTCCTGAATATTTGTCTGCACGTATTTTTTTATATACCAGTTAGCGGTTATATTATTTTTATGACAGGTCAAATCTTTCCCAAATAACTGAACCAGACTCAGCAAAGTTGTACTCTAAAGACGTCTAAAATTTGCGTTTCCTCAAATGCACAATTTTAATTCACCTTCTTTTCCCCCAAAAAAACTCATATCAGAAAATAAAGTTCAGTGCAGACTGGATTTGAAATTGCAGCTTTCCATGTCACTCTTAGATTCTGCCACTTCCAGATCACCGCAGTGTCTCCCTTAGTCTTCGTTCACATCTGCGTCAGGGCTCCGTTCTGATGTTCCGTCGAAGCTTCCCCTCAGAACGGAACCCTGGCTGAGACAAACAGAAACCATTGGTTTCCATTAGCATCACCATTGATTTCAATGGTGACGGATCCTGTGCAAATGGTTTCCGTTTGTGTCAGTTTTGCAAGGGTTCCGTCGTCTTGACAAAACAACGGAACCCTTGCACAACTGACACCATCGGAAACCATTTGCACCGGATCCTAAACGGAAACCTAAGGCTTCTGTTTGTCTCAGTCAGGGTTCCGTTCTGAGGGGAAGTTTCGACGGAACGTCAGAATGGAACCCTGGCGCAGATGTGAACAAAGCCTTAAATAGGTTTAGGGGAAGCACTTTACCAATTCCACCCAGCGGCTGAGGGCTGTGAGTCCAACGGAAACTGCCAGTGATCAGCTGCAATAACTGGGGGCAGCAGCAGGCAATGGCACATGTAACTGCAGGGGACACGCAGCATTACTATGTTCCAATTTAATTGAATGGGTTATCATGTAATAAGTAGTCTCGCCGAACCCGCCAGTATGAGACAGACTTTTTGCAGCAGTTCCAAACAGCTGGGCACATCGCTATATGACTTCCACATGCTCTAGTGGGATATGTAAATAGAGGTTTTTCAGTTGGGGCCATCCCTTTAACAGTAGGCTTAGCTGTGCTCCTCCATATCAGTAGCAGTCTACTCCTACAATAGTCAAACAGTAGTCACATCTGTGTCCGTCTGTCCTCATCAGAGAGGCCGAAAATAACCATCCAATTTATTTGTTGTATTCATCATTTGCTTACAATGTTTCAGATCGGCTCGGCGGCAAATTCTGGACAGAATAAGGGCCTGTTCACATCATTGTTGCCCTTCTGTTGAGGGGTTCCGTCGGGTTAACCACTCAACGGAAAGGCAAACCGAAAACGAATGGTGACGGAAACCTAGCTAATGGTTTCCGTCTGTCACCGTTGTGACAGGGTTCCGTTGTTTCGCACGTAATCAATAGCGCAGTCGACTGCGCTATTGATTCCGTCAAAACGATGGAACCCTGTCACAACGGTGACAGACGGAAACCATTAGCTAGGTTTCCGTCACCATTCAGTTCAATGGTGAGGGAAACGGAAGCTGAGGTTTCCGTTTGCCTTTCCGCTGAGGGGTTAACCCGACAGAGACCTCTGATGGAACCCCTCAGCGGAAACTAATGCTGATGTGAACACAGCCTAAATCCATTAGATGCTTTTATCTTAGGCTCTGTCCACTGACACAATGTGTCATGAGTGACAGTGAAAATACACTAGATAGCCAAAAGTATGTGGACACCCCTACTTATTATTGAGTTCAAACAGGTGCATAAAATCAAGCACACAGCAATGCAATCTCCTTAGACAAACATTGGTAGAAGTGTGGGTCGTACTGAAGAACTCTGACTTTAAACATGGCACTGTCATAGGATTCCACCTTTGCCACAAGTCTGTTCGTGAAATTTCTGATCTGCTAGAGCCGGTAGTTTGTTGTGGAGAAACTCAAGTGGCCTGAACAGGGCCCTGAACTCAACCCCATCAAAAACCTTTAATTGGAATGCGAATAGTGAGCCGGACCTTCTTATCCAACATCCTTCCCTGATCTCACGAATGGTCTTAGGCTGCATAGGCACGAATTCTCACAGGCACACTACAAAATCTTGTGGAAAGCCTTCCTTCCTAGAAGAGTTGAGGCTGTCGTAGATGCAAAAGGGGCCATCGCCATATCAACGTTCATGGTTTTGGAATGGATGTCCAACAAGCTCATATAGATGGGGTGATCAGGTGTCCTTCTGATTTGGGCCAGTGTACCTGTAGAAGCACAGATAGACAACACTCCAGTGGCAACACGAGAAATGCATTTATTTTTCAAAAAGGTGAGGAGTAAAGCTTGACCGTCTGGTATGCATGGCATTCGTAAAGCTGGCCTCTACAAAAGAAGAACCCCCTGTAGGTGTCACTGTTGTTGCTGCAAATACAACAGAGGTTGTGTACATAGCAAATGACAATAACACCTAAAAATGTAACCCTTTATTAACTGGATTATGTTAGGCCTAAAGGGCTTTACACACCACAAATATTTATGGCATATCAACTCCCACTAATCTTAAGAGCGGGGGTCCCATGTTTGCATGTGTTGGTTCTTTCTATTATAGGAGAAAAAAAAAATATTTTTAATGGTCAAATATATTTTTATTATGTGCTTGGCGCTATATATTGTTTTAAATTTTACTTTTTGAACTTTTTTTTTTCAAAGAGCTAGAGCTTTGTTTTTAAAATTTTTCTTTCTTTCTTACAGCTAAATTGTGATAAAATAGATAAAATGTCAAATTTGTACTTCATTTTGAATTGTGTGACCCTAATAAAGTTGTTCATGGTTTTATTTTATATATGACATGCATAGTTTAGGGTGTCTGTTTCTTTTTGTTAGTGCCAAGTCTTCAAATTAGATTAGTGTGGGTGTTTTTTGTCTTGTCTTTACCCATTATAGACCTCATCCGGCCGCATCACAAGATGTGTTCTTTGCAGTGGTGACCAAACTGCATGTCTAGTTCTTCATGTCATTGTAATAATCTGATATTAAGTCCTTAAGAAAGTCACTGTTCTTGTTTTGATATGAAGTCAAATCAAAAACGATCAGAGGTGTAAATCTTCAAAGACAATTTTTTTGTAGTAAGGCCTAATCCGCACGACCGTGATTTGTGGTTCGGATGGTCGTGAAGTGTCACCCGCAAATCGCGGCCCGTGCACATGGCCGCGTGCATTCATTTCTATGAGCCTGGACCACAAAATACGGCCGTAATAAGACATGTCCGTTCTTTTTGCGGTCCAGGCTCCTGGGCAATGCACGGACCGTGGAAACCACGGTCGTGTGCATGGGCTCATTGAAATAAATGGGGCCGCAAAAATAAGTTTGTGTGCGTGGGGCCTTAGCCTTTACCTCACGTGTAGTATTCATTTTTGCTAACTATTCAGGATTCATCGAGCGTTCTTTTGTGTATATGAAACTCTAACAGTTCAATGAATGACAACGTTTTCGCAAAACTATTTGCACACGGGGAAAAACCTGTACAGGTTTTGGAGGATGCTTTGAATTTCAAATCTGCAAAATGCCCTGTATGTCGTGGATTTCTGTGGTCTTGCCTCTATATTCACGGTGGAAATTTTTTGCCGCAACTGTATTAGCAGCATTTTGTACTGAGAGGGAAGAAAGTTGACGGGGGGAGGGGGAGGGGGCAAGCATGTGTCTCAGAGTGAAAATGTACAAGGTAAGCCCATCATTTATGAAGGAAAAAAATAAAGCAATAAAACTGTTTGGTAATGATTCATGAGGTGAAAAGAAGGTGAAAAGAAGACAATTTGTAATATAACCTAATTTCTATTATGTACCACTTTCAAGTTATATGAAGGCAACCTATAGAAACTGTATTTGTATGTATATCATTCATACTTGGCTGTTAAGTGCATACACAGAATATGGATAAGCAGCACAAAAAGTCCAGATCCATTTTTCCCTGAAATTAATTTTGAAATACTAACATGTCTGAAAAACCTTATCTCTGGGGTCTGTGGGCGTCTTTCTAGGGTTCATACACCCTGCTAATCCCCGTGCACAGACCCTATAAGGTGGCAAATGGACCAGTGGGTACTTTTTGCTGCTGTATGTTGCCTACAGAAGGCACCATATTCTCCTCTATTACCTCTGTAATACAGCAATAGTTGGAACATGGCACAATTATACATTATGGCCCCATGGAAGTCTATGGGTGACATATTATAGATCCGTGCAATACAGGGCCATAATACACCCATGGGCATGGGCCCTAAAAATCTCTATGTATAAAGGTGTCAGTTGGAATTGACATTGTAAGTTTACTATCTAAAAATATGACACTTCTTTCAACTTTCACAGTTACTGGACTTATTCCTTTGTTCTTTCTCTCCAGTCTTCCGGCTATATTGATACCCCTTAAGATAATATACAGTGATGTTTCCAAAGAGTTACACGATTTGGTTAAAACTTTCAGGTGAGTTTTTGTTTTTAATTTGAATATATTTAATATAAATTTGAAATAATTTTAATAAAAAAAAAAATCCTGAATGGCAAATTTTTGGTTGTATTTTTTTATTAAAGGTTCTATTATATTGTTCTATGGATTTTACTCATCTAGACTCTGTGGACATCATTTTATGTAGCTTTAAGAAATCCGTTTGAGAGGAAGGCCCCCCTCCCCCAATACAGTCTTTTTTATTAGGGTTTCCAGGATGTCCGAAAATCTTTAATTTAATATTGTAAAATTCTGATCATGAGAAATATTTACTTCTACATTCCAAAAACCTACTTCTAAGTTAAATTGGGCCTGTCCGCTCTCATGGTATGTCTGTTTTAATGAATAATTGCATTCCCCATGAAATAACCGTTCTGAAGCATCTTATCTTCGAACTCTGCGTTGTGCTGTTCCTCTGTTATTCCTCCTGGAAATGCCTGGTGTTGTCCGCTTTGTGCTGACAATGTAAGGCTGTGTAGGAGCATACCCTATTGACAAATGAATAGTAACACCTAGTTGTTAATTTATTCATACATTGAGCTCAAGTTATTCCATTATTTTTATTTCATGGGAAATCCAATTATTTACTCGACTTGTTAGGAGACCTGACAGATTCTCTTTATTTGGCTTCCTGGGAACATCGCCTTGGTGTGATGCTACAGGTAGGGTTGTGAGCCCCACACGTCTCAGCAACTGATATGAGTGACTACATTCTATGTACTGCACTGCTAAATATGTTGGAGCTATATAAATAACAGGCAAACCACTAAAATAATTAGTAATGTTATCTTTATAATTCAGTTCATTGATTGAAGCACAGTTGGGTTTTCATGTGTTAGGCCTTGTTCACACTGCATTCAAAAACGTGTAAAAAAAAAAAAAAATAGTGTTTTTGTAAAGCGCTTATTAAAATACAGGCGTTTTTTATGTGTCTTTTGACGCGTTTTGAGCGTGCGGTCGGTGTGTTTTTTGGTGCATAATTAGGGCTCCCATTGACTATGGAAATTAGGCACGTTTTCATGGGCGTTTTACATGCCAAAGAATTTCCCTGACGCTTTTTTTTTTTTTTTTTCTTTACACTACGCGTTTTTAAATACGCTCACATAAAAACCTGCGTCGTATGCACTAACAATGCGCTTTCCCATTGATGTCAATGGGAAGCTCAAAATATGCGTTTCTGACGCATTTTTTGGTGAGCAAAACGTGCCACAAAAACGCATCAAATACACGCCGTGTAAATAGGGCCTTAGTCTGTTATAACTCTTGAAAGGGTTTACATTAGGTAATAGTGGAAGCCTTTTCCATTTTCTCACTACAAGAAACGACAAGTGATTAAAAAGCTGTAGTGATGATATCGGTAACCTCTGCCCTCTCTATGTCTTGAGACTGAGAGAAATGACTGTCTGTTGTCACAATGAGTCCAATGGAGGGGACTAACAGAGACACGGCTGCTTATCACAGAGCTGCAATTTTCCTCTCCACTGAGTCCTTCAGAAACACTTCTAGTTCATCCTATTTGCTGCAACGTTTTAGTCCACTCTGTACAGATGAGAAGACGCTCTAAGGAGATCTCCGAAGACATTTTAGTACAGTTCTAGTTCACTCTCAGCAAGGTCCCATCGTGCCTGTACGCTTTTGTTACCAAAACTGAGATGTCACATTATTCTCAGGAGAATGTCTCTCTATCAGACCACTATGCAAGCTAAAAGGTAAATCATTTGCTTCACTTGGGTTATCAGATATAGGACCTGGCTGACTGGTACGTGTCGCGGCTATAGAGTGAAACTCCACCTTTGATTACAGGGGTTTGGAACTAATCTAATTTTATATGACAACGTTTCAGCACGTCAAGTACTTGTAGTATTTATGGTGTTTAACCCCTTAATGGCATGTCACATACAGTTACTTCGATGCAGCTAATCACTTAGGGTGTCAGCTGTATATTACTGCTGGCACCCTGTTGTAACGGCCAGGACCGGAGCTAGCTCTGGTCCCCAGCATTAACCCCTTAGATGCCACGCTCAAAAGCAACAGCAGAATCTAGGTCGTTTCTAGCCCATCCGCACACAGTTACTCGAGTTCTTCCAAGTATGGCAATACCCCATATGTGACCCAAAACTGCTGTTTGGCACATGGCAGGGATCAAATTGGAAGGAGCGCCATTTGGCTTTTGGAGCATAGATTTTGCTGGATAGTTGTTCAGGCACCATGTCGCATTTGCAGAGCTCTCTTACGTACGAGTAGAAGTAGAAAGCCCCGAGAAGTGACCTCGTTTTGGAAACTACACCCCTCGTGGTATTTAGACTAGGGGATTAAAGGCCTGAAGCTCTGATTTCTATTCTAATACACTGCACTACCTATGTAGTGCAGTGTATTAAAGCTGTCAATGTCACTCTGACAGCAAGCCTATTAGGCCCTGCCTCCAGGCACTTTTGGGGGTTTCCACTTTTTTGGTCCCTCAGGGGCTTTGCAAATGTGACATGGCACCTGAAAACCAGTCCAGCAAAACTTGAGCTCTAAAAGCCAAATGACGCTTCTTCGCTTCTTGGCCCTGCCGTGTATCCAAGTAGCAGTTTATAACCACATATGAGGTATTGCTGTAATCGGTGGAAATTGCTTTTCAAATGTTGGGGTGCTTTTTCTCCTTTATTCCTCCTAAAAATTCAAAATTTCTAAGTTTTATCAGAAAAATTTAGATTTTACAGCCTAATTCCACTAAATTCAGAAAAACTATGGGGTAAAAATTCTCACTATACCCCTCAATAAATTCCTTGAGGGGTGTAGTTTGTTACATGGTAGGGCTGGATGATTATGACTTAAATCAAAATCCTGATTAATTGAACATGTAACCTCGATTACGATTAAAGGGTAAAGGGTGGGAGTTCAAAAAAAAATAAAAAATCACTAGAAATACTTGTTTCATATATAAATAAAGCTAATGCAATACTTTTTATGTGTATTTTGTGCTCTCTTTTTCACGCTCTTCTCTAGTCAGCCCTTTCCTACAATACCTAGATTGCAATCTGGCCCTCCCACTACAGCTCTTAGCACTTTTCATCCACACCCAGTACACCTCTTTAGCCCGATCGATCCCCGCCAAGACTCACACTGCTCGGACACTTTCCTAAATGACGGATGTGCCGTGCAGCAGGTATATGGTCCAGCTGCCTTTTTAGTTTTTGCGCATGCGTTGTCTTGAAGCAGCGCTAGAGTCGGGCATATGTACTTGACGTCAATAATGCACAAGCGTTAGCGGGTGAAACGAGGTGGCAAAGATCATGAGGGCAAAGAGTGGCTCATGGCTTACATGCCTGTCTTTTTCTGTAAGGCAACTGGCTACAGTTGAAGACCTCCTCCACTGATTTGTCTGGAATAGACCATGCACAATAAACCCCTACCCTTATCTGGCAACTAAAAATGGAAGGGATAGGAAGAAATGAACAGACTGTTTGTCTGGGCAAGTTATTCTTTTTGTTTGCTTCTAATTCACTTTGAGGTTTACTCTTCTGAACTCTTTTGTTCTGGAAATCATTGGTCTGAGATCTCAGACAAAGTGATCTTTTCACATTTTTCTACATCAGAAGATCATTTTGACTGTGTTTCCCCTTTATATTTAGGTGAATCATTTGCTCAGGACATAGTTTTGTACATCTTAATTTTCTGGGTTATTTTTAGGTTTCCTGTAAATCTCAAGTTTCTTATCTTTCAAGTATGTGTTTGACACCTCCAATCTGTTGTTAAATCAGATATAACATTAGTTGTAAAGATGCAGTAATTGCACACCTCCCAACTTTCAAGGGACCACCGATGCAACATGCAAAGCTACAGATCTAGCCGTGCCCAATCCCCACCCATACACACCCAGTACAGCCCACACAGTATCATGGTTCCCCATTGTATAATGTCCCACACTGTATAATGCCCCAAAGCTGCACCAACACCGTATAATGCCCCCATAATGGCCTCCACACAGTATAATGCCCCCATAGTGGCACACTAGGGTTGTCACGATACCAGAATTTGGACTTGGATACCGATACTATGAGTAGTATTGCGATTCTCGAAACCAAAGCGATACTTTTCCGGCAATAAAAAAAAAATAATAATAATAATAATTCTCCCATTTTCTGATGTGCGGCACATGGTATGAATTTTAAACATCCATGTGCCTCATATTAATAGTAATTAAACCCATCATGTTTCATAGTCCTAATGGACAACATTGGGTTAATGTGTAAGGTACATGATGGGGTTAATTACTATTAATGTGAGGCACATGGAGGTTCAAAATTCATAATACCTCGTGCCTCACATTAATAAGTGAAAGAAAGCTGTTATATATATGTATATATATATATATCACTCACACACACACACACACACACACACACACACACACACAGTACACATCATAGATAAGACGATAAATTTGTTGTGCAGGGTATTATCATGACGATACCAAATGTGTATTTTATGTATTTAGACTTATTTTAATGTTTATTGTAGAAAATGTGTATTTAATGTCCTGGTATATAGCCTGTGTACTGTGTTGGAACGGGGCTGCGGCTGTGTAATACAGCCATTGCCCCGCTCCTGATCATACGCGCACACTTGTTGTGCCCGCCCGGTTAGCATGATGTGATGTGGCCGACGCTGCACAAATAAGAGGCAGGCACTGAAGACAGATAACATGGTGTTTTGCAGTTCAGCGTCGGCCACATCGCATTATGCTACTGACTAAATTCATGTGTTACAATACTAAGCTGTGTGGGTATCGAAATACATGAATATATGGTATTGAACCGTTGAGGGTGCACAACATCTAAATAGTATCGATATTTTGATGCATCGTGCAACCCTACTCCACACAGTATACTGTCCCCATAGCTGCCCCCATACAGTGCAGGAGATCTCTCTTGCTCTCCGGTCTGTGCTATGAGTGGCTTGGCGCAAACAGGCATGATGTCATTGCGTCGCGCCAGTCTGTGCCGAGTCGCTCACGACCAGCGTTATACAGTGAATGGTAAAGAAGGGTGTTGACTGCCCCCTCCTTCACCATTGGATTCAACTGTATATGTGTCCTGAGGATGCAGATACAGTTGAAACCGGGACATACCACCGGCCACCCGGGACAGAGGGAAACCGCCCGAAATCTCGGACGGTTTGGAGGTATGTAATTAAAATCCAAATGTATACACAAATCGTGTCACTGTAATGCTAATAGCTGTTATCTTGTCCAGTTTCCCCACATGTCAAGAAAGAGTGACATAAGTGCAGGATCAGACTACACATTGTTTGTTTGTAGTCTGTTACCATGGAGGCACAGTACATAGAAAGCTGTATACACAAAATCATAGGGTATTTTTAAGAATACGATTTGCAAAATTGCTTAATTTTTGTTTGCAACGGTGGACATAACCTTTTAAAGGAGAAAACCAGAAGCATTTCAAACATGGAAGGGGAAACCAGGAAAATGATCTTGTGATATGTTTGAGTCTGTGATCTTGGCCCACTTCTGATTTCCAGTATAAAAGGGAAACCTAACCCTTTTCACATTGCTGAAAAATCTGACACAACATTTTAAGCAAAATTTATTTTCAAGTATCAAATCTTTGAACTGTGCCATAGGGATTTAAAGGCTATGTATGCCTTTTTGGAATCATTTTTGTTTTGTCAATAAAAATGTCTATCCATGTGTTTTGTGCAACTTTCTAAATACTTTTTTTATTAAAAAATTATTTTTACTCTTTGAGATACAGCTGCTGTGTATCCTGTATACAGAGCCACTGTATCTAGTGCTGAAACGTGTATCCGTCAGGGTTAAAAAAATAAGCCACGCATGTTTGAAAAAGTACGGCAGACGCTTTAGAAAATTGGCACAAATACATTAATAAATCTTCCCCTTTTATGGTTCTTTTTAAAGCGATGTATTTTTTTTTTTGTTTGCACGTAGTTAGCATGGGATAACAGTACAAAAAGTCACACTAGGAACTTGCCTCTTACAGGTGGGAATTTTGTATCGCACTCCCTCTCTAGCAGCATATTAATGGCAGTGACCAGTGTTGGGAGCTTGCCAATCAATAAGAACATTGACTAGAAGTTAATAGACACAAATATCTGCAGCTACTACGGTTTGTGTACATGGACATCGCCTCCCCATGCTTCAATCAATAGCTCGACATCTAGCACAGCACTCGCTGCTCCTCAGCCTGTTTGTTGGCGTTTCCCCAGATGAATCCGGCCTGTCTCTATCACTTATCTTCAGCCTGGCAGATTTACAGCATTGTCACATGAGCGAAGACTGTCAGCATGATTCCTGCCAGCATATCACCGCAGATATCATTCTCACTACAGCAAGCCTGCATTGACGGGCGTCCCTTTATAGGGTCAGCTTCATGGTGTGAATAGTTACTCTTTATCACCTTGTTTGTGGTGTAGATAGAACTAGCAAAATTGCTGTAATGTCCACAATGTGCAAGTAAAAGTATATTTCCAGCAAGGTACTGCTTTTAAAACGGGATTAAGTGCCTGTTCACATCAGCGTTTGGCTTCCGTTCAGCTTTCCGTACATCTGGCGGAAAGGTTGAACGGAAACTTTCACTTCCGTTTGCATTACCATTGATTTCAATGGCAATGCTTCCATTTCAGTTTGTATTAGTTCTGTAAAGTTTAAAAAAAAATTCCGGAAACAATAGTGCTGTTTAACGGAAACCTTTATGGAACGGAAACAAACTGAAACGGAAGCATTCGCATTGAAATCCATGGTAATTCAAACGGAAGTGATAGTTTCCATTCTTCTGTTCCTCTGACGTAAAGACTGAACGGAACCAGAACGCTCATGTGAACAGGCCCTAAATCATTGCATTAATTTAAAGGGAAACAGTCACGTTGAAAATGCAGTCCTGATCTGCAGGTAGCATGTTCTAGAGCAGGAGGAGCTGAGCGTTTTTGATAAATAGTCATGTGGGAAAAGACTTATTATAACTTAATTTATAGATCTAAATCCCTGCTCTCTATGGGTTTGAGAGTCAATTGGGCGGTCTCACTCAATGATTGACAACCTTGCCAGTATGGGCAACCGTACAGATATAGCTGTCAGTCACTAAGTAGGACTGCCCACTGGACTCCTAAGCATAGAGAGATGATTTAGATCTATAAATTATAAGTTATAATAAGTCTTTTTTTCACAAAACTATATATCCATCTGCGAAGCTCCTCCTGCGCTCTAACTTGCTGCCTTTAGATAGGAGTGCATTTTTTAAATAAGTTCTCTTTTAAGGTGGCTCCCCAACTTTAAAAAATTGTGTTGATTTAACTTCGCAGTAAAGCGAACTCCCAATGTTAACTAAGCAATTTCAATTGTTACATACACCAATCAGCCATAACATTAAAACCACCTACCTAATATTGCGTAGGTCCCCCCACCCCCAATGCCGCCAAAACAGTTCTGTCCTTTTGAGGCATGGACACCACGAGACCTCTAGATTTGTCCTGTGGTGAATTTTTTTTCATATTCTCCAAACCAGTCCTGGACGATATTTGCGGTGTGGCAGGGGCATTATCCTGCTGAAAGAGGCCACTGCCTTTAGGGAATACTGTAAGGCTGGGTTCACACAACCTATTTTCAGGCGTAAACGAGGAGTATTATGCCTCGTTTTACGTCTGAAAATAGGGCTACAATACGTCGGCAAACATCTGCCCATTCATTTGAATGGGTTTGCCGACGACCTGTAATTTACGCGTCGTCGTTTGACAGCTGTCAAACGACGACGCGTAAAAATACAGCCTCGTCAAAGAAGTGCAGGACACTTCTTTCAGACGTAATTTGAGCCGTTCTTCATTGAAGTCAATGAAGCACAGCTCAAAATTTACGGCTGTCAGAGAAGCCTCGCAAAATGCGAGGAGGAGCTTTTACGTCTGAAACGAGGCAGCTGTTTTCTCCTGAAAACAGTCTGTCTTTTCAGACGTAAAAGCCTGCTACCGTGTGCACATACCCTTACCATGAAGAAGTGTACTTGGTCTGCAACAATGTTTAGGTAGGTGGTACGTGTCAAAGTTACATCCACCATTGTCCAGAGCATTACAATGCCTCTGCTGGCTTGTCTTCTACCCATAGTGGCCAAAAAAAGAAAAAGTTGGCCCCACCACAACTAATATGTAAATCATTGTGCTGGTCCGCATGTAAAAAAAGTAACATATCCATATTCACTATGAAAACACGCATTACAGACGTAACCTCTTCAATCTTTACTTAATATTTATTGTATCACAATGAGATGAAAAAATACTTTTTTCTTTTTAAATTAACTAAAAAAAACAACAAACACAAACACGTGCCTAACCTAGCCCTAGTTTGGGTTATAAAACATCCCACGCTAGGGGAGGCAAATAACCAACCATAGAAAACTTGATGCTTTTAACATGCACAATGATAAAACAAATACAATTATTGACTCTTCAAGGCACTGCAAACAGAGAAATAACAAGAAAACAATGATAATTGTATAGAAGATGATTAGGTTTCTGGGGAACCAAATAAAATATCAATTATTACCATGTGGAGAAAAAGTCCAGAAGGCCAAAATCTGAAAATGCAGTATCAAAAAAAAAATTTTTGGCCAAAGAAAGCTTTGGAAAACCACTGAACAAGCATGTTCGACATCCTATGACTTCATGTGGGTTAAGGAACCCCACACGTATCGCCATACTATGAGGAGTGTATATATAAGATGGGGAATCCCCTTGCATGCCTTTTTATACAGTATTTAAAAATGTCCTGTGCCATGTTCAGATAAGGGCTTGTTGATTCTCACTTGTGGTTTTAACCCTATGTCCATCCCTTAATCATAACTGTTCCTAAAAACCAGCACACGTTTCTTAAGAACAAAAAAATGTCAGCACAAGCCGGCTTCACAGTCCTTTTATTATGTATGTTACTAATAGAAATGTATTCCATTAGCAATCTAGCTTCTGTATCGATAACTTTTACATTTTTAATTTTTTTGTTTCAGATTTACAAATAAGAATATTACTCACGCAGTTCCTGAATGGTCAATAATTGCCATTGTCCTGCTATCTGTGTAAGTATTTATGATTGTCGCAATGCACAAAACATTTCAAGCACCTTGTATAATATTACATGACATAAATTAGATCTCCACTTACACAATTGCATAAAGCAAAGCATCCAAGTAGTCACAACATTAGAATGATTACCTCCGATATCTGATATTTTTTTTATTTTTATTTTTGCATCTGTTTTCTGCAAATATCGTAGTCAGACATTTATTTGTTTTTGTTTCTTGTATTTCATGTAAAGGGTATGTACACCTTTTGCAACTTTTCAATACAAATAAAGAATAAAGTAATTTTGCTAATTATTTTTATTAAAGGCAACCTGTCTTTTTGAAAATGTAGACCTATTTACGGGCAGCATGTTTTAGAGTAGGATTAGGTTGACTATATATTCTTGTAGCAATAGATTCAGTATGACTAGTAATTTATCTCTGCCCATTGAAAGCCTAGTAATCCAGTGGGTTGTCCTAATCACTGATAGACCGCTATCTCTGTAGTCACACTCATACAATGAAGGCTGTCAATCAATATATAGGACCGCCGACTGGACTCCTAAGCCAAGAATAAGTAGAGGTTTAAATAAATAACTTACAGGTCATGATGAATCTTTTGCTACACAAGTATCATCCACAAGTATCATCCACTTCTCTTCAGAACGCCCAGCTTCTGGCAGTGCAGACACAGCGTGTTCTCGAGAGATCACGCTGTGTCGTCACTCACAGGTCCTGCATCGTGTCAGACGAGCGGGGACACATCGGCACCAGAGGCTACAGATAATTCTGCAGCAGCATCGGCGTTTGCAGGTAAGTAGCTACATCGACTTACCTGCTAACGCCGATGCTGCTGCAGAATCAACTGAAGCCTCTGGTGCCGATGTGCCCGACACGATGCAGGACCTGTGAGTGACGTCACAGATCTGCACTGCCAGAAGCTGGGCGTTCTGAAGAGAAGTGGATGATACTTCTCATCAGAACGCCCAGCTAGTAAAAGTATTAAAAACGCCCCGATGTACGCACATAATACACGCCCAGTTGGACTTTTACTGTAAACACACCCACTTGGACTTTTGCAAGCCTCATTTGCATAACTACAAAAATGGTCATAACTTGGCCAAAAATGCTCGTTTTTTAAAAATAAAAACGTTACTGTAATCTACATTGCAGCGCCGATCTGCTGCAATAGCAGATAGGGGCTGCAAAATCTGGTGACAGAGCCTCTTTAAACAAGGCCCCAAGCAAATTTTTTTTTTTTTGCAGTGGTAAAGTTTTTGTTCCCTGTTAACAAACCTTAGAGGGGTATTTTATCAAAGGCAAACCCTTTAATATGAGCTGCTGCTACCCCCAGAGACTCCCCAGCAAACTTTTTCTTTTTGCATGTGGAAGATGCAGCCAGCTGCACATTTCCCCTACAACAGCCGCCAGGGCCCGCTGCTTGTTAGCGTCTCCGATAAAGACAACCCCGTTTGAAAACTGGAAAAATGCAAGCCGCAATTTATTTATTTTTTGCTTTTTCTAGTTGTATTTTATTTAACAGTTTTATTTAATATTCTCAGTGACTGGTGAACTGTGAATCTTATGTAATCGATACAAGTAAGCCAATAATTTATACATGGATATCATACGTTTGCTAGGGTAATATTTAATACCTGTAAGTAACTTTTTGTTCCTGATCTATATGAGACATCCGTACTTGCTATGTATGACTTGACCTATCCAATTTGTTGGTATTTCTTCTGTTTAAATACAAAAATATTTCATACTAGTTAAATTTCAACATTCACACAACTACACAAGATCCATATCTTCAATTACAGACATTTAAAGTAAATGTACCACTGTTACTTTTGCCTCTTGTTGTGGGTTTTATGAGTCATTTGAGCCTCTAGGGCAAGGAGGTACTTTGGAGACTTTCACAGGTCAAGGAACGTTGTGGTCCAACATTGTAGCATCCTTGGCACAGCACTTAATATATTTTGATATTGCTGCAGTCTGACACATTGTTCTATATTCACTGTCCCAAGGAAGTCCATACTAGTAGGTATTAGCGCAGGCTTCAACGAGCCCTACATCTGTGTCACTCCGTCAGATACTGCTCAAATGATTCATTAAATCAGAACACAGAAAGTAACTTTACTTGAATGCTTTGGCATCAATATTTTATTAGCTATAAGAACAAATCTTTTGTCATTTTTATTATATGCTCTTTTGGTTGAATTGGTGATTTGTGAAACAGATCTTATGAATTTTTTAGTCTTTCGATGCATTTAAAAAAAAAAAAAATGAAATAAAAAATAAACCACGACAATAACGGTGCATTCGTAGATACCACTAACTGTGTAAAGCTGGTCACAGACATATTGACGTCACTCTAAGTAAAGGAGATAGTTAAACGGATTTGCGCCAAATTTATTAAGAGATGCAGGCCTCTTAAGAAAATTGGTGCATTTTGAACTATCTCACAGTCCGAAATTAAAATCCACGTCTACTATGACTCGGCATAGAATTGCACCAAAATTTGCACAATTTCTACAAATGTTTCCTAATAAATGTGGCTTAAAGGGGTATTCCCATCTCTGACATTGATGGCATACCCACAGTATATGCCATAAATGACCTATAGATGCAGGTCCCACCTCTTGGAACCAGACCCATCTCTAGAACAGGGCCCCCTCACCCCCATCCTGCATTCTCTGTTCAGCCACTGAGTGTTCAGCCACTGAGTTATGAAGTGGCCAGGATATATGGAAACAGCCAAGCTCGCTGAAATACACTGTTTCCGTAACTTCCGTAGAAGTGAATGTGACTTACAGAACGCTAGCTACGCTGTTTCCGTAACTCTGTTGCTGCAGAAACGGAGTAGCATGTTGTGCTACACGATGCTTCTAAGGGAGTTATGAAAACAGTGTAGCTTAGCGAGCACGGCTGTTTCTGTAGCTCCCGATCCCCTTGTGACTCAGTGGTGGAAGAGCAGCAGGAGACGGTAGAATGGGGGTTAGGGGGCCTCATTCTAGAAATGTATGTGGTTCCCAGATGTGGAACCCACATCTATTGGACATTTTATGGCATATCCTGTAAATATGCCATACTTGTCCGAGATGGGAATACTCCTTTAAATAACATCTCTTCGTAGACCATGGCCACTTTTCACGTCACTTTACACATTATGTTCCCCACAGTTTATGCAATAAATGTGGGACATAATGTCCAGTCCTTAAAATTTCAAATCTACCATTTGCCACTAATCCCACGTGACTACATTAACTAATAACCTCTCAAAGGACATTTAAACAGATTCGATTTCTAGAGTCCGGTTTAAAAGATATTTTCACTTTTTGAACCATTTTTTGTTCCAATATATCTCAACTGAATACCGTTTTGTGTCTACAACATCTCTGAAGACCTATAAAGGCAGTAAAGGTGGTTTTACACAGGCAGATCTCGCCCGTGTTTAACCACCTTTTTCGAGCGCTCACAATACATCTTGTTGATCGGTGCTTGTTTGCTCCATTCACAAGGAGTGACAGTCGTTACTACAATCGTGCTTTTCCATGTATTTGCATCACGTCGGCAGCTCATCTCTCTGTTTACACAGAGAGTTGTGCTGCCGACTAACAACCATTTTTTTGGCCACATAAAAGATGCAATCAGCCGATGAATGAGTGTTTGCGTGTTCATCGGGTGATCTTTGCCCTGTTGCTCGTTCACCCAATATTTGGCCCATGTGAAAGGGCCTTAACACATGAGTGCATGAACTGACTACACAGGGTTTGTTTGTAGTCTGTAACTATGGAGATACAGGTCTATCTATAACCTAATTTGTCATCCATATAATGGCTCTCAAGTTAATAGATAACATGAGTATTGTTTTCAGGTAATAACTCATCTTCAAAACATCCTATCGAGGTGACAAATGTAATTGTTAACAAATTAAAAGTTATATACATAAACCAGTATAGTGCAGAAGTATAAGAAGTGTTACAAACCTCAAAACCTGGCATAAAAATCTTAGAGGCCTACTAGTGTTGGAGAGGATATAGATATGCAAAAGAGGGAACTGTATGTTACCCACAACCCAGTAAAGTTGATGGTTGTGCAAAAGGGAAGCATTTGGGTATGCATCACGTATAGGCACACGTTGACAGTGACTCAGTAACAATATTCAATTTTGATTAATAATCTAACCACAGCCAGTGGGATGTCCACATTTCCCAGCAAATCACAGCAATTACTTTGTTCAGTAAAATAAATTGCTGCCAAGAATATATTATTTATCTTATTGTAGATGAAAAAAAGTGATTAAACGAATATAAAAATATTTTTTTTGCCGAGCTGTACTGCCAGGATGTCGTTAGTAAGAGATCACCAGTGCCATCATAAATTGATGTGGCCTACAGTGTCTTTGAAAATTTTATTGACTACACAAAGGGCTATCGGGTAACCTCCAATTTGGCAGAGAGGAAGGGGATCACTAAATTTTAGACTATCCATAGTTTGTTGACATCACCCCAATGCAGGAGTTTGTAGATATCATATCTACACCTCCTTGGTGCCAGTGCATACCCGTGCATTTCCTATTTGATTTCTGAGTCTTGAACCATATGATGACTTCTACAGTTTGCACAACATTCAAGAACATAGATATGGATTTGGTGCAACAAAATGTGCAGCGTTGACTAACTTTTGTCAGATGACGGTCGGTGGGATTCAGCTGAGATGTTTTTTTTCAATGGGCAGTGACAGAAAGTAGAAAAACATAAATCACTTAAAGGGGTTATCTCATTACAGACATGCCCTTTACTAAGGAAGCCACAATCCATCTCCTGAGGACCCTACAATCCGGTAAATTGGCCAGCGGAAGGCACGGCCAACCAGACATTTACCCTACAGGGCAAATGTAGTATTACATGGTGGGCATTCAGATGAACGGTCATCCATGTAATAGGTGGATGATCGAAATCCCAAGAACATATCCAGGGGTCTTCTCTTCCTGCACTACAGCGTTGCAAGGGAAGGTGTTGGGGGAGGCTGAGAAATGCTTTGCACTCCTGTCCCTGGATTTAGAAGCGATGTATTTTCTTGTTTTATCTATTAGTGTTGAGTGTATATATATAGTTAGATATATAGATAGATAGATGTTGTTTTGTTATGCTGTAAATGTGGTTTAAAGGTTCCTGTATTTACTTTTTTTATATTTTCATATTATTTACTGGGTATCCACAGATTTATTTATTTTTTGTTCTTAAATTGATTTAAAAAATAAAGGCTAAGACCTAGGTATCATTATATCATTAGTCAAAGCTGAAATCCCAGGCAGCCCACTTCAGGTTTGCCTTCTTTAGTTTATACCCCAGATGTGTGCTAATGGAAGCTTTCAACATTTTCCCAGAGAAATGTCTTGTTAGATTCTATTTATCTGAACTGGCTGCTGCCAGTGAACTGTGGTCAGTCATTCCTGCAGTAACAGCAGGGCAGGTAACGCTGTGTCCTCTAAAAGCTTGTGAGAGCATTTCCAAATGTTCAGGGAGCAAAAGCATCAGCTCTGGGAGCCGGTATTTAAACAGTCAGAAAATGACCATAATCGCTTTTCAATCGTGCAACCACTTGCGAGTAAATATGTCATGCCAAGATACTCTAGGGTGCAAATATGGCAGGCAGCAACTAAATTAAATCTCATGTTAAGCGCTTCTTGATTATATTAATATGTCGTTTTCTATTGAAAAAATGGCTTCACGAATGGCTGAAATTGTCACACCACTCCCCTGGTTTCCTTGGTGGACCTCTGTTAATGCAGAATCATAAGTCTCTGTGATTTATCAAAGACATTGGTGAGATATTGCTAGGAAATGCAAGTGATGTCTGATCGGTGGATGAGTCCAACCACTGTGACCAGCACAATCTCCATTATTATAATTATTGCCTATCTATGTGGCTGCCGATGGGAGACAAAGTGGCATAAAACGTTCCTAGCGCTGATGCCACTATGTCGTAGCAATCATCAGGGGTCACAGTGCTCAGTCCCTACCTATCGTAGGGATATGACTCCATAAGACAATCCTTTTAAAAGTTTAAAAACATTTTTTATATCTTGATATAATCACTTGAAGTTACAGGCCCAAAGACTTTGACGACATGTCCCCTTCTGATTCCTATCAGATGACGCATCTTTCCATATTGCCCGTCGTTAGGACATACTTGGCTGTGCCCCTATCAATGCCTGTGCCATATGCCAGTATATTATTCATTAAAAATGTAGGTCAAAGTGTTCATTCCTTAATGGGATTAAAAAAATTTAGAAAAAAAAATAGTGTCGATACGTTTGTTTAATAATTAATAAAAACAATAGCACAAACAAAATGTATTATTTTTGAATGTATCTATTTATTACATATATTTGACACCATGGCAACTAATTAACACAGATTTGGTATCCATAACACTTTAATAACCCAAACAATAAATTGAACTTGTAATTTAGGTTGAACAGTTAAAAAAAAATGAACCTAAAAATGAATGGAGGAATTGCCTTTTTGTTTTCAAAATCAAATGAATGTGTACCTAATATGTACATCAAAATGACACCTAAATAAAAACAAACTACAATTTGTCCTACCAGAAAAGAAAGGCCTCACACAACTACGTCAATAAAGAAGTATGGCTGTCAGACAATTTTGGCTTTCAGGGGGCAACGTTTTACATTTTTGCATCTCTGAATTCTGTGTCCTTAAAGGGGCTGTCTGGTTTTAAAAAGCTATTTCAAATGACCTATTAGGTCATTCTGAGTTAATCGAGGGAGGTTTACTTGGTAATGGAAGCTCATCTGTTCGCCAGGGTGGAGCACTGCTGCAAAACACGCCTCTCACTTTGGGGGACCCGTCAGTTCATTGATTTTAATGACAAATGTGTAATACAAAATTTCATCCGGTGGTGCTGCAGGGATAATGAATACTTGCTGTCAGGTGTATCATTGTGGGTTCCTTTTAACAAAAAGGGACTGTCCAAAGCAGATTAAACTCTTTTAAGGGGTTAAAATTGACCCAAGAACTGAGCTTTACTAACAAAAAAAAGACGTAGCGGTTTGGCAATGTTTTATTGTCTTATTTTCAGCAATGTGTGTGTGTGTGTGTGTGTGTGTGTGTGTGTGCGCGCGCGCGCGCGCTCCTCAAGCCTGAGTTTTGATTTGCACTATTATTATTTTTTTACACTAGGATTACATCTCCGTTTTATCATGGAAACTGATCCAATCAAATAATTTTATCTGTAACTAAATATTACTCATCCAGTACTTGATATCAATTCTCGTCTTGTTGAATGTGAGTTATATTTCCTCCATAGCAAGACTGATAACATCTACTGTGTAAATAGGTTATTTGCACAGTACATCTTTTCTGGTATTGTTTCCTTCACAAACACAGACAGAGAGAACATATTTAGTCTACTTATAATAGCCCAATGTGTTAGATAAATATATAATATAGGGACGAGAGTGAGAATATGATGGCAGGGAAATTAAGACTAATGTTACATTTTCATGGCCCAAGAATGGTTGCCTGAGGGATTGCTGTCCATATACATTAAAATATTGGTTGATCCGACCAAAAATGGCGACCTGCATCTAATGTGCCATCTTGATCTCAATGGAATAAGGAAAATATTACAGCCGGTTAAGAGAAAAATGGAGCAACAAATACACTAAATAATATGAACAGCTCAACTACTACTGGCTCAACCTTTGAGAAATGTCATCCGATCCTGCATCCACCGACAGTCTAATGTGTATGGGAGCAGCTCAACTATCACTGGATGTCAGCTGTCGTGGGCAAGAAGGATCGGACATGTTGGATTTCAGCATGCCCATTCCTTTATTCCCCCAGAAGATAAGGTGCCTGCCAGCGGCTTAAAGAGGCTCTGTCACCAGATTTTGCAACCCCTATCTGCTATTGCAGCAGATAGGCGCTGCAATGTAGATTACAGTAACGTTTTTATTTTTAAAAAACGAGCATTTTTGGCCAAGTTATGACTATTTTTGTATTTATGCAAATGAGGCTTGCAAAAGTACAACTGGGCGTGTTTACAGTAAAAGTCCAACTGGGCGTGTATTATGTGCGTACATCGGGGCATTTTTACTTCTTTTACTAGCTGGGCGTTAGGAATGGGAGTGTATGATGCTGACGAATCAGCATCATGCACTTCTGTTCGTTAACACCCAGCTTCTGGCAGTGCAGACACACAGCGTGTTCTCGAGAGATCACGCTGTGACGTCACTCACTTCCAGCCCCAGGTCCTGCATTGTGTCGGCCACATCGGCACCAGAGGCTACAGTTGATTCTGCAGCAGCATCAGCGTTTGCAGGTAAGTAGCTACATCGATTTACCTGCAAACGCCGATGCTGCTGCAGAATCAACTGTAGCCTCTGGTGCCGATGTGTCCTCGCTCGTCCGACACGATGCAGGACCTGGGGCAGGAAGTGAGTGACGACACAGCGTGATCTCTCGAGAACACGCTATGTGTCTGCACTGCCAGAAGCTGGGCGTTCTGAAGAGAAGTGGAGTAAAGTAGTAAACACGCCCCGATGTACGCACATAATACACGCCCAGTTGGACTTTTACTTTAAACACGCCCAGTTGGACTTTAGAAAGCCTCATTTGCATAAATACAAAAATGGTCATAACTTGGCCAAAAATGCTCGTTTTTAAAAAATAAAAACGTTACTGTAATCTACATTGCAGCGCCGATCTGCTGCAATAGCAGATAGGGGTTGCAAAATCTGGTGACAGAGCCGCTTTAAGTCAAATGCTTGTTCACCCAATAGCTATTTCTGCCTGCATGCGTATGGTGGCCATAAGCATGCACACTCCGTTCAGACAAGCATGCATGTTTATTTCAATGGGAAGACGTGAATATGCCGCTACCAGACACCTTTGCTGTCGACTTATCTCCTGCGCAAACTAAAGAACAGCCATGTTGAAATCCAACATGACCGATTCCTTTTCCCCCCGACATCGCAAGAAATTCGGGAGGTTCCCATATACATAAGATTTCCAGATGAAACCCAAGTAGAACCCGACACTTGTTACATTAATGGAAATTTATTACCTCATTTTTTTTACTAAATAAAAAGACATAACTTTTTTTATGTTTTGGATTTCCTAATATGTTTATTTAGTTCTATTTTCTTAACATGGCTATGGGAGAAACATTAGTCATAAAAAAATTCATTGACTTCTGTGGAAGAGTATTGTGGGCATGACGTGCTGAAGTCACTGTGCAGCGTGGGGTGAAAGGGAGGAGAAGCCGCGCTGTGTCCATCACCTCTTGTCAATGTTGTGGCCGTCTATTATCTGCCTCTGGCTTTAAGATAAAGGTGTAATGTTTTATTTTAATTTTGACCGTTCATTTAATATACTAATCTTCACTTCACAAGAATTATTATCGAACACAATATTTCCCTTTTAAACAATGTGTTATCAATACTTGATATTCAGTAGTGCCCCGTAGGCACAGTAGTGTTTTGCCCCAAAAGTTCTCTAGTGTAACTGCTGACCGGTAGGGGAGTGCGCTTACACATAATGAGCATTAAATAATTTAACCGCTAAGACTTTATTTTTACAACCATTTAATATTTCTCCATCTTCACCTCTATATCATGGAGTGCCTTCTGTAGTTTATTTTACATAATTTTGTTATCTCTGTGCTAGGCAGCTGTTGTCTATTACATGAAAGTACAAATGAAAGGCATTGCCAGGCAGGTGCAAATAATCTACAGGGCAATTCACAATAAATAAAGCGCAAAGAGCAAGAAGTCTCCATTATTATCAATAATGGTCAGGAGACTATTAGGGTGATCGGAAGAGATAGAATATACACTTAGGTTGTCTTTTATATAGCAGTGTCACCTGTTAATGGGATTCTATTCTAATATATCGGCTCCATTGATGTGAAGGCGGCTGAGCTGCAAAAAAAAACTCTGTGTGAACTGGGCCTTAGTAATCATTTTTTTTTTTTTTTTAATGTATTTTATTATTTATTTTTTATTTATACTTTTCATTTTCCTTTCCTTGGATTTTTTGTTTGTATACAGTCATAATGCTGTTATAGAAAATTTGGGATTCTGTTCCCTTTATAATTTGGGCATACACTTCATGTTTATTTCTAGTAAGATTTTACTGTTCCCTAGGAAATATTAATCTCTGTTTATAACTTCGAATAATCTATTAATCTGAGTAACAAATATTCCGCTAGCTGCATTTTAGCCGACACATGTCGATGCCTCTAAGATAGGGTTTGAATTTGTAAATTAAATATTAATGTGATGTAATGGAAAAGGCAGCTCTCCAGAGGTTGTGTTTTTACATCTTGATCACATTTGCTGGATTGCAGAGAGTTGCTGGTGTCAGAGGGAGATGGAGTATGTTTAGAAGCAAGTTATAGAGCAGATAAATTGTGTTACATGCTGGTATCATATTCTGGTTTTCGATATGACCGTGTTATATCCATAGCTGTTTGAGGGGATAATGAACGCCAGGAGCAGGTGACAGACATAGGTTGGGTTTTGTATAAACCCGTGTAATAAGGACTGCACCTACAGGCTTTTTTATGGTATGTCTGTTGGAAATTTGTGTTGCAGAAGCATATTGCAATGTTGTGTCAAATAATTGACAATAGATTGTACATGTTTAAGCTTTATTCACATAAAAGTGGATAACCACTTTAAGGGGTATCCCAGAATTAATGAAAAATTAAAGAAAAACAGACCAATAAAATAGCGCATGACAATATCTTTCTAAGAAAGCTAGAACCAGCCCTGCATCTTACATGAATACAAAGATCTCCCCATTCATTGCTCTGCTAGATTTTCTTCAGGCTGGCAGCTCAGGGGGCGTGTCCTTTCTGCTGCAGCTCCTCCCCCTCCCTATCATAGCTTGTATAGGAAGATACTTCTGTTTCTCTGCCTCCTCTCTAGGAGAAGCTTTACAAATGCCTACTATTACATGATTTTTAAAAGAGGGAGAGCCCAGACTTATATACCTGAAGAAGAGGGATAGCCTGCAGCTTACATAGAGTGAGAGAACGAGCAGGCGAGAGGAGAACTTAATGCTATATGCAGGCTCTCTCCTCATCCAAACAAACTGCTGGCTCTCCTGTGTGTTTCTTACCGTGTGAGTCTCCATCCACACTACAAGCTGTGTTTCTGAATGAAAGTTTCTTCACTACTTCTTTACTGACCAGCAGAGAAGGCATTTTCTATTGGCTGGTGGCAGCTGGAGAGTGAAACTAAGCATGTGCATCTTCCCTCAATCAGATCCGTAGAGGACGTGCACATTACTATACAGATTGAGCACCAGGGGGCGCCATTATAATGAAGTAAGGGGAATATTTTGTAACTGGGAATTATATTACTAAAACATTTAATACTGGGACAACCCTTTTAAAGAGGTACTGTTGCTATCACTGGGTTATTTAAATATGGACATGACTGTGATACCCTTATATAGTTATATTAGTGGGTACAATTCAATCCACTAAACTGGCCCCCATAGTGTCTAACATGGGCTGAGCACGTCCCAGTTCGGTGCAGTCACGTGATTTCTGTGTTGTTGAGAAGAATCATTTGGTTCTGTCAATGACTAATAAGAAGCAGTGACGTCACTATAACATGTCAGAAGTTTGAAAGTTTAGTTACCCTTTAACAGATCTTAAAAATTGTGACGATTTGAAACACAATGTATATGACAAAAGTTGCATAATTTTCCCCATACAAAAGTTTTTATTTCAGAAAATCAAAAAATCTGACTTATTTTGGCTGGTCGGGCATATTTAATATTCAAAATTACTGTGAGGATTGATGTTTAACTACTATTGTACATACTACTAAATATGTCCTTCGCAAATTGAGTCATAGGTGTACAGCAGTCAGGAAGGACGGGTCAGATTTGGATGGTTTTTACTAGTTGATTTGGCATCGAAAAGGACTAATTTACACATACAGTAGTTATTGGTAATATTACAACCAAATGTGAGAGTGATTGCTTAATTGTAAATGACCAAAATATAAATAAGTACCAGAATAAAATAATTTATTTCCAAGGTATCCCAGTCCGATATTGCTGCCAATTCAATATTTTCATACTGATGATTGACCAGTACTATTTTCTTACAAAATATTGCTTGAGATATCTGGTGCAGGCTCTTGAACTTCGCCAGCTGTTGCCAAAAAAAACTTTAAAGTCACACTCTGCAATTAATTTATAATACCAAGCATCCATTCTTTCAACACACACAAAAATTTGGTTGTCGGAAAACGTGGTGAGGGAACTTGACAAATCTGAAAAAAGTCGTTTTTTCAATGCAATTACTCCAGGTAAATGTGATAATTGCATTTATAAAGCTGCCCCATTATTTGTACCAAGTACTACCACTAAATCTCATCCGGTGCATGGAATTACAGACCATGTTTAGTTATCCAGTGCTCACTAACAAGAAAAAGGTAAGTTGAAAGTAAAAGCACATCTATGTACAGAAGGTTTTAGGAAATATTTCTGCAAAATATAAAAATGTTTTTGTTTTTTATGATCTGGATAGCAGTAAAGAGAAGATGTGGTTGGCATGTGTTCAGCCTTTTTTATTTTCTCTACAAAGTACACAAATAAAAAAAAGTTAAATTTGTCCATTTAAAGGGAAGCTCCAACAAAACTGAGTTCCTCATTGTAATTGTTTGTTAGGGAGTCCTTTTGAATAATTATTTGGCGCTACCATTTGTTAAGCAGCTGCTCAGATATGTTTAGGCCGTTGCATAGCAAGGTTGACAGCGGTCTACAGGTGATGTTAAAATCCAAAGCTTTAATTCATCGCTATAAAACTTTCCTAGGAGGGACGCTTCTTTCGATCCAAAAGGGTTCTTCGCTATCTTTGATGTCTCAATTCTCTTGATCTATCTAAACAAATTTTACGTTGCAAATGATGCTATACTGTAGTTTACAAACTGTTTTCACAGAACAGATAAGATGATTCCATAAATAAACCAAAGCATTTGGTTAACACATTTGTTCTATGTGAGTGCAGAATAGTACGGAGACCAGCCTGCTCTCCTATTGGCTAAATGGCAAAATATTTTTTTTGGGCCGTTTTGGATAATAGGAGCAATTAAAGTATACACTCGAAATATTAACTGGACCAAGTCTGCTCTGATGCCACTTGACACAGTGAATATTGTAGATACTGGAGTGGGACTCCGGATTCCGATAGTCTCTGAATTTACGTATCTAGGGGTTAAGGTGACGGCTAGGGTCCAAGACTACATGTCTTTGAATGTTTCACCACTGCTGCTCAAGGTGAAACATAAGGTGGATGCCTGGAACAGGCTCCAGCTCTCTGCTCTGGGGAGGACTAACCTAATCAAGATGATCCTTATGCCTCAAGTTTTATACATTCTTCATAACTCCCCAGTATGGATACCTAAGCACTGGTTCAGACGATTGCACAATCTCTTTCGGGATCTGGTCTGGAAAAAAGGGGTTCCAAGGATTAAATTGGAGAAATTGCAATTGCCCAAAGACGAAGGGGGGGTCGTGCTGCCAAATGCCTGGATATATTACCTGGCTGCCCAGAGCCAACAATTTAAGGGATGGGAGGACACAGAGACTTGGGGTTTCAGTGCATGTTTATTGTCATATATGGGGGGAGGACACAACCCACTAGAGAGTCTGGAAGCACATACCTTTAAGAGATTGGCGAGTGCTAAACCAATGTTACTCCTGATCCATAAAATATGGTGGCAATGCAAACAGATCCTGGGAGTGGGAATGTGCACCAAATATACTCCCCTATGGCATAATCCGGTCCTGTGGGAATTATACCAATTAGAGGGCATGCAAAAATGGGAGTTGGCAGGGGTTAGACGAATACAACACTTGTATGATGATAACGGGTTGAGATCATTTCAGCAGTTGAAAGACCTATTTCCACTAGAGCACAATATGTTCTATCAATATTTGCAGATCCGTCATGCCCTACAGGCGCAGGCGCATGTGGTGGACCTGACGGTCTGTGCTCTTGGGGTCCTGGAATATGTGGGAAGGGCTGATACGACCAAAGGCCTGATCTCAATGGCGTACAGGAGCTTACTGTCCAAACACCTGGGAAACCCAATGGTGCTGGTAAAAGCGAAATGGGAACAGGATGTTGGTCCATTGACTGAGGAGGAGTGGGAGGAGATATTAGCGTCCACATGTCACTTATCACTCAGTCTGGCGCAGAGGAGATCCCAACTCTTTCTGATACATAGTGTGTATCGCACCCCGTGGGTATTAAAACAGATGGGTATTAGAGCAGATGCTAAATGTCCTAGGTGCACGGAAGAGAAGGCGGATATACTGCATATGTTTTGGTCATGTGAGGCTCTGAAGACCCTATGGGGGGAAATATTGGATCTGATAAAGCTGGTGTATGGTCGGGAATTGGCGGCAGACCCTAAAGTTATGTTGTTGGGAGCGGTGGGAGAATTGGAGAGTGACAGAATGGCAAACCTGGCAATTGCCAAGATATTATATCAGACAAGGAAATGCATTGCTAAACACTGGCTGGATGAGGAGCCACCAGGGATGAGGGAAATTGTAGGAATGTTGAACTATAATATCCTGATGGAGCATAAGATATTTTCTAAAAGGGGCACGGAAAAAAAATTTGAGAAACAATGGAGCAGATGGATGGCATGTCCTGAGGTGTTGTCACCTGAACTGAGCAGAATAAGGGCGAGAGTCATCTGAGGAACTGGAGGTGATAGAGTCTGGAGCAAAAAGGGGTGGTGGGGAAAACTTGATAAGAGAAATGTGCTCTGACCAGGAATGGTACTAGAAACAAAGGGCGGAGATATAGTGGGGGGCCGTGCGGGGAGGGGGGGAAGGGGGGAAGTTGGGGATTTCCTGATATGCTGTCACTATTGTATACGATGTTGGAAAATTGAAATGTGAATGTTACTATGTTATTTCTTTTCTGTGTTCGTATCAATAAAATTGGTTTGATTTAAAAAAGTATACACTCGACTGCACATGGTTAAAATGGCTCGTTGAAGGGACAGTGTGAAACAGGGCAAATAGAATTTCCTTGATGGAAGAGACGACCAGGCGTAAAATCCTCATGCAGTGACGGATTGACACTGAAGAATGCACCTGAAAGGATCGAGTGCCCTGTTGCAGGGAGAGAGGAGCTGGTCGGAAATGAGAATCCCGGCCTGGGCTGTGTTGACAATTTTAAAAGGTATATATTTTTGAAAAAAATATATATTAAAAATGGATATAAGAAAGCGCTAGTCGAAGGATAGGCAGAGTAATAATAATGGGTGGATTTATTTTGCAAAGAAGGGCAACGCGTTTCAACACAGAACCTGCGTCTTCATCAGGCCAAAAATAGGCCTATCCGGTTTATCTTGCACTATGTGGCGCTGTATACGTTTTTTTTCTTCCCAGACACCACTTGGCTGTGTTGAAACACATGCCCAGAAAAAACAGACATTGCGAGGGGGACGGGAAGGACTAGGGATGGTTGATGATCTGGCCAAAGCGAACAAGGTGTGTTGACTGACCTTAAAGGTGCCTTTTACCATATTGCCATCCAGGTATGGAAAGGCCACAAGAGTCAAGAAGGGCCCTGATGAAGGAGGGCACCTTCGAGTAGACTCATGGAGCCATTGACAATCCAAATGAAAGAGCCACTAATTGGTAATTGTCATGGTCTGTGGGTAAGTGGACCCACTAGGCCGCACCGCCGTAGCGGGGAGGTAGCTGGCCAAGCAACGGAGCACCCAATCAAATACAAAGTACCGCACTAGGGTACCTGAATAGTCCAGACAGTGGCCGAGGCTTTAGCACGGATGAAGGTGGGTGCAGCAGGTTGCGGATGACACTGGACGTGGAAGAAGGCAGCAGTAGGACACGACTCCAACACTAACGGGCTCAGGAACAAGGACACCGCACGGGATACAGGTAGCAGGGCACGGGAAACGATGGGAACAGGATAACACTAAGGGACCATTTGCAAGAGTGACACGGGAATACTAACAACGCTCAGGCAATGAGCAAAGGGGCAAGGCCCTTCTTCTAGTCCAGAGGAATCTGATGATTCCCATGTGCGCACGCTGGCCCTTTAAGGCCTACGGGACACAGTGGACTGGAGCGGGAGTGAGCACTGGCGTCTCCTATGAAGGAAATGCGGGCTCACAGATCCATGGCTGCGGCCGCTGGGGGGGGGTAAGTAATCCCGAAGGTCCGCGGCCATGGACGCTACAGTAATGGCAGGATCAGATTATAAAGCGAAGAAATCCCTGATGGGATGCACAGATGGGGATGCGTAGATATGAGTATTTGATATCCACTGAAGACAGAAACTCCCCCCTACTCAATGGATGCGATCACTGATTGCATTGATTCCCTCTGGAAATGTCAAACTTTGACAATGGTTTAGGCACTTCAGATCCAAGTTTGGGCATACCGTTTCCTCTTTCTTTGGAATGACTTAGAGATTGAAATGAAACTCTTTAAACTTTTCCTGTGGAAGAACTGGGATAATTACTCCCTGGGATAGAAGAGACTGAACAGTAATAAAACAGGCAGAAGCCTTGAGGGAAGTCTCGGAAGAACTGATTGATTGGAAGAATTGGTCTTGGGGCATAGAAGAAAATTCTAACCTGGATTTTGTAGCCTGTTGAGACTACCTTGCGTAGCCAGGCATCAGAGACACGGGAGAGCTAGAAGTCCCAAAAGGGAAGAAGTTGCCCACACCGAGCAGATTCGAGTGGGGTCTATCATTCATGCAGGGCTAGTTCTGACAGGGTCGGCCTTGGAATGTTGAGGGCGGGAGCACCAGGAGGGATGTGGTTTTAAAGAAGGCCTCTTCTTTTGGTCTTACAGGTTTTGCGTCCTGGAAGAAGGGCACAGACTGGAGAAGTGCCGAAAGGACTGAAACAGAGCAACACTCTTCCTGACTGGGCCAGAGTGATGGACCTGCTTTGGGGTAGATTAGAGGTCTTGCAGAATTTATCTGTAAAGACCTCTTGGAGACTGCATCCTCAGACCAGCACTTAAGCCAGAGTCTCCTGCAAATTGCGACCTAGGGAGCTGAGGAACGAACTAGTAACCTAGATGCATCTAGTGAGGCCAAGCAGAAGTACTTCCCTGTGTGATAAAGGTGGTGGGCAATATCCACCAGTTCCTCAGAGCTGCACCAGAAAGTATGCCTTGACGAAGCGGTCTGGCCCATTCAGTAGCGGCTCTACTCTACTAAGACAGGTTTCGCAAAGTATTCCATCTTGCAGTCACGATGATCCTGGAAGGAGGAAACGTCAGCCATAAGTGGTGTTTTTAGCCAGGCAAGAGACCGGTGGTTCTAATGCCAAGAATGTTGACCATTTGTTCAACAAATCTTCTGGAAATGGATACATGACATGTAGGCTTTTTTAGCTTTGAAAACTTTTACTCCTTGGAGACAACTTCCTCAAACTCCGAGTGAGAAGGAAAACATTTTGACGGGCACCTAAGGGTAAATCTCTCTCGGGAGGTGGAAGACCTGGACTTTTAAGATGTCTCGCAGAGCCACAATGAGGCTGTCGACCATAAACGAAAGTTTGGACATCTGTCTGCGTCCAAATCAGAATCGGATGCCCTATGCTCAGCGGTCCTCATCCCAGAGGAGACATGGCGTACTCCAATCATACACTTGCCCCATTCCACTCCCAGGAGTCCAGCAGGGTCAACCCTTCAGAGTGCCTCCATTTGGAGACAGAGGGGGCCCGGAATTGAGTTAGTGGACTGGCGGGTAAAAAGAGAGTAGGAGCTCAGCTGTGCCTCTTTAACTTCTAGAGGTAGGTTAGTCAACCGTGAGGTAAGAACGCACTGCTCTTCCCCTTATAGTGGGGTAACAGCGTAATCACGTCAACCCTGTAATTCCAACCTAAAAGGGAAAAAACTAAAAAAGAGTAGATGGGCCTGCCAAACATGTAGGTCTACCTCTGGTAAACAATTGGCTAATACTAGTAGGCTCAGTGTTCTACAGGTGGGGCTAACGCTTTTTAAAAAAAAAAATTGGTGTCTACCTCCTAGTGGCAGCAGCTATACCCTGAGGTCGTCACCTGCGTCCGACAAGGACGAGAAATATATACAAGCCAACAGTCTTTCTGGACCGTTTAATTCTTCTGCCACTGTCCGTGTGCTCTTCTCTCCACTAGTGGCTCCACTCCTTGAAGCTAATTCTGGGCCACTCCTTTCTGTCTCTCTGGTGGCTGGTGCTGACCACGGATGCCAGTTTACTCGTGTGGGGGGTCTTCCAAGACCTAACAGTTGAAGGTGTGTATTTCTTCCTGAAGTCCACCCTCCTGATCCAGCAGGAGAACCAAGCTATTCTCCTCTCTCTCTCTAACACTGGACCTGTCTCCTGTCAGGCCATCCAGTCGGGATTCAGATTGACAATGCCACACCGGTCGCCACTAAGCCAGTAGCAGCATCTTTCGGCAGTCCACGTTCCATGCATAGACCACTTAATCTCTGACTTCCTCAGCCGAAACGTATAGTCCCAAGGGAGTGGGCCCTTTGTTCTGAAGTGTTAAGAGAAATTTGCTCCAGATGGGATCACCTGCACGTGGACCCCATGTCTTCCAGATTGAGTCATCAGATTCTGTAGTGCTCGCGGTGGATGCACTGGTCATTTCATAACATCTTTTCTCCACTCCAACTTTTGCCTTGCATTTTAATAAAAATGTAATGCAAAACTCGTCTCCGTGATTCTTCTCACCCCAGATTGGCCCCGTCGGGTCTGGTACGCCGACCTTCTCTCAGGAACCTCTCTTACACCAGAATTTTAGCATCTCTTTGTTTAATAGCATAGCTGTTGATGCCACCGCATTCTTAAGGCTAGAAAGCCATCTTCCTCTCGGATCTACCATAGAACCTGCCCCGAATGAAGCCGGAACGGTCAAACCCATGGTCAGACTAATTACTTGCTGTGCTGCGTGCGGATTATTTTAGATGTGCTTGTAAACGTTTTACCCTTGGGAGTATAATTAAAAACCTTACCTTACTGTAACACTATCTTGCTTTGCTGCTCTATGTATTATTGATATGTAAAGGTCCATTACATACTGCTGTTGGGAGTGAAAAACATGTGGAAGAAAACATCTATATGGAACCATAAGTTCCAGCAGGGCTACAAAGCGCAACACATTTATTGCTGTACTCTTCCCTGTGATGTTGGAGTCCAGATCATTATAAAAATCAGAAGAAGGTTGGAAGTTTCTGTGCCTACACCTGGTTTTCTCGAGAGGGCGCTATTTCCTCTAGTTTTCATATGGTTTGCTGTTCTCGTTGTTCGTTGTATGTTATGTCTCTGCTGTTCCTACTGCTGCTTATGTACAAACTGGTTAGCTTAGTGTCTGCAGGCGGGGTGTAAACTGGTAGGAGGAGCTAACACTTTTTTTTTTAAAGAGGCTCTCTCACCACATTATAAGTGCCCTATCTCCTATATAAGGAGATCGGCGCTATAATGTAGGTGACAACAGTGCTTTTTATTTAGAAAAACGATCTATTTGAATCCACTTTATGCGCGATTTTTAGCTTTATGCTAATGAGTTTCTTAATGCCCAAGTGGGCGTGTTTTTACTTTAGACCAAGTGGGCGTTGTACAGAGGAGTGTATGACGCTGACCAATCAGCGTCATACACTTCTCCATTCATTTACACTGCACTAGCGATATAGCTATATCGTTATGTGCAGCTACATATACACACTATAACGTTACTGCAGTGTCCTGATAATGAATACATTACCTCCAGCCAGGACGTGATGTTTATTCAGAATCCTGAACACTTCTGAATCTTTTCTGTGAGATTCCAGCAAGGCAAACGTAATCTCGTTTGAAATGACAGGTTACATCGTAATCTCGCGAGATTACGTTTGCCTTGCTGTAAATCTCACAGAGACGTTACAGACGTGTCAGGATTCTGAATACACATCACGTCCAGGCTGGTAGTGATGTATATTCATTATCAGGACACTGCTGTAATGTTAGTGTTTGTGTATGTGGCTGCACATAGCGATATAACTATATCGCTAGTGCAGTGTAAATGAATGGAGAGGAGTGCATGACGCTGATTGGTCAGTGTCACACACTCCTCTGTACAACGCCCACTTGGTCTAAAGTAAAAACACGCCCACTTGGGCATTAAGAAACTCATTAGCATAAAGCTAAAAATCGCTCATAAAGTGGTTTAAAATAGATTGTTTTTCTAAATTAAAAGCATTACTGTCACCTACGTTATAGCGCCGATCTTCTTATATAGGAGATAGGGCACTTATAATGTGGTGACAGAGCCTCTTTAAATTAGTGCTCGCCTTCTACTGGCAGCATCTATACCTCAGGGTCATCATCGGTGTCCCCCAATGAACATTATGTAAAAGGAATTTTATGGTGAGAAATGAAGAATCCCATTTATTTATTTTTATTGCTATAATAGCGTTATATTTGGAAATTGCTATTTATACAGTTCCATTAAATATTATTTCAAACAGCTGCAAATGTAAAGCCTAACTTTAACAGAGAGCTTTCAGGCCCAGTTGATACAGTGTGAAAAAAATTGCCAAAACCGCCGCCCATTGAAGGTGGTCATTTTCCGGGCGACTTTTAGCCCCTCGGGGGGGGGGGAAAAACTGCATGTACTTTCTGGCCGCGGTTCCGTATCTGACCTCCCATTGAAATCGACTGGAGTCAGAAAAGGCGTTTTTTGCTCGCGGTGCTCAATGGTTGCTGGTGAAAAAGCCCGTATTAACCGTTGCAAGAAAGTGCAAGCAGGTCAAAATCATTTTGAGGCAGATTTTCTTCTGCCTGCAATATACTCCATGTGAACTTGGGCGAAGGCCCTGTGCACACGCATTTGTTTTACATGTTTTTTGACGTGGAAACCGTGTCAAAAAACGGGTGACAACGCCTCACGGGAAAAAGAAGCGACAAGCCCTATCTTTGGGCGTTTACGTCTCTGACCTCCCATTGACATCAATGGAAGGCAGAGAAAGCGTTTTTCGCTGCGTTTTTGCCCGCGACGCCCAATGGCCGCGGGCGAAAAACACGGCAAACAGCGTGCAGGCAGATCAAAATCTGTGATTCACTGTATATAAGATAGCAAATGTCGTTCAAAAATGTAAATATATTCACCGCCTGATAGAACGATTAAAAATTGATTTTATTGTTAAATTGATAAAAGATATGGCTCAACCAGCCATTATTTCCAGAAACAGGCAAAAGCAAGTGATTGGCGACAGTAGAGGTGTATCAGAGTGAACGAGGTTTCTCAAACACTCCAAGACCACCCTCCCTGTTTATTGTATAATATTTCGCTACACCCTTGCCAATAGATAACAATCTATCCGGATCTGGATAGATTGTTATCTATTGGCAAGGGTGTAGCGAAATATTATACAATAAACAGGGAGGGTGGTCTTGGAGTGTTTGAGAAACCTCGTTCACTCTGATACACCTCTACTGTCGCCAATCACTTGCTTTTGCCTGTTTCTGGAAATAATGGCTGGTTGAGCCATATCTTTTATCAATTTAACAATAAAATCAATTTTTAATCGTTCTATCAGGCGGTGAATACAGATCAAAATCTGCCTCAAAATTCCAGATGGAATTTTGAGGCAGAATTTTCTGCCTGCAAAAAAACTCTGTGTTAACAGCGCCTTAAAGTGTAAACGTGTAGGTGCGCTACTAAATGGGAAGGGTTTGTCAGCAAATTATTTATTACATTAAGAAAAAATTTAGCCTAATTATGGCATAGAGATTGATTCTAGGTGGCAAGAGATGGATTTGCAGGTGTTGACCTAGAATGTATTGTCAGCATCTGGATTATCCTCATTGAGAGTGCACATGGCTCCTAACCGCGCTGCCAGAAGTAAAGGAACCCCTATCTTTCAAACTGCTATTGTCATGAGCAGATTCAGGTAATGGGATCCATAAAATTATAATGAAAATGTCAATATAGGCAATATCAGTTTAATAACGATTTAGCTGCCAGACTGAAGTTATTTGCTGCAGCAGAACTACTTGATTGTGTCTATAGGAGCCAGTTTAATCTTTGGATATTCCATTGGAGCATTATTGGAAATGTATGACATTTTAAAATATGCTGCAATGTTATACAATTTCAGGATATTCTTATTTTATGGCCAACTTGATGATTTTAAAATAATGAATTATGTTCAGTCCTTGATAAACCATAGTGCAGTTGTAACACACATCTCACATTTAAAGGCTGTGTCCCCCTTTCCAACCAAAATTGTTTTACTATTCCAATGCGTCTCAAATGAAAATTAAGCAACTTTGCAAATAGTCCTGATTAAAAAGTCCAATCGTTTTGTATCTGTAGCTCCTATACAGGCCTATACCTTTTCATGGCAATAGAAAACGAAATCGAACCTTGTAAAGGTTGTGTAATGTGATCCTGCAGTCATACTCCCTTCCATCTGTGCCCTACTTCTTGTTAACCTACCGAATTTATGCTATGGACCAATGGAAGGGAGTATAGTTGCAGAATCAGACTATGCATGGTTTGTTTGCTGTCTGTTTCCATGGAAATCTTTTAGACCTACATAGGAGCTGTAGATAAAAAACGATAGGACATTTTTAATTGGGACCAATGGCGTATTCACTATAGAGGCAAACCACGTCACTGCAGTCAGAGGGGGGCACAGAGATTTTTGCAGTTCCATTGAGCTCAAAAATATCTGTATAATTTCATATGCACTGAGCTCTCCCTAGTGGTGGCTACAGGCAGCTAGTGTTTTATCATGTACTTTATGAAGAGAAGCAGGGGTTTTAGAGCTGTATGGCGCAGGTTTATCACGATTTATATCAGTTGTCTGGTGTAAATAAATTGGAAAAAAATAGGGTGTTTTAGAAAATGTGGACGAGGCTCCGGAGTTGTGCAGAGCGCGACTTATTTATTTTAAAAAAATCTACTTTTGTATTCCATCACAAAAGTGTTGGAAAAGGTCCAAGATAGTGTTTTTAGCCTAAATTAGATTCCAAAACTGCGTTCACCCCAGTCTGTTACACGCGGCATACAGCAGAGATACTGGCATACCACCTGCTTTTTGTGTCCGTATTAAAGGAGCTCCCAACCTGTTTCTGAAAACCGGAGCTTCAACCCTATAAAGATTCGCTATGAAGTTCCGGTGAACGTTAACTTAATAAAAAGATTATAAATGTGTTGGTGCACTCAGAGGGAGGACACTGTGTACGCCCCTGATTTAGGACTATTTGCCAAGTTGCTTCATTTTCTGTTCCTTCCAAAGAACCGAAGAATGAAAAGAAAAACTCTCACTAAAACACATACTGAGTTCAATGGGTGTTTTTTTTAAGCTAAGTTTGCAGACTGCAGCGCTATTTTTTTCCATTCCAAAAAAACAGAAATTTGACGTAATCCTCTCCACCTCCACAGGACATGTGCGTGAAGGATCAGTCAAAAACCGAGTGCAACGGATTTCTAACTGAAGCAAAGATTTAAGGTTTTTTGAATGGTTCAGTCAAACTGATCCATCGCAAAAACCTGAAACCTGTTTCTGTCCGTTTTTTTTTATTGTCCGTTAAAAAAACCCCCAAAAAAACGTTTAAAACTGAATCCAAATGGAAACCGAGAATTACTTAGTTTGCCCTAACAATTGCCGGTGTACTATTACTACATAGACTAATGTTCTGACACATAGGTATGCCAGTGGATTATAGTAAAAATAAAGATGCAAATTAAAAATCCCTTTCACATCAAAATGAACAAGGAGATGTAATGTGAAAAAAATAAAAACTGCAAACACATTTTTTACATTAAATGTGTGTCCCGACATGACAAGATAATATACACATATTTTAGATCCCCCACATCTGTATGAACCTATCCAAAAATGCACAATGCATTCTTCCCAAACTAAACATTTCTATAAATGACACACTAATGTTAATGTACCAAAAAATGCCACCTAAATAAAGTACAATGCAAACAACAAGGTTTCACACCGCTACAATAAACCTAAAAATAAGACATATCTGACAGCCAGAATTCAAAGAGAAAATTTTTAAAAAAATTATTCTTGTCCTTCTGTCCAAAATTGATCTGTGCCTCAAGGGTTCAATAGTTTGCCTAGTTTCTATGTAGTTTTATAGTTATATGTGAAAATGTTCCTGTAACCTGGAGGTGTTAACTGTGAAAATATAACTATAGCCATTGAAAGCAGATGTGTAAGTAACTGCCACGTTCTTCACTACAAAGCAGTTTAACTTCCTACAGTGAAGCAATCCTGTATTTGCCATATGCCACACTCGTCTCTGCTGCACAGGATGAGTTGCTGTGGACCTGCTACTGTGATTTCCATGCAAAATACAAGTGTGTTTCACCTGCTGTTGACGTTGGGTGTATTTTTGCTAAATCATTAACCCAGTAACCGTCAACCAGTGACGTTATATTACATTTTAACATATTCATATATATATATTATTTTTTTATTATTCTGCTTCAATTATTTTTAGGCAATGCATCTGTTACCACAAGGCAGGTTTAACAGATCTTTTATATTTCTGGGCTTCACATGGGTCTTCTTACCCATCATATACCTTTTAGGCAGGGCAATAGGTGGTGACACTGGTCCATGTGGCAGGGTTACTTCAGAAACATCACAACGGTCCAATGTTATTTTTGCAATGACACAACCTTTTGTTGTCTTTACTTGTCCAGCCCACAACTACGGATGAAGATGTCATCAGACTTGATCATGTTGAATCTTTTACAGAAATGGTGGGACTCTTGTCTATGGGCCCAAGGCCATGTTTAGGCAAAGCAAATCTGCTGTGAAGTACAATACGTGTGGATGGGGTTTTCAAAACACCTACATGTAGCGGAAAAAAAATCTTTGCAGGATTGAAAATCTGCAGCATGTCAATTATGTCACCGATTTTAAGCCTTCATTGGATGGGGTGAAATTTACGGTGAATCTACCGAAAAATCTGCACGTAACATATGCCTATTTTGCTGCAGAATCGCAGCAGATTTATTCCGGATGTACCCTTAGGCTTTCATGTGCAATGCTATGGGTTTACGGTGAGCTGCTACTGGCTGAAAGATGTCTGTAGGACAAATGTCGCCACCTAGAAGTTCCATAACCTCTATCATGTCAGCAATTATACACAAGAATATTTTTAATAGTCTTCGGAACCGGGCTCCTTAAGCACTTCTGCATTTACTAGCTTCTTGAATGGGATATGTCTTTCCTCCATGTTTGATTTTGCTTGTTCTTTGTGACTTCTTTTGCTCTTATCATCCATACATATATGTAATAAATATTTTATTGCAGTCTAGTGTTTATACTGTGTCTTGTTGCCCTATGTACCAACTGCTCAATTGCTTTACTATATTAAGTCATGCAAATAACTTTATTTATTGTACTTTAGATTTGCATCTTATACTAAAGAAAATCAAGAAACCCTTAGCACTTCTACTTTTACCTGCAAGACTTATGTAAAAGCATATGTCTTTGTTTCCTTAAATTCAAATATTGTCTTTTACCTCTTATATAAAAACTGTTACTAATAAAATTTACAAATCGTTCCTAACATTTACATATTTAAAACTCACGATACAATTACTAGCACAATGACTTCAGTATGTACATGCCATTAAATATGAGCTAAAGTTGTTGTTCCCTAGATTGTTCATCAATAATGGATGAATGCTTTACTTATATTACAGTTTTAGCCTGCAGGCACACTATTGCATTTGGCACTATGATCATAACCTAAAACAGGAATGGTGGACCGTATACTTTGGGATTCGATTTTAAGTACTTGAATAGTTACTACCCCTACATAGATACAGTTAAATGATACAATTCTGGGGGCCTGCAGCCACCACTAGAAGGAGCTTTACTGCCTGCTGCTTATACATCGACTGAATAATAAAATGTATTCGTATGCAGTAGATGCCCGAGCTCCGCTTAGTGATGGCTGCAGGCAGACAGATTTTCATCGTTTTAGCTTTATGGCTATACAGGGGATTTTGAGCTCTGTATCAGAAAAGCAGAGCTCTGACTACTATAAAGATATATTAAAAAAGGAATTCGTAGTGAATTTTGGCTTTACAAACAACATGTTGCTGAAGGGTGAACATTCACTTTCAGGCTGGGTTCACACGACCTATTTTCAGGCGTAAACGAGGCGTATTATGCCTCGTTTTACGCCTGAAAATAGGGCTACAATACGTCGGCAAACATCTGCCCATTCATTTGAATGGGTTTGCCGACGTACTGTGCAGACGACCTGTAATTTACGCGTCGTCGTTTGACAGCTGTCAAACGACGACGCGTAAATTGACTGCCTCGGCAAAGAAGTGCAGGGCACTTCTTTGCCACGTAATTTGAGCTGTTCTTCATTGAACTCAATGAAGAGCAGCTCAAGATATACGAGCGTCACAGACGCCTCGTATATTACGAGGAGGAGCATTTACGGCTGAAACGACGCAGCTGTTTTCTTCTGAAAACAGGCTGTCATTTCAGCCGTAAATGACAGCTAGCGTGTGAACATACCCTAAGTATAACCAAGGATGTCTACATCCCGGGAGCCTGGCAACCAATAGACCTAGGCATTTTTTACTGGCACATTACAAGAACGGAGTCCCGAGGCCCTTGTTTGAATGGAGCGGCGGTTACGCATGCCCGCTAACGCTCTGTTCATTCTTTATGGGACTGCCAGAGATAGCCGAGTGCCGTACCCCAAGTGATCAAACACTTATCGCCTATCCTTTAGATAGGTGATAATTGAGTTGTCCCACCATAACAATTTAAGTCAGATTAGCTGCTAAATTTTACAGTATTTTGTCCATTCCTGGGTGTAGCTAATGGTAATATTAGCAAAAAAACTCTACACAGGCCAAATTTCCGTTTAGGTTGTCATAGCCTTTAATGGTCTACTTTACAATGTATATTAGGAAACATCTGTATATACAATTCTATATTTTATTAGTAGCTCTTTGCTTTATATCTCATTAACAATGGTCAGGAACAGTTAGAATTGTCAGTTACATTGCATGCAGATTTCCAGTAAGCCTCTTCTGTACAGCTATTGTCATGTAATTCATGTGTCCGTTAATTGAGAAATCAATGTAACAGAATTCTCATAGCCGTGTTTTCCTTCCGTTTCCAAAAATTAGCAATTTTTTTGTGGTTGTTGCAGAGATCTGTGTCTGGGAGTTGGAGCCAGTGGGGTTTGCAATCTTTTGAATGATCTGTAATGCTGTGTTGTGATGGGAGGCTGTTTACATGTGCTCTACTCTTAAAGTCTGATATCCTTGTCTCCAAGAGTACAGACCTAACCACATTGAGATCTCACACTCCCAGGACTTCCTCTCTACCCTTCCTGATCCCTTTATTATTGTCAAAATGCCTTGCGAGCACAATTCTCTTACAGCTGAGATGTTTTTATAGAATTGTTTTTGCCCCTAGTTTTCTGGCTACGACTATTGTATCCTCCATAAGAGCCGTTACTGTTCAGATTGTAACCCTATATCTTTGGAATTGGGGGTTATGTAATAGAAAACACAACCATTCAAGCCTGATATGTATACACAAAGCTTATCTTCTGAATATTTTAAGCAAACTGCTGAAATGTTACATCTTTAATCAGATACGCTCTCTCTCTGCTTCTCCAACATCACCATTCTGCTCTCATTTAGATTGTTATTCAAAATGATGGATTTTTATTCTTGAATTTTTTTTTCAAAAGTGTTTTACATATGTTTCTCAGTACCCTGGAGGCCCACTCCGAGAATAATAATAATTTTATTAAGTAAAAAAAAAAAAAAAAGGGTCATATACCATGCTCTGCTATGAGTAAGGGTTTGTTTAGCCGGAAACACGTAAACTAAATATTTTGTCTGTCTGTCTGCAAGCATGTTTTCTGCCTGTACAGTTGTGGGGAAAAAGGAGATATTTTTATTACATGGAGTTGTTTTTTTACTTGAACCACATACCATTGGGTGAAACGTCACCATCCCTCAAAAATAGGGTTTTTGCCTTAGGTAAAAAATTTCCCAAAAAACAAATAGTTTGTGTACAAAAATAAAGAATATCTGCAATCTGCTAATATTTTCTCTAAAGCAGCAACATCTGTGTTTTCTTGCCTACTGCAGTTATGTGATTAGAGCCTTGAGGCTGTATTATAACGGCCGATTTTGGCCGGTGCAGCGAGCACCGACCAACGAGACAGCTCGTTGATCGGCACTCGTTTGTTCCTCTCACAACGAGCTATGTATGGGGACGAGCAGTCGTTCCCATACATTATTATCATGTCGGCAGCACATCTCCCTGTTTACACAGGGGGATGTGCTGCCGACAACGATAACATTTTAAGTTTTTAAAACGATACTATCGGCAGATAAACGGGTGTTTGCTTGTTCATGTGCTGATCGCTGGCCTGTTTACACAGGGCAATTATTGCCAATGAGCGTTCTATGAACAATCGTTTGTCCGATAATTGTGAAGTGTAAAACCCCCTTTAAAGTAGCCAATTGCCATAGTGACATTTCCCCCATCGGTAGGGTCATTGTAGTTTTCTTTCATGACTATACACCTGTATATTTCCTGTAGTACTTCACTGGCACCCCCAAGAAATAAAGCCAACATTATACAAAAATTATTTGGACTGCTCCTGACTGAATTTGATTTTGTCACGTTATCCTAGAGATCACAACTGTTGGCCCCTTACTGAGAGATTTAATATGCCATCTTTTATTGACTCTCTTTTTCTTATTTTATTCCTCCCTCCTCCAGCCTCTGACTTTCAGACATCTCTTTCCTTCTTCATTTTACTCCGTTATAACAATTCTTCTTACGTAACTTCTATCTCAGGGGCACACAACCTCTTTATAATGTTATTTTATGTGCTTTATACATTGTTTGCTCTTGCTTCCTATGTTATATTTTTGTCTGGTAATATTCTTTGAGAAGAGATTTGACCTGCCTATTTGACACTTTTTCTTAAGTTGTTTTATTATGTATCTGGTGCTTTTGTGTGATTATAAAAGGCAAATAAAACTAACACTGTGTGTGTGTGTGTGTGTGTGTGTGTGTGTGTGTGTGTGTATACACACACACACACATATATATATATATATATATATATATATCAGTCCAGATACAAGTGAACACAGCACTCCAACCTACCCATATATCAGGCCATGTTCTCGTCACCTGGGGATGAATCAATTCCCCAATTTAGATAGAGAAAAAAACCATAAAACATCGTAACGGCACCAGGACTTCAAAGTAGGTGAAAACAGGCTGGATTTATTCACCTCAAGACAGCGACGTTTCGGTTCAACAGGAACCTTTCTTAAGCTAGAGATTGAGAAAGGTTCCTGTTGAACCGAAACATCGCTTTCTTGAGCTGAATAAATCCACCCTGTTTTCATCTACCTTGAGGTCCTGGTGCCGTTACTACATTCTATGTATGTATATATATATATATATATATATATATATATATATTGGGTTAGTCTATAATTGTAACATATAACAAGACCACATTTTACTGGTAATCAATGCAGACATCATATACGATGTCTTCATTGATTACCAGTAAAATGTGGCCTTGTTATATGTCACAATTATAGACTCACCCAATCTAACTAAACTTATAACACACAAACAGTTGAACTGTCTTTTGTAACCATCCACAGTGCAGGGGTAATCCTGTAAGTGAACCTCTCTGTTAATGACTTCTCTAATAGCCAATTGGCAAAATGTGGTTCAATAAATCAGATGCGATTGGAAGTGTGGGTTACACAGGTGCTTTGCCCATTAAATAAAGGCACACAAAGTCTGGTCATTGACATACCTGGTTTTCTCAAAAAAGATTGCTTAGTGGGAGCCATTCCTCAAGGCAAACATGTATGTTTTTTGTACAGACATCTTTGGGAGGATATTCCATCTGTGGAACAATAAAGTTTATATTTTTGGACTAACATATGTCTGAAGGATGTTTTTTCGTTTATATACATTTATATGAGGCATATATAGGTTTTCTTACTTGTAGACTATGTCTTATGGTTATAGTGCTGCCCAAGGAGTATTATATGTGCTAAAGGTCTGTGGTGGAACTGCCAATATGATGTAAGCTAGCATAAGTGTCTTACAGGAGACTCGCATTAGTAGCCAGATTTTACTGAACCTCTCCACCTTAAGAAATATTTAGTTGTTGGGAAGCCATGTTGTCCTAGCCGGGGGGATTAAAACCTGCTTAGACCAGGAGAAAAATGTAACGTGGTGATATGCTTCAAAACACCATGCTTGCGAATAGTAAGAACAATTGCGTTCACGTATAATTGTGTATTTATCCATTCATGTAAATATTCTTCTAGAAGTGTCCATTAAATATATGTGTATTTGCTGCCAAAGGAGTGTTAGCAGTGTCTGAGAGATGATATAAAAGTGCCCTCGCCACTCAACCTGTGATAAAATGCAAAGTTCTGATTCTTTCTCTGTGGTTATTGATCCATCACTTCCCAGGAGTTCTGTCTATTCATATTTCATGTGCCCAGCGGCTGCGGCTGAAGTTAATGAAATAATCATTTCTAAAATCTTGCTGCGAGAATCACGTTAGCTGAAATCTTGTCCTGGAACTAAATGTGAGGTCAATTTTTCTTCGCCGCAGCAATAGATTTAAAAGTGTGCTTCACCAGATTTTATTTTACAGATTTTTATCCTTTTGTTCTAAACAGTGAATATTATAATCTTTTCCAGAACTGTAAATGGCAGTTTGCGTGTCACATATGGTTTATGTTTTATTTGTGAAATAAAATTTGGAATAGAAAGCGGAAATAGTTGGCTGTTAAATGGGTATTCCAAAATTGCTTCTTATGGACTCATGGTTGAAGTAAACCATGGGGACTCCATTGGACACATTTTAAACAGATTCTTTTGTAGCTCTATAGGGGAGACGGCAATGTTTTCAGATTGCTGCTCCTATATCTCTGTATGAGATACTGTATCAAGGATACAGACACAATGGTTTACTTAAGTCGCATATCCAGATATAGCCGAGAACTCCTTTAAAGAAATTTCCACCCAAAATGTAAGAATGGTCCATTATTAGTTTTTGTTTTTACATTTACTAGTCAATTTGAAGTTAGCGCAATAGCTAAAGTTTATTCATTAGGTTTCTTTTACTTACAGTTATATTGGCATTTTTCTGTTCCGTTCTGGTGACCATTTTGCTAAAGTGATAACAGGAAATGCAGCCATATTAGTTTTTACTTTTTAGTTAGAATTTCAGCAACTTAATTGGTTGAACTTGATGGACATGTGTCTTGTTTTCAACCATACTAACTATGTAACTGATCATAAAACTATTACTTTGTTATTGGTGTTTATGTCATATATTTCTTCTCTTTCAGTTTATTACCCACAATGCCTCTTCACAAGGACTCTGAGCAGAATCTACAATACACACAGTTCGTATCCAAGCTCTTAGAAGAATTGCACTTTCGAAAGGAAGACCTGGAATGTATGAAAAAAAACTTTGCCAGCCATACATTGTCATAAACTTAAATTTAGTCATTTCTGAAGAAGTAATGGTTTTGACGCACAATTAAATTGTAAAGGAAACAACAGGCCTCCTGAGGTCTAATTGTACGTGTTAATCAAATACTGAACCCTACAAACCCCCAAAAATCTGATATAATTGTATATTAAGTTAGTGTTTTATATTCTTTGTATAAATAGAAACTTCACCAGTTAATCCAAGTAGACTAACATTCTGCAAAATCTTTAGATAGTTGGAAGAATTTTTACACATAAATAATTTGGATCTATGAGTAATGTTTGTATTTATTAAAAAACAAACATTAAATCGTTGAAATTTCCTATTTTTCTCCCATGATGAGTAGCATTAGAGACTTCTGTAAGCTTAGTGGATTTTGTATATTTAACCTCAAATTTAAGTATTTACATTAGATTTAGATTTTATGCACATGGACATATTGTGGTAATACAGTTGAGTGTGTCTTCTGTTGACAGCCCACCGGTCAGTAAAGCTGGCCATAGATGCATTTATATTTTGATCAATATTATGCGGGTAAGCTGTGATTCTGGTTTCTAGAAGATCACTTCCAACCCATGAACATTTTTGTGTAAGAAATTAGTTCGAAAGTGATTGCAAAAAATGTGCATGGTAACATCAGGGAGCTATTTATTATGGCATAAGGCCCTTTTAAACGGGCAGATAGAGTGCATTCGGAAAGTCTTCAGATCGTTTCAATTTTTTCACATTTTGTTATGTTGAGGCCTTGTGATAAACTAAAAAACAATTCCACTCTTCCCCCATCATTCTGCACTCAATACCCCATAATGACAAAGTAAAAACAGAATTTTAGAAACGTTTAGAAACTAATTTATTAAAAATGAAAACCTCAAATTTTGCATGGACATAAGTATTCAGACCCTTTGCTATGACCCTATGAAATTTTAGCTCTGGGGGCCTCCCATTTCTCTAGATCATCTTTGGAATGTTTCTACACCTTGATTGGAGTCCACCTGTGGTAAATTCATTTGATTGGACATGATTTAGAAAGAAACACCACTGTCTATATAAGGTCTCACAGCTGACAATGCATATCAGAGCAAAAACCAAGCCATGAGGAGGAAAGAACTGCCTGTAGAGCTCAGACAGGATTGTGTGGAGGCACAGATCTGGAGAAGGGTACAAAAAATATGTGCTGCATTGAAAGTTCCTAAGACCACATTGGCCGCCATAATACTAAAGATCCTGTGTGCAGATGGGAGAAACATCCAGCAGGTCAACCAGCACTTCCCCAAACTGAGCTTTACGGCAGAGTGGCCAAAAAGAAGCCACTCCTCAGTAAAAAAAAATACAGGAAAGCCCGTCCGGAGTTTGCAAAAAAGCACCTAAAGGACTCTCAGACTGAGAAACAAGATTCTGTGGTCTGATGAAACCAAAATTTAACTTTTTGCCCTAAAATCTAAGCGTCACGTCTGGAGGATACCAGCACTACTCATCACCTGCCCAAAACTATCCCTGTGGGTGGGGGGGTTCAGTGGCTGGGACAGGGGTACTGGTCCGGGTTGAGGGAAAGATGATATTCTTAATGAAAACCTGATCCAGAGTGCTCTGGACCTCAGACTGGGCCGAAGGCTCACCTTCCAACAAGAGAATGACCCCAAGCACACAGCCAAGACAAAGCAGGAGTGACTTAGGGACAACCTTGTGAATGTCCTTGAGTAGCTCAGCCAGAGCCCTGACTGGAACCCAATCAAACATCTCTGGAGAGACCTGAAAATGGCTGCTCACCGACAGTCCCCATCCAACCTGTCAGAGATTGAGAGAATCTGCAGAGACGAATGGCAGAAAATACCCAAATCCAGGCGTGCAAACCTTGTGGCATCATGTATGAAATATGTATCACCTAGCCACTGGAGATCTGATAAATGTTAGATCGTAGGGGTCCACGTAACGACCCCCCCCCCCAACCGCAGTGAGAGGAGCATGTATGGAGAGGTGGTAAAGTATGTGCGCTGCTGCTCCATACTAACTGTGTAGAACTTATGGAATTAGCCGTTTCCAGCTGGAATACCCCTTTAACTCTTCATAACAGAGCAGATGCCATTCATTTTCTGGAAGTCTGGGTGGAAACCTGTGTGGGCACTTGTTATGAAGAATCTACTATTTATGTAGAAGAGAATTCAATCAGATATTGTCAGACTTGACACAGCAGAACAACTCGGACATTTATCTTTCCAAGTATTTAAATTGGATTCTTCTTAATATTTTTTTAAAAGACAAATAAAGGAACCTATGCAATTAGCTAACATGTTTAATGTTAAGATTTTAACTGCTGTACATCTGCAAGAAACCACACAACAGGGAAAGAGCTTATGGGTTATGGCATAGTAACAATTCTTACACATACCAGCCCCCCTTATGTTCATTGTAGACTGTGGTCCCCTGAACACGTGTTCATGAGAAGTCTTGCCCTGCTGTAAACACATTCTCACAGACTTTTTTTTTACTTCTAAGAAAACTTTCTACAATCAGAAGCACATACTATTTGTGAGAATAAATTGAGGCGTGCCAAGATTTATTCAGCTTTCTCTTGTATTTCTATGTGGTTTAGCCCTAAAGGGAAGGGTGACATGTGTAAAAGGCTTGTATGTGGTTTGAAAGACACCGAGCGGTTGGCTGCATGTACCAAGTCTACGGGAGGGTCTCAAGGTGTCATCTACATCGACATACGTTTGATCAATGCAGCTGCTGTAAATTGCAGTTTTTTAACCAAAAATGTTCAGTGAAAGCGTACCACCACAATGAACAAATAGTATAGAATACAGTATTTCTAATAATACACAGCTGTATTTATTTTAAATCTTTTATATTTTTTTAGAACTTAGTTGGTCTTACCAATCTTGTTGTTCTTATGCTTAGGGTATGGGAATGGATAGATTTAGCAAAATGTTATTTCTCTCTATCATGATAACGGGGTCAGGTGTATAAAAGCAAAGTAGAACTGTGGGATTGCCTATAGAAATCAATCCATTTCCAATAATCATTAAAGGGAATGTGTTGCCAGAAAAACATGTTTTGTTTTTTTTAATTAAACATTTAGTGTGTAGGTGATTTTAAGATTGTTCTAATTTTTTTTTTTTTTTTCGTGAGTCAGGAAATATTATAAATTAATTCTAATTTATAATATTTCCCATTGCTGGTCACTAGATGGAGCTATTCCCAAAATTGCAGCATTGCAAAATTGGGTAAAAAGCCCTCGCTCTAGTGAGCTCTCAGCATCCCCCCCCCTCCTTTATCCTGGCTAGTGCCGGGATAAACGAGGGGTTTGAACGGTCTAACCTCCTACACTGTGTGTCGCCATTTTTTGAGCTAACACACAGTGTAGTAGGTTTACATACAGTAGTAAACGTACACAAACACGAACATACATTGAAATCTCTTACCTGCTCCTGCCGCCGCGGCTCCCTCCGGCCCGTCCACTCCATCTGCTGCCGCTGGTCCAAGTGCACAAGTCCGGAAGCCGCGACCGGAAGTAGTAATATTACTGTCCGGCCGCGACTTCCGGTCCACAGGAAAATGGTGCCGGACGGCGCCAATTTCAAATTGGACTGTGTGGGAGCGGCGCATGCGCAGTTCCCACACAGACGGCGTACACAGAAGTGGATGGGACGGGACCCGTTCGCAGTCCCTATGGGACTGTGGCTGCCGTATTCCATGTCTGTATGTGTCGTTAATCGACACACACAGAAATGGAACAAAAAATGGCAGCCCCCATAGGGAAGAAAAAGTGTAAAAATAAGAAAAAGTAAAACACAAACACACAAATAAATATAAACGTTTTTAATAAAGCACTAACATCTTTAACATATTAAAAAAAAAATTGTGATGACACTGTTCCTTTAAGGGTATGTTCACACGGAGTGTTTTCGGGCTGTAAACGGCCGAAAAATCGGACGCAGAACGCCTCCAAACATCTGCCCATTGATTTCAATGGGAAAACGGCGTTCTGTTCCGACGGGGCATTTTTTTACACAGACGTTTTTCAAAATGGCCGCGTAAAAAAACGGCCGCGAAAAAGAAGTGCAAGACATAAAGCAGTGATGCAAAGAGCAGATCTTTGATCAGTGCAAGCGAGTTTGGGTTCCTGTTCCCAAAATTTCCCATCATGGCGTGTTTTTATAGCCTGCCCAAAATCCACAAAGGGTATCCCCCCTTACGTGGCAGACCTATTGTTTCAGGCATCAATAATTTAACTCAAAATGTGAGTACATATGTTGATCAGGTGTTGCGCCCTTTTGTCTTGAGTCTCACATCATATGTACGTGACACTATGGATGTTCTGAAACAGATTGACGGTATCACTTTGGAGAAAGACACACTGTTGGCTAGCCTGGATGTTGAGGCGTTGTATTCATCCATACCTCACAAATTGGGTTGTAAGGCAATCGAGTACTTCCTTGGATCAAGGGGCACTCAGTTTGCAGCCCATAACCAATTTGTTTTGCAGTTATTACAATTTGTTCTTGAAAAAAATATATTTATCTTTGAAGACAAGATCTTTCATCAGCAATGTGGCACTGCAATGGGGAGTCCTGCTGCTCCCACCTATGCAAATTTATTTCTTGGCTGGTGGGAGGAGACAATTGTCTTTGGGGACAGTTTTGCTAAATGGACTTCGTCCGTTGGACTATGGATTAGATATATTGATGACGTGCTGCTTCTTTGGAACTCTACAGCAGAGGAGTTCCATAGTTTTGTAGCAGCCCTCAATACAAATGATATAGGGCTAAGGTTCACATGTGAGATCAGTGAAAAAGAATTGTCTTTTCTGGATTTGAAAATTATAAAAACAGGAGAAGGCACAATTCGTACCAAGGTACACCGGAAAGAAACAGCAACCAATAGTTTCTTGCAATGGAACAGTTGTCATCCTTATCCCCTCAAACGTGGCATTCCAAAAGGTCAATTTATGAGAGTACGCAGGAATTGTAGCTCCATGGGTGATTTTGAGTGTCAGGCTCAGGAACTCAAGACCAGATTGAAGGATAGAGGTTTCCCCAAGGGTGTAATCAGAAAGGCCTATGAGGGAGCAAGGGACGCAGACAGGCAATGTCTTCTGGTTCCTAAAAAACGTAAAGAAGAACAAGTTACGAGACTCATAGGCACCTATGATTCTAAACAAAATGATATTATGCAAATCCTGAAAAGGTACTGGCGTATTCTCAGTTCTGATACAGATTTGGTTGATCAGATCACACAGTGGCCCTCTGTCACGTATCGGAGAGGGAAAAACATTAGGGACAGAGTCATGCACAGCTGTTTTGACCCCATTTTACCTAGGGGTACGTGGCTGGATAGACAAATACCAGGCACTTTTAGATGTGGTAGCTGTAAAGCTTGTGACTTCATTCTCAAAGGGAATAGCTTTACCAGTGCTGCAACACAGGAAAAGTACAATATTCGGGATTTTGTCAATTGCAAAACAGCGGGGGTAGTTTACCTTATTACATGCCCATGCCCCCTAAATTATGTGGGTAAAACGTCACGACAATTTCGGCGCCGGATAAGGGAGCATGTTGGAGACATTATCCATGCTAGGGACACCCCAATATCTAAGCATGTGCATGCTAAACACCAAGGCCATGCAGCATGTTTAAAGTTTCAAGCAATTGAACTCATTAGACCCCCAAAAAGAGGAGGTGACTGGGACAATTTAATTCTACGCAAAGAAGCCCAATGGATCCATAGACTGGCATGCATACAACCAGCGGGTTTAAACGAGCAGACTAATTATACGTATTTTATCTAATATGTAATACCATTCCTCTTTAGGCGGCCAATATTCACCATGGGTTGCCTTTTGGGTGGGTGGTTTTATCCTGCATAGTGTACTATGTTTGATATGGCCATATTGGCCAGCCAACATATAAAGAGATCTTTTGTCAGAAATTCTAAATGGGAGGTACTCCTTAATCTTGTCCACCCAATATGTGTTTATAAACTAGAGAGTTGTTTTTTGAGGTAGTCCACTTGCGGTGGGTAACTGTCCCGCAAGATATACTTACAAACAAATTATCGTTTTGCTCTTACCTTCCTCTTACTTGGCAGTCCGGGCGATACGTCCTTGACTTCCACTGCGCCTGCGCGTTCGGCTTGATGCGGTCGATGATAACCCCTGGCTGTCAGCTGACGGCGGGGGGGTCACATGGGCAGGTGTCACGAATCGAGAGGGTGCTGTGATTGGTCAGTTCATGTAGCGCCGCCAAATACGAGGGGTGGAGTTATGGTGCTTATAGTAACCCAGCAATGAAGTATGCCGTTGACATCGATACGAGCATCTTCCCGTGACGCACAGCAGAATACCTGCTGTTGAATACTATTATCGCTGGTGATGAGGCCAGAGTGACCAAGATACGGACCCCTGAGGATGAGTATCTGAAACGCGATGGGTCTTTCATTGTACATGGAATGTCTGCATAGGGGACAGTAGCATTGTGTTACACCCAGCGCTAGGAGATCCGGTGTTTGTTTACGGACACTGGTGCTTTTTGGGGATTGTACTACTGTTGTGCCCAGGATAAATGCTGGTTCCAGTGAAACATTGTTGCAAACACTGAGATATATTTATCATAATGACTCAGTGTTTCTTGTTTAATACGTTTTTAAATTTTCACGGTGGGGCTTACTTCACAGTGGTGTGTTACCCCTGTTTTTAAAACGAGTTACTATTAAAAGGTATATTTTACTCAGTTGTCACTTCAGTGAACCACATAAAGCAGTGTATCCACAACAATTGTGTAAGTACCTGTTTGGTTGCAGTTTTTCCTGCTCTACAGCATAAAAAAAATAAATGAGAGAAAAGATAAGTGGGCAAATAGAAATATTTGGAAGGAGCATTTACCAGGGGACAAGTGACCGGTATGACTCTGTTGCAAATTGTTTGCATGCCTCTTTTTCAGATGCCTCAGTGCCCATATAATAATGAGAGAAATTAACTTATTGTACTGTGCTGCTCCTCCCCCTGTCCTCTGTGCTATATATTGGGCGCCAGGGAGTGTTGCAAGACCCTAACCAGCTAATAACACTGATTAAGACTCACAAGTCTCCATTTCATACGCCAATGAATATTCATTTAAACAGGCACACTGAAAATGCAATATTCCCACTTCAGAAGAGGTTGATGTTGGGCCACAAGGTTGCCCTTCTGCAGGTCTCCGCAGTGAGAACTACTGGTGGATTTTGATTTACTTTTTCAGTTTGAATTGCACGAGATGGAATGCTATTAGTAGGTTCTGTAAGAATTGCCTCAGGTGAACGTGTAAGAGTAGTTGGAACTCTTTCACGTCCTCAGTGAGACAACCTTGGCATGGGTGGTTGTCACAGAGGTTAAAGGGCTTGCCCACCTTTACAACCATTTATATATTGCTTTTATGCCTCTAAAATTAAAAATTGACCAACTTTGCAAGTAGTCATGATTAAAAATATCCTTAGGTTTTCTAACTCCTATGCAATTTTACGTGTCTTCAAGGCTAAAGTCTTGACACAAACCCAGTGTAGTCTTATCCTGCAATGATACTTCCTTCCCTCTTACTAAGTTACAGGTTAACATAACATACATTCGGTAGGTTGGCAAGAAGTATGGGACAGATGGAAGGGAGTATGACTGTAGGATCAGACTATGCTATGGAGGTGGTACCTTGTAGTGGGGCATCATGTTGAGTTCTGTGTATGAACAAAGAACCCTTACAGCCCAGTCATACGTCACGCTGTGTGTCTGCAGCGAAAGAAGCTGGGTGGTAACGATGAGGTCATCCACAGGTCCTTCAACCTTGGCGTCGGAAGAGAGAAGACACATCAGCTCCAGGCGTCAGAGGGTATAGTTGAATCAGCTTCAGCATCTCCATGTGCAGGTAAGCATAGCAAATTCCCTAGAGACGAGCATATTAACCTTTTGGACGCCTGGAGCCGATGTATCTTCTTTGTCCGACGCCAAGGTTGACGGACCTGTGGGTGACGTCACGCTGTGTGTCTACAGTGAAAGAAGCTGGGTGGGAACGATGAGAAGTGTATGATGCTGATTTGTCAGCGTCATACACTTCTATTCACAACGCCCAGTTGGTAAAAACACAATACACGCCCAGTTGGTAAAACGAGAAAACACGCCCAGTTGTCCATTGAAAAGCTCATTTGCATAAATATAAAATTGCTCATAACTTGGGCAAAAATTATTGTTTTTCGAAAAAACACAAAACTTTGCTGTTATCTACATTGCAGCGCCGACCACATTCAATAGGAGATAGGGATTTGATAATCTGGTGACAGAGCCTCTTTAACAATATAAAAAATATATAGTAAGTTATAAGCCTAGTTAATAATTCATTAGAAAAGGGTGTCTCTATTGAGGCATTTCCTATCCAATTACATATTCCCAGCAATATTACCATGGCCCACAAAATGTTTTCTGCCGCTTCACGCTAATTCCTTGCTCTATATATATATATATATATCAATAGTCATATACTTGTCAATAAAGGACTAATAACTATAAAATACAGTTATTGTAGAGCAGGAGTAACAGGGTACATTCAGTCTTTATGGTGTGTTATTATATGTTGTCAATGGGCAGGGGTGGTAATTGTTAAATTTATGGTGAATCCTGTTTAATGATAGATCCTGATTAGAAAACTTTGTGTTGAAGAGATAGAGGTAGGCTCAGCATATGGCTGTCATAAAACCGGGTCTATAACTCACAAATTGCTTGCCAACTGGGAAAGTGTATGTTTGGGGATCTTAAGCGAGTCAAGCTCATAATTTACTGCTCTGCTGCACAGCTTAATTGTATTGACCTGATTTGAGGGCACACCCAGAGCAGATAAAAACCAAGAAAGTCAGAATATTCTCAGGGCACACCCTATAAAGAATCTATATTAAGAATCTATATTAAGACTTATCGTAAACAGAGTGGTCATCCATGGGCACCCCAGTGGTTAAAACCATTTATGCCGTTAAAAATACATAGATTCATGCTGTATATCTATCTAGTGAGCTAAAATCAACGTATTAAATATACCACACATGCAATAAATTATATTTTGAGCGTAAACTAAGGTTTATGTGGGGAAAAAGCTAAACAAAACTTAAAGAAAAACATAGGATCCAAAAATGTTGGCACCCCCATTCAAATTATTTGGTGAACCCCTGACAAGAATAGCGGCACATGTCTAGATGCAGCTTCCTCCAGTGATGGCAGCGAATGGGGGATGATGAAAACTAGACCTGGCTTAATTGTAAGATCGAGTTATCTCCTTGAACAAAGTTTGAAGACCATTTGTTGAGGGATCTTGGACCACTTCTCTATGCAGAACATTTTCAGTTTTTTTTTTAATGATTTAGGTTGTCATGTGTCTTCAATACACAGCAGGTTCTCAATAGGATTTAAATCTGTAGAATAAGAGCACCATTGCAAAATGTAGATTTTTTTTGTTTCTGTAACCTTTTTTTGTTAGTGAATTTGTGTTTGGGGGACAATATTTTGCTCAAAGTTTTGTCAACATCTCAGTTTTAGCCTTCTGGCAGAGACTGGTAGACTTTCGGCTAAAATTTCCTAGTATGTAGTAGAATTCATAATGCCATTGATTTTCGCAACAGCCCCTGGACCAGTAACAGCAAAACAGCCCCTCAGCATCAATGTTATAACGCCATATAATTTTTCTTATGGTGCACGTGTTTAATTTTCTGATCTTATCACATGATTTCATTTGTAGTTACAGTAAAATTTTATAAAGCTCTGGTGATGCACATTGTGTATAATTTTGTGGAACTTTTTTTTTATTTTATTTTTTTAACCATGGTCATGGTGGTGGAGTCTAACATTGTTATTATTGCCCTAATTGTGCTTAATGGTAGTTTAAAATCATGACTATTTTTTTATGACCCTTTCCTAATTTTTGCAAGTCCACAACCTTCTGAGTTGTCAGCGCTTCATGTTTTTTATTGCTCCTACTCTCCAGGAACAACTTTGTTGATGGAACCATTTTTCATCTATCAACTTCTTTTTGCCCAAGGATCAAATCTCTTTGGTTTTATGTAAACTATTGTTTATAGTTCCAATCATTTTGACCCATATGTTCTCTGTTTCGGCATTTAGGTTGCCAGGGAAAATGCTGACGACATAGGGATTCCCTGTGGTAGAGAGGTTAGAGAGCATGCAGAGGTTATTTCTAGGGAGAGATCACTGGTAATAGAGATCTAATGGGCCTCACAGTATAAAACAAACAATTGTAATAGCAAAAAATTATAATTATAGCAAAATCAAATACATAAAGAAAAATAACTTTACACCCAAAATATAGAGATACACATCTTTAAATCCATACATATCGGGATTAGACATTCTGTGTGACACAATTTTGTATGTACATCGAGTGCTCTTTCAAATAATATCTTTATATCAAGCAGAATGTACATTACCCGAAAGATATAAAAATAATTTCTGTCCCCCATTTTTTTGTTTTAACCCAGCCCCATTTGCTCCTGTGCCTTCACAAAAAAATTTCTGTACCTGGATGATAACCGCACATGCGTGAACGGAGGGGGCAATACGTGTAAAACTAAAATGGGCTATTTGTTCTTGGCATTATGGTGCAATAATACATTACACAGTACACAAATTTGGCATCACTGTGCACAAGAGAATGAGAGGATTCATATTTGGATTAAAGATTATTGATTGGAAAAATAATCTTAAAACCGAATGGGAAAAAATTGATTAAATTATTAATATACGCTGTATATTTATTTATCTGCTGCTGGGTTTACTTCCTGCATTACAAATAATAATGCACTGTAGTTGTGCTGAAACCTTCCATATTAAATACACATCCCAGGGAATGGGACATGAACACACTCCTCCAGATGTCTGCATTGCTGTGATATATGCCAATACAGCCACAGGCAAAAAGCACTTACTCTGCTTGTTGCATTAGTTCAAGAAACCCATTTATAGACAAAGCTTTGAGATTTCAGAAAAATATCCACACTGGAAACTTTGGATTCAAGCCTCTTTCTACAATTGAGTAGTATATAACAGTAGCAGCAATAAAAAAAAAGTTTACACTAAAAGTACCCATTGACATAGTCTAAACTCAGCTAAACCCGACAACCTAAAGTGTATGAGTGCCGATGTTGTATTGATCCTATGTTACTGTGGGTAATAAGCTGCTGTCAGAGATCTCTAGCAGTGGCTTATCACCCTCTCCTGCATTGAAATAAAAATGCATGCTGATGCATGTGTATGGTGGAGTCAGGAGACTCGTTTGGCTGACAGTTAGTGGGGCATGTATGGCCACTTTAACACAGCAGACACTCTTGGTACGTCATGGACTTTCCGCAATCCTATTCAATAGACACTTAGGTAAACTAGAGACTACTACTACTACTAACTAGCATCATGGCAGCACATTTATCAAACAATGCGCCAGAAATGGGGTGCAAGTGATGAGTTCCATTGTTAATGTTGATCTGCAACACATGCAAACCAATTTAAAAAAAGACTCCTGATAGGGGCAACTTGTGTCACGATGGGTGTGTGGACTCACTGGGCCGTACCGACGTAGCGGGATAGAAGCTGGCCAACAGGATATCAAGTAAATGTCTATAGTTTGAATAAGGGTACATTGTGGTAATTTTGACAGTAGCGATGGTTAGGCTCGGATGGGAACTTGGCAGCAGGCGTAATATACGGCACAACATGACTCCAACTCTTTATGGCACAGGAACAAGGTAGCACGGGGTACAGGTAGCAGGTACGGGAACACTGGGAACTGAAAAACACTAAGGGACCATTTGCAAAGACTAACACGGGTAAACACAACAACGCTCAGGCAAGGAAGGAAGGGGCAGGGCCCTTCTTATAGTCCAGGGTGATTATGGGCTAATTTGACATACTATTCGTGTGTGCGCGCTGGCCCTTTAAGGCTTGGAACGAGCGTGCGCGCGCACCTTACGGGACACAGCAGAGTGAAGCGGAAGTGAGCACTGGCGTCTCCTGAGGAGGAGATGCAGGCCAGCGCTCACTGATCCGTGGCTGCGTCGGGGGGTGAGTAATCCTGACGGTCCGCGGCCATGGGTGTCACAACTTGCAATGGTTGCTGCAAACTTAATATTGAATTGCACCATTTTTTGGTGCAAAATACATGTATGTGCTGCATGGTCTGAAAGTTTGTTCCAGATCAGAGCATTCTACTTTAAAGTTTTCTTGTTTCGGTCAGGTCAAATGTCGCTGTCAGTGTAGTCAATGGTCAAAGCCGGATCATGCTCACAATTCCTTTCAATTGTTCCACCGACTGGTAATTTGCAGAGATTTTCTATTTGACCATCTGTACCTGCTCTTTCAGTTCATGCTCCCAAACATATTTTTGTGTTCTACCCCACAAAATTAATCAACACTCTGGGCCACATTTATGAATAGCTTCATAAGAACTACTCTTACCACAGAACAAACAGGACATTTAATTTGGCGCAAATTACCTCTTGGCTGTTGCACATGTATGAAAGTATTTTGTGCTAAAATATGGTGCAAGTCGATAATAATTTTGACACAACCATTGTGAGTTGTTTAGCCATGCCTTTTTAATGCATCTTTTTTTTAAATCTGTCATATATGTGGCTGAAAAACATTAAAAATGGCACATATCTTTCATAAATATGGTGCACGACAACTGCACCATTTTTGTAACAGGCTTTGGCTTATTTCTGTCTCATTTCATTTTATAATTGGGCCTCTCTATCTTTAAAGGGTAACTAAACTTTCAGAAAACTTCTGACGTCCTAGCGATATGTCAGAAGTTTTGATTGGTGGGGATCCAAGCACTGAGCCCCCCACCGATTGCTAAAACAAAGTGGCAGAAGCGATCGGCTTTTTTCGGAAAGCCGAGCAATTGGTGTACGAGCTCAATAGAAAGTCTAAGTGCCCGTACACCAACTGTTGGGCTTTCCGAGAAAAGTCGATCATAAACTAAGCGGCTCGGCACTCACCCTAGTGCTTCTGCTTCTTCGTTTAAGCAATCTGTGCGGGTGTCAGTTCTCGGACCGCTACTGATCAAAACTTCTGACATGTCAGAAGTTTTTTGAAAGTTTAGTTACCCTTTAATATTGTAGAATTGCACATACAGTCTGTGTTGAGGGCTAAGAGATTGAAGTCCTGTTTATTTGCTTTATTAGTACCAAAAATTATTAGTAGATTTTAGTAAATTAATTTTAATCGTAAAATAAATTAAAACATTTCTAATTTACTTTACTGCATTTCACGATCTCCGATTGCTATCAGGTAATTAAACCATTCTTGTTAACAGTGAGAAGCTGTGTTTAATAAACACAGATGCAACAAAAAAAAAATGGTCTTGTTATTCCAGTTACAATGAAAGAAAAGCCTAATCACTCAAAACAAAAAAAGAGCAGACCCCGTGCAAATCCCATCCAGCATATGTGATGGTAAGAAAGATGATCCTGGCTCATCATTCATGACCCAACAGGAGCACAAGAATCTTCCCAGCAGCTTTCAAATAGCATTACAAACCCTATAGACTAGTCACTATGTGGATATAAGAAATACATACAAATATGTCTGCATCGCAGAAACTTTCACAAAGATCTAAACAGAAGATATGGTGACAATAAATACTTCCATGAGAAAATAATTAATGACATTAAGATGTGTTATGTCAATTATATTGTTATCCTTCCGTTTCAGCAGCTACAATTCTGTAATAAACAATTGTCCATGGTGTAAGGCCCCATGCACACGACCGTGCCCGCAATCACGGCCCGCGATTGCGGGCACAGCCCGCCGCTGACTGACAGACGCATTTTCGGGCCGTGCTCACATACAAAGTATGGGAGCACGGCCCGCAAAATGCAAAAGAACGGACATGTTTCATAATTCCCGGAACATTTCCACGGCACGGACACCCTTCCGTAGTGCTACGGAAAGGTGTCAGTGTTCAACGAAAGTGAATGGGTCAGTTGTTGCGGACCTCAATTGCGGTCCGCAAAAACTGAGGTTTTTTACGGTCGTGTGCATGGGGCCTTACATATAGAATGAAATGTAAATATTATATTTATTAGATACTATGTTGCAAACTCAGATAGATAGATAGATTCCTAAATACTTATGTAAATGGAATTTTTGTTATTATGGGGTAAACAGGTAGATATCTTGTTGTATCTGCTGCTTCAGTACCTGGTAATCTGGTACTGCCTGTGATATAGCATTCACCCAAACATGAAAGAGAAAGTGCTTGACCCACAGGACTGATCAGGTGCCGGAAGAGCAATTGTTCTTTTTTTTAGGGTTCCTTCAGGATCTTCTATACTATTGACATCTGGAACATATGACCCTATGAGTCTCATTAAAGCTGGATCTTCAAAACTTTGCTGTATTTTGCAGTCTTTTTTAAAAAAAAGTTAACGGGTTATTCCAGTGGCGATGTGGATTTTCTATCCTTTCCAATGTATTTGTTTATGGAAAAGAAAACCGTGTCAATGATTCTATCCTCCCCAATGAATTTTTTCACCCTAATTTCCAGCTCTTGCCGTCCTCCTCCATTCATTTCTCCGTCACTATAGTGGAGCATGTTCTAGGTAAACTGCTCAACCTTGTGTATCTACTACAATTCCTATAATTCCCCCCTAGAGTCTTCTACATTGCTGGACAATAGCTGGATAAATTAGCAGACCCCACATGCGCAGGCTATTGTGAGCTCCCATGGGATACATAGTAGTAAATGGGGCTGCGTTGTGAAGTACCCGGCATTCAGGAGGTTGTCAATGGCAACAAGCTGTAAACAAACAATAAGTTGCACATCTAATGTATTTATTTATCTTGTAAATGCGGTAAAAACAGTAATAACATGCAACGGGTAATTTTTAAAACATTTAGGGTATGTTCACAAGTACAAAAAAAGTGGCTGAAAATTTTACAGAAAGCAGCCAGCTTTTTTTAAATTTGAAGTATATTTTGTCTTTTTTGAGCCGTTTTTTAAGGTGTTTTTTTTGTTTCAATGGAAAATCAGTTCTAAAAACGCCTCAAGTTGTGACATGCTACTTCTTTGTATGAGGCTTTTTTTTACAGGACATATTCGAATTCAGTAGCGTAAAACTAAGTCTTAGGCTGGGTTCACACGACCACATTAACGTCCGTAATGGACGGACGGATTTCGGCCGGAAGTCCCGGACCGAACTCAGTGCAGGGAGGCGGGCTCCTAGCATCATAGTTATGTACGACGCTAGGAGTCCATGCCTCGCTGCGGGACAACTGTCCCGTACTGTATTCATGTTTTGAGTACGGGACAGTAGTTCCACGGAGAGGCAGGGACTCCTAGCATCGTACATAAGTATGAAGCTAGGAGCCCGGCTCCCTGCACTGAGTTCGGTCCGGGACTTCCGGCCGAAATACGTCCGTCCATTACGGACGTTAATGTGGTCGTGTGAACCCAGCCTTATGTGAACAAGACAATGTATTTCCCATTGAAATAAATGGTAAACTGTTTGCAGGCTTATTGCAAGTGTATTTTGGAGCATAATACGAGCCTTTTATGCTCCAAAATAAGCCTGAAATTAAGCCGTGTGAACGTACCCTTATAGTTGAATTTATTTAGACATGATCATTGTTACTGAAATACTTCTTTAATATACTGTTTTGCTGCATTTGTACTTATTTTGTAACTAAGAGAAATGTGATGATCCTTTACATTTGCTTACTATAATAGTGACCAGGGGCATTGCTATTATCTTAGAACATCTCGGACACCGTGGGGTACTACGTGGAAAAAATTTGCACTCTGTGTGGCGCTAACATTTTTTGGAGGTATGTGCCCTACCTTAGCTGTTTTACATACACTTTGATCTATGAATACTTTATGAACTTTTTAAAAAATACAGCCAAACAGTGTCTGAATAATATCAGAAGACAAAAATACCAAAATACAAAAACAATTGCCAAAATACAGGCAGCCTGCAGGTCCAAGGTACAATGAACAATTAAGGAATACAATGACTCACAGTCAACATCTACCCTGATTGTAGCTGTTCACTTTCCCTTTTTTCTCCATTTGGACCAGACCATCATTAAGGGCTCATTCACACGAGCGTGAATCTCATCCGTGTGCTGTGCATTGAAACAACGTACAGCACGCGGACCCATTGATTTCAATGGGGCTGTTCACACATGCGTGAGTTTTCACGCAGAGTGTCCATTACGTGAAACTCACTGCATGTCGTATATTGATGCGTTTTCACACACCTAGTCGCCCATTGAAGTCAATGGGTGCATGAAAACCACCGACAGCACACGGATCCGTGTGCTGTCCGTGTTTTACGCATCAATTACATTGAAAAAAAAGTGCTTGCGAGTGCGTGAAAACATATGCCACTCACAAAGCACACTGATGCATAACGCAACGCACACGGAGAAGATTTAATGCATATTTTTTACGCGTATAAATCTGTCACGCTCGAGTGAATGTAGCCTTAGACTTCTTTTACAGAGTTTGCAGCATGGACGTCTTTTGGCTCCTTTATTTTGCAGCACATCCCCTCTCTAGAAGTACATTTTTTACGCCGCTTTGATAGCGCATAGTTTTAGATGCAACAGTAACCCATGAAATGGCAATTGTAGTTCCCTATTAGGGTTTCCATAACATTGACAGTTCCCATACACTAGCCTTCCAGAGAGTTCCCCTATGCACTGTCTGCCGTAATCGTCCTCCTTATACAGTGCCATCTATAAGGTGCCCCAATATACAGTGTCAGTCACGTCACCTTTAACATATACATACTGCACCATCAATGAGGAAGTGACATGTGACTGGCCAATCATGGAAATTGCAACTTTTATTATTTTCTTATTTTGCCGACGGACCTTGATTTATGTTTTCCTGGGAAATCTCTTTATGTGATGACTGTGGACCTGTCCTGTTTCTTGAAAATCAGTAAATTTCATCGGTTTTACTTTCCGGTATCACTAGTTTTAAGATACAGGCTTTATGCAATACATTTGATAATAGACCGAGCACATTTCTTTTTGTCTTGCCTTTAGATGTTAAATCCTGCAGAAGTCAATTCCTCTTATTAAGCGCACCTGTTTTTTTAGTAAAAAGCATTAAACATTTCTATTCACAAAGGGTACTATGTTTTACTGCCTGGCAGGAAACAAATACCGTCCTGTGGTGCATACCTTCTGTTAGGTGATTAAATTGATATGCGTCAAGCACACATAATAAGGCTGTTAACAAGCTATTTTATACCATAGAAAGTCAACAAAATGATTGAGGCAAAGGTTCCTTGGTGCGTTACAATTTTGATTCATTGGATTGCAATAGAAACTTGAAGATTGGTTATCTGACAATTCTTACTCTTGGCCCTGACAAGGATTTCTGGCTTAACCCTCCACTATTGTTTGCAGAATTGACATGTGATCATCTATTTAAAGGTACGGGAGCAGGCCTGCAATCTGTTTTTCTCCAAATGAATAGTTTATGATGCAGCAAACAAAACCAGCTCAATCAGATACATTGTCTCTAAAATTTTCTTTTATTCCTATTGATAAGGATATTACTGTCATGGAAAATTTAATACAGTGTTAGGGCTCATGCACACAGCCGCATTATGGCTACATTTTGTACTGAGCTGTAATTGGGCTTCCAGAGACGTATATGAGCCATTTACTGTACCTCTGTATGTCTCAGATTTCATACGGAGAAATACAACGTTTTTCTGTCGGATTTCGTACAAATCCGAAAGAAAGTAAAATTTTGACATGTTCCATCGGACTCCCTATGTACAGAGGTATTCTACCTAGAAAAAGCTTTTCTTGTACCCCTTAGTTTTCTTCTTTTCCTTTTTTTTTACAACTTTTTGTAACTTTTTTTTACTTTAAATAACCTATTAGGGATTCCAACAGTTAAGCTCCACCTTAGACTAAAGGGGTATTCCCATCTGAGACATTTATGGCAGATCCACGGAAATGACATAAATGTCTAAAAGATGGGGGTCCCAGCTCTGATCCCTGTCCTGCTCGGTGAGGCGGCTGCCGGTTGTCACATCTAGGTGGAGAATCAATAGATAAGTGGCCGCGGACTTGGCTGTTTCCCCATGTCCCATAGGAACCAATGGAGAGGGTCTCACACATGCTCGACCATCTCTCCATTGATTCTGCGCCTGGATGCGCCGTGAGGCGGGATGGGGTTCAGGTGACCCCAATACTGTAAGTAGGTGCAGGTCCCAGACCTGGAACCCACATCTTTCATTGGACATTTATGTCATATCCCATGAATCTGCCATAAATGTCTTACATGGGAATAGCGCTTTAACAATATAGCTATATAGGTAGCAAATATAAGCACTATGTAACATTTTTAATATATCATAATTCTTAATATGGATTTTTCAGTCAGTTTCAGTATATATTTCAGAATAATCTATCCTGTTGCTACATGGGAACGTTAAAAAAGTTGACGGACCTTGCTCTGCAATCGATTGAAAAAACGAATGACACCGTGAGCTAAGTTTGTGTCAGTTGTCACCCATTGAACTGCAAAAAAATAGATAATTAAAAGGCATATCCCATATCCCTGCTACAGTATATTCCATCAGTGTTTGGTGGGGGTCCAAATGCTGGGATCTCATTGATCACAGAACCCCTTGTTAATTTTACCAGCTACAGCACCACACTTAATTTTAAGGGGTCATGAACTGAACCTCTGTATGCCTCGTATTTCCTATGTGGCATGTTCCATTGAACTAGCCCAACTGACCCTCTATGGCAGTGCAGTATGAGGGAACAGGGTTCTTGCTTTTGCATGAGCCATAATGGCTTTATAAATCGAAGCAGGGGATTTGTAGCTCTAAAACATTAAATGGCTGCCCCCACTTGGGAACTTAGGAGCTTACTGAAAGCTGATTTATTGAATTTAAAGGGTTTTCCGGGTCTTTAAAAAATCTGCAGCAGGGCAGGAGGTGGTATTACATAATAAACCAACAGATACTCAACCCCTGAAAAGCCCCTCGCTCCAACTCGGAGGTCCCATTTTTCACCACTGCGGGCCATAAGCTCATGCAGCGGTCACATTCTGTTCATCAGTCACGTGCTGCTGCTGCTGGCGATTGACTGTAGCGACGGAGAACGGGACTTCAGCCAGCCCTTTATGACACAGCAAGAGTGTGCGCGCGCACCCTACGGGAAGGAGGCACAGGGTGCCGGCGTCCCAGGAAAGTAATAGGGAAGTGCCGTTGAGTGTATACAGACTGACGCTACAATCTGTTACTTCATTCGGTAATGCCACCCCATGCCCGTCTGCCAATTTTGAAATGTCTTGGATAACCAATTTAGAAGCAGCTTAAATGTCCACGTAGCTCCCCCAAGTGGTAACTGCAGCCAGAAATTTTTTTTATGATTTCATTCAATGGTTGTCTAAGGGGAAGCAAATGTTTTTTCCTGGATTTCTCTAGCAGCAAACATAGCTCCAATCCCTATAAAGGCAAATAAGGAAATAAATCTTCACAGACGTTTATAACTATTCAGACAAAAGAAACAAAATGACAGTAAACAAGTAGACATATGTTAGTCTGTATTTATTTCAAATAAATTAATATTGTGAAATAAATGCATTAACTATAATACAAATACATTTTACATATAAACAAAAAGCAAACCAGGCAATGCCCCAAATTGTGCCAATGGTCACAGTGACTGATATAATAAACCAGAAAGAGAAGAAAAGTCACGACCAAGTATTTGCAAAATTACAAACAATCTTTATTTCAGTCAAAAATACACAGAAAAAACACATTACAACTATACACAGTAAAAAGAATGAACCCTCATAAAGAGATGGAATCCGAACATGAAAGCAGCCTGGTCCCCCTGATGTTAAAATGGTCACAAGATCCCACAAAGAGCATAAATCAATATTATTAGGCAGGTGCTAAGCATAGTACATTTGCACAGATAGATACCTAAAAAAATATACATGCAAAGTGCAGTCATAGGCAAACTAATGAGCAGTATACCTACACCTACGTAGTGGAAAATGAGCAGGAGATCAGGACCGGGAGGGGAGACCGCTGCCAGACCCTATATAAACAAAAAGCATGAAACATATTTGGCCTTTTGTGTATGTTCTTGAAACCTAGTAAGATGACACAAAAAAATTCACATTGTCACCGGGATTGCAGAGGTTTGGAAATGGGGAAACAATAGGGGAACCCTCTCACAGTCTATATTGTGGATATATTTTACTAAATACCAGCAATCTTGTGATACGCTGTTACCTATTATCCAACCTGAGCGTATGGATGACATAGGGCAGAGGTATTTTAGAATGGAGGTATTTATACAGCATTCTGCAATCTCCTCTGACAGGGAGTTCCCTGCTAAATCTGTCACTTCCTAATCAGACATAACAGGTGCAATAAAGGGTTAATATCTGCTCTTCGCGGAGTACATACTTCCTAATTGTCTCTGTAATTTCTTCAGCAAATATTTACTTTGGGCGCCAACTGACTGAAAATATTTGGTTTATACCAGATGTGTCGCGTGTCCATCTACTATAACATTAGCTAAAGGAGTGATTTGGAAAAGCCTTACGCTGCAGGTGAACGTGAAAAAAATATATTGCTTTTGGAAAGATAGACAATAATTTCCTCACAAGATAACTTTCACCTTAAGGGTTTATAGATGTTCAGGAAAACATAACAGCAGAGGGCTTTGTCTCAATATTTGCTTTAGGGTCACACATATAACTGCCATAATCTGCTCTAATGATTACAGCTTTAACAGTTTTTACAGCGCCCCTAGTGACCAAAAATAAATAATACATAATATCTAATGCTAATATATTATTATTATTAATAATAATATTACTACTATTAAAGGTTTTTTTCCACTACAGTAATTGATGTCATATTGCTAGGATATACCATCACTTACTGATCAATGAGGGTCCAGCTATATGGTAAGGTACGATCGTATCGCAGTTTTTGCCACAATTTTGTAAAAATCCCTGCGAAAACCCTTGTGAATACACCTAAAGAGAGAAGCGATGGCTCCTTCAGTGATTTTCCCTGCAGAACGGCGTACTCGGCCACCCACTGTGCAACAACACACATTCACTTGGGTGGAGCTGTTTTGCAATTCCCTGCACAGCGTGTGGCCAGCAGCGCTTCTGTGCAGGGAAAATTATTGATAAAGCGAGAAACATCTTGCCGATTATAGTTGGCCATACACATTAGATGTATATCGGCCGAACCTGACAATTTCAGCGGGTCAGCTGACCACCTAGTGTGTATGATGGTGTCCCGACTCTCCCCCGACAGCAGATGTCAGTGAGAGAAGGTCGGGCATATTGAATTTCAACATGCCCGATCCTTTTGTTCAGTAATAGATAGGCAATGGAGTCTGGGAGCGGCTTTCTCCCTGAAAAATACATGCACTCTCGGCTAAGCTGAGCTTGCATGTGAATGGAGGAGTCTAGAGGAATAGCTGTTGGCCAAACGAGCATTCGGCCGACGGCTATCTTAAATTTATTGCCAGCCCAACAATAGAGCATATGTAAGGCTCTAGGTGAGAGTAATATAAATTTTAGGACACCTTTTAATTATTTTTGGACATCTTAGCCCAAGGCTGAACTCCTAAGTCTTAATATCTGAGGTAACTGCTACCTGATCCTTCTTTTAGATGCAGTAATGAGGTTTGCATGCTGGAAGGGGACAAGCTCTGTTAATGTCCAAAGCAGGGGTATCAGGACTCCACCGCTGGTCCCTGATGTTCAACATGAGAGTGGTTGGATGGACAATCATTCATTTAATTGACCGCTGTTTCCCGCCTTCTCCTCACCAATATCTAGAGTGCTTGTTTATAATATATATGACCTATTTTCCCCCACCGCGAACCCCTCAACACATGTGCAGTTCTCAAAGTAGAGCCGACTGGCCCCCATACCACATATCTGTGGTAGGGTTTACCGGGTCCTGCAACTCCTCTACCCTCACCTCTCTTATATAATAGCACTCCAAAAGTTGATGTCATGAATCACTAGTGATGCTCTCTACATCAGATTTGGTTTGTAGTTAGGTAACATCGAAAGAGAAACAATTATTCCTTTGGGAATCTGATGACATAATGAGTAAATGTAGTGGAAGTATTGGGTTTGCCATAGTTCCCCTTTAACTATTATTTATTATTGTAATTTTTAGTAATATTATTTTTATATCATACAATTTCCCCCTATATTCATTTATCTAGAGTGCTCGTGAAGACGGTGGGTTACTGAATCAGTTCTACTGATGTGAATTAATTTAATTTTTTTTAGTGAAAGCATGTGCCATGGATGCTGGGTGTAGGGCGCCACCTGCTAAAGCAGCAAGAGTTAAATTAATAATGACGATACGCACTGGTTTGGCTGCAGCCTTTCTTTGCATTGTGGAGTAGAGCGGAGCTGGTACCCAACAGCAGCAGTACCAGTGCAGGGCAGGCTAACGATCGGGTCACTGAACTACAAGCATGCAGTATGCAGGGATATAGATATATATATATATATATATATATATATATATATATATATATATATGTATATAAAAAAAACTTTGTGCTCTTATACATTACTTAATGTATTAAAAATGAAGATGGACATGATTTCTACAAATCTAGCAGTATGTTTTACCAGGACAAGCTGCTGAATTCCTCCAATCCATTATAATGTGGCCAGGGACAAGTTTGGAGGAGAGTGTGCCCCTAGCAGGAGCAAAATGGGAGATCACCATGGTATCCTTGTAACAGGACCGTTTACAGCTTGTTGATTCTCTTACCCAACTCTTGCTGAAAAAGAGGGACATGTAGCCCTTGGGCTGCTTTACCCTTCCCTTATTGCTGATGTGGAGGTCCCTATGGATTGGGTGCATTCACACTAGCCATGGAGAAGAAGGATGGGACAATTTAAACACTCTTCCTTCATGGACCCAGTAGCAGCCATATTGTTTGGCGGTTTTCTATGCCCTTAAATGTAGCCTATGTGGATGACATTCGGGAGACAGTAATGGAGTAATGTCCGATATGTTACCTACCTTTGTTGTGACTCTTTCAACTGATGTTTGATCATTTGTTATGTTTGCTTATGGATCACACGATCGATATGAGGATGCAGCTTGATGTAGAGGTGGCAGGTTTTTGTCAAATAATTGTCTTAAAAGATAAAAAATAAATGTATTTGCTAATCCACTGAAAATAGTTTGCTGTGTTGCTTTGCTTAGTTGAATCATTTTAATTTGCAAGTTGATGTTATTTGGTCAACACAAGATTAAGTGCTGAGAAATTAAAAAAGAAAAGGATAAAAACGTGAAAAAGGTAGAATATGTATAAAGCGTATTAATATAGCACGTAGCATAAGGAAATGAAACTGTGGTTATGGGGAGCTTGTTCCAGACGCCTGTCTCTGTGACTTCAGAACTAGTGGTGACCTCCTTTACATCACTGGTTACTCTTTTTTATTGCAAACATTTAATTAAAGGTTAATGATACTGGATGTGAACTTGGGACAATAAAGTGATGACTAGAGAACGAGCTTTTCACAAGTCTTACTAGACTTTGTAGAAGTTGAAACAGCTACACTTTCTGGTCATAGATTGCTCATTTCCTCTACTTACCGTAAAACTAATTTCTCTTATTTTTTTTCTTATGCAGCTACAGTATATCAACTACATGTTATTATTTTTATTTGATGATTTATAGGATGAGCTTTATAAATGATAAAATATTGCATTGTATGTTGCAGCTTCTAGGCTGAGCCTGGCGAGTGGTGGACTATGAGATACACAATAAGGCCTTATTTACACGAGCGTAATTAACGTCCGTCGCACGGACCTATGTAAGTCAATGGGGCCGTTCAGACATTCCGTGATTTTCACGCAGCGTGTGTCCGCTGCGTAAAACTCACGACATGTCCTATAGTTAAGCGTTTTTCGCGCATCACGCACCCATTGAAGTCAATAAGTGCGTGAAAATCACGCACAGCACACGGAAGCACTTCCGTGTGTCGTGAGTGATTCGCGCTACAGTTGTTAAATAAATGAAGGGGAAAAAATAGCACCACATTCATTGCAGTTTCTAAGCATCGAAACCGCGTGTCATAAGGCTGGCATATGCACGAAAATCACGCAGCCACGCACCAAACACTTAAGACACACAGAACTGCAATGCGCAAAAAACACACGTTCGTGTGAATTTCGCCTAATACTAAGTTACTATATGTTTAAAAGAAAAAAGGGAGGAAGCCACCCACTCACCAGTCCTGCGTCCTGCACTCAAGCTTCGCTCGTATCTCCGCGACGGCCCATGGTGAATAACATAAAGAAAAAGGTTTGATCCGGCGTTGTTTGTTGGTTTAAAAAGGAACCAATGTTCCCACTTTTATTGTCATAAGGAAATAGATAAAATATGTAGAGACGCAGTAGCAAGGTGGTTTCAAAATGGTAAGTGCCAAAGCCTTCTTACTATATGTTTATATTATGTACATTTTACTTGTGTTATATAATAATGACAAAAAAAATTACTTTGTAAGGCTTCGTTCACATGTGCACTAGGGCTCCGTTCCGACGGAACTTTAGAACGGAGCCCCAGCACAGATGTGAACGAAGCCTAAGAGTTTTTAGTTGATGTTTCTCCTCTCATCTCTCTTTTTTTCTGTAAAATTTGAATTTTTTCACATTTGACTTTCTCAAGCAAGTCAAAATCTAATGTTAAATGTACACTAAGAGCCTGTTTTTTCTTCAACTTTTCCTACTTTTTCAAAATCCTTAAGGAGATATCTGCCTAGGGACAGCTACCTACAAACAGTTTCAATTCCCCACATTTTTGATGATCAAAAAAGGTGAACTAGAGGGGCGTGGCCTAACGCAACTCTGTGAGGACGTGATTTTCAGAGCTCCTGAACTTCACATTGTAATCCCTGGGAATCCTGCTTCCACATTGCCCTAAAGTGTTTGATAATCCCATACGAAGTGTCAGCAGCACAAGGGGAACGCTCTGACACCTTGAAGTTCGCATGAACATTTTTGAAGTTATGGCCTAGCGCCGCATGTGAAGCCGCGGCCTCGATTTTGGGACCGCCCAACCCGCGGCCTCATTCATTGCCGGAGACTTCATCGGAACCCTCAAGGAAAGGTGCCTCTGACCGCAACATCACTCCTGCCTGTAGATTCAGCGATGCTGCAGAAATAACAACAGGAATAGCAGAACGCAGCTCTGAGAGGACGCGTTATCTCAGGGCTCCTGTACATTTAGCTGGAATCCAGGTGAATCCTGCCACAACAACCATTCATCCTCGCCCCAGTGTCGGTGATAAGGGAGGGCTGCTCCGACACCTTTTTTTCGGCCGTCGGCCCATTTTTGAAGTTGCGGTCTAGCACCGCAGGAGGAGCCGCGGCCTCGATTTTGGAGTCGCCCGCTCACGGACTCGAGTGCGGCCTCCCCATCCACCGGACACCGCGCTGGAATCTTCACAAGGGTGAACCTTTGGCTTTGCTGACGCTCTTGCCAGGGGACAGAGTCAATCAGGTGAGGACGCATCCTCCATTAGGGGATACACTTCCCCACCCTCCCCACCCTGTCCCTTGGTCTATACACATTATAGTGCCCACAAACGTGGCATCCTGCCCAGGCCATCACCTTACCTGCCTGATGGCCCCCTGCACTTGGTTGGCGTGCGCCACTTGCTGTGGCCCATGCGCCTGCACAGATTGAGACCCTGATCCTCGTGCACAAAAACAGCCCTTGCTCCACTTCAGGGTAGGGGATAATAGACTGTTTACTGCTTTTTCTTTTATAAATTCTTTTATTTTCGTTTTTAAAGCACAAAGAAAAACACACAGTATACTCAGTACAAACCAAGTCGGCATTGATATCGGCCACAGGCCAGTAACTTGCATAACAAAAGTGCATAAAATTACAATGGAAGGCAGTGTATCGCTCAGAATAATAATACAAGAAATGCAGATATGCACCCTGAACCCGCAGCGCTGCATAATACTCCGTAGTCGAGCAGGGAAACAGTAAAGAGAAAGAAAGAAAAGCGGGGACAGTAAGGAGAGAAAGAGGGAGAGGAACTAACCTGACACAATTGGGCCTAAGTAAGGAGTCAAGAGGCCATGATAGCCTTGTATTCCACAGAGGATTGAAATCGGACCCATTCACGCCATGTTTTGAGGAAGGAGGCATGGGACCCTTTCATTAATGCCGTGAGGTCCTCCATTCTCATAATCTCCTGGATCTTGCCACACCACATGCCCACCGACGGGGGACAAGATTGTTTCCACAGCGTGGGAACACACGCTCTAGCCGCATTCACCAAGTGGCGAATAACTGAGCGCCTATACGTAGACAGAGGCATCTCACACAGATGGAGCAGGAAAAGGCCCTGCGACCTCGGGAGGGGCAAATCCGTAAATTTCGAGGAAATGCGCCACACCTCAGACCAGAAATCAGTCAAGAGTGGGCAGTCCCAAAAAATATGCAAGATCGTACCCACATGGTCACCACATCTCCAGCACAATGGCGAAACCGCCGGAATCATTGCATGCAATCTGGAAGGCACCATATACCAACGAGACAGAATCTTAAACTCTGCCTCCTGATATCTACTGGCCATTGAGGATTTATGCGTCATGGTAAACAGACGCTCCTTTTGTTCGGGACTGAATGTTAGACCCAAATCCCCTTCCCAGCTAAGCAGGTAAGATGGGGTAGGCAGATTGGAGGGTGAGATCAGAAGAGTATAAAGTTTGGACAACTAATGTCGCACCACGCCCGTGCCTGTGCATAAAAGTTCAAATGGGGAGCCGGGTTAGCTAGGGACACCAGGTAATGTCGCAGCTGGGTGACCTGCCATGCAGAAAAAGGGACAGGGTCCGTCAGAGACTGTAACTGCGCGCCAGACATCCACCTCTCCTCATGCAAAAAGTGTACAGCAGGTCCCTTACCTGCCCTCAACCAAAGCAGGAAAGGACCTCCTTCCCACCCTGGTGGAAATGCAGGGTTACCCAAAATTGGGAACAGTGGGGAGGGAGACGGGGAGATCTCTGTCCTAGGTAAGAGCCGTGCCGCAACTGCCAGGGTGGGCCCGATCGTCGGGTGCATCCGCGCTGTTGTTTCCTGCTTTTTCACTGCCTGTCAGGCCTACGTTATACTTGGAAACAAAGGTGGCTACCCCCCACACCTGCACCTTACTCCACCTCTGCAGCACCGGAATATACCTGCAGTTTAACCCCAAAGTGTCATCTTTAGGCATATCATTATTATCACCATACTACTATATGAACTCTCCCTAGAGCCTGGCTCTAATTTTTGAGGAGGACCTACACCCTACAGATTTGCATCTATTGTGTGTGTGACAAACCTCCGTACCTATATTACATTAACTCCGTCACTCCTCTTGGATCGACATCCAAAGGCTTTACCTTCAGCAATGTATTCTCCATAACTTTACGCATGGTCTAACTACTTGATTCTGCTAACCTGCAGACCTAACTGCTTGTATGATGGTTAAAATTGGGCAACAAAAATCAAGAGACGTTACTGGATAATTTCATTAAAAAGTCCCTACCCTCAAGCGTCAGGGATCACCTTTCTACTACTACTCGTCACGAGAAAGATATGTCTGCTAAGGCCCAGGCTGCACCTATGGCGGATGCTGACAGTGACATGGATGATACCATGTTTAACAGGGACTTACCCGTCTCCAGATCCTTCATTAGTAGCGTTTTGAACAAGGCACTCGAACCGGTCGTCAAAGAACTCAGTGACATCAAACAAGAGGTCGGCCATATTGGCAATAGAGTTGAGCAGCTGGAGTCTGCTCAAATCCATCTCATCAATTACACTGAGGCTTCTACGTCATCTTTTCTCGCCTGTCAAACCCACCTGAACTCTGTCATAGACTGGTTGGAGGACCAAGAGGGTGATGCAATAACTTACGCTTGAAGGGCGTATCCGAATCAATACCTGATGAGGGAGAAAGAGTTCAATTCCGTCCTCTCACAAATTTCTGCTCTAGAGAGAGTTGGTAAACGATCGAAAGCGCTTGAGATACAACGGGATTTGAGTGACTTGCGGAAGAAGTTGAAGGACTTACTTAATATTAAGTCAGCCAAACTTTATCAGCATAGCTCTTTCAAATTTTATGCACATGGGGACAGAGGATCCAAAGTCATGTCCAAACTTCTTAAAAAACATGTAGAACAATCCTTTATCAAGGAGATCTAGACTCCCTCAGGTTGCCTATCTTCCGATACTGGAGATATAACAAACAAGTTCTTGCAATACTATACATCGCTATACAACTTACCTGAACCTCCAGACTCGCACACTCTCACTGATCAATTTCTGCAACATATAAACCTCCTCTCCCTCACAGACGAAGATAGAGACACTATCACTCAGCCTTTTACATTAGACGAATTGTCCAGAGTTCTCTCATCAATACCTGATGGCTTCCCCATTAGCTACTATAAAAAATGTAAACAGATATTACTACCCAAATTCCTTGCTGTATGCAATAGTCTCTTGGATGGTTCTAATCTGCCACCGCAAGCGTTGGAAGCACATATTACCCTGTTACCTAAAGAGGGTAAGGATGGTGCAGAGTGTGGATGCTATCGCCCCATCTCACGTCTTAACACTGATCTCAAATGGTGGGGAAAACTCCTGGCCAACAGACTCACCCCTCTCCTCTCCCGCCTGATCAACCTCGAACAAGTGGGGTTTGTACCCTCGAGAGAAGGCAAGCATAACACCACTAGACTTCTTAACATAATTCATTATGCCACATAGAAGGGGATCCCTTTATTCTTACTAGGGACCGATGCCAAGAAGGCTTTTGACAGGGTCCGGTGGTCCTTTATGCTTGCCACTCTACAAAAATTTGTTTTTCCTGACAAGTTTATATCCGCCGTTTTCTCTCTATACACTACACCCAAGACTAGCTTACGCATAAACGGCACAATCTCACCTACTTTTGACATAAAAAACGACAAGGTTGCCCCCTCTCCCCAGCCTTATTCATCCTCACCTTAGAAACACTTATCCAGAAACTTATACAGACTACTGATATCTCAGGTATACAACTGGGGAACCACACTCACAAAACAGCTGCTTTTGCAGGTGACCTGCTGTTTATCACGAACCCTAAGCAGGCATTTCCCTTGATATTACAAGCTTTCAATTCCTTTTGGTTACGTGTCAAATTTCAAAATTAATTACTCCAAGTCGGAAGTTCTTAATGTTTCTGCATCACTGGTGGATATATGTGACATACAACATCTGGCCCCGTTCCAATGGCCACAACATAACATCAAATATCTGGGCGTCAAGCTTACTAAAAAATCCTCACAACTTTATGCTGCCAATTTCGTCCCCTTACTGAACAAAATTAAAACCCAATTAAACTTCTTGCGGATTCCCTTCCTATCCTGGGTGGGGAGAAAAAATTATCTGAAGACTTACATTCTCCCTCAAATCTCGTACGTGCTTCAAACTATACCCATTCATTTGCCCAATACTTTCTTTAACTCCATCAAATATCTACTCTCTAAATTTCTTTGGAACTCTATGAAATGTTAAATACTTTTGTGTCAAAGCCACGACTAGCACACAGACACTTGATTCTCAAATCCCACTCTTGCGGAGTGGGCCTCCCAGACATTTTGACTTACTATAAGGCTATACACCTTAGCAGGTGGGTTTCCTTGAATAGAATCCGGGACGCGTCCCCGACCCTGGATGCTGAGAGAGCTTTACTTCCTCCAGGTTTACAAGCTCGACTCTGGTGGCCCTCTCTAAAAACTGGTCTTGCAAACTCCATAAGCCCTATGATTAAAGGCACCATTTTAGTATCTCAGAAATTTTTCTGCGGCAGTACCCCAATGACAAAAATACTGCCACTTACACCTCTCCACCTACTCCCTATACTCACAAATTGCACGGCTAACCCTGATGCTTTCTGGTCTTCTTTAAAATATAATACTGTAGCTGACACTTTTGGCGATGGAAAAATCCCAATACACTTTTTTTTATTATATATTTGTATTTTCCCAAAATAAAATAGTAATATGAATTAAACACCAATGTATATGTACTAAAAAAATCCCACCTAAGGAAAGAAAGTACAACGCATCCCGCAAAAACCACAAACTAATACAGCTACATCAACTTATACCACCATTTTTTATGCAAGTTCAATCATAGCATACGTAATATAAATGTCAGATGTTACAATAACTATGATTTTTATGTATGTTCCGCCAGTCTACTTTTTATGGTTGATTGTTTTTTACATCTTGAGTAGTCAATAAGTTCACTTGGAAATAATCAAATCGCAACAATTATTGCTATCTGTAAGGGTATGTTCACACGCAGAGTCAAAAATGTCTTAAAATATTGAACTGTTTTCAAGAGAAAACAGCTCCTGATTTTCAGACGTTTTTTATGCCACTCGCGATTTTCGCTGCGTTTTTTACGGCTGTTTTTGGAGCTTTTTTCTATAGATTCTATGGAAAACGGCTCCAAAAACGTCCCAAGACGTGTCCTGCACTTCTTTTTTGCAGCAGTTTTTTTACGCATAAATAAACGCTGCGAAAAACGCTTCATCGGAACAGAACACCGTATTCCCATTGAAATCAATGGGCAGATGTTTGGAGGCGTTCTGCTTCCGATTTTTCGGCCGTTTACGGCACGAAAAATGACCGAAAATAGGCCGTGTGAACATACCCTAAATGTTGCTTAAAGGGAATGTGTCACTAGAAATTTTTGTATTTTTTTTAGGTTTAACTGTTAGTACATAAATAATTACACATTGTTCTAATTTTTTTAATTTTTTCACAAGTCGGGAAATATTATAAATTAGATTCTAATTTATAACATTTCCATGTGCTGGTCACTAGAGGGAGCAATTCCCAAAATTGCAGCATTGGCATGTGGTAAAGCAACCTCATTGCTTTATGCTGCAAATTTGGAGAATACACACTCGCTCTAGTGTGCTCAAAGAATCCCCCCTCCTTTATCCTGGCTAGTGCTAGGAGAAAGGAGGGGGTTAAATGTTCAAACCTCTTACACTGTGTGCCGCCATTTTTTGAGCGAATGCACAGTGTAGGAGGATTAGATACAGTATACACGAACATACACAAACATACACAAACATAATTACCTGCTCCTGCCGCCGCCGCTGCCTCCGCTCCCTCCGCTTGTAGTCCTTGCTTCTCAACATATGGACGGAAGCCGCGACCGGAAGTCGTCATCTGTCCGGCCGCGGCTTCCGGTCCACATGAAAATGGCGCCGGATGTCGCTCGGCCGAAGACCTTCCTTTTGGACTGTGTGGGAGCGGCGCATGCGCCGTTCCCACACAGACGGCATATGCTGTAGTGAATGGAACGGCTCCCATTCGCATTCACTATGGGGATGTATGTGCCGTATTCCATCTCTGTATGTGTCGTTAATCGACACAGAGATGAAAAAAAAAATGGCAGCCCCCATAGAGAAGTAAAAGTTAAAAAAAAGAAAAAAGTACAACAAAAAAACACAAATAAATAAAATTTATTTTAATAAGATACTAATTGCAAAAACATTACAAATTTTTTTTTCGTGACACCTTCCCTTTAAGGGAAGTTTCATGCTATTGTGATCAGAAATGATTGTTGCAATGGAGACAGTACAGGGACATCACCGCAATCTCTTCCTGTCACTAGTTATCTTATAAGGTCAGGATTTAGAAGATAAGGCTGTTAAGTGATCACAAGTGAAAGTACATCGTGCCAATGGACTAACAGTATATCATATGCGTTTCTTGTTCCATGTTATCCTTCCAAGATGTGGCATGTTAGCTATTAATGCAAAATATACCCAAGAAGGGGACATGACCGTGTGTATGAAAGGCACTTGCACTCCAATATAAATGCAAAAAATACATAAAAACTTTAATTAGACCAAAGGATATTAAAAAAAACGTGAGCTGCAGAACATTAAAAACCTTTAGAGGCTCTGTCACCACATTATAAGTTGCCTATCTTGTACAGAATGTGATCGGCGCTGTAATGTAGATTACAGCAGTGTTTTTTATTTAGAGTTATGACCTTTATTAGCTTTATGCTAATGAGTTTCTCAATGGACAACTGGGCGTGTTTTACTATATGACCAAGTGGGCGTTGTACAGAGGAGTGTATGACGCTGACCAATCAGTGACCAATCAGCGTCATACACTTCTCTCCATTCATTTACACTGCAAATAGCGATATAGCTATATCGCGATCTGCAGCCTCATACACAAACACTAACATTACTGCAGTGTCTTGACAATGAATATACATTACGTGTATAGCCAGGACGTGACGTGTATTCATTCTCCTGACCACTTCTGTAGCGTCTCTGTGATTTACAGCACAGCAGGCGTAGTCTCGCGAGATTACACTGTAAACTGTCATCCACAGCGAGATCTCGCTGTGCTGTGCTGTAAATCACACAGACACTACAGAAGTGGTCAGGAGAATTAATACACGTCACGTCCTGGCTGGAGGCAATGTATATTCATTGTCATAACACATGAGTAGCGTTATAGTGTGTTTATGTGACTGCAAATAGCGATATAGCTATATCGCGATCTGCAGTGTAAATGAATGGAGAGAAGTGTATGACGCTGATTGGTCACTGATTGGTCAGCGTCATACACTTCTCTGTACAACGCCCACTTGGCCATATAGTAAAACACACCCAGTTGTCCATTGAGAAACTCATTACCATAAAACTCTGTCAAAAATGATCGTTTTTCTAAATAAAAACACTGCTGTAATCTACATTACAGCGCCGATCACATCATGTACAAGATAGGCCACTTATAATGTGGTGACAGAGCCTCTTTAAAAACACATCTCTCCCCCACATGAGGTGATCCTGAATATGGATAAACCTCCTGTATGGACACTTTGGGCCTCTTCACATCAGCGTTAGGCTACCGTTTATTGGTTGCTTTTGACCTTTTTGTCAGAGGAACCGATGAGTGGAAAGCCAAACGGAATCTATAGCTTCCATTTGCATTGCCATTAACCTCTTTTGTTCGGAAACAATAGCATAGTCGACTACACTATTGTTTACGTGAAAAAAACAGAAACTTTACGGAACGGAAACAAACTGCAATGGAAGCATTACCATTGAAATAAATGATACTGCAAACGGAAGCTATATTTTTTGTTCGGCTTTCCGTTCATCAGTTCCTCCGACAGAAGGGTCAGACAGAACCGATGAACGGAACGCAATGATAATGTGAACATAGCCTAACTGTCGGAATACAAAAGATAAAATCTTGGCTGCCCAAAATATAACATGTATCAATATAACATGAGAAAGAGAATAAGCATTGCCGATTCACGCATGTCAGCTATTAGATACTACAAATTACGACATGCAGGTTGCAGTATATTGATATATATAAGGAGATGGGCGCTGTAATGTAGGTGACAGTAATGCTTTTTATTTAAAAAAACGATCTTTTTTCACAACGTTAGGAGCGTTTTTGGTTTATGCTAATGAGCTTTCTTAATGCCCAAGTGGGCGTACTTTTACTTTCGACCAAGTGGGCGTTGTACAGAGGAGTGTATGACGCTGACCAATCGGCATCATGCACTCCTCTCCATTCATTTACACTGCACTAGCGATATAGTTATATCACTATGTGCAGCTACATACACAAACCCTAACATTACTGCAGTGTCCTGATAATGAATACACATGACCATCCAGCCTGGACGTCATGTGTACTCAGAATCCTGACACTTCTGACTCTTTTTTGTGAGATTCCAGCAACGGATACGAAATCTCACGAGATCACGGAGCTAAACGAGATTTGGGTTCACTTGCCGGAATCTCATAAAAAAAGATTCAGAAGTGTCAGGATTCTGAGTACACATGACGTCCAGGCTGGATTTCATGTGTATTCATTATCAGGACACTGTAGTAATGTTAGGGTTTGTGTATGAGGCTGCACATAGTGATATATCTATATCCCTAGTGCAGTGTAAATGAATGGAGAGGAGTGCATGATGCTGATTGTTCAGCGTCATGCACTCCTCTGTACAATGCCCACTTGGTCGAAAGTAAAAGTACGCCCACTTGGGCATTAAGAAAGCTCATTAGCATAAACCAAAAACGCTCCTAACGTTGTGAAAAAAGATCGTTTTTTTAAATAAAAAGCATTACTGTCACCTACATTACAGCGCCGATCTCCTTATAAAGGAGATAGGGCACTTATAATGTGGTGACAGAGTCTCTTTAACTTCAATATATACTGGACATAACACTGGGAAAGGTGTGGGGTTATGTGGGAACCAAAAATGATTAGCAGTGTACTCACTGCAGTATGTGAGTACACTCACTAATATACAAGCAGGAGCAGTAGTATAGCGAGTACATGGAGTACAGCGGGGTGGGTCACATGTCGAAGAGTTGTATCGTCATCAAAGAAGACTGTGCCACTAGACTTCCGGTCCCCCGGCAGCGCTATAAAAATCTATGAAAATCTCAGAATCACATACTACAGTGTGTACACTGCTAATCATTTTTGGTCCCAACATAACCACTTTAAACGGATTGCCTGCTTTAGAAACCCAATGTTTAAAATTCCTTATTAAGGGTAGTCTGAGTTAATAGGGGGGGGGGTTCTCCATTCGGGACCTCCATGTATTAGCCAGAGTGGAGGTTAACTACAAAGAGTGTCTCTCACTCTCGGGGACCAAGTACAACCGTACATTTATAATTAGGCCCCATGCACACGACCGTAAAAATCGTCTGTAATTACGGACCGCAATTACAGACCCATTCACTTCTATTGACCACGGACACCTTCCCGTATATTTTCGGGAAGGTGTTCGGAACATAGAATTGCTCCGAAAATTATGGAACTTTTCCGTTCTTTTGCTTTTTACGGGCAGTGCTCCCATACTTTGTATGGGAGCACGGGCCGAAAATGTGAGTGGCTGTCCGTGGCCGGCCATGCCTGTAATCGCGGGCTGTTATTACGGGCACGGCCGTGTGCATGGGTCCTTGCAGTCAATTGATTTTAATAGGAAATGTGTAATGCCTCGTATCCCCTGTGGCAGTGCTGCAGGTGAATTAAACACTTGCTGTCTGGTTCCTTAATATATTATAGCTGTTTGCAGGAGGTTCCCAGCAGCAAAACAACTTTGATTAGTGTATCTTTGAGCAAAACCTATAACAAAATGGCCCACATGTTCAAACGTTTCAGATTCATTGTATAAAATCTGTTCCATACATCTGAATGTTGGTGTTTCTGCAGCATATAGAATTTACAAACCTCATTCAGATGTACTAGTCCTTCTCAATCAATTAGAATATCATCAAAAAGTAAATTTATTTCAGTAATTCAATTCAAAAAGTGAAACTCATATATTCTATAGATTCATTACACACAGAGTGATCTATTTCCAGCATTTTTTTCTTTTAATGTTGATGATTATGGCTAACAGTTAGGCCTTATTCAGACAAACGGGAAATACGTCCGTGCAACGCGCTGGATTTTCACGCGCGTCGCACGGACTTATATTAGTCTATGGGGCCGTGCAGACATGTGCGTGATTTTTACTCAGCATGAGTCCCCTGAAAAAAGTCACGACATGTCCGTTCTTTGGGTGTTTTTCGCGCATCACGCACCCATTGAAGTCAATGGGTGCGTGAAAACCACGCATGTCACACGGAAGCACTTCCGTGCGAACAGCGTGATTCGCGCAACAGCTGTCAAAAGGATGAATGAAAACAGAAAAGCACCAAGTGCTTTTCTCTTTACAAACATCCAAACGGAGTGTCATAATGATGGCGGCTGCGCGAAAAGCACGCAGCCACGCACCATATGCTGAGGCCACACGGAGCTGTTAAGTGCCTTTTGCGCAGGCAAAACGCCACGTTTTTGCATGCGCAAAAACGCTGCGCTTGTGTGAATCCAGCCTTAATGACAACTCAAAATTTAGTGTCTCAGAAAATTTGAATATTGGGTAAAAGTTGAAGATTCAGACTCATGGTGTGACACTCTAATCAGCTAATCAACACAAAACACCGGTAAAGGTTTCCGAAGCCTTTAAAACGACTCCTCTGTTGCTCAGTGTCCAAAGTCCTGTTTTCAGATGAAAGTAAATATTGCATTTCATTTGGAAATCAAGGTCCCAGAATCTGGAGGAGGAGTGGAGAGGCATCAATCCAAGTTGCTTGCGGTCCAGTGTGAAGTTTCCACAGTCAGTGATGGTTTGGGGGGGGGGGAGCCGTGTCATCTGCTGATGCTGGTCCACTGTGTGATATCAAGTCCAGAGTCAACATAGCCATCTACCAGGAAATTTTAGGGCACTTCGTGCTTCCCTCTGCTGACAAGCTTTATGGAGATGCTGATTTCATTTTCCAGCAGGACTTGGCACCTGCCCACACTGACAAATACCTGGTTTAATAATCACAGTATCACTGCGCTTGATTGGCCAGCAAACTCACCTGACCTAAACCCCTTAGAGAATCTATGGGGTATTGTCAAGAGGAAGATGAGACACCAGACCCAACAATGCAGACGAGCTGAAGGCCGCTACCAAAGCAACCTGGGCTTCCATAACAGCTCAGCAGCGCCACAGGCTGATCGCCTCCATGCCACGCCACATTGATGCAGTAATTCACTCAAAGGGTATGTTCACACGATGAGAGGCATTTACGTGTGAAAAGAGAGACTGTTAACAGCTGCCTCGTTTCACACGTAAATGCTCCTCCTCGCATTTTGCGAGCCGTCTGAGACGCTCTGAGACGCTCGTAAATCTTGAGCTGTGCTTCATTGAGTTCAATGAAGAACAGCTCAAATTACGTGGCAAAGAAGTGCCCTGCACTTCTTTGCCGAGGCAGTCCATTTACGCGTCGTCGTTTGACAGCTGTCAAACGACGACGAGTAAATTACAGGTCGTCTGCACAGTACGTCGGCAAACCCATTCAAATGAATGGGCAGATGTTTGCCGACGTATTGTAGCCCTATTTTCAGGCGTAAAACGAGGCATAATACACCTCGTTTACGCCTGAAAATAGGTCGTGTGAACCCAGCCAAAAGGAGCCCCGACCAAGTATTGAGTGCATATACTGTACATACTTTGCGGTAGGACAGCATTCCGGTATTGTATATAATATATGAGTTTTACTTTTTTAATTGAATTACTGAAATAAATTAACTTTTTGATCATATTCTAATTCATTGAGAAGGACTAGTATAAAACAGATTTCTGCTGCAGAAATATTCCCTTAGGCATCCCTATAAATTCATAGAAATTAAAAATGAAATAAACTTTATTTACATAAATACATATTTACCCTTTCAAAAGTTGAACCTATCCCACATACGACCCTCAACTAACGGTGACAGTAGGTGGATTGGCTTAGTCACCGTTAGGTGTTAGATCTATTCTGATCATACAAAAGAGATAAGAGTTCAATGCCAGGTTGACAAAAGTTAAATTTTAAAAATCAGCAATTATGGTTTTCTCCCTTTTTTATTTATTTGTATTTTTTTCTCTTACTTCCCACAAATGATTCACCTCGTTATTGTAACTTTTTTGTCACTTTGCTTGAAATGCAAATTGTTCGCTCAAGTGGTTAGTCACTCAACTTTCCAGAAACTGAAGATATACTTTTCACTCTGCTGGTTCTGAATCAATCAGATGAAGCTGAGCTAGCTGACACTGGTTACCATCGTATGAGTAGAGAACACTTGATATGTAATGTAATCAGAGGCAGCACAGATGAAAACCTACCGAGCTGGGCACTTGAAAGGTTTAGCCTTCCCGCAGATAGCAGTGCCTTTCCACTTTCATGCAGGGATCGGAGCCTCACCAAATGGCATGCTGGAGGTGCTATTAAATATTTACGGGCAGAAACAAAGGTGTGCTCCACTATCTTGTGTTACCCTTCTCTACTGTTACTTTAGCAGACAAAGGGTATTAAACCTGCCTCATGAATAATGTGTTATGTAATATACAGGCTGAATATTTCATGCTGCAAGCTAATAGCATTAAGAAAGATCTTTTGCAATCTTACAATATCACACAGCACCCAGCTCAGAAATGTGTAGTGATTGTAGTCTTGCGAAATCTAAATGATATGGCATAAACTTTAGATTTAGAGAGAACTGCATGCAGGAAAGAGCTGGCAGGGTAGGCACAGGTGTGCCACAAATTATTTATGACCTGCCATCTTATGCCAATAGTTATATTTTATTAAGCTTTGTTCCTATCCCTTTATAGATACGGGACGTTTGGAATTACTGGATACTTTTTACATTGGTTTGTGTATTTCTATCTTGTAATTGTTCAGTCACTAATTTATAGCAACAAGTCAGCTCTTAGTTTTGTCAGTCAAGTACAAATGAAAGCTTAGCTATATGGGCATTGTTGGCTTGCGCGGCAGCGTGCTGTAACTTTGTCAGACAGTCACCGGAAAGACATACTAATTGGGAAACTCTACCTCCGAAGTGGTAAATCATAGAGAATTGCTTAAAAAGAACCTGTCACTAGGTTTGAAAATCGAATGAAATGTTTCCATCGCCGTTTTTCTTTTCTTCCTGCTCCCTCCTGGGTTATTGTCCCCCATTCTTTTGGTGTCCGATATGTAAATTTACTGTAGTAAGCCAACAGGGCGGGAACTACAGTAAATCTCACCGGGCGGAGCCATCTTCACTGCCTCTGATACTGTCCAGTTAGCGCAGGGCAGCCTATGACAAGCCTTGCCCAGTGTGAACTCATGAGAACCAGGCTGGGAAAAGACATTATCAATTTGATTTTCCTCTTACTGATGCAGTGGAAGGACATCTGAGGGCTCTGGTTTCCGCCGATGTCCAATTCCGTAGAATGAGGGTCCCATCATACCCAGTTTGCTGATTATGGCCACCAGAGCCTCCATATGGTACAATTGGGCTAGATTTACTAATTCAGTATAAGATTTGGACAGTGTAAACAAGACAGTCAGAAGATGTACCAAATTTAGTAAAGTGGTACATGCTGTATGATAAATTTGGCTCATCTTGCTCTAAATGTTAGACACATTTCTTATACTAATCCTTGGTTACACCAGTTTTTTGGGGCATCACATTTAAGCCCCCTTTCTCGCTAAGACATGCCCCTTTGTCCAGGGTGGTGTAAAAAGTGTCCTTAGCAGTTAATAAATGTGCCACACAGCATGTACACCATAATTCTGGCACATTTTAATAGTAAATGGTATTGCATGTATGTATTGTACACTGTGTGTATTGTGTTGGTATTATGGAAAGAGACAAGTTCTGCTTGCGCAACTCTTTCTGTAACTCCCATAGCAGTCAATGCAATTAACCAACTGATATCTATGAAAGTACCAAACTACATTGCTGCAGGGGATTTCAATTTAAAGCTCCATCAACATATTACAAGTTGATATTAACAGCAGCCTGTGGGACAAGCACATCGGACTTAAAAGTCGTGAAATACCCAGTAGCTAACGGGAGCGTTTCTGAAAATGTTATATTAGGGAATTGCTATTTATGCCATTTTTTAATATATTTCCTCTTAGTCTAAATTTGTTACTGCAACATAACTACATAAAGCTCTACTTTCCTAAACCACAAACAGTCACCATGTAGCAAAGCACCCCAGATGGATAAACATGACACAGATTTATTATAGTGTATAAATGTGTACTCTATTTTGGTAGGACATTTGCAAAAACAAAAAGAACAAGAGCAACAAATAAAGCAACACACAGTTCATACAAATACATATTAACCCCTTAATGACTAGCCTATTTTAGACCTTAATGACCAAGCCATTTTTTAAGTTTTTCCATCGTCGCATTCCAAGAGCTATAACCTTTTTATTTTTGCGTCGACATAGCTGTATAAGGTCTTGTTTTTTGCGTGACAAGTTGTATTTTTTAATACCACAATTTTGGGGGACATATTATTTATTGATTAACTTTTATTAACTTTTATTTGGAGGGAAATAGAAAAAAACCTGAAATTTCGCCACGCTTTTTCGCGTCTTAAATCTACGCCGTTTACCGTGTGATATAAATAACACAATAACTTTATTCAGCGGGTTGTTACAATTGCAACGATACCAAATTTGTATCGTTTTGTATGTTTTACTACTTTTACACAGTAAAAACGCTTTTTTTTCAAAATTATTTGTTTTTGTGTCTCCATATTTGAAGAGCCGTAACGTTTTTATTTTTTCGCCGATGCAGGTGTAGGAGGGCTTTTTTTTTTGCGGGAAGACTTGTAGTTTTTATTGGTACCATTTTGGAGTAGGTGCGACTTTTTGATCACTTTTTATCACTTTTTTTTAAAGTCAGGATTCACAGAAAACAGCAATTTTTCCATAGTTTTTTATACAATTTTTTACGGCGTTCACCGTGCGGGTTAAATAATGTAATAGATTTATAGTCGGGGTCGTTATGTGTAACTTTTTAACTTTATTTTGTTTTTTTAATAGTAAAGCATTTTGTAAGGGGAAAAGCTGGGTTTTTCATTTTTTTTCACATTTTTTTTTATTAACTTTATTAAACTTTATTTTAACTTTTTTACTAGTCCCACTAGGGGTTTATAATATGCGATTCTGCGATCACTATTATAATACACTGCAATACTTTTGTATTGCAGTGTATTACTGCCTGTCCGTTTAAAACGGACAGGCATCTGCTAGGTCATGCCTACGGCATGATCTAGCAGGCATTCGCTCCAGGCAGACCTGGGGGCCTTTATTAGGCCCCCGGCTGCCATTAGAGACACAGACACTCGGCGATCGTATCGCCGGGTGTCGGTGGGAGAGAGAGGGAGCTCCCTCCCTCTCTCCAAAACCACTCAGATGCGGTGCTCACTATTGAGCACCGCATCTGAGGGGTTAAACGGGTGAGATCGATACTAATACCTCTGGCAGCTGAGAGCAGGGAGATTTGACAGCTCCCTGCTCTGTTTACTTATTCCGATGCCGCAACGTAAAAAGTCTATGGCATCGGAATAAGGCCCGTTAGTGACCGACATAAAAAGACTATGGGCCGGTCACTAACGGGTTAAGCTGCCCCAACAATCACAACTTCCTGCAGGAACATTTACATACATACGAGCGATTGCTTATTTGCAACTCATAATAACAATTTTTCTTTTTATTCTCTTTTTACTATAGGTTTAGTAGCCTTTTAAAAGGGGTTATCCGGGGACCAAAAATTGCATTGCAATAATATATTTATGTGAAACTAAGTAATTTACTAACATACTTTAAAATTCTGTACTAAATGGTGCAGTTCAAACCTCGTGAATTGTTCCCGGAAGTCCTGGAGCTTTTCTAATAATGACGACGGCCCCACGTGACTGAGCTCTTGCTTCATGTGCTGTTCGTGAACATGACCGCAAGGGGCAGTCAAATTGCCTATGGCTGGAGTCCCGAGCAGAGCATCAGCTAGCACTTTTCTCGGGACTCCAGCACTGCTCCCGACATCCATAATTGGTCAGTTCAGGGGTTTCCTACCACTGGAGTTCCCAGGCAGAGCATCAGCCGATGCTCTGCCTGGGGACTCCAGCACTTCTGCCAATGTCATTATCCATATATGGACAATGACGTCGGCAGCAGTACTGGAGTCCCCGAGCAGAGCATCGGCTGATGCTCTGCCTGGGAACTCCACGATAGGAAACCCCTGAAGTCACTGACCATATATGGATAATGAAGTCGGGAACAGTGCTGGAGTCCCCGGGCAGAGCATCAGCTGTTGCTCTGGTCGGGGACTCCGGTACTGCTGCCAACATCACTGTCCATATATGGACAGTGACGAGGACAGAAGTGCTGGAGTCCCCAGGCAGAGCATCAGCTGATGCTATACTCGGGGACTCCAGCGATAGCAAACCCCTAAACTGACCAAATCTACATGTCGGGAGCAGTGCTGGAGTCCTGAGCAAAGCACTAGCTGATGCTCTACTCGGGACCCAAGCAATAGGCAATGTGGCAGCCCCTTGCGGTCACGTTCATGAACAGCGCATGAAGCAAGCCCTCAGTCACGTGGGGCCGTGTCGCAGCGTCATCATTATTAGAAAAGCTCCAGCACTTCCGGGAACAATTCACGAGGTTTGAACTGCACCATTTAGTACAGAATTTTTAATTAAAGTATAGTAGTAAGTTACTTAGTTTCACATAAGTATATTATTGCAATGTCATTTTTGGTCCCCGGATAACCCCTTTAAGGCTATGTATACCTTTGAAAATGTTGGTTTTTTAAAAATGAATATGTGTTTCAGTGTGTTTCGTGCAACTTTGTAATTACTTTTTAATAAAAAATAATTTTTACTTTTTGAGATACAGAGCAGCTGTATCTAGTGCTGAAACCTGAATTCATCAGGTCAGGGGCACTGACAGGTTCAGTGACAGCGGGTCCTGCGTGTCTCTGACACACAGGATCCACCTGTTATCGATCACATCTGTTATGAACTTAAATGTGATTGGTAACAGCTCAATCCTGTGTGTCAGAGACTCGCAGGACCTGTGGACACTGAACCTGTCAGTGCCCCTGACCTGACGAATTCAGGACTCTGCACAAGATACAGCTGCTCTGTATACAGCATACAAAGCGGCTGTATTTTAAAAAGTAAAGATAATTTTTTAATAAAAAGTCATTAGAAAGTTGCACCAAACACGCTAACAGACATTTTTATTCAAATAAAAAAGTACAAGGGTGTACATAGCTTTCAAAGGGAACCTGACACCAGAGAAATCCATTATAATTAGGGCATCTACTGCAACCCCTTAATACCCCTCTTCTGTCCTGAATACTGGATCATGGGGTTGAGGTTGTAAAAGAGCATGTGCAGGAAAGTGCCATGAAGCCGGTCAGCTGATTCCTTCCTCTCCCTGAGTAGTCTGGGGGACTCTTCAGTGGATGATGTCATTTAAAGAGATCCCTGGTGACTGGGTTTTGCACCAGCATTTCAGCCACGTCTGAACATGGCCTTAATGGAAACTGGACTTACAATCTGTATTTTCCAATTCCTCCCTGGCATTGTATCTTCAGAACCCATATTTAGCAAAGACTGGAGTTTTTCTATTTTAAACGACCCATGTACAGTGACATCATCACACTGAGCTCCCAATATAGTAATCCTCCTACAGACGCTAATTTCAATGTCCTGTAGCTTTTGCAGAAAAGAGTAAAATCAGTGCATTTGATCTGTATAGAAAAAATATATATTTAAAGGGACACTAAATGTATATCTTATGTTCATTTGCTGTGTAGTTAAAGGCTATGTAAATGTTTGAAGGGGATTTAAAAAAATAAATAATTGTGAGAGCAGCTGTATCTAGCGCTATTCACTGAATCCGTCACTCCCGGGGACCTGCCGGGTTCAGTGACAGCGGGTCCTGCATGTGTGACACACAGAATCCACCTGTAATCTATCACATCTAAGTTATGAACTTAGATGTGATAGAGACATGCAGGACCTGCTGTCACTGAACCCGGCAGGTCTGCAGGACTGACGGATTCAGTGAATAGCGCTAGATACAGCTGCTCTGTATAGAAAATACAGAGCAGCTGTATCTTAAAAAGTAAAAATAATTTTTAATAAAAATTAACAAATTTAATAAATATTTACAAAGTTTATTAACACACAGTAATACATAGCTGAGCCCGCTCCATACAATTCGGGTGTCAACTGTATGTTACATCCAACACTTCACAGTAACAAGCGAGATCGCGCTCCAGCATGGTCCTGCTCGTTTAACCCATTAAATGCCGCGGTCGATAGCGACCACGGCATTTAAATCTTAAATCGTTAGAAAGAGGGGGGCGATCCCCTCTAACAGCTAATCACCGCCCGCGACGCAATCGCGGGGTGGCGATGGTTGCTATGGCAGCCTGTGGACCTTATGTGGGCCCCGAGGTCTGCCATCTCTGTGCTCCTATTAAGCCCTGCCTCTGGCCTGTCTGAAAGACGATATACTGCAATACTTTAATATCATCCAACGATTAAAAAAAAAGAAAAATCAGTTAAAGTTTTTTTATGTACAAAAAAATATTAAGAGATCAAAAATAAAAACCTTTTCCCATTTTCCCCCTAAAGCAATTAAAAAAATTAAACTTTAAGCGGCATGAGGGCTTATTTTTTTGTGTGATAAGCTGTCGTTTTTATTGCTACCATTTTGGGGTATATGCGAGGTTTTTGATCACTTGTTATTCAATTTTTTGTTTGAGATGAGGTGACCAAAAAATAGCGATTCTAGCGTTTTTTTTTGTTTTTTTTTTACGGCGCATGCTGTGCGGGTTAAATAATGATATATTGTAAAAGTTCAGACTTTTATGGATGCGGCGATGCCAATTATGTTTATCTTTTATTTTTTTACTGGTCACGGTGACTCCTTATATCTTTAATTTATAGAAGGGGTTTTATTATTACTTATAATACATACCTCAACTACTGCAGAACCTCTTTTTAAAAGGGGAGATTCCTGTACACAATTAATTAATATGAAAAGGGTTCATCATTTTCAAAAACAAAGTGTGTATAGAGATGTTCTGCAGCAGCTGGGACATTAATACACATTGCAGCTGCAAGAGAACCTCCTTTTTTTTTTTTTTTTTTTTTTTTTTTTTTAAAAGATAGGAAGCTCAACATGTTAATCAGTGGTTGGCACAGGACAAGGAACTTTCTGCAAAAGTGATCTATTTCTGCAGGAATAGATGAGCAGCACCAATGTATATTTCTGTATAATCAGAATGTGATTTTATATGAATATTATATTCAGACCTGATGTGTATTATAATGAAATTAATAGTAGACATGTACATTTTCTGTATAGCTGGAGGGTGGACATCCGAATCATTTCCTCTGGTGGGTCCCCAGTGTGTACGATCTAAGCAGCTCATTTTGTAAGCCGCACTTCTGTAAGCGTCTAGAGAGTTTAGTTCAGTCCTTTAATGTTTTTATAATGAAAAGTGACACTAATGAAACATCTTTACTGCTACGCCCTCTAGTTTAATGTAGGGAGGCAAGAAAATACACAACCACTGTTCTCTAGGCTAAAAATATGCTGTTTATTTCCTTCCTCCAACAAGTAGAAGTTTGTTTGTGGCACCATTGCCCTAAAAACACCAGCTAAAATGCATTTATGAGTGCTACTATGAGCGCTGGGTGCTACTGTGAGCACTTACACTTATTCAGTCCTCAGCTATCTCCTCCAACCTCACGATAAACATGTGTGTTTGGCCATCAGGATGCGGTCTGGAGGGCCTCATACACATTAGAACAGCCACCATTATTTTAATGTGTAGCCTTAAGACTCTTTCATATGAGCCCATTTTTCATGATTCTTACGTCAGTATTTTTCGGTGCATAATACGGAGCCAATGTTACTCTATGGGGTATTTACATGGACGTGTAAAATGTGCACGTATTTCAACAATGCAGAATGCACTTCTTTTATCCATTCTGCGGATATTAAACAGTCAACAACTTTCCAAGAGTAAAACCATTACCCAGGGAGGGTCTCCATAAAGAACGGTTTTACGGCTAGTTTTAATTTGTAAGCATGCGTAATACAGATCTGTAATGCGTCCATATTAGCGCTCCTTTAAACAGTATTTTTGAAGCTTTTTTTTCGCCATTTTTTACATGCGTTTTTAATGGCATCCTTTAATTTGTGGAATTTTGCATGTGCATTTTTCGAGGGGTCGCACTGCAGTTAAGAAATGATGTACATGGTCAGGCTCGGTGTATTTAACCTATGGATACGCCTGCTTATTACTATTTATATGGCTTCTATTGAAGAAATGTTAAGAATACCTAGTGTGACATTTCTATTGCTTTACATTTTATCTTTTAATGAGTAAATCGCACATTAAAAATTGTTGGCTGTAAGATTATTCCATTGCGTACTTTTTTAATTCATGAATAAATCTCCAGTGATAATGTTCTGCTAAACATCCTAAGGTCGAGGAATCCCACCTGTTGACATAATATATGGGCACAGCAGCTTGCATACCTGTCTGTGCAGTGAACAAGGAAACCAAACCTGTCAAAGACGCAGATCCAGCAGAATGAAAGGAGGGTCTGTTGTTATGACCCCTGTGATAACATTTGGCAGGCATGGTCACTCCGCATCAGTTCAGTAACACAATACGGATATATATTGTTCTACCATTATGTCAGACTCCCATTGTCCCTACATTGGTATCACAATTCACGAGTACTCAATGTCTACTATCAATCCATTTCTTTCTGTGTACTCGGCAATTCAAGGAGGGAAAAATTGGAGAAAACTGCACTACAGTGATTTTACTTGCCTACAGAGGGGACAAGTATCACCACTAGGCACATCAGACCACCAAAACGTAGCAAGAAAATAGATACAAAACCCAATTGAACCTTCCACACGCGTGGCGGATTTCTTGCAGATTTTTCTGCAGCAAATCCACAGCACGATCCGATATCTTTGAGAAAAATGTTGAACAGCATGTGGGTGAGATTTGTTAAACTCATCTACATGGCCGGGATTGTAATCCGCTGCAGATTTTCTGCTGCATTTCGGTCCCACGTGGGGGGGGGGGGGGGGCATAGCCAATATAAAGACCACCAGACTATCCTATATATAACAACTTTCTGGATTAACAGCTTCATCCGCCCAATAGACTTTGACTAAAAGAAAACAAAAAAGGATCCTGAGCATTTGGGACTGCAATTTAGTGTGCAATACACAACCACATTGCGAATCTGATGGGTTCAATAGATTTGTGGTCATTACTGTTCCCTACTTGGTGCTATATATCGCCAATATTGTAGCATGCATGCCCCCATTAAAATGCATAGCATCTGTATTCAGGATTCATGTGATACAAATCCCATATACGCCATTGTGCAGGAGGCCTTAATTTAGTCTCTTGTGTATATATTATGTATCTAATATAATGCACATCCCTGTACCATCTTTATAATGTGATAATGTGGGGAAAAGTGTAGCGATAGCCAATAGGATCCAATATAGAAATGGCAACTGTGGTCTAAGAGAAGGCTTCCAATCCTCAGAAAGTGCAACGCGTTTCTATGTAATAAAGCACGGGATAGCAATTGTTTCTATTGCAAAACTTTTTCTTTCCTCTTTATTAAATACAAAGATAATGACAGGTGCATGATATTATTAAAATTATTTGACACCACCCTTACTGCCAAGTGTTCATTAAACGCAAAGGTTAATCTTTATCCCGTGGAGGTGAGATATAGTGCAGAAAATCCACGAGAAGGAGAGGTTGGCGTCTTGCAACACCAATGCGATGTTTCTGGGGTCTACTCCCTTTCTCAAACTTGGCAAAAGCCCTTTAATGGAATTTTACAAATATTAATTTATTTTTTTGTAAAATAACTCAGGGTGGTTCAGATCTTTATGCTAAAACCATGGACACTGTACATGAAGGTCTAGTAACTTTACATTTTCTAAAACTTTAATTTAGTCACTTTGCAGTTTAAAAGCAAAAGCATCAATTGATGAACCCTGAATTGGGTTGTTTCTGTAGCATGTGCATGGATTTCTGCAAGCCCTATTTAGATAAATGGGACAGCCACCGAAATGTCTGTAGCACATCTATTGTATGTGAATAAACACTATAGTAATGATTGAAGGCGTTGTTCTGTTTTCTGGAGTATCCCCCTATTTATTATAGTCTTACTGCTTTCACCTTAAAGACTGGTCATACATGGCCCAACCTGATGATCCAGTCTGATGTTGTGGTAACACTCAAGTGTTAAAAGCACGTGACTTTGTACATCTTAAAAGACTTTGGAAAATCTTTCCACAGTGAAATGAAAGATAAATTTAAAAACAAAACAACAACTGGTGTTTCTATCAGTGGAATCAAGTGAAGTTTTTTGCTGGAAATGATGTAATTTTATTGACACGAGGACATAATTTGGAGCAGAAGTAAGCATCACACAGGGCAATGATTGGGATCATGTCTACATACAACATAAGTCAAACCAGTTACATAAGTCAAATGTTCAATTATCACTCCCCCTCCCTAGACTTCTATGGGCAGTGTGTATATTTCTCTCTCTACCTGCACCCTCCTTCCCTCCCAACAGACTTCTATGGGCATCATGTCTGTGTGTGTGTGTGTGTGTGTGTGTGTGTGTGTGTGTGTGTGTGTCTCTCTCTCTCTCTGCTTCTCCATCCTCTCTCCATAGACTTCTATTGGCAGGCAGTAAAGAGACACACCCTCACTTTCTGAAGTCCTTCAATTCTGCTCTGTAACTAGTGACGGATTTAGCTTGACAACAAGGGGTGGACAGCAGATTACATGAAGGGAGACACCTAGTGGCAGTAACTTCACACAGAATTTGCATGGATAAAACAACTAAATTTTAACAGTAAGTAAATTACAAATGTGATCTATATCATGTATACGATTAGATTAGCATAAGTGGTTTGAAAAGTTAGTGTCTATTTGAGGACCTGAAGACCGGAAAAATGTTTTTGTTCTTAGATATCCTGCATTCCAGATTTTATAACTTTTTATTTGTATGCCGATTTTTTGCTGTACAAGCCACAGCTTTTTTGCATTACAACTTGTAGTTTTGGAGTACATGTACAAGAAGTCTTAAATATACGGTAGTATGGGAGAAATGCAGAAAAACAATACCACAATAAACAATTTATTGTATGGGTTGTTATGGGAATACCAATGGCACAGAGGCATAGGTTGGCTTCACTAAGGGGTTAATATTTTGCCCATTTTGCCCATGAGCATGTGTCCTGCTTTAGCCCCAAATATTGCCCCATCATAAATAGGCACAGCATACCTTTAAATTATGGTCATAGAGTCTCCAAATAATACCGCTATACAAAGACTAAATAATGACACACTGACAAAATCATACCTTCTCACCAAGACCAAATGTTACCACCACATCGTGTATAAATAATATCCCATGGGTACAATTAAAAGTGGTGATCACTGGCCCGGGATACCCAGGGCACCAGGTAAAAGATCCGGGACATGTGCCCCTGGTGCCAAGGTGTAACAAAGCTACTGAGAATATATAAGTAGAACGTGACTTAATTAATGGCTAAAACAGTTATAAGTTTAGGCAATAACATGGCAACATGTATAATTCTGATATATGTCAGATTTCTGATCATGCCATTATTTTTGGCACAGGTTGATGTCAAATACTGTGCAAACATCTTGGTGTTTTAGGTCACTTGGTCGCTGCATGTTTTTTCTTTGATTTTAAATGACATTATAAAATAAAAGCGAAGTTGACTTTGCTGGGAAGCGGACGAGATGAGTCTGAGTGTAATACAGAAGTGCACTAACCACGAATTGTGAACTGGTAGCCAGCGCCTATTCTCATAGTGAACACAGCACTTCCCTTAACCACGTGTCTGTCTCCTAGCCAGATTTATTTGTAGTCTTTATGACATTCAGGTGACTGAGAAAGTGGCTCTGGATCTTTCACTTCCTTCCTAGAATACAAGTACATTTAAAAACCAAAGAGTTTCCTTCTGTTTTTTAAATTTGTTTTTGGAGGTAAGGGAGGAAGTTAAATATAAATTGTACCGTAATAATTTACTTTATATTTTATGAGTTTCTTATGTGTGGGAAAATGACACCTTTGCATGTGAACATTATGGTTTGTGGGTAGTGGTATCATTTGAGTTGGAAATCATGGTTTGTGGGTAATAGTCTAACCTGAATGTCAAAAGGGTATGTCGATAAATGTTACAGTACTGTTGGATTTTCTTAATCACATTTACAATAAAGTTGTGAGATGGAACAGAGAATGATGCGGAAGCAATCAGTTATGGTGTTAGGTCTTACTCCACTGGCCTTAGGTGAATAGGTAGTCTAGGTGGCTCCCTCCATAGAGGTAAGCAAGTGTTACTAAGTAGGGCTGGCAATCATAAGGGCAATAACCACATTTCTTGAAGCCTATCTCTATGCATAATAAAATACTGATTCCGTTTTTACAACATTTTTGCATAGAGCAGTGCTGTACTAGACATGATAATGTCTCCCATGTTAGTCAGCCCTTCTCAATAATGGGGAAACTGCTGGTTTTCAAGCAAGGACTGGACAACCCTCTGCCACCAACAAGCTCAGAAATTAGGACTCTTGGTAATGAAAATATTTAGGAACAAGTGGATGAATTTTCAATGGGCACACTCACTCCTCTGGGCCCATGGGCAGCTGGATAGAATATATGTCCACCAATGATGTATAAAATATGCAGAGCCCCACAAAACTCCAAAAACAATAGCAATAGGAACCCTATAAGTTGGCCTGATGAAGACGATTGTTCATCGTCGAAACGCGTAGCCACTGTCAATAAAATTGAACTATTAAATTTCCTGGGACTTCGTTCCACATCATTTATACCACACAGCAGCGCCTCCAAAAAGATCCAATTTTCTTTTATCTGCAATTTTCTACCCAAGCGGTCCCATCTTGGATACCGACCCGGATCTGGCAGCAGCACTGTGGATATTATACGCTTTTTTACCTCCGTCTATCTGGTGAGCATATTTCTTTGCACTGTGTTCTCACCTCGATCTACTGATCTACACAAGGTGGCGCCGTCTTTTTTCTCGTATTTCCTTCTCAATAATGGGGAAACTGCTGGTTTTCAAGCAAGGACTGGACAACCCTCTGCCACCAACAAGCTCAGAAATTAGGACTCTTGGTAATGAAAATATTTAGGAACAAGTGGATGAATTTTCAATGGGCACACTCACTCCTCTGGGCCCATGGGCAGCTGGATAGAATATATGTCCACCAATGATGTATAAAATATGCAGAGCCCCACAAAACTCCAAAAACAATAGCAATAGGAACCCTATAAGTTTTAGCTGCTATAGTACCTCCATAAGTGTCAAACACTGTACCCCTAGAAGTGACAGCTACACTTAGAGTCCACTTAGCCCTTTTGCACCTAAGGACAATTATCACACTTTTGACATATACAAATAAAACCTAAGTGCCCAAATAAAAAAAATCATATTAAACCCCCATAGGTTTAGATTTTCTGAAAGAAGACACCTGGCACATTGTCAAGGTGCCACCAAGCACTTTATACATACAAGCCTGTCATGCACTTTGTGTCAATGTGTAATGTTCCATAAAAAAAAGCATAAAATGTATATTTGTAGCGAAAAGTGAGATTCAAGCAGAAAATTAGATGCATCACACATCCTAAAAATAAACGTTCATGCAAATATCTTCGTAAAAGTTTAAGAGACCAAAAATCTGGTTTTTAGCTGGAAATCTAAAAAAAAGTAACAATCTATAAAATGCAGAGATTCCACGCCTTGGAATGTAAGTGCACCCCCTAACCCTATATATTTCCTGATAGCAGACAACCTGACGATCGCAGTTGTCTTGACGTGCTGTTGGTAGCTTGTGCTCTCAAAAAAGCTGAAACAGAGGCCATGCAATATTTGCCCATCATCCACAAATGTGTTAAAAATATATACTCCACACCCCACAAACAGCTACTATACTATCAGTATTGTCATATTTTTTAGAGCACATAGCAGGGGCGTAACTAGGTAAGACTGGGCCCCATAGCAAACTCTTGACCGGGGCCCCTCCCCCGGGTGCCACAAACAGCCCCCCTTATAAATAGTGCCCCCTGTAGAATGTGCCATACAGCCCCCCTGTAGAAAGTGCTATATTGCCCCGTCTATAGACAGTGTCACACCCGTTTTGTAGATAGCACCCCCACCTCCCCCTTGTAGATAGTGCCATTCAGCCCCCTGTAGATATCACCATAAAGCCCCCGCTGTATATAGCGCTATACAGCTCCCACTGTATATAGTGCCACACAGCCCCCTCCCTTGCATATAGTGCCACACAGCCCCCCTTAGTAGATAGTGCAGCATAGCCTCCCTTAGTAGATAGTGCCACACTCAGCCCCCTGTAGATAGAGCCACAGCCCTCCCCCTTGTAAATAGTGCCATACAGTTCCCCCATGTGTATAGTGCAACACAGCTCCCCCTTGTGTATAGTGCCACACAGCTCCCCCTTGTGTATAGTGCCACACAGCTCCCCTTGTGTATAGTGCCACACAGCTCCCCCTTGTGTAAAGTGCCACACAGCCCCCCTTTGTGTATAGTGCCACGCAGACCCCCCTTGTGTATAGTGCCACACAGCTCCCCCTTGTGTATAGTGACACACAGTCCCCCCTTTGTGTATAGTGCCACACAGCACCCCCCTTGTGTATAGTGCCACAAGGCAATGATGCATCTGAGAAAGTTGTATCAGCCAGGGAGATGTTACTCAAACATGGAAAGGTGGGTTTGGAGGCAGGACCATGACTCTTCGGGATAGCGGCACCGCCCCATGACCCTCTAACGAGTAATTAGCATATAGTGTGAGCCGTTTTAAAAGTGTATTTTAAAGCTTTTGCTGCATCTGAAAAACATACAAGGGAATGTTTGGAAATATTGTCAGGTCATGTATTACCGCATAATGACGGTTCAAGGGGTTAAAACTACCTGACAGATTCCCATTAAATATATAATGAATTGAGAACAATTCCATATATATAGCAGACAACCTGACGATCGCAGTTGTCTTGACGTGCTGTTGGTAGCTTGTGCTCTCAAAAAAGCTGAAACAGAGGCCATGCAATATTTGCCCATCATCCACAAATGTGTTAAAAATATATACTCCACACCCCACAAACAGCTACTATACTATCAGTATTGTCATATTTTTTAGAGCACATAGCAGGGGCGTAACTAGGTAAGACTGGGCCCCATAGCAAACTCTTGACCGGGGCCCCTCCCCCGGGTGCCACAAACAGCCCCCCTTATAAATAGTGCCCCCTGTAGAATGTGCCATACAGCCCCCCTGTAGAAAGTGCTATATTGCCCCGTCTATAGACAGTGTCACACCCGTTTTGTAGATAGCACCCCCACCTCCCCCTTGTAGATAGTGCCATTCAGCCCCCTGTAGATATCACCATAAAGCCCCCGCTGTATATAGCGCTATACAGCTCCCACTGTATATAGTGCCACACAGCCCCCTCCCTTGCATATAGTGCCACACAGCCCCCCTTAGTAGATAGTGCAGCATAGCCTCCCTTAGTAGATAGTGCCACACTCAGCCCCCTGTAGATAGAGCCACAGCCCTCCCCCTTGTAAATAGTGCCATACAGTTCCCCCATGTGTATAGTGCAACACAGCTCCCCCTTGTGTATAGTGCCACACAGCTCCCCCTTGTGTATAGTGCCACACAGCTCCCCTTGTGTATAGTGCCACACAGCTCCCCCTTGTGTAAAGTGCCACACAGCCCCCCTTTGTGTATAGTGCCACGCAGACCCCCCTTGTGTATAGTGCCACACAGCTCCCCCTTGTGTATAGTGACACACAGTCCCCCCTTTGTGTATAGTGCCACACAGCACCCCCCTTGTGTATAGTGCCACAAGGCAATGATGCATCTGAGAAAGTTGTATCAGCCAGGGAGATGTTACTCAAACATGGAAAGGTGGGTTTGGAGGCAGGACCATGACTCTTCGGGATAGCGGCACCGCCCCATGACCCTCTAACGAGTAATTAGCATATAGTGTGAGCCGTTTTAAAAGTGTATTTTAAAGCTTTTGCTGCATCTGAAAAACATACAAGGGAATGTTTGGAAATATTGTCAGGTCATGTATTACCGCATAATGACGGTTCAAGGGGTTAAAACTACCTGACAGATTCCCATTAAATATATAATGAATTGAGAACAATTCCATATGTTCCTGCAATTTTGTTATTATAAATATATCCTATATAATTACAGATCCAGAACCAAGCTCTGACATATATACAGCACCAGAACCAAGCTCAGTACATAAATACAGCACTAGAACAAAGCCCATACATATATGCAGCACCAGAACCAACCTCAGTACATAAATACAGCTCCAGAACAAAGCTCACTACAAATATACAGCACCAGAACAAAGCTCAGCACATAAATACTTCCCCAGAATCAAGCTCAGTACCAGTGGCGGATTAAGAAGACCATGGGCCCTGGGCTGTTACCCAAACTTGGGCACCCCTTCTCCACCGCCACCCTGCCGCGCCGTAACTATTGCGAACACTACCTTTTTGCACAAGCATTAACAAATGGGTGTTACGATTCCCCTTTTACAGGGCTGTGTCCCTACATACTGACAGTATCACACTGTGCAGGGACACATCCTCCTGACAAGGGGATTGGTAACACCAATTTTTCTATCAGTCTTGGACTGCACAAAGACGTTATGTGGAATACAAGGATTTCCTATAATAAACATGTCAAGAGAGGGGACAGATTCTCTACAAATCCAGTGACTCACAGGTGACAACATCTCAGATGCTAGTAGTTTTTTTTCCTCTTTTCTTCTCCATCCAGTCCAGAGCACATGACGACTTCTCCCGGCCATGACCCATTTCTGCAGCCCTTAAATATAATATCACGATGCACTGCGCCCCTGAATATAATTGTGTCACACACTGTAAAGTAAAGCACCACATACACAGTGCCCCCTGTAGATAGCGCCAACCCCCCATCTAGACAGCGCCACACACACACCCCCTGTAGATAGCGCCACACACACACCCCTGTAGATAGCTCCACACACACCCCCCCTGTAGATAGTGCCACACACACACACACACACCTTTGTAGATAGCGCCACACCCCCCCTGTAGATAGCGCCACACACACAACCCCCTGTAGATAGCGCCACACATACAACCCCCTGTAGAGAGCATCACACAGCCCCCTATAGATAGCATCACACAGCCCCCTATCGATAGAGCCACACAGCACTCCCCCTTGTATATAGTGCCACACAGCGCTCCCTTCCTTATATATAGTGCCACACAGCGCTCCCCCTTATATATAGTGCCACACAGCGCTCCCGCCCCTGTATATAGTGCTACACAGCGTCGCTACAGTGCAGCCCTGGGATGACATTTGATCCCATATGACTGCTGGAGCCTGTGATTGGCCTGTTATTGGCTGCAGTGGTCACATGGGGTGAAACATCATCCCGGGAGGCCGGCCCGGACCAAGAAACAGTATTCTGAACAAGTATACGATTTTTATTTTTTCTAAATTGCGTTTTTACATAACATCTGCTATCTGTTGCAAGTTTTACCTCCCCACTGAATTAAATGGGGAAAACCCGAAACAAATGAGCAGCGTTTACGCAAATACAATTGACATGCTGCGGAATAAAAAACCGCACCGCAGGTCAATTTCTGAGCTTTTTTTCCCCACTTATCATTTACGCAGCGTGTATGAGAATTGTTCACATCTAATCTACTCAGCTGCTACTGTATTAGGGCTTGTCCACACTTAATGGAATTACCGGGCGGAAAATACGCAGAATACAGTAGCAGCAAAGTGAGTGAGATTCAACAAATCTCATCCAGACACTGCGTAAAATTTGCCACCAGACATTTTGTCCCGCGGTGCGTATTTCTCGTACTGCAGCATGTCAATTCCTGTTGCGGAAAGTGGACAGAATTGCTGCGTTTTTTCAGAGGAGACGTCACCATCTCCCAACATTGGTAAAAACGCAGCAAAATACGCACCATTCTCTGCAGCAAAAATGCAGGAAATGGTGCTTTTTTTCTTCAGCGGAATTTCTGCTAGTTTCTGCGGAATTTCTGCTGAAATATATATATTATATATACACACACATCCATCCATACATACATACATACATACATACATACACACACTATACATATGTATATATATATATATATATATATATATATATATACACTACCGTTCAAAAGTTTAGGGTCACTTAGAAATTTCCTTATTTTTGCAAGAAAAGCACAGTTTTTTTCAATGAAGATAACATTAAATCAGAAATACACTCTATACATTGTTATTGTGCTAAATGACTATTCTAGCTGCAAACGTCTGGTTTTTAATGCAATATCTACATAGGTGTATAGAGGCCCATTTCCAGCAACCATCACTCCAGTGTTCTAATGGTACATTGTGTTTGCTAACTGTGTTAGAAGGCTAATGGATGATTAGAGAACACTTGAAAACCCTTGTGCAATTATGTTAGCACCGCTGTAAACAGTTTTGCCGTTTAGAGGAGCTATAAAACTGACCTTCCTTTGAACTAGTTGAGAATCTGGAGCATTACATTTGTGGGTTCGATTAAACTCTCAAAATGGCTAGAAAAAGAGAGCTTTCATGTGAAACTCGACAGTCTATTCTTGTTCTTAGAAATGAAGGCTATTCCATGCGAGAAATTGCCAAGAAACTGAAGATTTCCTACAACGGTGTGTACTACTCCCTTCAGAGGACAGCACAAACAGGCTCTAACCAGAGTAGAAAGAGAAGTGGGAGGCCCCGCTGCACAACTGAGCAACAAGACAAGTACATTAGAGTCTCTAGTTTGAGAAATAGACAAGGAGGCAGCACTTCAAAAACTCAGAAAACCTTTAATCACCCATGCAACGTTTCAATCCCTCAGGACCTTTCTCAAGCTTGAGAAAGGTCCTGAGGGATTGAAACGTTGCATGGGTGATTAAAGGTTTTCTGAGTTTTTGAAGTGCTGCCTCCTTGTCCGTTTTTCTGTCCGATATTGTGGACCTAGGACCGGGTTCTGAAGAGACGTGCACCGCTTTGGCGGTTCTGTGCTGTGGTATTTCTCTACTTTTAGTTTGAGAAATAGACGCCTCACAGGTCCTCAACTGGCAGCTTCATTAAATAGTACCCGCAAAACGCCAGTGTCAACGTCTACAGTGAAGAGGCGACTCCGGGATGCCGGCCTTCAGGGCAGAGTGGCAAAGAAAAAGCCATATCTGAGACTGGCTAATAAAAGGAAAAGATTAATATGGGCAAATGCAAACAGACATTGGACAGAGGAAGATTGGAAAAAAGTGTTATGGACAGACGAATCTAAGTTTGAGGTGTTTGGATCACACAGAAGAATATTTGTGAGACGCAGAACAACTGAAAAGATGCTGGAAGAGTGCCTGACGCCATCTGTCAAGCATGGTGGAGGTAATGTGATGGTCTGGGGTTGCTTTGGTGCTGCTAAAGTGGGAGATAAAGGTAAAAGGGATTTTGAATAAGGAAGGCTATCACTCCATTTTGCAACGCCATGCCATACCCTGTGGACAGCGCTTGATTGGAGCCAATTTCATCCTACAACAGGACAATGACCCGAAGCACACCTCCAAATTATGCAAGAACTATTTAGGGAAGAAGCAGGCAGCTGGTATTCTATCTGTAATGGAGTGGCCAGCGCAGTCACCAAATCTCAACCCCATAGAGCTGTTGTGGGAGCAGCTTGACCGTATGGTACGCAAGAAGTGCCCATCAAGCCAATCCAACTTGTGGGAGGGGCTTCTGGAAGCATGGGGTGAAATTTCTCCCGATTACCTCAGCAAATTAACAGCTAGAATGCCAAAGGTCTGCAATGCTGTAATTGCTGCAAATGGAGCATTCTTTGACGAAAGCAAAGTTTGAAGGAGAAAATTATTATTTGAAATAAAAATCATTATTTCTAACCTTGTCAATGTCTTGACTATATTTTCTAGTCATTTTGCAACTCATTTGATAGATATAAGTGTGAGTTTTCATGGAAAACACAAAATTGTCTGGGTGACCCCAAACTTTTGAACGGTAGTGTATATATATATATATATATATACATACACATACATACACTATACATATGTATATATATATACATACACACACTATATATATATATATATATATATATATATATACACACACTATATACATACATATATATACACACACTATATACATACATACACACACACACACACACACACTATATATATACACACACTATATACATACAAACACATGTACACATCACAGACACACAAGAGTATGCACATTATACACATATAAAGTGCACATTGTAAACACACATGCACTTACCTTTTATGTAGGATATTTGTGAAGGGCGTTCAGCAGGTTGATGTGGTGGGAGTCTTCACTGCAGCTCTTCTCCTGCTCACAGCCCGACACAGAGCCCGCCGACAGTCACCCCTCCCCCATGTCCCGACTGCTAGCAGCAGGAGGAGAGATGTGTAGAGCAGGGAAGGGGGGCTGGAGGGGGAGCTCCTAAAGCAGCAGAGGGAGTTTCAGCACAGACCACGGCTGCTAAGTAGGAGCGAAGCTCACCTCGCCTCATGACAGATGCGGTCCTGGCACCGGGGCTCCCTCCGGTGCTAGCGACGCCACTGGGCATGAGGGGGTTTGAACCGCCCGAATGATAATACGCCACTGCTCAGTACATTTATACAGCACCAAAACCAATCTCATACGTATATACAGCACCAGAACAAAGCTCAGTACTTACATACAGCATCAGAACCAAGATCAGTACATATATACATCCCCAGAACCAAACTCATTACATATATGCAGCACCAAAACCAATCTCATACGTATATACAGCACCAGAACAAAGCTCAGTACTTACATACAGCATCAGAACCAAGATCAGAACATATATACAACACCAGAACAAATAGGGCTCAGTTTAGTGCAACCCCTGCCGTATTGGTTTGTACGGCGTAAAGCTACAGCTCCCAGCATGGCCCGAACAATGGTAAGGATATGCTGGGAGATGCTGTTTCACAAAAAATATCATACCACCCATTATCTCGCTGCAGATCATACAGTGACTACAGTACTGAATAGAGGCAGAATAAACATTTACATTAAGTGACTCACCGGTGACGTCTCAGAGTCTAGTTCTTTTCTTCTCCCTCTGGTCCAGACCTCTATGATGGATTTCTTCCGGCCACGACCCATTTCTGCAGTTTTCTGATCAAATGTCTTCAGCTTCTCACTTTTAAAAAATGTCTGCACCTATAAACGAAGTTAAAATTCTCAACACCTCTAAATATAATAAAGCACCATACACTGCACCACTAACTATAATAGCGCCATACACTGTGTCCCAGATTATTATAGTACCATACACTGTGTCCCACACACACAAACACACACACACACACACACACACACACACACCGTGTCCCATGTAGACAGTGCCCCCATAGCCCCTTGTAGATAGTGCCCTACTTAGAAGCTCCTGTAGATAGTGTCCCACATACAGCCCTCTGTAGATAGTGTCTACATATGGACTCCAGAGCTGCAAGGTAAGGGTATGTTCACACGATGAGAGGCATTTACGTGTGAAAAGACAGACTGTTTACAGCTGCCTCGTTTCACACGTAAATGCTCCTCCTCGTAATTTACGAGGCGTCTGTGACGCTCGTAAATCTTGAGCTGTTCTTCATTGAGTTCAATGAAGAACAGCTCAAATTACGTTGCAAAGAAGTGCCCTGCACTTCTTTGCCGAGGCAGTCAATTTACGCGTCGTCGTTTAACAGCTGTCAAACGACGACGCGTAAATTACAGGTCGTCTGCACAATACGTCGGCAAACCCATTCAAATGAATGGGCAGATGTTTGCCGACGTATTGTAGCCCTATTTTCAGGCGTAAAACGAGGCATAATACGCCTTGTTTACGCCTGAAAATAGGTCGTTTGAACCCAGCCTAATAGTGCTAACCACTGAGCCACTGTGCTGCCCTACATATAGCTTCCCCTACAGATAGTGCTCCACGTATAACCCACCTCTGTAGATAGTCTCACATATAGCTCCCCCTGTAGACAGTGCCCTACCTATAGCCACACTGTAGCTAGTGCCCCACAGGTAACCCACCCCTGTATATAGTGTCCCACCCCTATAGAAAGTGTCCTAAAAATATCTCCCCTATAGATAGTGCTCTACATATAGCCCGCCCCTGTATAGTGTCTCACATATAGCTCCCCCTGTATATAGTGCCCCACATATAGACCCCCTGTATATAGTGGCCCACATCCCCACATATAGACCCCCCTGTAGATAGTGGCCCACATATAAACCCCCCTGTATATAGTGGCCCACATCCCCACATATAGACTCCCCTGTAGATAGTGCTCCACATAAAGACCCCCCTGTATATAGTGGCCCACATATAGACCACCCCTGTATATAGTGGCCCACATATAGACCCCCCTGTATATAGTGGCCCACATCCCCACATATAGACCCCCTGTAGATAGTGCCCCACATATAGTCCCCCCTGTATATAGTGGCCCACATATAGATGACCCCCCCCCTTTAGATAGAGCCACCACTATAGATAATGCCAGTCACAGTTTTATTAGAAAAAAAAACTTTAAATACATGATCCCGTTCCCACGCCGTCCTATGGCAATGCAGATCCGCTTACTTCCGAGCAGGTCTGCTGGAGCTGAACGATGCGTCGTTCAATGACGCTGATTGACGGGGCAGAATGGGTTGGGGGCGTGTCGGCTGGCGGCACGGGCCCCCTCAAGCTACGGGCCCCCGTATTAGCCGCTACCGCGGTATTTATGCCAGTGGCACATAGCATACCGTGTATAAAAATACAACTTAATAATTATACACACTCCCGCTTTCACGCAACTTTGCATCAGTGATTATAAGAAAAAATTGCATGAAAAACTTTGCGACTAAAATGCGTACTCAAATAGACCCCTTATGCAAACAAAATTTTCTTTGCAAAAAACTAAGATGTTAACGCACGCACCTGTTAAGATTCACAGATGCGTGTGTTATAGAGATGCCAAAACCGCGGGAATGCGCCAACCAATTTTTGCATGCAAATTGAATTAGGGGTTATATAAGTAAATCATTTTTTATCCCCTATACAAATTCTAAGGCTGTGTCCACATGTCGCGATCAAAATGTTTTTTGCTGCGATTTTAAAATAAATTTGCCGCAAAACCGTGCCATTTTGCCAGGATTTTTGTGTGAACACAGCCTAATTCTAATCAGTACTCACTAATCTAATGCGTTAAGTAATACTGATTTTATTTTTTAATAGAACTAGTTGGAAACGATCATTTATGGAGAAATTCAGAGGGTGCAAATGAGTGCCAGAAATTGTTTCCATCTATCAGAAATGTATTCTACATTCTTTAGTGATAAATGTTATCACTATCACTTGTAGCAGGTATCTAGAGAAGCGGTCAGCAGATTTTACGCTTAAAGCGGTTGTCTAACAAAACACATGTATCCCCTATCCACAGGATAGGGGATACATGTGTGATCGCTGGGTGTCGGACCGCTGGGACCCCCAGCGATAAGGAGAACGGGGGACCGAAAGTCCCCCGAAGTGCTCCATGAGAAGCATGGGACATCCGAGGTCTGTGTCCAGCTTGTGTTTGGCAGCTCCATAGAAATGAATGGAGCGCCGGTCGCGTTTGAGCTTGAGTGGTCGGACCCCCAGCGATCACACATGTATCTCCTATCCTGTGGATAGGGGATACATGTGTTTTGTGGGACAACCCCTATAAGATCTGGTACCGACAGAATAGGGACAGCGTAAAATGTCTAAACTTTATTGATATTGGTGTGTGCGTATGGTGCGAGTGTTTGGTGTGACATGATTAACGCTGTGATCTGGAAACTGGTTAACGTCGGGGTCGTGGAAATACTAGACTACCTAATTAAGCACAGATCGATGATTGGATGATCTACTGCTCATCTTCTCACTCATTTTCTGAAGAAAAAAAGACCTCCACATGTGACAATCATAGAGCAAATATGTTTTTTGATTGACAAAGGAAGGTGATAACCTGAACAAAAGTTAATGTTACCCCCTCCCCTGTTGTCATCTTCAGCCATACAGGGACAGGAGGAGAATCCCATATTGCATGCCTTCTGCCAGCGCATCCCCCGCCCCCCCCCCTCTTCTCCTGAAGTGAGAGCTGCAAATATACGCAGCTCCAAATTCATCTTGCTCTAACTCTGCCAAGATTCTTCCTGAGCCTAAGCTAGAGCCTTTAGAATCTTAGCTATAAAACAAGACCTAGATCGCAGCTCTAGCTGCAAACTAGCCTGAGCTAGAACCTTTATTAGCAAGCATTTATCAGATAGGTCCTTGGCTACTGAAGTGCCTTCATGCTAAGGATGTATCCCATGCGTCCTTGATCGGAAGGTTAAAGTGGTTGTCTCATGAAGATAAGCCCTTTTTTAAAATTAGATCAGTTTATCAGAGCATCTCTAATCCCCGGTGGTCAGCTGTAATCACCGTACCATTTAGGTATCAATTTATTCAAGAGGTACAGGCCAGTCAGCATAGCTACAGTACTTTACAAATAAGTACACTTGGAGGGTCTGAAACGGTCTGGTGAGTCTGTAAAGTAAAGACCACACCAGCCTGGCACTATCATTTTTATTCTTTCCTGATCTCTAGAGATAGGGTTTAGCAAGACAAGAGAAAGTGACATGCAATTGGCTGCGCATAGGCTTTTAGTCAGTGGAGGAACACAATAGCTGGCATTTAATGATGCACCATGGCTGGCAGTTTTGGAGCACTTTTGTATTTCCTGGGCAATATAGCCTGGTATTTTGTATAAGTTGTATGCCTCTATTTATTACAAATGTATAGACTATGGTTGCAATTATTCAGTGTACACTATGGCTGCTACTTTCATATAAACACTGACTGGTAATATGGTATAGGCACAATGGCTAATACTAAATGTGCGCTATATTCTGGAGTGATTTTTTGTGGGATTGTCATCCCAATTCTTTCTGTGTACATGGGTTCTACTATATCTGGTATTATATGGGCACTGTAGTTGGTATTATCCTATTGAAATTATGTTTAGTACATAGACCCACTTCATGACTAGCTTAAGCAGCGAGGACTTGAAAATCATAATAATTTTAGTCTTTCCTCTGTTCCATGTTTAAAGATTGGATGGATGGATGGATGGATAGATAGATAGATATCGTTATCGGCAGCACATCTCCCTAGGTAAACAGGGAACTGTGCTGCCGAGATGATGGAAATGTATGGAGCGAACGATCATAGTAATGATCGCTTGTCCCCATACATAATCAAGCATTGCTCCTTGTGAAAGGAGCAAATGAGCGCCGATCATGAGCCGTCTCATTGATTGGTGCTCGTTTTCACAGGCAATATCGGGCCGTGTAAAAGGACCTTTACTCTTGTTCTTTTCTGTGACCTTTATTCAGTAGGTCCAAACAATACTCAAACAAATGAAGAAATTATTTTTATTAATTTAAAACATATTTTTCCAATAAATAGGCATCATTAAACAAATAACACTTCAAATGACCCATGGCCATCATATATTTACAAACAGCTTGACTGGGAACAGCTCTAACAGTGAGATACATAGTAAAATGTTATGATTAAGGCAAGAATCTTCAATGATCAAATCAAAGAGTGTAGAAACAGATCTGACTTGCATGCTCACTTTCAAGCTTACGTTCCACAGAAATTCATACAAATCTCCCACTTTACAATTCATCTTATCCTATATCGCTTTGTGTGCATCCCTTAACACCTTGACCACATAGTAGAACAGTGCACCAGCTTGGAAACTGGATAAGCTTATATTACGCTGGGGAAGTGGAAATCCATGTGATTGAAATGCAAATAAGAAGCCTTCTAAGCACAGGAATTCAAAGGGACTGCCAGAGATCCCCTACTTGTTGGGTGTTTTGTCTTAAACTCGCCTGACATTGCCCAATATTTTTGCCGGATCTGGTTATTGGACCAGTAGTTGAGCTGTTCAGGGATCGACGCTCAGGGAAGACTTAAAATCAGTTTTCTTATAGATGAGGCACCCAGCTGCAACGTCAGTGGTGGCTAGCTTAATATGGAGATCGCATTTAGTTCACTTTGATGCATTCTTGTATAGCTGATTTAACACATTTATCCTGAAAAGATGTGTATTTCCAGTTCTCTGATCTCTAGATACATTCACTTCTAGTGCAGATACAAATCAGTAACTAAACAAAAAACAACTACTCCTGAATGGTAGAAGGAGCTTTCCTACGATACGATGTGGAAGATCGATATTAAACAGATGTAATGTACTAATAAATGGATCATTCACATTGCAGCAGGTGTTTTTCTCATAACAACAAACTGATAGAAAAGAAAGCAAGTTTCATACATACACGGTCAGTGTTTGTTCATAGGAGAATGCTTCAGTTCTCTCACTAAATATTTTTGGTATTTTTAGGTTACAAAAATAAATAATTATTGAAATAATTTAGTTAGTTAGGGTTTGGATGTTGTAACCCTTGTTTGCTATGACTTGATGTGTCCTTTTGGAGATTTGAAGTCATCTCTACTCTCTCTGCATCCATCCACAAGAGCTGCAATCCAAACCAATATCTGTATACCATACTCTTGACCTGGGTACTTGCTAGTGACCTTGATCATGGAAGACTGACTCTAAGGTGAGAGTTTTTTCACATTCCACCCCCATTAGTAGTCAATGAATCACCTAGTGTTCTCAGATGACAAAGGTTTCCTGCATGGAACGAGAGACATTTTCACTTCTTGATCATTTTAGTCCATGCTGTGTTTCCCGATGTCTCCTCAGATCCACCTTCCTTTGAAAGCCCTTGCCACAAAGGTCACAGCCAAATGGCTTGAAGCCAGTATGTTTCCGACTATGAGTGATGAGATTGGAGCTCTGGCTGAATGCTTTGCCACAAACTTGACACTTGTGAGGCTTTTCCCCTACAAGACAAAGACAGGGAATAAATAAAACTTATTGATCAATGCCTATCAATTTATACTTGAATTTCTACAATTTGAATTGTTCAATTTAGGCCTCATGCACACAACTGTAGCCATGTGAAAGGCCGTGATTTTCGAGTCAGCCGGCCACGGAGTGTCAGCCGCGAGCCGCCCGCAAATTGTGGGCTGTGCACATGGCCGTGGCCATTATTTTCAATGAGCCTGGAACCCGGGCTCCGGGGCCATGCACGAACCATGGAAACCACGGTCGTGTGCATGGCCCCATAGAAATGAATGGGGCCGTAATTCTCCCGTGGATTTTCGGGGGAATTGCGACCGCAAAAGCACGTTCGTGTGCATGGGGCCTTAGTTATTTTATTTATTGGTATTCATAAATTATTGCACATTGTTAATACATTTACCATGTATATGATTTTGGCCAAAACAAAAATCAAGAAAATCCCCAAAAAATCCTGGTTGCTACTTAACCTCTTCAGTACCACCAGGGCTGGCCTTAGGGGTGTGCAACCTGTGCGAGTGTACAGGACACTGCACCCACCCATTTAAGGGGCGCCACTGTACTCTAACTCTGCTCCTCGTTACACAGAGGAAACAAGAGCTGAAGGAGCAAGAGCTGAAGGAGCAAGAGCAGAGGAGCAAGAGCAGTGGAGGAAGCTCCGCCCACAGCCTGTCCTGAAAGAAGCCTGTGATCCTGTCAGCAAGCAGATATGGTAATCATGCACACGACCATTGTGCCACTCGGGCCGTTTTTGACGGCATCCGAGTGGCACCCGATAGTCTTCACGGACACATTCACTTTAGCGGGTGAATCGGGTCCTTGAAAAATGGTCCGAGTCTCCGATCCAAGGAAAGATAGGACATGTCCTATCTTACCTCGGATCACTGACGGGACTCGGACGGCACACACGTTCATGTGTATAAGGCATAAGTGTCTGTGTGTGTCTGTTTCTCTGTGCTTGTGTGTGTATATATGTTCCAGTATGTGTGTATATGTGTATATATGTCTATGTCAGTGTATATATGTATGCCTTTGTGTGTGTATAGTTATCACTGTGTTATCTGTGTTGTTACATAGGACTGCAGGTATCATCTAATACATTGTCTGCACTGTGTATATATGGGTAAGCATGTGAATGTGTCTTTGTGCTTGTATATATGTGTATTTTATGTATTTGTTCCGGTCAGTGTATTTATGTGTGTGTGCGTGTGTGCGTGCGTGCGTGTGTGTGTCTTTTGACAGCAGGCGGTGCAGGTACCTCGTCCACAGCGATGTCTTTTGGCGTTGCTGTAGAAGAGGCTGACGAGCGCTCATGCTCAAAGCAGGAGCTGTAACTTACAGCTTCTAATCTTAGAGCAGCCTGCTAAATACAACTGGGATCGCAAAACATTCCAATCCCAGCTATTTAACTCTTTGATCGCCACAGTCCGTGACCGCGGCATGATCAAAGGAAACTCCCCTCTTTGATCTCGTCATCGGAAACCCAGTGACGTAATCAAAGAGCAGGGAATCCCTCTGCAATCAGCCCTGGGGACCTAGAAAGGACCCCAGGGCTGTGTGTTTAGTTTGCCCGCTGTTAGGGCACACTATGTGCTGCCTTAACAGCAGCCTGTGTCATAGTGACACAGTGTAATATATTAGCATACAGGAGTATGCTAATACATTAGAAATAAAAAATAAAGTTGTAAGTAAAGTTATCCCTTAATGTTTTTGTTTTTTTAAAAGTAACAAAAAGAAATAAATAAAAAAGATCCCAAAAAAAGGGTCATTATTTTGCATAAAATATATTTTATTTCTCCTATATTACATAAAAACAAAAAACCTACACATATTAGGTATCTACACGACCGACATAACCTGAAGAATTAATTAGACAGGTTATTTAGTGTGAAATGTGAATGGGATAAAAATAAATAAGAAAAATTATGCAGAGTATTGCTTTTTCCTATATTCACGTCGTAAAAATAATTTTTTTCTGACCCCAAACTGCAAAAAAAAATAATACTATTTCTCCCACATAAAACAAGGCCTCATACAGCCACGTCAATGAAAAAATAAAAAAAGTTATGGCTGCTGAAATGCAGAGAGACAAAGACAGAAAAATGTAGTTGGTCATTAAGGCCTTTTCGGGCCCGGTCATTAAGGGGTTAACGTTGCATTAAAACAGATTGATAGTAGGGCGACTGCCTTTCATTGTCATCCATGATCACCTGTCATTTCTAGTTGCCTTTAAATTCAAGTCCACAGTCACAATGGATTGCAGTATCCTATAGAAAAGCCCTTCTGTACAAACACAGGGCAGATCGTATTAAAGCGACACTGATTGCATGGCTAGGATTCATTTATTAAACAGATGCTGGTACTGAACAAAAATCTCTCCACAGCTATTGTTCATGGACTAACGTTAGTGCTGTGACGACGGACTAGGTGGCTTAAATCATCGAGAGAAATTACAAAGCTCATTCAATGGGACAATACTATATGTACAATCAGCAGTTTTGGAAGCAGAAGAAATATATCAGTATACATTTGTACACTTGGAACAGAACACAGAACCAGATATTATTTCATATCGATTCATATAATGCCATCAATTTAATGATGATGTCCAATGCCGCATTTAAGGTTTCTGTTAAAGTTCAGTTAAAGAAACACCCAGGTATTTTTTGTGTGATGTGATGTAATGTAATGTAGACATGTGTATTGACTTACCTGGTGCTGTATTTCACAGCCGCTGCTCCATTCCGGGCCACAGTGGGGTCATGTGATCTTTATTCTGACTCCCTGTATCCTACAGCGTCTACTGAAAGGAACGGAGGTCAGGTTCTCAATGCAAGTCTATGAGGGCCTCGATGTGAGTCTCCTAGATTTTCATAGAGAGCCTGATCTCCGGCCCAAACAGCAGACGCTGTGGGATTTTGGTTGTCCGGGTAAAGATCATGTGACCTTACGGCGGGCCAGAACACAGCGGCGCCCTGTGACATACAACACCAAGTAAGTCAATACACATCACCCCATTACACTACATCACATTTGAGAAAAGGGGTGGAAAAAAGAATGGAGCGCTTCTTTACAGGATATAGATATAACTATAAGAACTGCGCAGTAGGCATGATCAAATTGTCTAATGTAGTTCGGTTACAATGAAATGTAAAAATACAAACTCATTGTCCATGAAATATCCTCCATGTCTGTGCTGCTGGCGTCACTTGTGTGGGCTGAGGAGTCTTCTAGCACTACTGATCATTTTTACCATATCATAGAAGAATATTTTATAACATGAGATCAAGGATTAAAATGCCAAAACATCTCCTAAAATGTCTACCAAACAACAAGTGACCACGAAAAAAAATAAAAAATTACTACATGTAAAGAATTATTAGAATCTGTGGATTTTCAGCTGTTCGGAAACTACTGATCCCATGGTTATAGACTACAGATTGGTGCGCGCGCGTGTGTGTGACACTCACCTGTGTGTATGAAGGTGTGCTTCTTCATATCTGATTTCTGGTGGAATCTCTTGCCACAGTACTGGCAGGGGTACGGCCTTGTGTCCGAGTGGATAAGTAAGTGTGTGGAGAGAGTGGATGATCTCTTAAAGCTTTTACCACAAATTTTACAATCAAAACTTCTTTCCTGGGTATAATAGAGAGATAAAATGCATCAATACAAAAACACATGTATATTGTCTGTCAAGTTATTTAATGTATTATTTATTTATTTAAGTTAAACCGAAATTCCATGAAAAATTATCAGACTCGTCACACATTTTGGAAGCTTTGGCCACCATGAATGGACTGCGGTGAGTGCTCTGTAGACTGCAGGGACTTTTCAGTCACTAGAAGGGACAAATCTCACAGCAGAGTATCAATAAGTTCAATGGCCTCTAAGTTTTTGAAATTGGTTAAAGCTTTCAACAGTGGAAGCGCTTACTTGTAAGTATCCCTAGAGTTTTAAGTAAAAATAGAAGCCACTGGGGGAGTTCTTCAAAGTTCTGTCCATTTAAAGGTGCAATGGACTGATAATGCTAAACGATAATGAGTGGGAATTTTCTTTTAATTATCATACTATTGTAATAATGGATTGTTGTGCTATATAAAGTATCTGATATACATAATATATCATATAAAATGCCTTTAATACCTGGGAGTGAACTGCCTTATGTTGCTCCAAACTGACAGCATGGCCAAAAGTTTTCCCACATATTTCACAGGCAAAGGGTCTCGTGCCACTGTGAGACCTTCGCACGTGTACTTCTAGTCCATGAGGTGTGGAAAAGACCTGGGGGAACAAAGAGTAAATATTAAATGAACAGTCGAAGTAAACCTTATTACAGTAATAATGATAGTGATTTATTATAACAGAGAGGAAGTGTTCTTAATGGTGAACTCCTAAAGTTCAAAAACATGGTCAACTAAACGTCTCAAACAAAGTGTTGATATTGTGTGACACGTCGTTGGGCATGAAGTGATCTACGTGACATACCTTGCTGCACTTAACACATTTGTATGAGCCGGTGTTGAGCAACAGTCGTGTACACAGCAGGTCCGACTCCACCTTGATCCCTTGCGTCTTCTCTCCATACAGAGTAGGGGAAGAACGAGAGTCACTATAGCGGGATACCCCCTGTGCATAATCTCCATAGAGTCCATGTACACGCCTGTCAGAGCTATACAAAGGCGGCGGCAGAGCTGGTGGCGCCCTGTCTCCATAGACACCCAGGGAAGAACTTCTCTCCAGTCCTGAGGGCCTGTAGTCATGCACCAGCTGTCGTAGTTCTGATCCTGCTAGGCTGCTCCAAATATATGGTTTGAAGGAGGCTGGAAATGGTGGCGAATCCTCCAAGGATGGGCAAGCAGACCTTTCTGAAGCTACAAGACAATGACAGTGTTAGAGACACTAAACAGCAAAGTATATGTAAAATCAACTGTTACCATTGAATGGATACTTGCCGTGGTTAGCTAAACTGTATGTTTTCATTTGTTAATTGACATTTGGTAATCTGACTTATCATAAACCATTATTCACCATGAGGTACATTACACATAATGGTTATTCAACGGTGTACAAAATTGTTTGAATTGTAAAGACTAAGGCTCTGTTCGCACTGGCATTTCTCCTATTCGATCAGGTTTCCAATGCTTTTTTTACATCAAAAACAGCAAAATCTTCAAAGCTATTCTTGCTGGCCAAAATACCCATGTCCAAGCAGAAACCCAATGGACTCCATTATAAGTCAATGGGATCCGCCAGGATTCATTTGAAAACGTCATGGCTGTCATGCACAGAGTCTTATTTTTTTTTGTTCATGTCCTGTGAAGAAAATTTATATGGTTTCATGCACCAGTTGTCCAATCTGTTTGGATCAATTTAAATAACAAAAACAATTTAAATTGTACTTGAAATAAATGCTGATAAGAATTGATTCTCTTATTTTAAAACAATTGGGTAATTTAAAAAAATGAATAAATAATATGAATGTTTTATGATTTTTTTTATCAAATTGCTACATCTAAGGTCAATGTCACATGAGGGTTTTTTCATCCACGTCACATCCATATTTATATGATCTGTACTGTAGAGCCAATGTAAACCTATGTGGCTTTTCAGATGGTTGTATAAAATATGAATGTATTTGAAATACAAAGCTTGTGCGACAGTCGCAAAACACACAGTGAAGCCTATTAAGAGTGTTCAAAATACGAATGCATCCAAATGTCATCCAGATAACGGATCTGGAGGCAGATACCTTATTAAAAACAAACCTAAAAAAAAACACCTTATTTGACATAAATACACATACATTTTTTGAATTAGAAAATTCTAAACATGAATGCAAATATTGATACAGTATAGATGCTACATAACCTATACAGGTGTATTGTAGATCCATATTCTGGGCAGAATAAGCCACCAATGTGGTCCAGGAGACCTTATTAAAAATGTAACAAAATATAAATTAGTTTGTTACATCCATAGTGAAAAAAGAATCTGTATTTATATTGTCGCTTGTAAATATGAAATTATAGCAGTCTAATCTTTACCCCATTGACCTCAATGCAACATAGGGAAAAGCATATGGCTCTAAAAAAAAACATGGATTGGACAACTGATGCTAAAAAAAAACATCTATAAAAACAGACTCAAAAGAAACTATAATGGTATAATGGCATCAAAACTCATCAAAATTTCTCTCTCTAAAAAAAAAGGAAGAGATTACATTCCTTTCTATAGTATGTAAACAGATGCAGAAAGGCATGTTTTATTTGACAGAATCTGTTTGTTTTTTTAACAGGATTCCAAAATTTCAATATGAACTCTTTCCACACAAATCAAAATGAAAAAGGACACAAACAATCAAGGGATTTAATTTCTTTCTTATGGATTTGGATTTAAACTGAGAAAATGTATCAAAAACACCAGTGTAAATAGAGCCATGCTACATATTTGAATCCTGTAAATAAAGGAAACTTCTTAAAAATTTGATATAATTTTATGCATCAGTCGTTTATTTAGGTTGGTTCAGTAAAATGAAAAAATAGCTGCAAATAAATACGACCATAAACCTACAATTATGTAATTATTTGCGCTATGGCTTTTAATGGTTTCAAATAAAACAAAAAGTTCCATCTATAATACAAAAAATTAGTAAAGCCACATATTGATCAATAAAAGAATGGGTCAAGTATAGGATTTATAAAAAAGCTGGTTGTACCTTTTTTTTTTTTTATAGATATGAACTATTAAAAGGATTAAAAACTTTAATATATAAACTTGCTATGGAAATTACAGAATTGAGGGAAAATTCAAATTAGAATATTTTTAGTATTTCATATGCTAAAGTAATGGCACACCAGTTTTATTTTTTTTTTACCTCAGTTGTCAAATCTGTACTCAATTGACTTCAGTGAAAAAAAGAGACCTGTTTTTCTTTTTTCTTTAAATTGAGGTCAATAGAGAATAGAGGTAAAAAGTGCATAAGTGGTGCAATCCCTAAAAAGACTCAAAAGACTGATGTGAATGTGCCCTTATTCTTATTATTAAATGCCAAAGAATAGTTATAGGTAAGCAAAAAATCTTACTGTTAAATTTGACTATTTTTCATATTGTTTTTACAATTCTTCAGTTTAAATGTCTTTTTTAGTTTTTATCTGTAGAATAAAATTACATGGGTATTAAAATCCTACCAAATGCCTTAAAGGTTATCTTTTAACACCACAAACATTCCAAAAATAAAAAAATTATTAGAATAATTATTACTATTATTATTGATTAAATAATCTGTGTTTCTTTCCCTAGAATGTTTGTTTTATCTTCCAAGTTGCATAATTTTAATTATGTATTTAACTTGCATAAAACATAAATTAGCTTTTAAAATTTCAGACTTGAATGCGTTACTTTACTTCTGTACATCTACATAACCAAAAAAGCCAAGTATATGTTATAACTCAATATTGGCCAAGTTTTTAGTCTTCTTTTTTTTTTTTAAGAAAGTGGAACTTATATTATGTAAAAGGGGAAGTAACATCCTATGTGTTTAGGTAATCCTGGCTGAGGAGTAAAATCTGAAAAAAATCATTGCTTCCCAACTGACACATACCTCAGTGCCTCTGTTAAATGTCAATCTTATCCACCTTTTTTTTTTTTTTTTCAATTAAATGACAATATATAGGGGTGACCTTTATTTAACCACTTAAATTCCATCATTCATAGTTCTTGGAATTCTTATTTTATCCATTGAGAAATAATCAGATTTGAAGAAAAATGTATCATTCTGACCTGATCCTTCTAGTAATAGATGATGTTTCTTATTATTAAAATAATTTCCTTTATAACTTCTGGGCAGGAAGAGTTTAACCTGTGAATAAGTGATGTCTATATAGAAGCATAGGCAGTGTTCATATTATTAGGAGGTGCTGAGTAACATTGGTATAGATTTAGGCTGTTCATAAGTGCAATGAATTATGATTCTGAGACAGAATTTTTTTTCAGGCAGGCTTTATATTCTTGTTTGGTCCATGATCATCCCAGTGAATTATTAAAGATCATTTACTGCATTCACAGCACACAATCCAGTATCTATACAATTCTTCACATTTGTACGAATAGTCTTTTAATGGGGTGTAATATAGAGATAGATTTGCCATTATATGTGTATATAGGTATATAGAGAAAGTTTAAAATTACTGTAAGAGTTCCATTCTAAAAACCAAATTACACTGTAAAGAAGGATAGTTTATATAACCCCTATGTAGGTACACACTGCTGTCAGTCATCGCACTAATATATATATATATATATATATATATATATATATATATATATATATATATATATATATATATATACATACATACATACATACACACACATACACACACACACACACACACACGATGGGGACATATGAAAACATGTATAAATATTTTTTTATGCATCTGTATATGTGTTTATAATTTCTGAGAAGGTACTATAATGACATGCTTATGACTTCATAATTGCAATGATCGGGGTTAACCCGCTAATTACCCCATCCCGGCAGTGTATACTGTGATTACGTCCTCTGCATAGGAAGTGTTACAACGCAGACGGCGGAGCCCGCAGGGATGTGCTCAGGATCAGTACTGTACATGGCTCACAGGGATGTGCGATTAGTCGCTGCGCCGTGCTACTGTCGCATCTTCACTATTCTCTATCATTACTCGTGGCACAACCTATTGTATTCCGGCCGGGACCATACATGAGAAAATCCTCATATGATCATAATAGTAATAATTAAAAAAACAAACTTCTAACGAACTTTGAACGGACGTTTATGATAGCAATATAGAACGGACGATAACTAGACGCACAAACTGGAGGAGAAAAAAATATTCCTTACATTTTTTGGAATATCTCAAAATCTGCTGGTTAGGGTAATATTAGTGTCGCTATTATTCCTATGTGTACTCACTGTAAGGACCATATATAATGGTCAGTCACCACTAGACGCATATAGAAGTATCACATTGTAAGGAAACCATCATCTGGCCAGTTTTCTTAAATTACTTTGCTGGATATATTATAAAATTCTATGTATTGATTGTACAGATTTTAGGTTATTTTCCCATGATACATATGTGTTGACTTCTCATAAATGTACAAGAACACCTACAGTATATGTAGAAGACCATGAATCAGAAACAAGAAAAACAGCTATGAATGAGAGATAACTGTACAAGCATGATAGTGATATTATAGCTGCATCTACAGGAAAAGAGCTCCTATTATCTATGTATCTATCTATTATCTATCTATCTATCTATCTAATAACTGTCTATCTATCTATCTATCTATCTATCTATCTATCTATCTATCTAATAACTGTCTATCTATTTAACTAACTAACTAACTAACTAACTAACTAACTAACTAACTAACTAACTAACTAACATCTATGTAATAACTAACTAACATCTATGTAATAACTATCTAACTAACATCTATCTATCTATCTATCTATCTATCTATCTATCTATCTATCTATCTATCTATCTATCTATCTATCTATCTATCGTCTATCTATCATCTATCTATCTAACATCTATCTAACATCTAATAACTATCTAACTAATATCTATCTATCTAATAACTATCTAACTAACATCTATCTATCTATCTATCTATCTATCTATCTATCTATCTATCTATCTATCTATCTATCTATCTATCTATCTATCTATCTATCCTGTGTACTTTTGGTCACTAATAAATACATTATATAAACACACCAGAAGTCGTCATCATCATTACCTGGAGAGGCAGAGGGAGAAGGAGGTCGCCAGAAGTCCTCACATTCAGAGGCTGTGGTGTCACAGAGGCTCCCTGCACTGCTGGGTGGAGAAGCGGAGGAGGACACGTCTCCTGTCTCCCCTAGGTGACAGGACACAGGGGACACACTGCCCTCAACTGGAGGGACATCTTTACTCTCTGTATTATGAAGAAGAATAAATACAATATATTGGAATGATATACTATGAAATAATACACTATGCAATCTAGCACAGTACAATACCACTCCAAAAAATATAACATGGAAAATAGAGTGCTATCCAGTAATATACTCCACTATAATACAATTCTATACGAATATTACTATACTACTAATTGCAGTGAACGTCATACAATAGATTATCAGACCATAATATACTATATAATAAATACTGGACAATACTGAAATATATACTATATACTATACACGACAACATGCAAAACGATACTAATACAATGCTACCCTCTATTATGAAATACTATTATAGACAACTGTAATATTAATCTCGTTAGTTCTACATACACATCTCACAATATTTTATAGAACACTATATGGGACTTATATAATAAAGCAGAATGATAACACAGATGAAGCGGTATGATCTCTGCCAGGTGTAAACTGTATATTCAGAAAACTGCTGAGATGTGGGCACCCAGATCTGCCAGATGCCCCTAGAATGATGGATCCATTAGAAAACCATCATCAAGTAATGGAGAATTCGTATCGGAAAAACAACAGAACATCAGATGTTGAGGTCATTCATCCAATGGGATACAACGAATGTAAATATTTGATCTACCCCTCTGTGTCCAGCTCTGACACATTGTAACAAATGATTTACCTAAACAGATATGTTACCATTTCAGATCATTTAAGATCAAACGGTTATGCATCCCATTGCTATTTTGGTACTGGAGACAGATACAAATTAACCAGCAGCATCAATGTGTCTACTGTCTGTCTATACCGCATAGAGATCTCCTCAACAAACCTATGCTAGATTACATATACAATCGTACTAATTAGAATAGATTATATTATGTATTATGAATTAGGTTATATAGGAGATATATATATATATATATATATATACACACACACACACATACATACACAATGTATGTATATACATATATATGTATGTATGTATGTATATATATATATATATATATATATATATATATATATATATATATATATATATATATATATATGTAATAGGTGTGTCTTACCTGCACAAATATGAGCCAGGAGAACCCCATGCTGCTGCAGGCTGTAGTCCTCCCCATCAGTTGCCCTGGGCTGGTGGTAGCTGTGAGCCTTCTTGCTCTTGACCAAGAATGACCTGGGCATTGCTGCAGGTCTCTGTCCTATGTCCAGTAGTAGTCACAATAAAAGTAGCACCAGTAGTAGCTGCCTCTATATCTCCAAACCTGTTATCTGTCCACAAATGTGACATTAGCCATTGGTTAGGAGGAGGCAGTAGTTAGGGAGGGAGAGGTAGGGGGTGTGGGCGGTGTAACACACAGATAGAGGGCGGGGTTACAATGAAGACGGGGCTCTAGTACTGATTGTCAGTTCCATTCACCAGGTGGCATTCAGACAGGTGGCTGAGCAGCGACATCCTCCTCTGATTCTCCCTCAGCATGGGGGGGGGGGGGGGGGGGGTCAGTCTTTTCTAGTAGATTGCCCGCTGTACACCTGGGAAATCAAACCAGACAAGCTCAGAGTGATGTTACTCAAACCCAGGCTGTATCCTTCATCAGGAGGAGGCAGCCTGGTGACAGCTTCTTGAGCAAGAGGTGGAACAGCAGCGGAGACACAAGACATGCAGATAAGAGCACTTATGTAAGGAAGCTGTGCTCTTATATGTGGAGCAATACACAACGACTTCCTAAGAAAACAGCAGTGCTCTAACTAGACTACAACCCCCAAGAATATAACTGTACTAACCATAGCAGCTTGTACTACACCACAGACACAAGCGTGCCATACGTATATATCAGTATGGAGGGAAACCGACAAAGATAGATAACACAAAAAATGAGAGAGAGAGAGAGAGATGATAGATAGATAGATAGATAGATAGATAGATAGATAGATAGATAGATAGATAGATAGATAGATAGATAGATAGATAGATAGAAGATCGATAGAGAGAGAGAGAGAGATTATATAGAGAGAGAAAGATTATATAGAGAGAGAGAGATTATAGAGAGGGAGATTATAGAGAGAGAGAGAGAGATGAGAGAGAGAGAGATTATAGATAGATATATGATAGAATAGTCGATTATATTATATTATACTATATATGAGAAAATATATGGAAATGCTGCTGCTTATTTAGAAAATAGTTAATAGTTTACTTTTCATTTTACACAATACTATTAGTTGTGAAGAAGCAGCAATCCCCACCATCCTCCTCCTCCTCATGATCTATGCTTTATTTCCACAGCCCTGTACACATGGTGGTAAAGACGCATTGCCGGGCGAGGCTGGTGCGTGCAGGGCATGGGCAGATGATGGCCCGGGACAGAGTGCACTGTCCTCTGCCATCTGCGGAACTAGGGCACCACCACTTATCATGCATATTGCTCTGTGGCTTGGAGACATTCTGCCATAATAACATACACATATGTGCCCTGGATGAAGCCAGCACAGACACAAGGAACAGACATCGGGCGTGTATCAGTGCAATGCTGCGTGCAGCTCTTATTGTTATAAAACTTCTGCACAGTAGTAATAAACATGGTCATCTAGTATTGGTTACTTTTAGTATTAATAACCCTTATTAATCATTACACTTCTGCTTAAATACTACTACTAAAAATAATAATAATGTCATATTATATATCTACTAGTAGTAATTATTTTCTCTACAGTCCTCATTGTCCCCTATCTCTTCCCTCTCCTGTCCCAATCTGGCTGCCAAACTTTATAATAACACTCTCAAAAATGCATTGGATGAAGCAGCCCCCCCTACACTCCGAACCACCCGACAAAGACGACGACAACCCTGGCACACGCCTCAATCCCGCTTTCTTCAGCGGTGCTTGAGATGTGCCGAACGACTGTGGAGAAAATCGCATTTGGATGCAGATTTCCTCCATTACAAATTTATGCTCAAAACTTACAACTCTGCCCTTCACCGCGCCAAACAAGTTTCACTTCTCTCATCTCCACACTATCTAATAATCCAAAACGCCTCTTTGATACTTTTCACTCCCTCCTTAGTCCTAAAGTGCAGACGCCAATCACAGATCTCAGTGCTGAAGACATGGCCACTTATTTTAAAGTTAAAATTGACAACATCCGGCATGATATTATCTCCCAGTCTCCTAGTAACATCGATCCCCTTCCCTCCTGCACTCACTCTTCTTCACTCTCAGCATTTGACCCAATAACTGAAGAAGAAATCTCGAGGCTCCTCTCTTCTTCTCGTCCTACTACCTGCCCTAGTGATCCTGTCCCCTCACACCTCCTCCAGTCCCTCTCCCCAGCTGTCACTAGTCACCTGACTAAAATATTTAACCTCTCTCTTTCCTCTGGTATCTTTCCCTCCGCTTTTAAACATGCCATTATAAACCCATTACTGAAAAAACCAACTCTTGACACATCCAGCGCTGCTAACTACCGACCAGTCTCTAATCTGCCCTTCATTTCCAAACTCCTGGAACGCTTGGTCTACTCTCGCCTTATCTGCTATCTCTCTGCTAACTCCATTCTTGACCCCTTACAATCTGGTTTCCGCACTCAACACTCCACAGAAACTGCCCTTACTAAAGTCTCAAATGATCTCTTGGTGGCTAAGGCTATGTTCACACGGGGTATTTTGCAGAGTTTTTTGACGCGGAAACCGCGTCGCAAAACTCGGCAAAAACGGCCCGAGAACGCCTCCCATTGATTTCAATGGGAGGCGTCGGCGTCTTTTTCCCGCGAGCAGTAAAACTGCCTCGCGGGAAAAAGAAGCGACATGCCCTATCTTCGGGCGCTTCCGCCTCTGACCTCCCATTGACTTCAATGGGAGGCAGGAGAAAGGGTATTTCTCGCTGTTTTATGCCCGCGGCGCTCAATGGCCGCGGGCGAAAAACAGCGCGATAATCGCCGCGAAAATCGGCGTGCAGGGAGAGGAATATCTGCCTCAAAGTTCCAAACGGAATTTTGAGGCAGATATTCCTCCCCCAAAATACTCCGTGTGAACATAGCCTAAATCAGACGGTAAATCCTCTCTCCTTATTCTTTTGGATCTCTCTGCAGCCTTTGACACTGTAGACCACAAACTCCTACTTAACATGCTCCACTCTATTGGCCTCAAGGACGCGGCTCTCTCTTGGTTTTCCTCCTATCTCTCTGACCGCTCGTTCAGTGTGTCATTTGCTGGTTCCACTTCTCCTTTTCCCCTTGCTATCGGGGTTCCTCAGGGATCAGTCCTAGGTCCGCTGCTCTTTTCTCTCTACACAGCTCCTATTGGACAAACCATCAGCAGATTTGGCTTCCAGTACCATCTCTACGCTGATGACACCCAATTATATACCTCTTCCCGTGACATCACCCCTGCTCTAATACAGAACACCAGTGATTGTCTGTCCGCTGTCTCTAACATCATGATCTCTCTCTATCTGAAACTGAATCTTTCTAAAACTGAGCTCCTTGTGTTCCCACCATCTACTAACCTCCCTAAACCTGATGTCTCCATCTCGGTGTGTGGCACTACCATCACTCCTAAGCAGCACGCCCGCTGTCTCGGGGTTATTTTTGACTCAGATCTTTCCTTTACTCCTCACATACAATCACTTTCACGCTCCTGTCATTTTCACCTCAAAAACATCTCCAGAATCCGCTCTTTTCTTACGGAGGAAACCGGCAAAACTCTCATTGTTGCTCTGATTCACTCTCGTCTTGACTACTGTAACTCATTACTAGTCGGTCTTCCCCTCACTAAACTCTCCCCTCTCCAATCTATCCTCAATGCAGCAACCAGGCTCATCTTTATGACCAACCGCTACACCAACGCCTCTAATCTGTGCCAGTCACTGCACTGGTTGCCCATCCCCTTCCGAATAAAATTCAAACTTATTACTCTCACCCACAAAGCTTTCCACAGTGCTGCACCTCCTTACATCTCCTCCCTCATCTCTGTCTACCGCCCTGCTCGGGCTCTACATTCTGCCAACGACCTTAGATTAAAATCCTCCATAATCCGAACCTCCCACTCCCGTCTCCAAGATTTCTCTCGTGCTGCACCAGTCCTCTGGAATGCGCTACCCCAGACAATCCGATTAATTCCCAATATCCACAGTTTTAAACGTGCCCTGAAAACACATCTATTTAGACAGGCCTATAACATTCCCTAATCTGACTCCTTTCCATGGCCCTCCTTTTAGATTAGTCATCAGAATAAGATTCCCTCACACTCCTTCTCTTCATGTCCGTCATACACGGATACTGGCTGGTGACCGGCTCATGCAGCTTTATGTTACCACCGCATGTGTATTAAAATGGCCGGACCATTGTACAGAACAAACACTGTTACACTTTGTGTCTCCCTTATGTCCTCATAGATTGTAAGCTCTTTCGAGCAGGGTCCTCACTCTCCATGTTTGAATTGTAAATGAACTTTGTTACTATGTAATGTCTGATATTGTTTGTTTCATGTCCTCTCTAAATTGTAAAGTGCTGCGTAATATGTTGGCGCTATATAAATAAAGATTATTATTATTATTATTATTATTATTATTATCATGTTAGTACTGGTAACACTAATTGTTTACATTATTAATAATAATAATAATAATAATACTATACAACTACTACTATAGTAATAATATTTGTTATTATCTTCATGTTAGTACTGGTAACACTAACTATTTACATTATTATTATTATTAATAATAATAATAATAATAATAATAATAGTAATAATAATAATAATAATACTATACAGCTACTATTAGTAAAAAAAAAAAAGGCGCAAGCATAGTTGTACGGAGCCATAATATAGCACCTACAAAAGTTTATGGGCCCATAATGTACTTTCTTTTGCATCTTATCTTATATGGAGGTTCTTTCCCCCTCGGATTCATACAAAATCAGAGAGAAAAAAAAAAGAAACCGGCCATGTTCCATAGGATGCCGTATTATAGAGTTATACTTGCCTAGAAGCACTGCATTGCTTCTAGGGGAGAATACCTCCGGATCCGTGTGGTAGCACATTCATTATCTATGGCTCTGTAATATAAAACTGTAGTGACACTAAAGCCTTATTCACGTGAGCGTATTTCACTGTCTGTGTTACACGTGTTAAAACAATGGATGCCACACAGACCTATGCAATTCAATGAGGCCATTCACATTCAGTGTTTTTCAGGCAGCGTGTGTCCGCTGCGAGAAACTCACTGCATGTCCTATTCTTGTGCATTTCTTGAGCATCACGCACCCATTGAAGTCAATGGGTGCGTGAAAAAAATGGACAGCACACCGACATAATCCGTGTGCTGTCCGTGTTTTTCGCGCACCCGTTGCTAAAGAAACGATGAGGAAAAATTAAAACACCTCCTTCAGGTTTTTTTTGCAGACGTAAAAAACGCGTAACATATGCGCGTAAAAAACGCAGACATGCACCGTACACGTATGCCACACGGAACTGCAACACAGGAAAAATCCTGCGTTTTTTACGCGCGCAAAATGGACACGCTCGTGTGAATTTGGCCTAAGGGAGACAAGTTTAGCCATACCTATGACAGTGTTGTGGCCAAAATCCTAACCCTGGAAAAGGAGTTTAATAACGATGACCTATAAGTTAATGGATGGTTATTAGCTGGATCCTGTGTGTCAGAGACAGGCAGGACCAGCGATCAGCCATGCCGTCAGTACAGCTGTTCTGAAGGAATCGGCTTTGACTGCAAGCTACATCTTCTTTGTATACTGGATACATAGAAGTTGTCTCTTAAAAAGTAAGAAAAAATTTAATTTGAAATTTGAAGTCAATTGAAAAATTTAAAAGTTGCTTAAAATCACCTAAAACATTGTTTTATTAAAAAAATAATAAATAAATAAATATATATATATATATCAAAGATGTACATAACCTTTAAGCTAGCCCCTTTATTTCTTTACATTGAGGTCAATAGAGTATGGATTGGACATGACCTAAGACTATAAAGCAGTTAAACCACTATAAACCCGTTATAGATGATAGCCAATGTGCATGATGCTGGTAATGTGCCTCACAGGGAATTACCATTTACAATCCATTATCATGTATTGAACAGTTATGATCACCAATAAAAAGAAAAATAATCCAAAAACATGATAAATGCCCCTTATCATTCAAATACTTTTAATTGATTATATGGAATCGGTTTAACACCATAGATGCATTTATCAATATCATTAGGGCTTATTATTAGGCAGATTGCAGGAGAAACCATTATGTCTCTGACCAGCTTTGCATAGTAAATTAATATAATTTTGTAAAGTTGTTACAATACATGGATCTTCTACACAGTTTAGTGCCAACTGTGCTCCAGATGTGCAGATGGGAAGGTTTGACTCATACATGAGAGGTTTCAATCAGGGCAGATACAACCCAGCACAGTCAAATCTGTAACAATGTGACCTGTTGAACCCATCTTATACTTCTAATCAACCATGACAGCTGCAAACTCAAACAAAGTATGTCCTAGTTTACACCAAGCTATAAGAACAGTCACAACTTTGCAAAAAGTGATGAAATAAACAAAGTATGTGTTAGTATGTGTACTAACTTTGTGCAATATTACTCCTGTAAGCTCACATTTGCGTACTAGACTACTCCTGCTTTTAGATTATGGGACAGCAATACGGTCAGCCATGTTAGCTCTCATGATAGTGCTTTTTCTGTCACCTGGTCACACAGAGGTTCCTTCCCCTCCCTTTCTCAACTCTCTCCCGGTCAATCATTGTGAAAGAACCATCTATTTGTAGAGTATAATACAAGTTTGGTAGTGGTCATTTTTCCATTGGGTATGTGCTAGACAGACCAGTGCCTCCAACCTAATAAAATACAGGCAATCCATAGCGTAACTTTTGGGACCTTAAGAAGAGGTGACCCAGATCAGGTAGATCATATGCCTGTGTAAACCTAATCATGACCCCATCTCCACATTTGCAGCAATGTGAGGGGATACTGCGAGACGTTATGCCACCCTACTCTCCCACAAGCAATATAAGTAGGATGGGAGGGCTCTGTACAGCCAGAATTAAAGGGATGTCATGACAGAAACCAACACCAGCAGCAGGGGCCCCTTTGTTCCATGTATGCCAAATTGGACAAACAGATGAATGGAACGGGTTTTCAGTGTCAGAAATCACAGCAATAAAATCTGCAGCATGTGAATCCACCCTTAGGGCCCATACACACGACTGTAGTGGTGTGCATGGCCCGTGATTTGCAGCTCGGACGGCCGCGGAGTGTCATTCATTTCAATGAGCCTGGACCACAAAATGCGGCCGTAATAAGACATGTCCTATCTTTTTACGGTCCAGGCTCCCAGGCAATGCACGGACCGTGGAAACCACGGTCGGGTGTATGGGCCTATAGAAATGAATGGGACAGCAATTCACCCGCAGATTTGCAGGTAAATTGCGGCCGCAAAAATGTGGGAATGAGGCCTAAGGCAGCAAGAAAACAGTCAGTTCTTGAAGTTGATGGGTTGGAAGCAAGAAAAACGGCCAAGCGTAAGAACCTAAACGACTTTGACAAGTGTCAAATAGTGATGGCAGACCGTCAGGGTATCTCCAAAACGGCAGGTCTTGTGGGGTGTTCCCTGCAGTGGTTAGTACCTACCAAAAGTGGTACAAGAAGGGACAACCGGTGAACCGGTGACAAAGTCATGGGCACACGCAGGGAATGATGGCTAGCCCCTTTGGTCTGATCCTACAGAAGAGCTACTGTAGCACAAATTGAAGAAAAATTTATGCTGGCTATGATAAAAATGTGTCAGCACACACAGTGCATCACAGACCTGTGTATCCGCAGAACACACATGCCGACCCCTGTCCATGCTGACCCTTGTCCACCAGCAAAAGCGCTTTTAATAGGTATGTGAGCATCAAAACCATGAAGCAGTGGAAGAAAGTGGCCTGGTCTGATGAATCACATTTTCTTTTAGATCATGTGAATGGCCAGGTGCGTGTGCGTCGCTTACCTGGGGAAGAGATGGCACCAGGATGAATTATGGGAAGGTGGCAAGCCAGCGGAGGCAGTGTGATGCCCTGGACAATATTCTGCTGGGAAACCATGGGTCCTGCCATTCATGTGGATGTTACTTTGACACGTACCACCTACCTAAAGAATGTTGTAGATCAAGTACAACCCTTCATGACAGCAGTATTCCTTTATGGCCATGGCCTCTTTCAGTAGTATAATGTGCCCTGCCACACTGCAAAAACTGTTAAGGAATGGTTTGCGGAACATGTCACAGAGTTCAAGCTGTTGACTTGGCTTCCAAATTCTTCAGTACTCAATCCGATCGGGAACCTATGTGATTTGATGGAAAGACAAGTCCGATCCATGGAGGCCCCACCTCGTAAATTACAGGACTTATACGGGTTTTCCCATCAGGAACATTTATGACATATCCACAGGATATGCTATAAATGTCAGATGTGGGTCCCACCTCTGGGACCTTCCCCTGTCTCTAGAATGTTGCCCATTTAACCCCGTTCTAGCTTTCTGTGTTCCCACTGATAGTGATGTCCGACCATGTAAGAAGAAAACAGTGTAGCTCGCTGACCTACGCTGTTTCCGTAACTCCCAAAGTAGCGAATGGCTGTTATGTAAACAGCGTAGTATGCGAGCTACGCTGTTTCTGTAACTGCCATTCACTTCTATGGGACTTACGGAAACAGCGTAGCTCAGCGAGCTACACTGTTTTCTTCTTACATGGTCGGACATCACAATCAGAAGGAACAGAAAAAGAACGGGGTTTAGGGGGCCCAATTCTAGAGATAGGTGCAGGTCCCAGAGGTGAGCGAGATCTTATGAAGTTCATGCTTCGACGGGTAAGTGCTGTTTTGGCGGCGTAAGAGAAACCTACACAATATTAGGCAGGTGGTTTTAATGCAATGGCTAAAAGGTGTGCATATATAATTATTGTTAAATAAAATGCTGCATATATGTAAAACAATATACACATAAAAAGGGTAGACTGAATGGACTTGTAGATTATTTTCTGCTGTCGAATTCTGTTTCTATCTCACTCTCTTCTTACATGTGGCAGAGATTTGGGCATTAGAGGAAAGCAGCAGAGAGGAGGCGCTCTTTATGGCACCCGCGTTCCGTGAATGTGACAGGAGCTGTTGCAATTTATACAGAGAGAAGCAGCTGCAGGGAATTTTCTTTTCCCATCGCTGTTCTCCTCTGACATACCAACAGGTCCACTTGTAAAGGGAGTAATTTGGATACTATATGTATATCAGTGAATTGGAAAAATGGCTTCAAAATGTAATAATTTTCATCCTAATATTCTGCTATGGGCAGGCAGCTTTTTCTTTTGTTTTTGTTTGGTGGATGAATTCATGTCTATGGGACTCAAACTGATGCCAAAGAACACGAGTTTATCAGTTCCATCACAATCCTTTTTTTTTTGCATTTATCAATGAGCTCAATAGGTGACAGATTGAAAAAAAAAGCTGATGGAAACGGATGCATTTTGTAAATTGTTATCAGTTTTTCCGTCAGTTTAGATATGAATGCCCTATTAGTGTATGGTCACATGTGGCAGATTAGTTGCCGAAATGTCTGTTCCATACATCTGAATGAGTTTTGTAAAAATCCATGCACAAGCTGCAAAAACCACCCCATTCACATTTTGAGTTTCAGAAATTTTTGCAAGAATTATGCTACATGTGAACATAACCTATGGCTATGTTCACACTTCGCAGACATTTTCCACCGTGGATTTCAACACAAATCAGTTGCAAATCTGCAACAATATCCGCTTATGCTATATGTGGATTTTGCCACGGATTTGGGGCAGAATTCATCCTATGCATAGCAAAGGGCGAAATCTGTGGTGAAAATCATCAGTATTTCGGCAACAGAATAAGAAAGCTATGCATTTAAAAATCCGCTGCATGCTCGGATTTCCACGGTTTCTTTTTGCTACTTGTTGATGACAACTCCTTCCACATATATTGTACTGTAAATTGCTGAAGACTTTCGGTACAGAATCCCCCTGCTGCTATTCTGCTATATCTGAAATTGGCCTTATTGTATCAATGCATATTTTGTACACAGCTGTATTAAAAGGGTATTCCAACAGGATATGCCATTAATATCTAATAGATGCAGTCTTAATTTTGGGACCTGCATCTATGTTCTTTTTCGGCTTTTTACGTAACTCCTACGAAGCGAATGAAATAAGCTGCATACACCTGCGGCCATCTCTCCATTCATTCTCTGCCTGGATGTGGCAGCCGGCAGCCACCTCAAAAGGCAGACCCACATTTATAGCATATCCTGCCGCCCAATGTGCCTATGGTACCGTAAGAAGTGCTGACTCCCTATGCCCCTTACAGGCTCTGCACACATAGCACTGCTATATGTGGAAGCCCAAAATATTCTAATGAAAATCTACAGCCAGTAAATTCAATTTGCCTCTCGATATCTTATCATCTATGACTCAGGTAATTGTCCTGCAATATAAACAACTACGAATAACAATCACATATAACACTTTGTTTTTGTTTTTTCAATATGATTTTTGCTCTGCAACTTATTGAAAAATGTTATGACAAATTGTCAGCAATTTCATTATTACTTTTCAATTTATCACCCACTAACCTCAAAAATTAACTCCCTGCCGTCATTATGATGATTTCCGGATTACTGTCCAAAAACTGATATGACGTCGGTACCAGGAAAGACTGATGCGGACACACTTTTGGCATCATTTTCAGACCCATCGAAATTAATAGGATCTTTTGACAGATCTATTTTTTCACACTTCTTTGCAGGTTTTATGTCGTTTTAGTTTTGTTTTGTTCCTTAAACTTCTCATGAAGGATTGTTTCCTATTCATTTCATCAGCTTGCATCAGTTTACATATAAGCTCTTTTTGCCCAAGCTCTCTCCTACTGTATCTGCCCCCTGCTACCGTATGTCTGTTCTGCATATTGTATTGGTATTATAGTCATGTATTCATCTTCCTTGTATCTCAGCTTGTTGTACAGCACTCTGGAAGATGATAGTGCTATATAAACAATAATAACCAGTTCTGTCATGATTTTTATTTATCCGCTACTAAAACGGATAATTAATTTAGTTGATAGAAATTCAGCCTGAACAATGCTGACACCTAGATGTGAAATAGCACAAAAATATGTGTCGATATACATCACTTCAGCTGATGGGAGAGTGGCCGTTCCACCCACCTGTTTATATTTGTATCCTTGAGATTGAACGCACTTAACTGGAACCACAGAGGAAAGGAAAAAAATCAGAGTACTCTGATAAATCTGTTTACACAGTCTCCATTCATGAAGCAGTCAATCCTGAGCAGATTTTCTGTCCCAGACCAACTGAGTATATATTGTTTCTATATATGGTGCATGCGCTGTAATGGAGAAGATATACAATGGAGAGAGAAACATATATATATTTTGTTCTAACGTAGTTATTTTCTAATACTACAGAATAGAATATTTCATTTTCATGCTTATATTCATAGTTTTTTTATTTGTCTTTTCTGCTTAGAGGAGTTTTCTAGGAATAGAAAATTGGGTCTGCCTTTTTCCAGAATAGATCTACCCCTGTCCATGGGCAGTAAATTGAATTGCAGTTTAGCTCCATTTACTTGAATGGGGAAGAGTGGTGCACTGGTGCAGTCCCTGGGGGGAAAAAAAGCTGTCCCATTTTCCTAGAAAACGCCTTTATGCCAGGATCACACACACAGTTTTGGTGCAGTTTTTGGCTCAGTTTTTTGAGCCAGACACCGGCGTGGGCACAAAATAAAGGAGATGTCTCAATCTTTTCTTTTTACCTGTCCCTCCTTTTGGATCCACTTCAGACTTTGGCTCAAAAAAACGGAGACAAAAACTGCACCAAAACTATGTGTGATAAAAAAACTTTTAAATGAGCCCAAGATGTTAAAATAATGAACTTGTCAATATACATGTATTTAAGCTTCCTGACCTTTCCCTCGCTGCCACAACCCGCATTTTCTTTATGTACACCGAGGCGCGAGGATGTGTTGTCTGCATATGAATTCATTAACGTTTTGGCGTTAACACTACGGAATATGGGTGGAATATGGTGTAGGCAGCATAGACATTGAAGCAGACCTCAACAATGCTGTGTGGCCCATGGAGGGCGGGCCTGTATTGAACCACGCCTCCCTTATGTGGTGGCTCCGGAACCCCTGAGTGGTGTGTCAAGTAGCAATACCACTGTAAATTCAGGGGGTGGGGGGTTAGTGACAGGAAGAAACCAATCACCAGGAGGGGGGTCTATTTGTGCCTCTCTCCTTCATGTATAACCAGTGTTGGTTACTCATCATCCTTTCCTATGTGGCAGATAGTAATCTGCTATATGTGGATCTCACTGTGATCTTCCCCCACAAGTTGAACTTTTGTACCTGATTAACTAAAAACCATTTATGTGTGTTCAGTGTTTGACTTAATCTCAACTTTGTTTATACCGAGGTGGAAATCTTTTTCTGGGCTTGTAATGTCAAGGCCAAATATTGTGATAATTCTGGTTGTTAATGTGAGAAATACATGTCTATTCCCATCTGGCTCACCAAGAAACCCAACCACAAGCAGCAGCATATGGGAAACCTGGGAGTGTGTCTGACATTTACCCAGGAGGCATTTTCTAGAGTCCACAGCCCCGTAAGAACATCTCGCATACCAAGCCTATTGTTATATATAGCTGCAGGTCCTCAGCTCTGGATTATTTATTTATTAACCCCTGCCATGTGGCTGATGTAGCATTTAAACCTGTAACGAAACAATAAGGGAGATTGTAATGCTAAAATCAAAACTATGGCAGACAATAATCACAGTCAAACTATCTAAAAAATATACATATTCAACAAGAAAATCTTGAAATAATCAGTGGTTCCTAAATCAAGTTAATGCTCCTGCCCATAAAATAATATTTTGTTACTAACCTGGTATATGGTACAGATATATTATAAGAGTATAGATTATGGCATAGTATAGATTATAGCTTTCATTTGGTGCTACTGTGGGCACACATACCACAGAGGAAGTGGGAGCCCCTATGCTGCCATGGAACCCATGAAGAATGGGTTAACTTCATCCTTCTGCCACCTGGGTAGTGTGGATTTGGACTGGGCTGATCGCTCTACAGGCACCAGAACATTTGCACATATGGAAGGGGGTTGGGGACTGGTCCAATGCACTTTTCTACAGCGCATAAGAATAGGTAGTCTATAAGCACCGGCATGATATTGAAAGATTTGGGGCTGGGGGGGGGGGGTGTACACTAACGATTCAAATAATAAAGTTTCATTAAAAAAACAAACATTATTTTGTTTTTTTAAAATAGTTCACCATAAATAAAAAAAACATATTATGTATCCCTACATTGGTAACAACCCATAGAATAAAGTTAACTTGTTATTTTTACTGCATGGTAAACTGAGGAATAAAATCCCGGAAAAAAGCAATGGTGGGATTGCTGGCTTATTTGCATCCCCCCCCCAAAAAAAATGATAAATATCAATAAATTATATGTACCCTAAAATAGTAGCAATAAAAACTTCAACTCGTACGCAAAATTCAAGCCCTCATACAGCTATGTTGAAAGAAAAATGTAAAGTTATGGCTCTCTGAATGCGGCAACACAAAAAAGTTTTTTTTCTCTAAAAACGTGTTTTTATTTTCCAAAAGTACCAATTACAAGTAAAAAAAACACACATATTTGGTTTCCTTGTATTCATACCGACCCGTAGAATAAAGTTACCTTGTTATTTTTACCGCACGATAGAGGCAAAATGGCAGAAGGGCTGTTTTTTGTTGTTTTTTTTTGCATTCAGACCCCAAAAAAAAATCTTTCAATTATATGTACCCCAGAAGGGGCCATTGAAAAATGCAACTCATCTCACAAAAAAACAAGCCCTCATAAGGCTATATTTCTGGAAAAATTTAAATGTTATGGCTCTTCAATTGCAAAAATAAAAATAAATAAAAAAATTGCACACGTGCGTTACATAGGCATTAATTCATCTTGCTGTTGGCACCCATTTATCCATGTTTGAGCCCCATGAGAATCACAACTCCAACCTACTCCTCGTAAGGAGCTAACAGATGTTAGACAAGACAAACGAAAATGTGGTTAGGCAATGACCACATCCAAACATGAAGGGACCATATGGTGTCTGCCTGCTCGAACAGGTTTCCTCTCTTGACTGACAGGCAAATAGATCACATCATTCTCTACCTTAAATTCTGATAGGTCAACGGAACCTGTCCATTCAATTGACCCATGTTAGGTCTGATATTTTACATTTTAAACTGTACCTGTTCCAGAACTGGTGCCACTATGTGGTATTATGGAGTTCACCAGTATTGATAGGTGAAAAGAAGAAAGCTCATTGATACCACAGCATTAACGGCAGCTAAAAATGAGAAATTATTCTCAATACTAAACAATTTATAATGCAGAACATCTCATTATGAGCCAGATTAATCAGAACCTGTATCAAGCACCTTCGTTATAGGGTTTGGGGAGATTGCAAATGGTACAAAGCTCCCCTGTACAATATTTGAAAGCAACGTGCACAATTTATGCTAGACATGAATTATTATTCACATCATTATTATCATATTCATTCATGATACGTAGGGATAGGTTACTACAGCAGGGGGACGGTGCAACCGGTTACTTCAAGCTTTTTGAATATGGCCTGTGTAATACTGTACATTCCAATAATTCATGCTTTAAAATAAATACTATAATAAAAAATAATCGTGACTATATATAAAATAATATGTTTCAACTTACCTAATATGTAGCAACGGAAAGAAGAGAAGTTGTCACTAGTTTTGTGCATTTGGCTGTCATTAGTTATAGGCGCAATTTATAAGTATCTTATTTTTGAAGTGATGGAAACCGCAAAATCCACTTCCTGATTGTCAGTAGTTCAGAAATCGTGTCTGCACTCTTTAGGGCAGCTTTCCTCTTTCTTTTCCTCCTGTTTAGTATCTGAAGTTCAAAAACGTTATGGTGAGTTTCTCTAACTGAACTGAAATCACATACATACTGAGAGCATAACGAAATACAGCCCCCCTTCAACTTCCGTAACAGAAGTCACAGATTTAAGACACAGATTGACTCAAACATCTGAAGTCACTGGACTGAGCTGTACAGTCTGAAATGATGCGGATACATTTCATTGAACTTATGACAATCAGATCATGTTTTTCCATTCAGTAGTACAATACGGATTTCTGAAACCCTGTCATACTCGAATCTACACGTTAAACTAACAGATTCACTGTGTTAATAATATTTAAAGGGGCTTGCGTCTTCATACAACTTTAATATAATGACTTGTAGAGGTTTCAGTGCACTTTTTTTTTTTCCGCTGTCCCACATCTGTGTGTTCACAGGTGGATCCATGTCATTTGGTAGAATTGTTTTTTTTAGTCTGTGAACAAGATGGGACCACTGTGCTTTGTGTTGTCCGAAGTTATTGTGCCACAATGACAACAGCCATAAAAAGCTCTAAATTTGAAATGGAAAATCATTAAAAGTAGCTAGACATATTTACTGTGGGCAAGTTATTTATTTATTTATTTTATGTAGTATTAGTAAATAAATAAATAAAAAAAGGACCTAAAAATTGCCGCAGGTGACTTGCTCGATATTTATCAAACAGATGCAACATTTTGTGGCTGCTACTAAGACTTGCTTATGGCAAACCCATCCTGTGTGAACATAGCCTAAAACACTTTTACATTTGGAGCGAATAGTTAGTCACAACTTTAAACTTTTAACTTACAAAAGCAGAGTACATGTATGACAGGTCAGGCCCAGAGCTTGTGTCAATTTTAGAAGTCTTAAAGGGAAGGTGTCACGATTTTTTTTTTTTTTATAATATTGGTTTTAGTATGATATTAAAATAAATTGTATTTATTTGTGTTTTTGTGTTGTACTTTTTTCTTTCTCTTACTTCTCTATGGGGGCTGCCATTTTTTTCCCCATCTCTGTATGTGTCGATTAACAACACATACAGAGATGGAATACAGCACATACATCCCCATAGAGAATGCGAATGGGAGCCGTTCCATTCACTATAGCATACGCCATCCCCACACAGACCAAAAGGAAGGTCTTTGGTAGAGCGAAATCCGGCACCATTTTCATGTGAACCAGAAGCCGCGGCCGGACAGTAAGATGACGACTTCCGGTCGCGGCTTCCGCCCATATGTTCAAGGCAGCGAAGACGCAAGGTTTAGGGGCCAGACCATTTTCTTATGTCCCGGATCACGATACTTCTGTCCCAACAGATCACAAGTGACAGATTGATTCCTTCATCCAGGAAAATATTATCCTGCGCGGTAGTAACAGGAGGTTCAGGTTAACTTTCCATTAGTAATAGAAGAGAGTCCATGGAGAAGGTAAGTGACTGGTAGTTTTGGCTGGTATTGCGAGCACAGAGGATGATGCTGATGGCCCTCTACAAGTCCCTCTTTTGGCATGAATGTTGACCATTGGTGAGGCACTACTATGGTTTCAATGAATAAATGAAACATTCAGCACTAAAACATAAAAACGTCAAGTCAAGCTTTATTCTGGTCCATTTAAAAGCATTTACAGAATTATTGGCAGGCATACATCTCCGCTTACACATTCTAAAGTCGCGAGCCCCCGTTCCTTCTCACTGCATGTTGTAAGTAGGGACTTTGAATGGAGCGGTGGAAGAGCATGGGCAATGCCGCTCCATTGAAGTCTATGGGACTCACAGGGACCGCAGATTGAAGCTCAGCTGTTTGTCAGTCCCACAGACATTGAATGGATTAGAGGTTAATAAGAGGTTCTGCCCCTGCGCAGTCCTCTTACAATTCAACAGCTTCCTTTACATGCTGGCACATAACTGGTTGGTTATGTGTAATCACATGTACAATTGGATAACGGTGAATGTTATTGGTCAAACCTCTGACTGAAAAAGTTTATAAAATTCAGTTTTTAGACTTGGTATTACTAATATGTTGTTAGGAATATTGCATTATGTATGAGAATGTGTGCATTGGAAGAGCGCTAAATAAACTAGTTGTGTTGAAGTGGGCTAGGGTCAAATTCTCCAGCAGGTCATAACCATCACTTACCCCAGCTGATAATCTAATGCCTATCAGGGTTACATTCTACCTCACTCTTCTTCTATTTTCTCCTCCCCAAATTCAAAATTTTTTGGTAATTACATTTTTGCCCTAGCCTTCCCCCATTGTGAAAGGCCCGGTTGACCCTACGGAGACATTCTCTTAGTCTTGTGAACCATTTTCTAAAGTTGCGCAGGCACTAAAGTAACATTTATCTATGTCTACTAGTTCACATTATATTTGTGATGAGGACTGGGGTGACCGATATGAAAAGTTGTCATCAGTTATTCTAGTTCTGCCATGTGTTCTCCAACTTCTTCAGTGGGTGTAAAGTCTTCAGTTTTACCACTGTTGATGCATCATGAAAACGATTAGTTTTAGGTTAGGGCTAGGATGTTAAATCAAGGTAGGGCTTAACACTGATGTGTATGACAGTGCAGATGTCAAACGGATCACCAGAATAGAACTGTATGTTTAAAAAAAAAAATAATGTTAAAAAAATTTGCAGGAATTTACTGTTTCCTGGAATCACTGAAAAAACTTGGAGTGAACTTTAAAATATCTTCTAATAACTATATCTAAAATATAAATTTATATCTAAACAAGACTGTAGACATGATTCACAACAACAAATGATTCTCTGCCTTATCTGCTGTCTCATAGGTGTGTAACATCTCACCATGTACAGCAAGTGTTAGAGAAATGAGAGAGAATAGGGTTTTGAGCATTCGTGGAAACCTGCATATTGACATGTTCACAATCACTAGGACAAAGCCACTTTATTATGTGTGAATACGATTTCATTGGAAACTGTTAAAAATAACATTAATTGTGGTCAATCAGTGGTGGTGGTGGGGGGGGGGTAGTTATTATTAAGTTGACATTTTCTATAAAAGCTTTTAGAGCTACATAGATACATTTGCCTTACCCCTAGCAATTAATAGGTTAACTTTATTTATGTCCCCACATAGTCTGGCACTGTCAGCGCTGATGGACATCGTCAGTCGGTGTAGACACACACCCCTAACTGGTTACACTCAGTTGTCAATTTATTCATAAATTTCTCGGAGGAATAACAGAGGAATAGCAGAACACAGGGTTCTAAGAAAATATGTTTCAGAACTGTTATTTTATAGGGAATACAAGTATTAAAACAAACCTGTCAAGAGAGCCGACCGGTGCTCTATAAAGACAAATCTGATCAGTCTAGAAAGTGAAGCCTTTGACGGCAACCCCTCCCCTCTGCTCTTGAGTGACAGCTCTTGGATTGCACAGGCTCATTCAAGAGTAGAGGGGAGGGGATGGGGAGGAGTTACAGGGGAGAGCCAGACACGTCCTAGTCAGCGTGTGAAGATTGCGGCCACGTCATCAACATAGGTATGCCTAAACTTTTCTTCCCTACACCTATTTAGTGATGTTAGCGGTGTGGGGGGGGGGGCAAAGGTCCTGACAGACACCCTTTTAGGGTCGGTTTTATACAGGTCGCTTTTCTGCCAGTAACGAGTGGCGATTGACGATAACAGCATGTCAATCAGCGCCGTTTGCAACATTTAAACGGAGCAATGATCAGAATGCATAGGGACAAACTTTTACACAAGGAGACGTGCTGCCGACAAGCAACCATTTTTTTGGCTGCATAAAACATCCAGTCAGCCGACAAACGAGTGTTTGCTCATGTGATGGATGATCACGGCTGTGTTTACACAGGGCAATGATCAGGAATGAGTCTACGTATGAGCGCCATTTGTTCGATCATTGGCCCATGTCAAAGGGACTTAAGCCATGATAAAAGAGTTGTCTCTGATGGAACTTAATCCCTGGAAGTCGCACACAAAAAGGCAGCAAAAGACCATCCCATCCACCCCACTTATCCATAGGGTTCTGGGGTAAGGAAAGATAATCTTGGGGACATAAGAAAAGGTCTTGGTCATTTCACAATGGCAATATTAAATGTAGTAGTGGATTCACATTTATCTATCTTCTAAACTGACCAGAATCTGAACCCCATATTAACTCTTCTATCTGGGTTGTTTCCATCCTTTAGAATTTGTATTTCTTAATGCAAAGTGCCCTGAAAAACATAGGTTTCCTAATTTGCTTGAGAACGCTTTTGTTCCTTCACTTCCTATTACATATGTAACTGCTTTAATGAGTTTAGAAATGTTCTTTTTCTTAAACAGGGGAAACATTTGGAGTCCGATTATTCAGCTTGACCCTTCTTTAAAAGATTGCATAAGTTAAAGAGGCTCTGTCACCAGATTTTGCAACCCCTATCTGCTATTGCAGCAGATCGGCGCTGCAATGTAGATTACAGTAACGTTTTTATTTTTAAAAAACGAGCATTTTTGGCCAAGTTATGACCATTTTTGTAGTTATGCAAATGAGGCTTGCAAAAGTCCAAGTGGGTGTATTTAAAAGTAAAAGTCCAAGTGGGCGTGTATTATGTGCGTACATCGGGGCGTTTTTACTACTTTTACTAGCTGGGTGTTCTGATGAGAAGTATCATCCACTTCTCTTCAGAACGCCCAGCTTCTGCCAGATCACGCTGTGACGTCACTCACAGGTCCTGCATCATGTCAGACGAGCGAGGACACATCGGCACCAGAGGCTACAGTTGATTCTGCAGCAGCATCAGTGTTTGCAGGTAAGTAGCTACATCGACTTACCTGCTAACCCGATGCTGCTGCAGAATCAACTGTAGCCTCTGGTGCCGATGTGTCCTCGCTCGTCTGACACGATGCAGGACCTGTGAGTGACGTCACAGATCTGCACTGCCAGAAGCTGGGCGTTCTGAAGAGAAGTGGATGATACTTCTCATCAGAGCGCCCAGCTAGTAAAAGTATTAAAAACGCCCCGATGTACGCACATAATACACGCCCACTTGGACTTTTACTTTTAAACACACCCACTTGGACTTTTGCAAGCCTGTAATCTACATTGCAGCGCCTATCTGCTGCAATAGCAGATAGGGGTTGCAAAATCTGGTGACAGAGCCTCTTTAAGGGTCCTATTACACGGCCTGGCCGAAACAGCTCGTTGATCGGCACTCGTTTGCCCCTTCACAGGGAGCAATGATTGCTTATGTATAGGGATGAGGGATCGATACTCCGATTGATCGTCCCCATACGTTTTCATCATGTCGCAGCGCATCTCCCTGACCACACAGGGAGATGCGCTTCCGACAACGATGCATAAAAGAGCACATCAGCCGATGAACGAGCGTTTGCTGGGACCTCCACCGATCGCTAGCACGGGGGTCACGAGCCCCCTATTCCTTGTCACTTCATAATTACAGTGAGGAAAAACTTGAATAGAGTCGCGGTCACGCATTTAATGTCCCTTGATTCAATGTTTATGGGGCTGACGGAAATCCCTTTAAACCAGGAAAATAATGTAATAGAGCAGCGGTCCTCAACCTTTTTTTGCACCAAGGAACAGTTGCGTGCAAGAAAATTTTTCCAGGGACCGGCGGGGTGTCTGCGGTTGGGGGGGGGGGGGGGTTGGAGTCCGTTCACACGTTGCGTAAATGCCGCAGATTTTTCACAACATAATTCTTTGCGGAAAATCCACAGCATAATACAGTAACAGCAAAGTGGGTGAAATAAAACAAATTTTATTCACACGCTGCAAAAATACTGAGCGAAAGAACCGCTCAGAAATTGACATGCGGTGCAGAGATTTATTGCACAGCATGTCAATTGTATTTGCGTAAACGCTACTTATTTGTTGCGGGTTTTCCCCGTTGAATTCAGCGGGAGGTAAAACCCACAACAAATAGCAGTTGTTGCGTTTATTGCGGCGGAATTGCAACGATTCCGCTGCAAAAACGCAACACAAAAAAAAAACAACAACTTATACTTAGGCTGGATTCACACGAGAGCAAAAGCCACTAAACAGCTCAGTGTGGCAGCAGCATATGATGCGCAGCTGTGTGCTTTTCGCGCAGCCGCCATCATTATGACACTCCATTTGGATGTTTGTAAACAGAAAAGCACGTGGTGCTTTTCTGTTTTCATTCATCCTTTTCACTGCTGTTGCGCGAATCACGCAGTTCGCACGGAAGTGCTTCCGTGCGGCATGCGTGGTTTTCACTCACCCATTGACTTCAATGGGTGTGTGATTCGCGCAAAACGCCCAAAGAACGGACATGTCATGACTTTTTTTCGGCGGACTCACGCTGAGTAAAAATCACGCACATGTCCGCACGGCCCCATAGACTAATATAGGTCCGTGCGACGCGCGTGAAAATCACGCGCGTTGCACGGACGTAATTCCCGTTCGTCTGAATAAAGCCTTACCCAGAAGTCTGTGTTCTTCCTCCAGGTCAGCCTCCTGGGATGACTCTTCATCCCATGTGACCGCCACAGCCAATCACAGGCTGCAACGGTCTACTGGGATGGAACGTCAAACCACAGGTCGGCGCCATTTTTCACCCGAAATTCCTGCGGCCACCGGAGCAGATAACAGATACCGCAGCCCGGTACCAAATGATCTGCGGCCCGGTATTGGTCCGTGACCCAGTCGTTGAGGATCACCGTTTAAGGCCTCATGCACACAACCGTAGCCATGTGCACGGCCGTGATTTTCGTGTCGGCCGGTAGCGGCCGGTCAGCCGTGAGCCGCCCGCAAATCGCGGGCCATGAACATGGCCGCGGCCATTATTTTCAATGAGCCCGGACCGCAGAACACGCCCGTAATAAGACATGTCCGTTCTTTCTGCGGTGTGGGCTCCCGGGCCTTGCACGGACCGTAAAAACTACGGTCGTGTGCATGGCCCCATAGAAATGAATTGGGCTGCAATTCTCCCGTGGATTTTCGGGGGAATTGCAGCCGCAAAAGCACGTTCGTGTGCATGAAGCCTTAGAGGACTGAACAAAGTCAGATGATTCAGAATGAGAGCAGGGAGAGCCTATATTAGAAGCATGACTGCAGGTTGACTGCACTGATCACATCTACGCTGACTTTTTAGCTTCCTTTTTACACTGTCACACTTCGAGAAGATCTACAGGTCACCACAAGCCCAGCAACAACAAGGAAGAAGCAAATAAGTATGTATAATTTACGCCGGAAAAGTGGCGTAAATTATAGCGGAAATCTGCGCTAGCTCCTAGCTGCGTGGTGTAGCAAGGTAGAGGCCTGTGCCGAGCCCTGTAGGTGGGGAATGGATGGCGCACGCCCTGCTGTGAAGGATGCAACAGATTTTGTGTATGAAATGCCAGTCTTAGAAAATCTCCCCCTTTGTCTGCCATCACTTTTCTTAGTTGCAGTCTTAATGTCCATTTACACGAGTAGATATGAATATTCGCGATCGCCAATATGATTGCTGTAAGCGTCCTAACCGTAATTATTGCTAACCATTTACACCATGGTTAACAGTTAAATAATCATTCTAAATTGTTTGGTTGCTTCATCAAACGTCGTTCACGGCCTTCAGATCTGTAGTATATTAGAAGATAAATAATATTCCTATAATTGTGATAACGACCAAAAATAATTTTCACGTTCACATAAATCTTATTCCACATAATCAACCAGCGTTCTATCGCTAGTCATTTAGTAGCTTCGTCTCTTTGCATTAAGCGATTATAATGAACGCTCTCATTTGTACCTGACCTGTTATCTGCTCATGAAAATGGCCATTAAACAACCAATCTGCTGCTAAAGGGAAAGTGTATATTAATGCTCGTTCATCGGCTGATCTTTTATGCGACCCAAAAAATGTCTAGTCGCTGGTCGGCAGCACATCTCCCTCTGTAAACCGTGAGCGGTGCGGTCGATATGATGCAAATGTATTGGGACAAATTTTGGTAGTAATAATTGCTCGTCCCCATACATTACCGACGATTGCTTCTTGTGAACGGCGTTATCGAGCACCGATTACCAGCTGAATCATCAATTGGCGCTCATTTTCACGGCCATCTATAAGGACCTGAAGTATCCTTTTACACTGAAAGATTTCGGCCAGTAAACAAGGGCCGATTGATGAAATAGAACGTCGATCAGCTCTGGTTTAGATCTATTTACATGGAGCAATCACTGTGCTCTATGCGGACGAACAAAATAGTTTGTTCCAGTTTGCATCATTGCTGGCAACACATCTCCTGTTTACATGGAAAGATGTGATGTAGACAAAGATACATTTTAATGGCGCATAAAAGATGTGATCAGCCGACAAACAAATGTTTCTTTTTCAGCTGATCGCTGGGATCTTTTACACGGGCCAATCATCGGGAATGAGCATTCTGTTCATCAGCCCGTGTAAAAGGGTGAAATGATCTATGTGTAGACGGCCACCTCAGACCAATTTTAGAGATATTGTAATTGGTCTGATGGGTCAAAAATGTGTGTGTGATCGCAGCTGCCCTTGTGTCTATGGCCAGATTTAGAAGTAGATGAGGTGTTTTAAACTCAGTCTGCTGCAAAGTACTATAACAACTTGATCTACACATTAGTAACCATAACAGAGATCAAAATAAAGGTAAAAAAAAAAACGTGTCCACAAATCATTTTAGTTTCTAAAGTTTCAAAATGCAGATTTATTTTATGTCAACAACAATAAACCTATGACAAATATGTAATAAAAAAACTGAAATAACCTTTAGTGGTTTTTGGCAAAGAAACCACATTCAGGTCTTAAAATAAATCGACAGCTAGGAGATAATGACTGCTTATTTCCCTTGGATATGGGCACAGTTAAATTGGGTACAGGTGGGCGAGATGCTCTCCTTGAGACTAAATCAGAATGTGTGCAGAGTCCTGTTAACCCATTCTGTAGTATTTGCACTAAAGCAAATAAAAAGATATCCAAAAATGATCTGTGAGCAGGCGATCGATCGGTGGTTTGAACCGCTGTTGCACATGTACCCCCAGGTTTATACATACTGTCGTACAATGGAAGGCGTATACCAGTATAATAAGTGCTAGCATGGGGAACATGCAGAAGAGTATGTCAATGTGGCCTACAGTACTTTGGAATTGGATATGTATATTCTTATTAGAAGGAGTTTTTTTTATATATGTCTATTCAGAACTCTTAAAGTAAACCTCAAGTCAAACTGATCAAAAGTTCAGGTTTGAGTGCAGTTATTCCTAATCCACCCAAGTAATACTCGCATGGGCCTATAAGCAGAGATCTGGGCTGCTATACGCAGGCTACTCACACGGGTGGTGTGCGAGTTTTAGGTTAATAAAGCTTAATGAAAACCTTTGATTATATTTTCGGGAAAATTTGGAAGACACTGGTCTTACTCTATAAAGCACAAAGTATAATATAAAATTAGTCTACCTCTATATTACACATATTGATCATTATACACATATATAAATTGCAGCAGTCCAAGGAAATTGCAATCATAGCAGTGATTTATTCATCCTTTCAGCCGTATCACACGGCCTTTTTCAAACAAAGTCATACAGCAAATGTCAACTTTTTATATCGTGTGGAATCAACATCCAATAAAGAGCAATTAGGTGTAAAACATAGTTACCTGTGCCCAAAAAACAGTAGTTATGTTATATAAAAGTGTACACACCTCATGTATAACGTGTATCAAAAAGTGTTATAATATATAATATACATGTATAGAAATACATAAAAGCAATAATAGTCAATAAGTGAATCATAAGTGAAGAGGAAAAGACATTCCCCAATCAAAAGTTCGTACCTGGCAGGATTGTTAGAAAGTATAACTAAGTGTATAGTGTCTTTATGCGCAAAGCGCGCATGTCAAAGGAAGTTGCCAAACAACCGGATCACATGTTTACAACGGCATTCCTAGTTATTAAACGCCTCCAAACCCGTCGCGTGATACGGTGCATCGCAGCTTGCTGTGTTTGGGGCCGCGTATCTGCAGACTGGTCAGAGAGCCCAGGCTCAACGGAGGATTAGATGATGCCCATTTTGGGCGGCCACCCAAACAGCCAGTGTACATAGCGGGGACACATAGCAGCTGTGTGGTCATGACAACGGCACTTAGCAGCAAGGGAGAGAGCAGGGGGACACTGCAGAGCAGCGCTCAGTAGAGCATAAGTACGTAGGAAGATGGTAGGGACAAGGGAGAAAGCAGCAGGACAGGGGAGTAGTTTGTGTCGGGAGCTGTCTGGGAAGCTACTGTGTCTATAGGCGGCACTCTGGGTCGGATTGTTGCTAGAGATCCTGTACACAGACAATCATATGTACCTTTTTGCTTTATGTATGCAAACCCAAATTTAGTGCCATTCTGTTACAGAATGGTACTAAAGGGGCAATGAATTCCAAATGTCCACTAGTTCTGTGCCCATTTGCCATTCATTGCCCCTTTAGTGTCCTTCTGTTTAGTGCTGCCTTTTCTGCTCATTTTCCATGAATAGTGATTTTACTGCAGTTCTCTATAGATACGGCAGGGGGCCCAAGTTTTGTGAACCGCCCAGGACCTATATTTCACTTAATTCGCCACTGCCCATGCTGACCCCTGCCCACCACCGCAAGCTAATAAAATAGGCATGTGAGCATCAGAACTGGACCATAACACAACGGAAGAAGGTGGCCTCGTCTGATAAATCACATTTTCTTTTTCATCATGTGAATAGTGGACGCGTGCATGTCGCTTACCTGGGGAAATAGGACTAGGATCTACTACAGGAGAAAGGCAAGCCGGCGGAGGCAGCGCGATGCCCTGGGCAATTTTCTGCTGAGAAACATTGGGTTCTGGCATTCATGTGGGTGTTACTTTGACACGTACCACCTACCTACACATTGTTGTAGATCAAGTACACCCCTTGATGGCAACACGATTTCCGAATAGCAGTGGCCTCTTTCATAAGGATTATGCCACACGGCAATTTTTTTTTAGTAAACTGACAGAGTTCAAGGTGTTGACATGGCCTCTAAATTCCGATAGCCTCCAGATCATCCAACTCATTTTAATAAGATAAATACAATATGAGTAAATACAAAATGCAGCTTTTAAATGATCATTCAATTTATTGAGGATAACCTATATCACGCACGTGAAAAAGTAATTGCCTAACCTTTTAACTGGGTCTGCTACCCTTGGCAATAACAGCATTCAAATGTTTGAGATAACTTGCAATGAGTTTTTTTTTTTCTTACATCCCTGTGGAGGAATTTTGGCTCACTTTTGTTTGCAGAATTGTTTTAAATTTCGCTACATTTAAGGGTTTTCGAGCTTGAACTGCCCGTTTAAAGGCTATGTGAACTTTTGAAAGGCTATTTTATTTATAAAAAGTGCATGTTTGGTGCAACTTTATAAATACTTTTTTATTAAAAATTAGTTTTACTTAAGACACAGCTGCTCTGTATTCTCTATAGAGAGCAGCTGTATCTAGCACTATTCACTGAATGCGTCAGTCCCGCGGAGCCGACAGGTTCAGTGATAGCGGCTCCTGCATGTCTCTGTTCATAACTTAGATGTGATAGTTTAAAGGTGGGAGGGAACTGCACGTCCGACACAAAGGACCCGCTGTGACTAAAACCGTTAGGTACACGTGACTGACGGATTCAGTGAATAGTGAACGATACAGCTGCTCTGTATACAGAATAGAGCAGCTGTATCTAAAAAAGTAAAACTAATTTTTAATAAAAAGTATTTGTAAAGTTGCTTCAAACACACTGATACACCTTTTTATTTAAAAAAATAAAAGCCTTTCAAAAGGTGTACATAGCCTTTAAGGTTTTGCCACAGCGTCTCAATGGGATTCACGTCAGGACTTTGACTCGGCCACTCCAGAACCTTCATTTTGTTTCTTTTGAGCCATTCAGAGGTGGACTTGCTTGTGTGCTTCGGATCATTGTCCTGATGCATAACCCAACTGCACTGGAGCTTTAAGTCACAAAGTGACGGGCCAACATTCTCCTTTAGGTTTTCAGACAGAGAACAGAATTCATGGTTCCACCAATTATGACAAGTCCAGGTCCTGCAAAACCAAAGCAGCCCCAGACCATCACAGTACCACCACCATGTAGGACTGTTGATGTGATGTTCTTATGGTGGTATGCAGTGTTAGCTTTACACCAGATGTAACAAGACCCATGTTTTCCACAAAGTTATACCTTTGACTCATCAACCCACAGAATATTATCCCAAAAGTCTTGAGGGTTCATCGAACAATTTTTTGGCAAATGCGAGATGAGCCTGTGTGTTCTTTTTGGTCTGTAATGCTTTGCACCTTGTAACTCTTCCAAAGATGCCATTTTTGACCATTGTCTTTCTTATTATGAAATCAAGTACATTAATCTTGACTGAGGCAAGAGAGTCCTGCAATTCTTTAAATGTTTGTTTGAGTTCTTTCGGGATAAGTCGTCAATGCGCTCTTGGTGAAATTTTGGTAGGCCGGCCAAATCTGGGAAGGTTCACCAATGTTCCACGTTTTCTAGATTTGTGGATAATGCCTCTCACTGTGGTTCACTGGAGTCCCAGAGCCTTAGCAATGGCCTTGTAATCCTTTCCAGACTGGTAAATTACAAAAAACATACAAAACTGTAACCAAAAACCGTAAAAATGTAATTAAAAAATATTTTCTTTGTTGACAACGTTTTGTTGTCCCCAGATTTTAGGGACTTTGAGGACTTCTGTGCCTTTGTTGTGCCTGCAGTTATAAAAGTAACATCCAACCTCAAACAGTCACAGGTTATACCCACATTACTTAAGTGGATGCAATTCTGAAAACGCATGCACATCAGTCGCTGAGGTGAAATGTGGCCAAATGTAGTTCGATTCAGCTACTTTAGTGGCTTTAAAAGAGACCCTGTCACCCCTATACAGGACGGCATTTGTTGCAAAGACTGTTTCTGAAGACTCATTAACCGAGGTTCATTGTCCTTCATGGTGGTGCTATCCAAGTTTACTAAATGTACTTATTTCCACAGTGCAGTTTTGGTGTTTTTGTTTTTTTTTTAAAGAGTTTCTTTAGGCAAAAGCAATTGGACCATAAATGGAGGAAAAATTTATTGGTCTATTTTTGGATCCAGTTTTGGTTAAAGAAAATGCATTACAAGTTGCAATCAAAACGGCACTTTAAATAAGGCTTTATATAGAGATCATAGGTGTATAGGACATTCCAGCATTATAGTTTTACTGAGGACATCATTTACTTTGTATTGCCGGGCTATCAATGAGATATTACCAGTAATATAGCTGGGTGCATGGCCAGCATAAGACTATGTTCACATGAGGCAGTTTGGTGCATTCTTGTATAAAAAATTTTATGCTTCTGTTTTGTTTGGTTTTTTTTTTTATACTTTTCCTTCCCATAGAATCTATTCATGCCTTTGGCTAAAATGAAAACCAACCCAATAAAAACATAATTTGCCTGGCCAGGGTGAACCTCACCGCTTGCTTTTTCATTTGTGTATGTTTTTAGTTTTTATTTCTTTATCCAATTTTTTTTATTCTACCTATAGGGTATAAGATTTACTTCTACTGGTGTTCACATATTTTTCAAGACATTATTCAAAACAATAGGAATCCTTATCTATGTGAATATTCTCAGCCCCTGTTATACGTATCATTCCTGGGCATGGACGCACATGTATTTTCACTGCTGATTAAATTCTACAATGGTAGCAACGATTGCAAAGCCCAAAGCAAGTAGGTACAATCATTTTAGTGAATAGAAAAAAAAAATCATTCCATTAAGTACCACAGATCTAATCGCCACTGTCCCCCTCTGATGTAACTCGGGTCAGCTTCAGATGGTCTAATATGGCCGTATTCTAGCATCCATATAACAGACCCAGCACCAGCCCCTCTCCGTTCTACTGAGCAGATCACCATAGGGTTCTATGATCATCTAATTTCAATAGAATGGTGGCAAAGCAGATTTTGATTGCAGAGTTCTGGGTCCGAAATCAGCACCAAGCATCTCAATGAGGTTTGTAAAAAAAAAAAAAATCTCATACACATGCTGCAGAGACGGGCCATTCAAATGTATAAAAAAAAAAATCTGCCACAAAGTAATTGCTTTATATGACTTTTAAAATTCATGCTGCAACCCATTAGTTCTTGATATTGTTGGGTGGTCTCTTCTTCTAGATCCCCTAACGTTGTGACTCTGCTAATATGTCTGACACGTCATTAAAAATCTACTGGGGGGGGGGGGGGTGTCATATATGCGATAGAGCTAGAACTTTGAACTTTTTTTTAAATATCTACATATATTTTAAATGATCTTAAAGGTGAAGATGTGGGGTCACAATGGACATTCTGAGTCCGAAGAGATCTCATTGATCATGGTGACAAATTTATCTGTCAGACACCAGACAGACCAGAGATATCATCTTGAGATATGGCATCTTCTCTTTGAAACTTCTTTGTCTGACTTGTGCACGTGCAGTAGCCTATCTGTGGTGGCTACTGTGCTTATTCTGCGATTTGTACAAGTGCTACTGTGTGTAAAATCAGCATGAAGCCTTATCACTGGGTGTTGTAATGCTGACACACTGCTGAGGTGTTAAATGAGAATGCATAGAAGGAAGGGAAGCAGGATGGAGGATCCACGGCTCCTCTTTTTTATGTTGACCTGAGTACTTTAGGTAAGCCATATGAGACGTCCAAAATGTAGCCGAAGGGCCAAGGAAAGCTCCTTAGATCTAACTAATCTGTACTTTGCTTTAGCAATGCTGCTGTAAGGGAAATGGCACTTATTAAACGCCCCAACTCTTGCTTCATGTCAGGATTTTCTGGCGCACGATGCAAATGTCCATCAATCTCTAGACTCCAAAATGCAAAATATAGCCCATTATACTCTAGCCACCCAACCGTATTCCCCAGATCCATGGATCCTTTTTCTAAAATATTCAATTTAAAGAGGTTCCAGCACACTCGGAGTACAAAAATGGCCTAAATCTCTTCTAAGGTCACAACAATTGCCCTGCGTCAATTATTTACTTTATAAAATAGATTTTATTGGTGTATTTTCCCCTGCTGCGTGATTGCATACATGAAAAGTGCAGTGGTTCACCATGGAACTAAACTTCTGGAAGATGTCCGAATTGTTTCTTATTGTGAATTTTTAAATATACGTGTAGAGACAGAGAGACAGAGACAGATATAATTTTTGTAACGTAACTTTGTAGGTATTGATCAAATATTTCCTATTTGGTATTTACAACTCCTATGCGTTTCCATGGCGACAGACAACAAACTGTGTGTAGTCTAATTCAGCAGTCTAAGTTCACACAGCGTTTTTTTGCAGGCTTCCGTTTGGAAGTTTGAGGCAGATTTTCTTCTGCCTGCACGACGATATTCGCTGTGTTTTTCGCCCGCGACCATTGAGCGCCGTGGGCATAAACTCCGCGAAATACGCTTTCTCTGCCTCCTATTGATGTCAATGGGAGGTCAGAGGCGTAAACGCCCGAAGATAAGGCATGCCCCTTCTTTCTCCTGCAAGACGGTTTTACCGCTCACGGGAAAAAAAGACGCCTTCGCCTCCTATTGAAATCAATGGGAGGCATTTTCGGGCGGTTTTTGACTAGTTTTGCGGTGCGGTTTCCACGTCAAACTCGTCCAAAAAACTCAGTGTGAACATACCCATACGCTTTTTTTTTTTGTTCCTTCTTGCTAAGTTATTGAATTCCTGTAGGAGACCGTAGGGGACACATGGAGAAGACACTTATCGTGGAGACGTATAGGTCTACGTAAGAGCTTGTTGAAACAAATGGATAAGAAGTTTTCAATCCAAGATTACATGCAAAGTTGCTTCATTTTTAATTGTAGATACATTGGAGCAATAGAAGCAATGCTTCTAGGGGAGAAAATGGCTTTGTAGGATGGCGTTAGAGAAGAGCATGCCGCAATTTTTTCTTTTCTTTTTTTGTCTGAAAGTCTTGAAAATATGGATTCCCTGGCATGGCCCATATAACTCGGAGCCGTAATAATGTACTTTTTAATGTTACAGTTCTGAACCTGTGTCCCCGTTAATGTCAATACTTTATATCCTACAAGTGACCACACAATCTCCTAAGACTACAGGCTCACTCCAGGTTTTCCAAAAAGACAACGGTCTTCTCCACACACCAGGCAAAGTTAGCATGGCGTCCCTCCCTAGTCTATGCACTGGAGCTATACAAGTCATATGCTATTCTATGGTACCCATCCCCTGTGCTTATCACTCTCTGCAGGCAGAATTTGTGCCTTCCATGTCACAAATGAGGGAATAATTAATTTGTGATGAGACATTGTATAGAAAAATAAAACACATTACTTGACTTTCTTCATGTATTATAATTTACTGAAGAATATGTTATAGCGGAGATGGTTTTAATAATAAATGAATCCAGTACTGTGAAATGTATTCATCTATATGTAAAGCAGAGGACTTAAGAGTTATTGGTCACTGTGCTATGACAACATGTGTTCGTGTTGTGACAATGGCACCACAATTTGCAATTTCCTTTTGGTATAACATTTCCTTTTTTTTTTTTTTAAATCTGACCGCTGTTCTTGATTGTAATTTGTTTGTGTTTAAATCTTTCTCCATTGGTCAGTTTGTTTTAATTGACCTGCACATATACGGAGTGCAACTTTCCTGCTGCTTATTTGCTGCATAACATTTACCAAAATTCATATAATCTAATTTTTTTTATTGTGATTCTCAAAGTTTCCGAGTTTAGAATTGAAAGTACAGTCATCAATAGGGCAAGCATGTAAGATAATTTTAGGATTATGTGGAAAATATGTGGTAGCAGAGAAGTCACCTGTATCAATTGTTTTGTTCGCACTCTAAAATAAAAAAAACAAAACCGGAAATCGCCATTCTGTTACTGAATGTCACATGCAGTTGGTAAGTAAGGGAACGAATGACGTTGGAAGCACTCCTTTGAAAAGTATAAAACCCTAAGAAATATTTATTCAGGATAACAGTCACTGAGAATCACATATCCATACACCAATAAGGGTTGCTTGGGAATACTCCCATAAAAAAGAAAAATAGGACATTTACTTTAGCGAAATTCCCATTTCCTTTAGTCCAAGCAGCAGCACCAAAGAGTTAGTCTCTGCATGCTTCATTTTGCCATACACCAGGGATGTGGAAGCCTTCCTAGAGGCTAATAGGCTCTGAATCACTGCTTTAGACAGGCCTCAGGGTGATCAGATTTAACCTGGCTATCTATGGAAAAGTTAGGTGATCCCGTGAAATCAGGTCCTCCCTCAGAAGAAAGCTTCTAGAACGAACTCCTGCTGATGTGAATCGACTATGCAAACCATACTGCCTTTGGCCATGCCAGTGCTATCCGCATAATTTTGGCTTGATCCTCCTTGATCTTGTGCAAGTTTTGCAGGATCATGGTCACTGGTGGAAAACTATATGCCCTATGGAAATTCTAGGTGATGAAAAACCTTCAAAGTCTGCTGAATTTTTCAATTGACAATTGGGTTTCATTTCACTAGCCACACCCGAGCATAAATGACTGCCAGACCTGTTGAATAAACATCACTTAAATAGTAGCTGTCTGGCAATATGAAGCAGGCTAGGTCTCAAAATGCATCGCATGATGCCACGTTTTAAAGAGATCTATATACAAACGGCAAACAAAATCATTGTAATATTACAGTCGTGTGCATGGGGCCTTACTAAACGACCTCACAAAATCCAGTCTGTGGATAAAGGGGCTGATGTCCCATTATATTATAAGTCCCTGAGTAAAAAGGGAAATATAAAATCTCAATGGTTTCCTCATTTAGCCTTTGGATAGAAACCCAATTCAAGGTGTATCTAGCATTAATGCGACTTCGGTGTCCTTTCTGATTCAAGCCACATATAAAGGGGTATCGATAGGTCAAATGGGAGCCCGATTAGGATCTTCCTTAATTGATAAGTCTCCCTCAATGAGAAGAGGTAAGTGTCCAAAATTATGCATTTTGGGACAATTTTTGTGAATCCTGCTCAAGGTACAATAGATTTGGCGCAACTTGCTAGGCCTGTCAGACATTTTCCTTCTTTACGCCGCCTCATGGCTGGCATACATGTATACTAGTAATCTGCAGCAATTATGCCTATAATTTCAAAACTGTAAAGGTTGGAGAAGGTCACTTGGCACACACTATGTACTCTAGTTTCTGGTTCAGTTTAGAATATAATCCTAGCGCATTTTGCTTAAAAAAAATCAAGTGAAAACACAGCAGCATCCGTGTGTGCGCGATTTTAGAGCCTTGAGATCCATCCTCTCTATGCATTTTGAAACAAAAAATTACGGATATAGGAAGCTACAACTGAATATTAAAGTGATTGTAGACAAAATCCTTAGAGACAACAGTCTCCAATAATGGGCCAAGATGCAGGCTCAATGTGAGTTGCAATTGGCATTTGTTACGATCTATCAAACATTTAATAAAGGGTCTCGCGTATGAGGACTTCTCCTTGCAGATGGAACAGAAGGTAGGTTTGTGTATACAGTCACTCTGGACCTTTGTAAATTATCTTCACTCCCCCTACTGGTGTGGCAGGACTTCTCCCAAAGGAGTACTACGGCAGAATTTCTACTGTTACCCACAGATAACGTAGTAGTCAGGGTAAAAATGAGGTATTCCGTTGGCTATAGAATAAAAGGAGAACGCAATTGCTTAATTTGCCTCGGAGATGACATAACCGCTCCATCAAGCCTCTGGGGTGTTTCTATGCTGTGAATCAATTGTAGAGCAAACGCTCTGTTCACAGAATGGAGCCTTATAGTAAATGCATCTTTCGTGTTCAAGCAAACTCAGGCCTTTTTCTTCAAATCTCCTTTCTTGCCAATATAGACTTGTAGAACATGTAAAAAGTCTGTCTCGCAAGCTGCAGTCACATATCAGAGCTGCAGGGTCTGTCTCGCAAGCTGCAGTCACATATCAGAGCTGCAGGGTCTGTGTCGCAAGCTGCAGTCACATATCAGAGCTGCAGGGTCTGTGTCGCAAGCTGCAGTCACATATCAGAGCTGCAGGGTCTGTCTCACAAGCTGCAGTCACATATCAGATGTGCAGGGTCTGTCTCACAAGCTGCAGTCACATATCAGATGTGCAGGGTCTGTCTCACAAGCTGCAGTCACATATCAGAGCTGCAGGGTCTGTCTCACAAGCTGCAGTCACATATCAGAGCTGCAGAGTCGGTCTCACAAGCTGCAGTCACATATCAGAGCTGCAGGGTCTGTGTCGCAAGCTGCAGTCACATATCAGAGCTGCAGGGTCTGTGTCGCAAGCTGCAGTCACATATCAGATGTGCAGGGTCTGTCTCACAAGCTGCAGTCACATATCAGAGCTGCAGGGTCTGTCTCACAAGCTGCAGTCACATATCAGAGCTGCAGAGTCGGTCTCACAAGCTGCAGTCACATATCAGAGGTGCAGGGTCTGGCAACAGCTAAAAGTCCTTTATTATAAGTTACGAGCCCCTACGATGAGTTTTTCGGAAGGCTGACTGTACTACTAAAACACGCTGTTTGTGACATTTGTGTGGGTAATTGGACCTTTAGGACAGTTTCCATTGTCTTACAAATTTCCCTTAGTCCATCTCCCTCAGATTCAGAGCTTGAGAGGGATTTACCAGGCACCCTGCTTTTTTCCTTTCAATTTCTCTCTAAGGAAAGTGATAAAAAGTGTACTGTATGGCGAAACCTACAGGGGGGGGGGACCTGTATGGCGCAATCTACAGGGGTAGGGCTGTACAGAACAATATACAGGTGGAGGGCTGTACGGCACAATATACAAGGGGCACTATCTACAAGGGGGGGCTGTGTGTGTCACCCAGGGGAGGGGGGGGGGGTCCATTAAAAAGTTTGCTATGTGGCCCAGCCTTTCCTAGTTATGCCCCAGTTGGTGACGCGGTGGTCTCCACAACCCACAGCTGCCGTTTTGTATGTCATCCACTATACGGTTATCTTACCTTGTGTTCCAAACAAAAAAAGCAAAAAACAAAATTTAAAATGTTAAGTGGCAGTTAGAACGCACATAAACCAAGCACGGACTTAAATCATGAAAAAATTTATTTTAGTTACATATACATATATATATAATGTTAAAAGATTTCCATTAATAGTGTTTTATCAAGCATCTGTTAAGTGATGACATTTCTAATGTGAAATGCTATGTATGGTTCTCCACCTATTTCAAAGATCTGATTAGTGTTTTGCATTATCAGTAAACAATTCTATTTACATAGAGAAAAGTCCGTTTTTTTTTACCCCTCTGTCATGATACAGGAATTGGTTATAATTCAACATTTACACTCTCAGTAAAAAAACGTTGGTGTGCTTTATGCACCTTCTGCATGAAATATGTATATTTATGTACAAAATATCTCACAAGTAACATTAATTGACCTGTTAACATCAAAACACGCAACATAAAAAAAAAAAAAGTGTATTAAAAAAATAATAAACCACCGATAACATTTGGTCTCATTTTGCAGCTTCAGGACACTTATGCGCTTGCACTGTGATCTTTAAATGCATTTCCATAGAGTTTAAATTTAAAATAATCTGCAACAAATTGTATGACTGTAGCAGTATAGACTAGAGAATAAAATTTTAGTTTACCCTACTGGAGGAGATTAGAGTTGGTCTGGAAATTGGAATGGCAAAATTAAAATCTGCTGAATTAATACATTCCCAAGCAGAAAACTAAACTCCATCCTAACCTTGGTCCAGGGCATTTAATGTTATTTTAGCGCCATTAAAGAGGGAAGTTCATCCTTAACACTTGGGGCCTATTAGGCTGAAGACGCAGCAGCGCTAGTTGACTTGGCCATGTCAGTGTATGCCGCTCTCTGAAAGAGCCGCCGAACATTGATCTTCTGTGTGTGCAACTGGTCCTGAGAGTTTTAATGACTGATGGGGCAGTGTTAAACACTGGCCAGTCCTCCGCCATAGACCCCTAGATATGGTTCAACCCTTTAAAAGCACTAATGCATTTATATTTCACTGGTGGAGTTCTATGTGTCTAGAAGACCTGATTTAGTGTCTTTTGATGTGTTTAAAAATAAGACAGACATTAATACAAACATTTAAAACATCAGATGTGACGCCCAAAGCAATGTTCTTTAACTTCTGCCCTAAGGGTAATCTCTGCTCAGTATATGTTATACAGCAAGCCATTTTCTGCCCTCAGCACTTTGATAAGCTGCGGGGCTTCAAGATTGTAATTTAACGGTGTGATATGTCAAAACCATAAATATGTCCACACATTAACAAACATACATTTTGTTCAACAGGCATAAAATATTGCACAGGTTTTTCTTTTGTACAGGTGAAAGTAAGGATGACCAAATGGGTCATCTGCAAAGCAAATGGTCACCATCTGGTACGGACCAAACATTGGAAATAACACCTGGTTTGATTAAAAATTAGAAACATTCAAAGAAAACGTATTTGTCGGATAATACTGTAATAATAAACATGTCCATTGAACCTCTGTCTAGTGTATGGCAATGATGAACATTTGGCAAAAGGCAAGTGAAGGCAAGTAGAAGTTCTGTACATGCTGGGTCAGTCAGGTCTGAGGATGATCCACGTACTGTAACAACTAATTGTCAGGACTCGGATTAAAATACAAAAAAAAAAAGTCACAGTGATGATCAAACTGTAGTGGAGTAAGACTCTGTTCTTTTTGCCATTTGTTTTGGGACCACTCCATTAGAATCAGTAATGATCGTTAGTTCTTCTGGATCACTGTCACTGCTGTCCAAATCAGAAGGTACCAAAACCATCTTCCCATGCTTCTTGGCCAGGCCATAGTGAATGCCCCCCTGTTGTAGTGAGCTGGTGGCAAAATCTTCATCGGAGGAATGGAAAGACACATCATCTTCAATTATGTGATTGACTATATGGATCCCATCAAAAGTGTGTTGGCCTTGGAGGCCCCTTTGACTTTTTAGAAACTGTATCTGTAAAGAAAATTTATTATTTTTTTTTTAGTTTTGTTCACATTATTACAAAAAAACATCCATGTTCCTGCCAAATAATGGTGGCTACCATGAAATTACATACAGCAGCTTCAACTGATTTTTATGAACAGATTTTACTAGTAGTAAAGTATGGCAATACCCCAGGAAAGTATAGCTGTAATGACTGCACAACATAACAGCACAATGGTGTGACTATGTGATCACGTAACATGCACACTCAGCAAACAGCAAATTTAAGCATTCTGGTTTTATCAGCTCAGGTCAAAGACGAACTTTGGTTTATATTTGCTAAGGCCCCAACATCACACTAATGACATGCACAGAGGACATTTGGTAGCATTCCCAGCATACACCATGGGTAGATGTATTTTAAGAATTCCTGGGTGTCAGATGAATTATGTGATAGTACATGTACAGTACATAGTGATGACCTACAACTCCATTTATGACTAACAAGCCGGCCCTTGGGAACAGACTACCCCAAATCGTAGCAGGCTTCAAACTCACCTGGAGCTGACTGTTCCATTGAGTCAGGCATGTGTAGAAACAGGGGGAGTTAAAAAGATTGTGCCGATATTTTTTTTTTTACAAAAATGATTGAAGCCAATAAACAAGAAACATAAATAACAACAGGTCATACACATGAAAACATTACAAGGTATACCTTCTTAGGAAGTGTAAAAAAAAACAACATTCTTTTTTTATTGCTAATCAGAAGCGATCAGAAAGTTTTTAATACGGTGTGCCATTCAGCACTTTGATCGCATAATGGTGTCCTGCTCGGACTGATTTACCAGCACCTTAAGTGGCTGTAGATGTAAAGTCAAAACTATTTTACAATCCTTCTATCGATGGTAATAAAAACTTTGAATTGGAACTATGTAAACCTACTCCATTGGTCATAACATGTATTGCTCATGCTTTAAAGTCAACCCAATGAACTACTAGCCATATCGCCTGCTGAAATTTTTAAGCAAGGGTGAGAGATGCAACGTCAGACAGGGAGGTCTCGTGCAACCGTACAGCACCAGAACCTGCTCCTTCAGTGAACATTTTGGCAGGAGATGTGGCTTGTAGTTCATAATGGTCACTAAAGTTTTTTAAGCTGTTAGCGGTAAACATGATCCCGGAATTTACCATTATCCAAGAAATGTAAGTGTGAGGAAATGCACAAATATGATAGAATACAAACGTTTTTTTAATGAATATTCGGAAAATTGTAAAACATTGGCACCATAGCAATAAAAAAAAAAAAAAAAATACTTAAGAGCTCTACTACATATCCTAGCCTGTCTGGTCAAACAACATGTATACATAGTTGTGTTTTTTTTCAGTTTTTTATTTCTTAAAACTCTACATGAAATCAATCTGCAGATATACACCAATCTTCACTGTATGTGAAAAGCACACAAAAATACAAGCTGAGGAGAGGACACTAATCAAGTCACAGGTTCCCCTGACCACAACCACTGACAAATCAGCCGACACACAAGGAAAACCAGAACAGTGAAGCCTGGACTGTATGCTGTGGAGTAAGGGAGCATTGGACTTCTAATTTCAATAATCGAATAATTTTAAGACCTAAAAGACAGCGTTCTATGGAAATATTGCAGATTTAAAGTGAACCTATTGCTGTAAAAAAAAATACAAAATAAAAAAAATGAATGTGCCGGTTATTTAATGTCAGTACGTTTGTGATATTGATTTGGGAACATGGAGGAACCAAAAATAGAATAAAAGGAACCATTGTGAAGGCCAAAATTAAGTGGAGAATCGGGAAGGAACAAAGATGCTGGAATTGTTGAAGAATCAGCAATAGTAAAAAACACTGAAAGCCGCACAACTAATTAAAATTAGAACAATAGAAGACCTACAGTTTGAAAACAGGCTGTACCCCAGGAGCAGTGCAAGATAAGTAAAGGGGTTTTCAACACAACTATCACCACATGTGTTATAAAATGTGTGATTGGTGCAGGTACCACCTATCGGGAGAGCACTGGTGCACAGACTCCCCATGCACGCAACAAGTCGACTGCCGCATCCCGATGGAATGAATGAATGGCCATGATGCTCTCCCCATCTAATCTATGTGCGTTACAGAAACGGGGACAACTGTTATTGTGCTCAGCCAACATTAGAGAGAGGTATAAGATCATGGAATACTTCCAAACGTCATCCTATACATTTGATCAACTTTCGTTTAATCAAGACTACCATTCTCTAGGGACTGGATTATCTTTTAAAAACTCCACTCGTAGCATGGTTGCAGCCAGCTTTAAAAATCAATAGTGGCTACCATTTGTGAACCCAAGCCTGGCCCAAGATAACAGGGTCCCCACTAACAGGAGAAATGACCACAAGTCCCATGTCTTACACCACATTATGTGAACAACTTTCTTTACTATTTACAGCAGACTTTTTGTACGAGTCCACATGTCCATTCCCTGATTATACCAGTAATATGAAATCTGCATTGACCTGTAATTATGTGATCTTTTTATTACTGTAGTACTAATTAAGCGATTTACATTTTATTTGGTAGTGTTGCCCTGTGACTGCAAATCTGAAATATTTCTCAGAACTCAACAGCTCAGCGAGCTGTGAAAATAAACACCACCAGGTCTATTTCTGCCTGCACATTTCCCATGTAGCAGTAAAGTGCGTTTGTGGGGATGTCCCACAAAGGGGCAGTGTCATTTACAAAGAAACTATACGTCACAAGTACACAAGCAAATATAGAAACAATTTAACACTTAGGCAAACGTTAAAAGGCTATGAAAATCTTTGGTTTTTTTTAAGTTTTCAATGTATCATGGTATTTTAAGCAACTTTTTAATTGTTTAGGGGTCAGAAGAAGCGCGAAACAGGCTGTAACCGGCCACGCAATCAGCTCTGTCCTCCCTTGTACGCTTTTTTTTTTGCTGGATGCCACAATAAAAAGAAAGAAATACAACCATATGGGTGAGTGCCGTAATTTCCCCTTCCTCACTACTTGTTTTTAATTGTTTATTACATTTTTTTACCTTTTTCTTTTAGATAAAGCTTGTATGTATCCTGGATACAGAGCAGCTGTATCTTGCGCTCAAACGCTAATCCGTCAGGTCAGCGGGACTGATGGCTTCAGTGACATCGGGTCCTGCATGGATCCACCAGTTATCGATCATATCTAAGGTATAAACTTAGATGTGATCGAAACAGGTGGATCCACACAGGACCCGCGGTCACCAAAGCAGTCAGTCCCGCTGACCTGACTGATTTGAGCACAAGATGCAGCTTCTATGTATCCAGGATACATACAAGCTGTATCTCAAAAAGTAAAAAATGTTTAGGGAAACATTTTGTAGTTCTATTCACCAGTTTCTTGTAATGCTGTGTGGCATCCAGTTGTCCGTTTTGATATTCCAGCTCATACTGAGGTTGTCACCAAGTGTTGCCCAAACTCCTAAATGATAAATCTGCATAGCTAGGCTGCAAAACAGAACCAAGGGATTCGAGTGGGGATATTTCCTATTGTTTTGGTTAAGCTGCATGAAAACACCTGTAATGGGACTATATTAATTGTCACCCTGGCGGAGTGTTTTCCCAGCAGGTTAACCCCTTAACACTGCCTGTATTTTGGACCTTAGGGGCCGAGAAATATTTTTAGTTTTTTCATTGTTGAAAATCAAGAGCCATAACTTCTTTTTTTCCGTGGGTGAAGTTGTAGGAGAACTTGTTTATTGCGACACTAATTGTACTTTTCAATGACACCATTTTAGGGTAGAAATAATTTATTGATTAGCATTTATAAAAAAAAAATATTGAAAGACTGCATAAAAGACAGCAATCACTCAATTTTTTTGCGTCTTTTCTCTGCTGCTTACCAAGTTAATGTAATTCTACCTGGTGGTACATTTCTGGCGACACCAAATAAATAAATATATCTATATCTACACACACACACACACACACACACACACACACACACACACACACACACACACACCGTTTTCTTACATTTTAGTACTTTTGAACAATAAAAATGTTTTATATAAAAAGTTATTTGTTTTCTGCATTCCAAGATCCATCGTTGTTTTTTTCAGTCAACGTAGCCATATGATGGATTGATTTTTGTGGAACAGGTTGAAGTTTTTATTGGTACAATTTAGGGGTACATATAATTTGATTTTTATAATTGTTTTTTGTGGGTGGGGGAATAATAAAAAAAGCAGCTATTTCCCCTATCAGTTTTTACATTTATTTTTTTTTTACCATATAGCGTAGAGTAAAAACATCAAGCCAACTTAACGATTGTGGCGATAGAGGGAGAAGTTCCCCCGGTCAGCCTATCAAACACCTTTATATGCTGCGGTTACTATTGACTGCAGCAACTCAGGGGTTAAACGATCGGAGACCAGCTTTATTGGTTTCTGATCAGTGACCTGTGCCCAAGGATGTTAGAAATAACCTGGGCACCGGGATTGTACAAGCATAAGTGCTGCAATCTTCTTCTGAAACACCACCATAGAAAGAAGAAGTCCCCTAAACAGCCGCCGCAAAAACACTATACGGTGATTGCTCAGGGGTTGAGTTAGGATTCACATATGTAGTTATTTGCACCAAAGCCAGGAGTGAATCTAAAAGTATAAAAGGAAATCCTGATACATCTCTGTTCTAGCCACTTCTGTGTTTAGGATGGATTCACGCATTTCAGCTAAAAGACTGACAAAACTTTTCATTAAAGGGTTATTTTCTTTTTATATAGTGATGGCATATCGCTAGGATATGCCATGACTTTATGACTGGCAGAGGTCAGACCGCCACTTGAATTGGGCTGTGCTGCAGTTCTCTGCACAGTGGGTGGCCGGGGCACCGCTGTGCAAGAAAAAAAACACTGAAGAGGGCACAGCACTAAATCAGCGCTGTGGCCTATTCTCTCTCAGGATGGGTTGCGGTCCAGTGGTCAGAACCTCAATCATTAAGCGATATGCCATCATTTTATAATCTGGGAATACCCCTTTAAATTCCTAGTTTACTAGGGGGTGTTATCCCTTCCATATCGTCAAATCATAAGATATTAGTGTTTGTACCAATAACAAAATGTAAAAAAAAGTAGTCACATTTCTGTGGTCTGCAGGATACATATGGGTTGCATGTATATCTTGTAATCTCTTTAGCCACCCCTGTAATCTAGGTAGAGCAGGCAGATCTTGCAACATCCAACAGGAAGCAGGCAGATGCCAAGCAACCACCGAGAACCATAAAAACAGGACAAAGCGAAGGCTGATAAATCATTGGATTTCAATGGTTTGCAGGGAGCAGGAAAAGGGGTAAAAAGAGATTTATTATGGTTTAGAACAAAAATAGTTTTTTCTATATATACAGTTTTCATAAGTTTACAAACCCCAGGCAGAATTTGTAAGATGTTTACCATTTTTAGAAAATATGACTGATCCTGCAAAACACCATTCGTTAATTTAGAAATACCTGTCAGGTGAGTAATTTATCATCAGAATTGTGTATCCTTTATTAATAATAATGGACACACAAATTGTCGTCAACAAAAGCGTACATACCCTTAAATGTTCGGGCTGATCATAAACACTCAGGTTGAGACGGCAATGAACGGTCAGTAGCCACACGTGCCTTGTTTGATTAATTCCCCATTGACTATTTATACACCGACACGAATTACAATCAAATGCTCAACGCAGGTTTTCTGGCGTAGAAAAGTCGCAAATGCCACAGAAGTCACAATATAAGGAGGCAAATATAATTGTAACTTTTGCAACATTTATGCCACTCACATCACTTTACCAAAAAGTGAATGGGGCCATCCACGGCTCAACCAATTTACTATAACTTACACCTGAAATTGCCATAAAATACAGTGCAAATCAACGCCAGCACAAAGCTGGCATAGATTTGAATTTGTGGTGCACGGCCGGCCAAAGATGTGCCAAAGATGCGCACGCCTCTTAATAAGTCAGGTGCATTTTACTTCATCCCTCTTTAGATAAAGACCCACATCGGTAATACCAGTCTTAATAGTTTCCCCCAGTGAGTTTCTTAGCTCTTGAGAAACCCTTGTGAATTTCATCTAGGCTGCACTGACTTTGAACCAAAACTATTGAAGCAGGGGGAAAGCAAAAGAACAATCAATCAGAGGATCTGCCAGCAAAAATAGTTCAACTTTGCCACAACCATAAGGCCGGATTTACACGAGCGTGTGCGTTTTGCGCACGCAAAAAACACGGCGTTTTGCGTGCGCAAAAGGCACTTAGCAGCTCCGTGTGTTATCACCGTATGATGCGGTTGCGTGCTTTTCTGTTTTCATTCATCCTTTTCAGTGCTGTTGCGCGAATCACGCGCGTCCCACGGAAGTGCTTCCGTGTGGTGCGCGTGATTTTCACGCACCTATTGACTTCAATGGGTGCGCGATGCGCGGAATACGCACAAAGAACGGACATGTCGTGAGTTTTTCGCTGCGGACTCATGCTGTGTAAAAATCACGCAACTGTCTGCACGGCCCCATAGACTAATATAGGTCCGTGCGACGCGCGTGAAAATCAGGCGCGTTGCACAGACGTATATCCCGTTCGTCTGAATAAGCCCTAAATGTTATGTTTGGACAGGAGTCAACAAGGCCTATGAAAAGTAGCCCACCATCCCTACCGTGAAGTATGGAGGGGGATCTCCACTGTTTTGGAGGCGAGTGATTTTAGTCAAAGGCAGGATAAATGCAGCAAAAAATACTGTACGGGAATTTGCATTTTTCAGCCAGGATGCAGTGCATGGGACGCACTTGGACTTTCCAACATGACAAGGATCCAAAACATAATATCAAGTCGACTCTTCAGCGGCTGCAGCAGAAGAAAGTGAAGGCAAAAGACGATATGGAGAACGAAGGGTGCGCAAACTTTTGCTTTAATGCTATGGTGTGTTTATTTTGTGATTGTGATAGCAGGAGACGGTCTACAGCAGTGGCCCTCCAAGTGAATAATAGCCCTGCAGACTCCTGGATCCTGTGAATGAACAGCTAAGGAAGGCTGTTGTGTTGTGAACTGCAGGAATTGCTCCTAATTGTAAAAAGTGCTTACAATAGTAATATTTTAGGTAATCGCTCATAAAGCAATATCCTCATATAATCTATAAAGTGTCTCCAGTGGTGGCTATTACCCGCTATTCTATTCCTGGTAAACCTACACAGCTGCTCCAGGCACTGAAGGCCCCTTTCTCACGGCATTTAGGTCAGTATTTTGAAGCAAAATGCAGGAGTGGAACCTACACAGAGAAAGTAGAATAGAAAGATTTGTACCTCTTCCATGTTTTGGACCCCCTCCTCATCTTGGCTTACAAATACTGGAACAAAAATCTGATCATAATACTGCCATCTGAATGAGGCCTAAGAGTCATGGACTGAACCCTGGTCTATTTCTTGACTTCCTGCCCCTACAAAAGAAAAACTTCCTGAGTAATAGGAGAGAGCAGGAGCGAAACGATCAATTCCATCAACAGAATAGAAGTGACATTTAAAGCACCTATATTCGGTCAATGGAGGGAGCCTGTATCCTACCAATGGTGCTGAGCAGAAGAAACATTCAGAAAATAGGTATATTTCAAACTCTGAAAATTCAGTTTGCAAATATATATGTTAAAGGGTAACTAGACTCTTAAAAAACATTTGACATGTCAGAAGTTTTAATTGGTGGAAGACAGAGCACCGAGACCCCCACCAATCACTAAAAAGCAGCAGTAGAAGTGCTCGGGTGAGCGCCTGTGCCGCTTCGTTTCTGATCGGCTTTCCTCTGAGCGGTGTATGGGCTGAAAGTCTATGAGTCTGTGCATAGCCGTTCAGAAATGAAGCGACAGCGCTCACCCGAGCGCTTCTGCTACTTCGCTTTAACAAAATCGGTGGGGGTCTGAATGCTCGGACTTCCACTGATCAAAACTTTTGAGATGTCACGTCAAAAGTATTTTAAAAGTTTAGTCACCTTTTAAGGTGCCTTAAAAAGATGAGCCTTTGTTTCAATGGCACCCAAAACCTTCCTAAAACTTTGTCAAAGTACTGATACAGAGTCTGACTAGAAATCTAACAGAATCTGCATCACCGTCTTCCTATTACATCCCATGTACCCAACTGCGCAAAAAGTGATTTGTATTTCCCGTCCCTCTCCTTACGGATGATCCTTTCTTTTGGAAGGAGGACACCATTTTCAGGTTGAGTTGCTGTATTGGTTAGAATGTGCTGAATTTCTCACTTCATTTTTCCATTAGTGAGTTCATTACCAGGTTCTCCGGAAAACAACACGGTTGACTGAGCTCTGGATACAATTCTGTCTAGAAATACGGTGTACAAATAACATTGTAATAGTAATAGTTGCTATAAATTAGCAAGACCGATATGTTGCTGATATAATTTATGTCATCACTTTGTTTACATGAGCTGCAAAATGAAGGAATCATTTGGTTAGAACTCACAGGAATACAAATGGTCAGTATAAACTCAAAGCTAAAAAATATACCAAAGTATTTTTTTAGTATTTTTTATAAATCAATGTATTTAGTAAAGATTGTAGGATACGGCTTACAAACCAACAAACTTTATCTGATGAAACGTTTGCTGCGCAGGCATTTTTAAACGGATGCACTAAAAATGCAAAACAGACAATTGGTAGAATTAGGACAGGTTAGGTCTATAGTTGCTGCAGTTAAGGGACCGATTGGCACAAATTGTGCAGAGAAAAACAAAAACAAAACCGGGTAGAATGTCTGTAAGTACTACCGTAGTTGATTATACATAGAAAGCCATTACTACACTTTACCTCAGATATTTAGCATGGCAGCTAATCACCAATGCCAAGCAAGTACGACTGGAGAACAGTGCCATCTAGTGGACACTGCAATAATGATTCACATTAAACGGACGCCAATCATTTTATTTTCTATTTTGAATAAAATATATAGGTTTAGATGTGGTTTTTCTACATTAAGGAGGCTTATTACTATTGGTGACAGCAGTGTATGGCTGTCTATGAGAAATTACCTCCCTCTTAGCTTTTCACAGCTGTATTCAGAACAGTATTTCCTCAACAGTGGTTAAAACCAAATTAAGGTTAAGTTCTATTTTGCTGCCAAATTCTCAGTTCTGTTTAACAAAAGTATTTTCAAAAGGTGCTCAGTACTGCACGGCTTATTTTATGAAAAGAAGAATAATGGCGGCATATTCACACTTCTAATATGGCTCCGGATGTCGGCCACTCACCAGTCTGTACAGCTATCTAATATTTATGTATTAACTGAATTGCAGCAATGGGCAGCGAAGAGAATTCTACTTCTCCCAAGATGATCCGGTCTGTAGAACGTACAAAATAAATAAATTATATCTATCTCATACCTCCCAAATGTCTCTCTTGGAGGGACAGTCCCTACTTTTTACCATAATCACGGTCCCATTTTGCGCCTTTAAAAAGTCCCCCTTTGTGTCCTGATAGATTTCCATTAGTAGATCTACCGTATAGCCGCAGAAAGCATCAATCTGGCTTCTCAGTGCATATTAGACCCCAACTTCTATATGGTTTATAAGATTTGTTGCACTTTGGATAATTTTCCTGATAACGTGCAAATGAAAGCTATTTAGGCATATAGACATGTATTAAAAATGGATCTTTCACAAAATGAACCATTAGGGTACGTGTACATGATCTCTTTTCAGACGTAATGGAGGCGTTTTACGCCTCGAATTACGCCTGAAAAGACGGCTCCAATACGTCGGCAAACATCTGCCCATTGCTTGCAATGGGTCTTACGATGTTCTGTGCAGACGAGCTGTCATTTTACGCGTCGCTGTCAATATACGGCGCGTAAAATGACGGCTCGTCAAAAGAAGTGCAGGACACTTCTTGGGACGTTTTTGGAGCAGTTTTCTCATAGACTATTGAAAACCTCTCCAAAAACGGCCGTAAAAAACGCAGCGAAAAACACGAGTTGCTCAAAAAACGTCTGATTATCAGGAGCTTGTTGTAAAACTCAATAAAATTTGTTGAAAAAGAAAATCAGGAGCTGTTTTCCCTTGAAAACAGCTCCGTATTTTCAGATGTATTTTGTTAATCGTGTGAACATACCCTAAGCGTGCCTCTAAGGGTATGTGCACACACACTAATTACGTCCGTAATTGACGGACGTATTTCGGCCGCAAGTCCCGGACCGAACACAGTGCAGGGAGCCGGGCTCCTAGCATCATACTTATGTACGATGCTAGGAGTCCCTGCCTCGCTGCAGGACAACTCTCCCGTACTGAAAACATGATTACAGTACGGGACAGTTGTCCTGCAGCGAGGCAGGGACTCCTAGCATCGTACATAAGTATGATGCTAGGAGCCCTGCTCCCTGCACTGTGTTCGGTCCGGTACTTGCGGCCGAAATACGTCCGTCAATTACGGACGTAATTAGTGTGTGTGCACATACCCTAACAATCCAAAAAGTTGGTAAGTAATCGGTTGTTGTCGAAGACAAAACGGCCGCAGACAAGAGATAAAGTATTAAGTATTTATGGCATTTTCACACCTATCAGGAGAGCGGGTGTCTGCTTACCTCCCACTCTATGAGCCAGGGTGGCGAGCCGCTAACAAGTCGCGTCTATCTCACTCTGGTGGACTTGGGCCATAGTTCTCATATTGAGGGGGTTGTCTGTGATGGGATAACCACTTTTAGGCCTCAGTATGTGAACACTTCACTGTATAGTCTTGACAAGCTAGTAGCCAAACCACAGGATAATTAATTTCCCCTCCTATTCTGTCAGAACACGCATGATCCAGTTAATAATGGTATATTAAACGCATTGCAAAAAAATGCAATTCCCTAATTCCAGACCGTGTGTCTCAAAACCAGAATTCCTCTTTAATACAGACTAGGCAGGGCAGCACTGCCTCAAGTACAGTAGTCAAGCTTCCCTGACTGCTCCAAATTCACATTTTCATTATGGACCCCCTTTAGTTCCAAATCTAACTACCACTCCTCATGTAAAAACGGAAACTTTTTAGGATTGTATTTACTTTAGGTTATGAGAGATTGGGGGAAGTGTTAAGCTACCTACACACATGGCAGATAAATTGCAGAATTTCACAGCAAATTTTGCTGCAGATTTCAGCCCTTCAACATTGAAAAGGGTGAAATCCACTGTGAAAATCCAGAACAGAATGAGAATGCTGCGATTTGGAAATCCACAGCCTGTTCTAAAATCTGCATGGAAAACGTTCAACAGCACGGTAACCGATTTGGTAAAACTCATCCATTTGGCCTGCAACAGTTTTACGCTGCAGATTTTCGCCAGCCAATCCAGATGCAAAATCTGCACTAAATCAGTCTCGTGTGCCTTAGGCCAAATTCAGGTGACAGTAGTATACGTCCGTGTGACGGCGGTTAAAACAATGGCCGTCACAAAAACGCATGTATTTCAATGTGGCCGTTCACACGGCCGTTGTTTCAACGGACCGGGTGAAGGGTCCGTTGAAAAATAGAACATGTCCTATTTCGTTCCATTTTCACGGATCCCTCGATACTCAAAGTCTATGGGGATCCTTGAAAACAGCACCCGAACGGGGACAACTCGCACTTGAAAAACGGCCGTCTTTCACATCCCAATTCGGCCTTAGAGTTCACTTAAGAGAAAAACATTGCTATTCATAAAGTAAGTAATTCTGATTAGTATATTATGGACTCTAGAATAGAAATGCGATTTCCTAATATATTACTATAAACCTACTCACAGCAAATGCATCTAAAAGAGGATTTCAGAAAGCTCACATCTATTGTCAACAATTCAATGCCTTGGTTCTATGGAGGGCCATCTACACAGTCGGTAACGCAAGTGAACCACTTCACGCAAAGTTCAATGTTTCTCAGGGTACAAATGTACAAGGATCCATTGCAAACCTCTCTATAATTCATGGTCCAAAGCTTATATTGCCGGATTTGGCATGGAGAGCGAGATCTTCTTACTACTTGAATGAGCTTATATCAAACCGGTCTATTTAAAAAAATAAAAAATATTTTACCAGCAGATTAACCCCTTCCCTCTTTAGCCACTTTTGACCTTCCTGACAGAGCCTCATTTTTCAAATCTGACATGTTTCACTTTAGGTGGTAATAACGTTGAAATGCTTTCACCTATCCGGGCGATTCTGAGATTGTTTTCTCGTGACACATTGGACTTTAAGATAGTGGTAAAATTTGGTCGATACATTCAGTATTTAATTGTGAAAAACACGAAAATATAGTGAAAAATTGCAAAAATTTGCATTTTTCTCAATTTAAATGTATCTGCTTGTAAGACAGGCAGTTATACCACACAAAATTGTTGCTAATTAACATCCCCCATATGTCTACTTTAGATTGGCATCGTTTTTTGAACATCCTTTTATTTTTCTAGGATGTTACAAGGCTTAGAACTTTAGCAGCAATTTCTCACATTTTCAAGAAAATTTCAAAAGGCTATTTTTACAGGGGCCAGTTCACTTGTGAAGTGGCTTTGAGGGCCTTATATATTAGAAACCCCCAAAAAGTCACCCCATTTTAAAAACTTCACCCCTCAAAGTATTCAAAACAGCATTTAGAAAATGTCTTAACCCTTTACACATTTCACAGGAATTAAAACAAAGTAGAGGTGAAATTTACAAATTTCATATTTTTTTGCAGAAATAAATTTTTAATACAATTTTTTTTTATAACACAGAAGGTTTTACCAGAGAAATGCAACTCAATATTTGTTGCCCAGTTTCTGCAGTTTTAGGAAATATCCCACATGTGGCTCTAGCGTGCTACTGGACTGAAGCACCGGCCTCAGAAGCAAAGGAGCACCTAGTGGATTTTGGGGCCTTATTTTTGTTAGAATATATTTTAGGCACCATGTCAGGTTTGAAGGGCTCTTGCGGTGCCAAAACAGTGAAAATCCCCCAAAAGTGACCCCATCTGGGAAACTAGACACCTCAAGGAAATTATCTAGGGGTGTAGTGAGCATTTTGACCGCACAGGTTTTTTACAGAAATTATTGGAAGTAGGCCGTGAAAATTAAAATCAACATTTCTTCAAAGAAAATGTAGGTTTAGCGATTTTTTTTCTCATTTCCACAAGGACTAAAGGAGAAAAAGCATAGCAAAATTTGTAAAGCAATTTCTCCCGAGTAAAACACTACCCACATGTGGTAATAAATGGATATTTGGACACACGGCAGGGCTTAGAAGGGAAAGAGCGCCGTTTGGCTTTTGGAGCTCAAATTTAGCAGGAATGGTTTGAGAGGCGATGTCACATTTACAAAGCCCCTGAGGGGACAAAACAGTGGAAACCCCCCACAAGTGACCCCATTTCGGAAACTACACCCATTGAGGAAATTATCTAGGGGTATAGTGAGCGTTTTGACCCCACAGGTTTTTTGCATAAATTATTGGAAGTAGGCTGTGAAAATGATAATCTAAATTTTTTCAAAGAAAATGTAGCTTTAGCTAATTTATTCTCATTTCCACAAGGACTGAAGGAGAAAAAGCATAGCAAAATTTGTAAAGCAATTTCTCCCGAGTAAAACAATACCCCACATGTGGTAATAAACGGTTGTTTGGACACACGGCAGGGCTTAGAAGGGAAAGAGCGCCATTTGGCTTTTGGAGTCCACATTTAGCAGGAATGGTTTGCGGAGGCCATGTCACATTTACGAAGCCCCTGAGGGGACAAAACAGTGGAAACCCCCCACAAGTGACCCCATTTCGGAAACTACACCCATTGAGGAAATTATCTAGGGGTATAGTGAGCGATTTGACCCCACAGTTTTTTTGCAGAAAATATTGGAAGTAGGCCCTGAAAATAATAAATCTACATTTTTTAAAAAAAAATCTAGGTTTAGCTAATTTTTTCTCATTTCCAGAAGGACTGAAGGAGAAAAAGCACCACAAAATTTGTAAAGCAATTTCTCCCGAGTAAAACAATACCCCACATGTGGTAATAAACGGCTGTTTGGACACACGGCAGGGCTTAGAAGGGAAACAGCACTATTTGGCTTTTTGAGATCACATTTAGCAGGAATTGTTTGCGGAGGCCATGTCACATTTGCAAAGCCCCTGAGGGGACAAAACAATGAAAACGCCCAAAAAGGGACTCCATTTAGGAAACTACACCTCTTGAGGAATTCATCTAGGGGTGTAGTAAGCATTTTGACCCCACAGACGTTTCATAGAATTTATTAGAATTAGGCAGTGAAAATAAAAACAGTCCTTTTTCTTCAATAAGACGTAGCTTTAGCGCAAATTTTTTCATTTTCTCAACAAATAAAGGAAAAAAAGAACCCAAAATTTGTAAAGCAATTTCTCCCGAGTACGGCAATACCCCATATGTGGTCATAAACTGCTGTTTGGGCAAACGGCAGGGCTCAGAAGGAAAGGACCGCCATTTGGAGTGCAGATGTTGCTGGATTGGTTTCTGGGCGCCTGTGGGCCCAAAACAGTGGAAACCCCCCAGAAGTGACCCCATTTTGGAAACGACACCCCTCAATGCATTTACCAAGGGGTGTAGTAAGCATTTTAACCCTGCAGGTGTTTTGTAGAAATTAGTGTTCACTCGATGTTGCAGAGTGAAAATGGGATTTTCTTCCATAGATATGCCAATATGTGGTGCCCGGCTTGTGCCACCATAACAAGACAGCCCTCTAATTATTATGCGGTGTTTCCCGGTTTTAGAAACACCCTACATGTGGCCCTAATCTTTTGCCTGGACATATGACAGGGCTCAGGAGTGAAGAGTACCATGCGGAGTGGAGGCCTAATTTGGCGATTTACAAAGTATTGGTTCACAACTGCAGAGGCTCAGATGTGAAATAATAAAAAGAAACCCCTGAGAAGTGACCCCATTATGGAAACTGCACCCCTCAAGGCATTTATTAAGAGGTGTAGTGAGGATTTTCACCCAACAGGTCTTTTCCATAAATGAATGCACTGCGGATGGTGCAAATTAAAAATTTATATTTTTCCCTAGATATGCCATTCAGTGGCAAATATGTCATGCCAAGCTTATGACACTGGAGACACACACCCCAAAAATTGTTAAAAGGGTTCTCCCGGGTATGACGATGCCATATATGTTGAAGGAAACTGCTGTTTGGGCACGCTGTAGGGTTCAGAGCCGAGGGAGCACCATTTGGCTTTTGGAGAGCGGATTTTGCTTGGTACTAAATTTGTTTGAGTATTGCTGGTGTTTTATAATGTGGGGGTACATGTAAGCGGGGCGGAGTATATAAGGGGCATAGTCAGGTGGTATGAAAAAAAATTAATAATCCATAGATGTGTGTTACGCTGTGAAGCAATCCTTTCCGCACAGGCCAGTGTCGCACTGATAAATGGTGTCATTTCTTATCCCCCTTTTGGTCCACACTCTGCACCTTTGTAGTTTGAGGAATTTTGCTGTGAAGTGTTGTCCTGGTATAATACGGGCACCGTCGCTTCCAGCGGATATGTTTGGGCCTCCCTTTCCTGGTTCCCTAATTTTAGGTCCTTGATAAATCGCCTCTTCAAACAGAAGAAATGTTCCCCTCGGGCACAACTGCATATTTTTTTATTTCCTGACTTATTGGAGCCATAACTAATTTTATTTTTCATAGACGTAGTGGTATGAGGGCTGGTTTGTTGCGGGATGAGCTGTAGTTATTATTGGTACCATTTTGGGGTACATGTGACTTTTTGATCACCTTTTATCCTATTTTTTGGGATGCCAGGTAAACAAAAAAACGCAATTCTGGCACAGCTTTTTTCGTTTTTTTTTATACAGCGTTCACCATGCGTTATAAATTACATGTTAACTTTATTCTGCGGGTCCGTACGATTCTGGCGATACCGAATTTATAGCATTTTTTTATGTTTTACAACTTTTTTCACAATAAAATTACTTTTGTAAAAAGAATGTATTTTTTTTCTGTCGCAAAGTTGTGAGAACCATAACGTTTTAATTTTTTTGTTGACGGAGGTGTATGAGGGCTTGTTTTTTGCGGGACGAGCTATAGTTTTTATAGGTACCATTTTTGGATACGTGCATCTTTTTGATCACTTTTTATTCTAATATTTGTAGGGCAAAGTGACTAAAAAACAGAAACTCTGGTAACGTTTTTTACGTTTTTTTTTACGCTGTTCACCGCGTGCAATAAATAATACAATATTTTGATACCTCAGGTCGTTACGGTCGTGGCGATACCAAATACATATGGTTTATTATTATTTTTCAATAATAAAGGACTTGATAAGAGTAAAAGGGGGATTGTGTTTTATTTGATTACTTGAAACTTTTATTGTTTTCAAACTTTTATTTTTTGCACTTTTTTATAGTTTTTTTTACACTTTTCTTCAAGTCCCACTAGGGGACTTGAAGGTCCAACGGTCAGATTTTTTTTTTTCTAATACATTGCACTACCTATGTAGTGCAATGTATTAGATCTGTCAGTCATTCACTGACAGCAAGCCGATTAGGCTTCGCCTCCCGGCGGGGCCTAATAGGCTTCCGTAATGGCAGAGCAGGAGACCATTGTGTCTCCTGTTGCCATAACAGCAGTCGCCAGTCCCGATTGCCTGTCAGGGCTGGCGATCTGCTAGTAACCGCTACGATGCAGCAATCGCTTTCGATTGCTGCATCGAAGGGGTTAATGGCAGGGATCGGAGCTAGCTCCGGTTCCTGCCGTTACAGGTGGATGTCAGCTGTACAGTACAGCTGACATCCACCGCTGATGACGCCGGATCAGCTCCTGACCCGGCGCCATCTTGCCGGCAGCTACGGAAGCCGATCAGGCTCCGCCGCCGGGCGGATCTTGACCGGCTTCTGTGCTAGGCAGACCGGGAGGCCAGTATTAGGCCTCCGGTTGCCATTGCAGCCACCGGAACCCCGGCAATTTCATTGCTGGGGCTCCGATGAGCTGCAAACACCTTAAGTGCAGCGATCGCGTTTGAGCGCTGCACTTAAGGGGTTAATGGCGGGGATCGAAGCTAATTTCGGTCCCCGCCGTTACAGTCGGATGTCAGCTGTAAGATACAGCTGAGATCCGGTGATGATGGCACCGACTCCGTTTCTGAGCCGGTGCCAAACATTTGACGTACATGTACGGCATTTTGCGGGAAGTCAATGCTTTCCATGACGTACATGTACGTCAAATGTCGGGAAGGGGTTAAAGGGATCCTGTCATCAACATCTTACCTGTTAAACTCGCCAGACCCCTCAATGGCCGCAGCTGTCCAGAGTTCATTCCTGTTCTCTTCTTTCCTGAAGTCCTCCTCTGTCAGTAAATATAGTCGTTTAAAATTTTCCCGCCTTTTATGGTAATTATTTTTCCCTCTGGGATGCCGCTCCTTAACTACGCCCACTGCCACCACCTGTCCGGCCCTGACTGGCTAAGGAGCTGTCAATCAAAAAGAAGGAGGTGGAGTCTACTCTGAGATGCTGGAGGAATGAAAACCTGACTCTTTTCAGATGAAGATTTGACTCTTTTCTGCTCATTTGCATACGGTGTGGGACCACTGAAAAACGGAATACTAAAGCTACAGAGCTTACTTAGAACATATTTATAGCTTAGATGACGATTTTTCACCCACTTTCACCAGGTATTGCTGGCTTTATAGCTAAAATGCTGGTGACAGGTTCCCTTTAAGTACCATAAACCTCATGAAGGAGTACAGCTGTACAGCCCATAGAAGTATCCAATGTACTTTACATCTGGGCTTTGAATGGTTAAAGAACCAAAAATAGGATATAGTTACTGAGCCCAAATAAATGATGTCTCTATTCAACAAGTAGTTCAGCTGATGTGAAACTGGAAGATATAATATTATGTCTTGTAGGTTGATTTTAAATCTATGTGTAATAGCACATTCTGCTGAAGAAATACGCTGCCATTTAGGAAATACCGTTGCCATGAGGGGTTGTACTTGGGCTGCAAAATTGTTCAGGCGAGTGGTACGTGTCAAAGTAACATCCACATGAATGTTCAGCAGAACATTTCCCAGAACCTCACACTGCCTCCATCGGATAGCTTTCTTCCCATGTTCATATTCTGGTGCCATCTCTCCGCAGGTAAGTGATGCACACGCCATGATTTATCAGATCAGTCCACCTTATTTCATCGTCTAACGGTCCTGTTCTGATGCTCACTGAAATTCTTGTATTCCACAAAGTCTTTGTGTACCCAGGACTAATAGACAAATGCGTGTTACCATTCACATTGTCAGGAGGATGTGTCCCTACACAGTGTTATATTGTCAGCGATGGTTGGAGACTGTCAGTATGTAGGGACTCCGCTCTTTGACAAGAGGAATCGTAACACCCATTTTGAATGCTTGCACAGAAAGGTAGTGTTCACCATAGACAGGACAGAGCGGCGGTGGGGAAGGGGGGCCCAAGTTTCTGGAACAGCCCAGGGTCTATGGTCTACTTAATACGTCACTTTATATGTTCCTGAACCAGTAACAGACAAAAGCTAACAAAAATGAGCTCAATATTTCAGTTCTGAAGTTATCATTGGAATAAAAATATTGAGGCACTAGAACATTCTGAACTTTTTTTTTTATTTGTTAATTGAAGTTGAATGTTTTGTATCGTGAGGCTTTTCATAGTGAATCCTGGATGCAGGTCCCTCAGGACTGTTCCTAGTCACATCAAAAATGAAAACTCAGCTTCTTGCCCCCAAAGTTTTAACCCCTTAACGCTCCATGACCTACTATTAGGTCATGCTAACTGTAGCGTTCGCGCTCAGTGACCTAATAGTAGGTCATGGAGTAAACACAGCGCCGTTCGCGCGGGGCGCGTTCATGAGCTGTGATAGCTGCTGTTTCCGACAGCAGACTATCACTGCTCAATGTGCCGGGACCGATCGCGGAGCTCCCCCGCCGATTAACCCCTCAGAAGCCGCGTTCAATAGCGATCGCGGCTTCTTAGGGGTTAATCCGCCATCGCCGGCATGCTACACGATAGCGGCCGGCAATGGTGACTATGGCAACCGGACACCAAACAATGGCGTCCGGCTATGCCATAGACGGAAGCCTAGTGGGTCCTGACAACGTCAGGACCCACTATGCTTGCTGTCAGTGAGTAGCTCACAGTTCTAATACACTGCACTACGCATGTAGTGCAGTGTATTAGAATAGCGATCAGGGCCTCCTGCCCTCAAGTCCCCTAGTGGGACAAAGTAATAAAGTAAAAAAAAAGTTAAAAAAATGTGTAAAAATAAGAAAATAAAAGTTTTAAAAGTAATAAAAGTAAAAATCCCCCTTTTTCCCTTATCAGTCCTTTATTATTAATAAAAATATATAAACAAACAAACTATACATAATTGGTATCGCCGCGTCCGTAACGGCCTGAACTACAAAATTATTTTGTTATTTATCCCGCACGGTGAACGCCGTAAAAAAATGTATTAATAAACCGTACCACAATAACAATTGTTTGGTCACTTCACCTCCCAAAAAAATGGAATAAAAAGAGATCAAAAAGTTGCATGTACCGAAAAATGGTACTGATCGAAACTACAGTTCGTTACGCAAAAAATACGTCCTTGCACGGCTTTATTGATTGAAAAATAAAACCGTTCTGGCTCTTAGAATAAGGTAACACAAAAAGTGAATGATGGTTTATAAAACGTATTTTATTGTGCAAACGCCATAAGACATTAAAAAAAACTATAAACATCTGGTATCGCCGTAATCGTATCGCCACGCAGAATAAAGTGAATATGTCATTTATAGCGCAGGGTGAACGCAGTAAAAAAAAAAAGAATAAAAAAACAATAGTAGAATTGCTGTTTATTAGTCACCACGCCACCTAAAAATAGAATAAAAACTGATCAAAAAGCCGCATGCACCCCAAGAAAACTACAGTGGATTCCTCAAGGGGTCTAGTTTCCAAATTGGGGTCACTTTTGGGGGGTTTCCAATGTTTTGGCACCACAAGACCTCTTCAAACCGGACATGGTGCCTAATAAAAAAAGAGGCCTCAAAATCCTCTAGGTGCTCCTTTGCTTCGGAAGCCGGTGCTTCAGTCCATTACCGCACTAGCGCCACATGTGGGATATTTCTCAAAACTGCAGAATCGGGGCAATACGTATTAAGTTGCGTTTCTCTGATAAATCCTTTTGTGTTGTAAAAAAAATGGTATAAAAAATGTAAATTTCACCTCTACTTTGCTCTAAATTTCTGTGAAACACCTAAAGGGTTCATAAACTTTCTAAATGCTGTTGTGAATACTTTGAGGGGTCTAGTTTCTAAAATGGGGTGTTTGATAGGGGTTTCTAATATATGGGCCCCTCAAAGCAACTTCAGAACTGAACTGGAACCTAAAAAAATAAATACATGAGGCAATACTTCGCTTCTCACATTATACTGATAATGAGCCGTGCCCACCCCGAGATGACCCCAGTTTTGACCGTTTGTATAAACGGAGACCCCTATTAGACCGTTTCAGTGCCCTGTTTTCCCAAGCATACACCCCGAGAAGTGTATTTCTATTGATGAGTCCCTGTTACATTTTAAAGGGAGGGTTCAATTCCGCCAGTACCTGCCGGGTAAGAGGGCAACGTATGGCGTGAAGATGTATAAGCTGCGAGAGTGCATCAGGGTATACCTACAGGTTTAGGATATATGAAGGAAAGGCCACCCCCAAACCAGACTGCATCCTGGACTACAATAGGTACATGGGAGGGATGGACTTGTCAAATCAAGTCCTGAAGCCCTATGCGGTGTGGTATAAGAAGCTGGCCGGGCACACCATACAGATGGCTTTGTACAATGCGTACGTGCTACGTCGATGTGCAGGCCAGACGGGAACTTTCCTGGAATTTCAAGAGGTGATTATCAAGAACCTAATCTTTAGGGAACAAGAAGGGGGGGCACCCAGTACTTCTGGAAGCGAGGCCACACACATCGTACCAAGGCGGCAACACTTTCCAGGAGAAGTTCCCCAAACCGGTGGAAAGGGAAAGAGTCAAAAGAGGTGCAGAGTCTGCTATAAGAGGGGGATAAGGAAGAACACTATATACGAATGTGACACGTGTCCCGAAAAACCAGGGCTCTGTATAAAAGATTGTTTTAAAATGTATCATACATCCCTTGATTTTTAATTTACCCTGATGCACTCCGCACAGCTTACCCCCCTCATCTTTCCCTTCTGAGCCCTGCCGTATGCCCAGGCAGCTGATAACAGCCACATGTAGGGTATTGCCGTACCCAGGAGAACGCACATTACAATTTAAGGGGTGTATGTCTCTGGTGGTGCATGCTGGGCACAATATATTGGACACTGAAATGGCATATATATATATATATATATATATATATATAAAATTGCAAATCTCACTCTGCACCATCTGCTGCGCATTATCTTTTACACAGTACCTGTGGGGTCAAAATGCTCACTACACCTCTAGATGAATGTCTTAAGGGGTGTAGTTTTTAAAATGTGGTCACTTCTCGGGGGTTTCAACTGTACTGGTACCTCAGGGGCTTCTGCATACATGACTTAGCACCAGAAAAGCTCCAGTAGGCCAAATGGTGGTCCTTTCCTTCTGAGCCCTCCCATGGGCCCAAATGTCAGTTTATCACCACAAATGGGGTATTGCCGCACTAAGGACAAATTGGGCAACAAAATGGGGTATGTTGTTCTCTGTGAAAATAAGAAATTTTGATCAAAAATTACATCTTATTGGAAAAAATATCATTTTTTTCATTTCACAGCCCAATTCAAATAGGTGCTGTGAAAAAACTGTGCGGTCAAAATGATAACAAAAACCATAAATGATTTCCTTGAGGGGTGTAGTTTCCAAAATGGGGTCACTTCTGGTGGGTTTCCATTGCTTTGATACCTCTGGGGCTCTGCAAATGCGACATGGCACCCGAAAACCAATCCAGCAAAATCTGGACTCCAACCAACACATAGCGCTCCTTTCCTTCTGAGCCCTCCCATGGGCCCAAACGGCAGTTTATCACCACAAATGGGGTATTGCCGCACTAAGGACAAATTGGGCAACAAAATGGGGTATGTTGTTCTCTGTGAAAATAAGAAATTTTGATCAAAAATGACATCTTATTGGAAAAAATATCATTTTTTTCATTTCACAGCCCAATTCAAATAGGTGCTGTGAAAAAACGGTGTGGTCAAAATAATAACAAAAACCATAAATGAATTCCTTGAGGGGTGTAATTTCCAAAATGGGGTCACTTCTGGCGGGTTTCCATTGTTTTGATACCTCAACACCTCTTCAAACCTGGCATTCTGCCTAAAATATATTCTAATAAAAAAAGAGGCCTCAAAATGCACTAGGTATTTCTTTGCTTCTGGGGCTTGTGTTTTAGTCCACGAGCGCACTAGAGGCACATGTGGGACATTTCTAAAAACTGAAGAATCTGGACAATACATATTTAGTAGTATTTCTCTGGTAAAACCTTCTCTGTTACAGAAAAAAAATTGAATAAAATTGAAATTCAGCAGAAAAAATGAAATTTGCAAATTTCATTTCCACTTTGCTTTAATTCCTGTGAAATGCCTGAAGGGTTAAAAAACTTTCTATATGCTGTTTTGAATACTTTGAGGGGTCTAGTTTTTAAAATTGGGTGTTTTATGGGGGTTTCTAATACATAGGCCCCTCAAATCCACTTCAGAACTGAACTGGTACCTTCAAAAAAAGGCTTTTGAAATTTTCTTAAAAATATGAGAAATTGCTGTTTATGTTCTAAGCCTTGTAACGTCCAAGAAAAATAAAATAATGTTCAAAAAACGATGCCAATCTAAAGTAGACATATGGGAAATGTGAACTAGTAACTATTTTGGGTGGTATAACCGTATGTTTTTCAAGCAGATGCATTTAAATTCTGAAAAATGATATTTTTTGTAAATTTTCTCTAAATTTTGCAATTTTTCACAAATAAAGACTGAATATATCGACCAAATTTTACCACGAACATGAAGCCCAAAGTGTCACGAGAAAACAATCTCAGAACCGCTTGGATAGGTTTAAGCATTCCGACGTTATTACCACATAAAGTGAAATATGTCAGATTTGAAAAATGGGCTGTAAGGCCCAAACTAGGCTGCCTCCTTAAGGGGTTAATTACCTGAACCGTCTTGGCCATCAAGGAGTTTATACAGGAAATGTGTTCACAATACAAGAAGTCATTGATCGATAGCGAGGACATGGCACCAGAACAGAGAAACAGCTGCAGGTAACAACGCATTTTATTGCTATTAGAAAAGTGGAATTGAGCTTTAATAATAATATGTATTAAAAAATAACTATAAACACACTCAAAGTCTGGACAGAAAACTCACAAGGATCAGAAAAGTTTTGTATGCCAGTCTTAAACAGAAGAATGCTGGAGTGAGAGGTGACAAATGTATTAAAACGTAATACATTTGTCACATTTTGGGCTGTATTTGCGCCACTAACTAAACACTTTGCCAGCTACGTGATGGCATAGATTTGCACTACAATTTACGCTAATTTCTGGCGTAAACTCTAGTAAGTTTGCTGGGACGTTGGTGGTCCCCATCCCATCTTGCTAATCGCCACCCACATTTTTTGAAAACATGCAAGAGCTGTGTAAAACAGAAAAAATAAAAATGATTGCGTAAATATGGTGTGCGCTATTTGTAACTTAAGGCCAGAAAACGGATGTAACACCATTCTTAAACTTCCCCCAAAGTGAGTTGGCCTAATCTTTAAAGGCTATAGAAACCTTTGAATTGACCCGACGACTCGGCTGAGAGCGGTTCCGGTATGTCTCGGACATACACGATCCACCACCTATCAATCCTATCAGAGTTGATCAACTCCGATGTGATCGATATTAGGGGGATCCTGTGTGTCAGAGCGAGACAGGACTCGCTCTCAGCTAAACTGACAGAAACGGCTGAGAAAGAATACAGATTCTACGTACAAGAGATACATGAAAGCCGTATCCAGTAAAAAAAAATGTTTCAAATAGAAGTCAATTTAAAAAGTGCTTAAAAAAAAAAATCAAATGAATTGAATAAAAAATAAGCTGCCACACATTTCCACCATAATTTACACCAGTTTCTGGAATAAATTATAGTAAATGTGTTAGGCGGCGCCCCGTCCTGCCGAGTCCCGTTTAGGGTTGCTCCCTCAAATGGTTCAATACCGTTATTTCATGTATTTCGATACGAAGCTGTGCGGCCGCACAGCTTAGCATTAGAACACATCAATGTAATCAGAGCGGGGCTGCGGCTGTGTAATACAGCCATTGCCCCGCACCCGAGTGCTAACAAGTGCGCGCGGTCAGCATGAGGTGATGAAACCAGCGCTGCATAAATGAGCGCCGGCACTGAAGACAGAACTTGGCAGGCGCACACTGAAAAACACCCCCATGTTCTGTCTTCAGTGCCTGCGCCGCTGCTCGTTCGTGCAGCGCTGGCCGTATCACCTTATGCTGACCGCGCACACACACTTGTTGTCAGGAGCAGGGCAATGGTCGTATTACACAGCCGCAGCCCCATGGCGGAGATCAGAGTAATCTCCGTCGTTATTCCCCTGAATTCAAGGGGTAAATGAGAAGGGGGGGGGGGGTGCGTCCTCTGGATCGCGTCACAGGGATTCCCTGTGATGCGATCGAGGGACATACCATGTATGGGCAGATAGTGCAGGGTCCATTGAAGGACCCCAGGGCTGTATGACAATATTTCCTGTTAGGGCATACTTGGGTATGTCCTAACAACTGCCTGTGTACTATCCGTAGCCAGTACATTAAAGTTTAAAAATAAAAAAAGTAAAAAAATAATTAAAGTAATGTTAAATAAACAAAGACAATTTTTATTTTTACAATAAACATTAAAATAGTCTCAATACATAAAATACACATTCGGTATCGTCGCGACCGTAATAAATTTATAGCGTAATTTATGATGTTTACGCTGTTCTAAAATAAAACAATTTTTTTTCACTTATTAATGTGATGCACGAGGTGTTATGAATTTTGAACCATGTGCCTTAGATTAATAGTAATTAACCCCATCATGTACCCCACACATTAACCCAATGTTGTCCATTATGACTGAGGAACGTGATGGGGTTAATTACTATTAGTGTGAGGCACATGGAGATTCAAAAATTCATAAAACCACATGACTCACATCAGAAAACGGAAGAGCTTTTTTTTTTTTGGGGTTGGCAAAAGTATAGTTTTGGTATAGAGTATCGCAATATGACACGAAGTATCGGTATCGAAGTCCAAATTCTGGTATCGTGACAACTCTAGTCGCGTTCAATTTTTTTAAAACGTGGTGCGAACGGCGTAAATTAAAAATAAGTCGCAAAATGAGTTTTAGCGCAAAATGCTAATTTTCTATGCCAGAAAACAGTGTGTTTGAAAAATTCTCCTAATTTTTTTTCTAGAAGAGAAAGTGAACATTTTTCCATTATTCCAGACAGCCATTTTAAGCGGTCAACAAACGGGATAGTAGTCAGACAAACTATTGTTAGTGCGACAGCCATATTCCCCGACTCCTGCATGCTCAGTTTTGGGGAGGGAGTTTAGTGGCTACAAGATTCCTCTGCTCATCTTTTGGGGGAGACAAAGGATTAGATGGCCTAGACTCCAACTGGTACTGGTTTCCTCCAACAAGAGACTTGAGGGGCGGTCAGGCTTCCCCTATACACTGATCCAATTAAAACTGGGAGCATTGGTTGATCAATACCTAATGCGTATGACCAGTTTTATATATACTTTGGTCCCTAATTTGCGCCAGATATGCATAATTCCAGGAGGTGCAACCGTGCCGTCTGAAGTCCAAACAGAAGACTTTCTGCCTGCCATTCCATTTGCTTATTTAATTTGACAGATTATACTCTGGATAAACGTAACCTAAAAATAGACACAGACAGAGACGCACACACACACACACACACACACAAACACACACACCTTCATTCAAACGAAAGCTGGCCATACATTTCAGATAGCTGTCGTCCGAACACTCGTTTGACCGACAGCTATTCTTCCCAACATCCCTACAACACATGCACATTGTATGTGTTTTCAATAGGAACGAGTAATGCTGCTGCCAGACTTCTCTGGCATGCAACAAAAGGATTGGGCATTTTGGAATCGAATATGCCCGACCTGTCGCTCACCAGACATCTGCTGTTGGGGGGGGGGGGGCGTGTCGGGACACTGCCATACACATTAGATGGACGGCTGGTCCCACTGAATAGGCCATTCCAGTAACCTTAAATTAAACGGGGTGTCTGGTTTCAGCAATCTGTTTTTTTTTTTGTTTAATTAAAAGTCAATTTTCCAAGGTATATAATATAAATAATATTCCAATATACTTTTATTAATACCTCACGGTTTTTAAGACCTCTGCAGGAGAAATATTCCATATTTACTTCCAGTGAATAAAATTCTGTCCATGGTCATGTGATGCACAGCTAGTTACGGTATGTGTATCAGATCTGTGTCTATAACCTGTGTGTCCATCACATGACCATGGACAGAATTCTATCCACTGGAAGTAAAAAATTCCTACCGAATAACAAGCAGAGGTCTTGAAAACCGTGAGGAATTTATAAAGTATATTTGAAAATTGTTTGACTTAAATTATACAAGAAAACAAAACATTAAATTTGCTGAACCAGGACAACCCACAACAGTTGCAGGCAATAATAACAGTAATAACAGGAACCGTGTAATGGCAGCCGACGTAGCTGATCAGACTGAAAACATTCACCACTACCTGGTCGTATGCAGTGCGCCTTCTTGAGTGAATACTACACGATCGCAGTAATATCGGAGAAGTACAATGATGGCCAATTGAGTAACCCAGTGAATGAGGTGAACGGTTATGGGAATTATATAAGACCTTTATGTACAAATCTGCTTTCTAATTCAGTGTTTAACTGACATTAGGCAAGTATCCTTTTATGCAATCTCAGTCATACCAGCACATACTTTCTCCAAAACGGTAAGCAACCACAAATCAGCACACGTGCTTTAGGCAAAACAGCACATGAGTTTCACATAAACCTCAACTATTTAGACACATGGATTTAAAAGAAGTAACGGGCTACTGCATCACACGCAAGAAAACAGATACATGCATGAAGAATCTCTCAGGAGACTAACCCAAACTGTTGTTTTCTATCTAATCAAGTGTTAAAAAAAAATAAAAAACATAAAAATACAGTAAACAAATCAAAACGAGAACAAGAGAAACGTGGGCGGTATCCCCAAATTTTTTTTTAGGATATATCACAACTTATGGAAAGGAAGAGAGGTGTAGTTGTCCATGGAAACCAATCAGGTTGAAGGTTCATTTTCAAAAAGGCCTTTGAAAAACGAGAGGTGGAATCGGATTGGGTATCATGGGCAACTGCTCCACTTTTCCTTAGCACCAGTTTTCATATATCTCATTCATTGTGAGATTGTATTTTTGTGCCCTAATGTCACCCACAGCAAGAATATCCAAGCGTCTAATTCCTAAATCATAGTAAAAAAAAATAAAAAATATTTTTTACTGGATTCTAGAAGTTATTGCCCTTCTCAGCCATCTATCGCCAAGGATGGTATAAAACATGATATGTACAGCAGGTAGTCGGGTGTTGTGGCCCTACAACACGAGACTGATGCGGAGGATGGTGGTGTTTAGTAAGGAGCAGTTTCACAGCCCGCTCACACTTACCTCGTGTTTCAATTCTTCAATTTGATCTTTTAACTCGCGAATATACTGGCTGGAGTCGGAGTTGTTGAGTTGTCCTTGAATTTTCCCTTCTTCTTTCTATATAGAGAAAAAGAAAGCAAAACAGGAAAAAGATGTCTCAGTGGTCTGCCAGTCAAGCACATAGCGTCGAGTCAACTCTGCATAAACATAATGGCCAAGGCACATGATCTGAGAAACGACACTTGTAAATCTGAAATCGACATAACTTTAACGTTGGGGGATGAGTAAAAGACCGTGCGGAACAAAGAAGCATATAGGGAACCAATCGTATTTCGGGGAAATTCACACCACGTATTTGCTGCAGATTTGACGGCAATGAATCAGCCGGAAAATCTGCATTGTTACATGCAGATTTTCAAGTGAATTTGCGGTTGATGCGATGCATAGGGTGAATTCTGCGGCAAATTAGTCTCTAAAAATTGGAATGAAAAAACTCGGAGGAACAATCCGCCAAGTGTGAATCTCTCACAGCGTTTTACTGTAAATTTTCCTTGCCATGCAGCCCCAGCCTTGTGTACATGGAGTCTTAAGAAGCCATAGGCACGGTGTGCGCTTCCATATGGTGAACCATACTTTACTTCTATGACACATGGCTCACAAACGACATTCTAGAAGCACCTGGTTTACACATCCTCTGAGTATACAGGGCGCAAATATGGCTAACATCTCTGCATAGGTAAATATAAGGGGAAAAAAAAAAATGAAAAAAAATAAGGTCTTCGTTCCATCTCTCGTGGGATCCTAAAAGGTTTCAGTCATTTAGACAGTGTGGATGAGAGCGAGTGGAACCGGCTGCTTTATAAGCAGGAACATTTCCAATAACATAACAACCACATGGAAAAGGTACATTACTCACAGGCTCCATGTGAGCAGACAGAAAAATAAAAAAACTGCCCTAAACAGCAGCATGCATTCTCATGAGTATATGAAGAGCAACAGTAAGACATCGGAGTTCCTCATAGCCCTGCAAACCTATTTAGTAAAGACTGCATTTATGTAACTTATACAGAACTAAAAAAAACAAAACACTAATTTTACCCCTATAATATTTTATTGCACTCAATCTTCTAGTCAGTTTCCCAATATTTTCATGAGAAATAAATTCAGCCACAAACATTTTCTAAGAATCTGCACATAACTGAGGTTTATCAGAGGCCGTCAGTTAACAGACTTCCTTCACAAGCAGGTGCACGACACAAAAGGGAAGGGAATTCGGTAGGTAAGGCTGCTCCTGCAGAGCGATGGCCGCTACGTATATTCAGGAGTGGGTTAAACATCTGCTGTCACAAAGAGAAGAGAAGGCATGGTGACAAAGTTAAGTTTGATCAAAACCGCAGTAGCGCGGCATGGTGGAGTAAAGGGCTGTGCTTTTCGCACAAGGGGGTGGGTGAGATGGTATATGTCAGGGAATATTTAAATGCTACAATTAAAAATCTGTCCCTTAAACATTTGGCGACATTCGTACAAGAAAAGTCAAGACCAAGCAGGAGCTGGATCATTACAATTATTAGCATCTTTGTATCAGCTGATGATAAACCATTTTCTATCAGACTAAGGAATTTTACTGTATTTTCACATTGCCTTTAATTCCATTTACCAGAATGAACAATTTACCAACAGATCGGTGTGTGCAGAAAATAAAGCAGCTTTAGCATCAAAGATATAATGACTATTAAGTATCTACAGTACATGTTACATATATGGCTGCTGTAAACTGCTTAAAGTGGTATTCCCATTACAAGAAGTGGTGGTATATCACGTTATGATTGACGGGGGTTCAAATCCTGGGACCTCCAACCGATAACCTTGTTGAATGAGTAGAATCCCTGTCTTTTTCCCTGCACAGCGGCGCTCCCATCCAGCCACTGTGCACATCGCCTGGACAGGAGATTTACTGTGTAGGGGAAAATTGTGCGAAATGCGCTCATGCTCTGCTACTTAGAATTTATCTACCACGAAAATATTTTGGTTTGAAAAGGATTTTCCCTAAAAATGTCCTACAGGTGTTGGCTTCTGTAAAGTTACTATATTCGGTCGTATCAACCCCTCTACCTGATACGGTTTCATCTTGAATCCTGAAGGGTAGACCCATCCTATCCAAGGTGGTTATAACAGACCAATGCAACAAAAGATCTGTTCACACGTGCGCTATAGGGTTCCATCAAGCTTTTTTTTTAATTTTGACAGCAACAACAGCGCAGACCGCTAGGCTTATCTTTCTATCTAAACAAAACTATTCCCTGCAGACCCTATTAAAGTCAATGGGGTCAATCAGCATCTGTTTGGATCACCCATACATATGTGATACAATATGTATGTGCGAAAGTGGCCAAAGACTTCATTAACATGAACGTGTCCGACTTACGCAAAAAACGGACCAGGTTTCCTGCATTTCATGTCCGTGTGCCATGAGGGAATTTCACGCATGACCTGCGTTTTTCACGTCCGTGACTCTTCTCTGAAAGCACTCAAAAGTCACGCATGTCTGAATAGACCATTTGACTTGCATGGGTCCGTGTGCTGTCCGTTATTTAAAACGAACAGAACACGGACGCGGAACTCGCTAGTCTGAATGGCCCCTTACACTGTTGCGGAGGACACACTTTCTAGTGACAGAGGCGGTCTGGCAACCGTTACAGAAAGCCTTCAAGCAGGCAAATTGGCACTACAGGCTGCTGAAAGGCAACGAAGATTTTTTTTTTCCTTAATAAAATTAGATTACAAAAATGTATGTAGATCCATGCACTGGAAAAAAAAACACACACAAAAACAAAAAAAAATACAAGTTTCTGAACGTGTGTAATGAAATTTTAAATATTTGGCCATTCAATATAAAGGCAAAATATCAAGATTTTGTAGGGTGGGTTTAGGAATCAAATTATTTTACTTTTAAAAACTTTCAATTTCTTTTGTTTTGGATCTGAAACCATTACATAAAATAGCGGATATATGTTTGTGTGAATTAAAACATTTCAAGTAAATTAATGGTCAGCTGGCTGGACAATACCATATTTCACGCGTTTTACTATTTTTAACAGTTCATGGCCATATGCAGAAGCTCTCGCTGCTGAAATAAATGGTCTAAACTGATCAGATAGACACAAATGCAATTTTGCTGTACAATGAAGCAATCGCAGAACAAATTAAGTAACTTTTCAAAACTGTCGCTTTGAGCACATTGTGGTGAAAATCTTGCAATTGCTAAGCTAAAGAGTTAGAAAGATTTCTTAAGAAACAAATGTTTTAAATTAGCATCCTGTGCTTTTTCTTTTCATCTGGCAACACATAAAAGCAATCAAAGTTCCCTATACGCAAAGCTTTCTTAAAAGGAAATACAGGTGTTTGGGGGCTTTAGGGGGCTGCAGCAAATATGTGAACATGTGAGAAGGAGAAAAAAAAAAATACATACAATTCCTAGAACAGGTGTCGAGAAGAAAGTGCGGTTCCATTACAGGCACTTTAACAATAAAGCTGATTTCACTTCGAATTTAGATGTTACTTTATAAACTTGTTATAGTGACATCTGATCAATATACAATCCATAAGGAAGAACCCCAACTAACAAATCATCTAAAACAATCTGACAAACTGTATAGAGTAGATATAGTAATAGTGTATTCATGGTTCAAATAATATAAATTTGATGGGCTAATAAATGATTTGCGGGTTCCCGAATACTTGTGAATGGTTGTGGATCCGTGAGACACGCTGATGCACAACAAAAGTTTTAAACCAATGCGGTCATGTGCCCGAGGCCTAAGGGTGGCGGATTTGTAATCCTGTTTTACACTGGACTAGAATAGTTAGATTTGATGTCATTTCCAGCAGTTTTAGTATTTTCCTGTTGATGAGGGACAGGGGTGAAACAGGGTTGAAGAAGATTGCAGGGGTGTTTAGTAAATGTGCAGTTATGTAAAGCAGAATATTTCAAAATTATACTGCGAGACAGTGGGTAGGGGCTAAAAACTAAGTTGTAATACAGGGATGGTTTCCATCTTTCACATGTATTTTACATGCTTAAAATGATTGGGAAAACGTCTATAAAAATACATTACACGGATGAATGCTTCCATGGGTTAGGCTCTGTTCACATCGGAGTCGAAAACTCCATTAAAAGCATCGGTCACTGATTTAGTTGTTTTTGAGGGGAAATTGTGCTTCAAGCTGTGCTATTTTATCGGTCAAAAAGATGGACACCCAGCAGAACCCATTATAAGACAAATCGGGTCCATCGGACCCAACTGGTGTCTGTCGTGCGACGGATCTGTTAAAGCATTGTGACTTACGTTATGAATGGAAGCCACAACGCAGATGTGAACTGAGCCTTACCGACCAAACACAGTCAAGCGCAATTGTCAAATTTATTAGCATCAGAGAGAGAGGCTTCTTGCCTTTGGGCTGACAAATACACCTTTTTGTTGGGCAACTGTAGCATGGGAACAAGGCATACTAAGAACGCTATGACATTTTCAGTGTTATCCGTATGTACATTCATTAGTTGGCTTAAGGGAATTAAGAAACACTAAAATGTATAACAATAAAACCAAGATCCTCCCTTCCTAATGACAGAATCAGGAGACCAAGATTTGGACCCAAACTGAAGTGGCCCAAAGTCATATCTGATCATTTATGGCCACCCTAACTAGTTCAGTAAAAGGTTAATGTATTTTAGCTGACATAAGATGATAAAGAGTGTGGAGGAAAGACAGCATAAAGTATAAAGACTGCAATTTCTTGGCAAAACATAGTACATGTCGCCAATGATGGATTTGAATACCCTCTTATGCCAGTATTCCACTTTGGTAACAATGATGCAATGGGGCAGACCAATTCAAGTGAATAGGGCTGAGATGCAATACCACATATAGCCATGGGAGTTGCCGCATCAGCATACTCATCCTGCTGATTGTCCCGGGCACAGCAAGTGTGCCCATAAAATCAGTAGCAAGGTCTGTAGTACACAGCTGCAGCCCCGCTCTAATGGCGGACAACAGAGTAGCCTGATCTTGGCATTCAAAGGAAGAGCCTAAGGGGTGACGCCCCTCTGATCGCCTCACAAACAGGGCCGCATTAACCAGAAGGCAAACTGTGCACTACTTTCAAGTGTATCCGTGCCCTTAGGACCCAGATACAGTTGAAAACTATGGCAGAGAAGTGAGCCATTAGTTCGGGGCAGGTGGCGTGATGAATTGACTGCATCGTTCCGGCTGCCTTGGGCCTAGACGTGTCTGGCCCACTCTACATGTGCTCCCAGCAGCCTGACGCAGGCCAGAAGAGGCCCATAGCTGCTCTATAGAATGTAGTTAGGTGAATATCGGGTTTTTATTTTATTTTCAGGGCTACAGCCATTACTGGGGGGAGCACATTTATTGCTATGTATGGGGACAAAAAGGGGGTATTATTGCTCTGGGTGTTACATATGGGGTCCTTAACAGTGTGGGGCACAAAGTGGGCATTATTACCGTGTAGGGGGCACAAATGGAAGCACTATTACCGTGTGTGGCCTAAAAAAATAAAAGCAAAAAAAGGTGGGCACTATTATGGTCTGGGGCAGGATAACAAATTGGATCACTATCCTTCAGGCCGGTTTATTTTTGGGGTAACTATAGTTGACACCAACAGTTATGTTGCAGTACAGTATTTGGGGGGACTGTGCAATACAACACCTGCAGTAATGGGGGAAAAAGGGGCAGGAACAGGCAAAGGGTATATACAAACGCAAAACGAAAAACCGTCTAAAATACGGAGCTAATTTTAAGGGAAACCAGCCTCTGATTTTCAGCCGTTTTTAAAGCATTAAGCATTTTTTATGGACGTTTTTGGAGTAGTTTTTCTATTGACACAATGAAAAACTGCTCAAGAAGTGATATGCACTTATTTTACGGGGCATTTTTTTTACACTGTTTTCTCAAACGGCCGCATAAAAAAAATGCCCCGTCGGAACAAAACGCTGTTTTTCCCATTGAAATCGATAGGAAGATGTTTGGAGGGGTTTAAGCCTCAGTTTTTTCAGCCGAAAAACATCTGAAAATAAGCTGTGTGAACATACCCTTAGGGTAGCAGCAGAATGGGGAGTTTGTATAGATGGTTGGGATAAGGTGGGGTGGGGTGGGGTGGGTGTGAGAAAAGCAAGGAGCCAAAGATGTCCAAAATGGGTGAATTAATGACTACAGAGAAGAAGTCATCTGCAACTCAACAGCTTTCTAATTAAATTGGTCTAAAAAATGGTCTCTAAATAGATATAATTATTTATGATATTTAATTGACTGAAGACATCAGAAGACAATTAATGTTCGGGGAGGGGGGGACTTATGAAATCTCTTTGCTGAGTTTACAAATTTGTTAAAACGGCACTGGACACAGGGAATCCCTAAGACGTGATCTGGGCCCATACCTAGTATGGGCAGATAGCCCAGGCTCCAATGAAGGACCCGAGGGCTATCTGACCATATTTTCTATTGTTAGGGCATAGTTAGATATTCCCCAACAGTGGTGTACTGTTCATACACAGGCTAATTTACTGGCATATAAATATTTGCGAGTACAATACGGTTAAAAAATAAAAATCCCCCAAGGGGATTAAAAAATAAATTTAAAAAATAATGTTTAACACGTTAGAGACCACCCATAGGTCAATAACGGGCTTTATTCTGATGCAGACTTTTTACAGCGCTGCATTAGAATAAAGTAGCGCCGCCGGGACGAGGGAAAGCTTCCAGCTCTCAGAGGTAGTTGATCTTGAAACACTGACTAGGGACCGTTAGCAGTCCCCAAACCGGTGATCGTCGGTATTCAACGTATATCGGCGATCACCGTTATGATGATGCTTGAATTTAATATGAGCTTTATCTCCTCGCACCATGAATGTTTAGTGAGAGGAGATTAAAAAAATAAAATTAAATTATGTTAGGCCCCCACAGCCACCGATCGGCACCACCCCACCCGCCGGGAAAAAAACAAAATGGCGCACACACGCGCTGTAAGTGCATGGCAGAGTCTGCCTATAAATAGAAACTGATCAGGGACCGTTATAATGGGTGCCTAATCATATGGTCGCTACAATATACCCATCACAGTGACCATGGTCATATATTTAGAAAATACAGCACAGGATTTGTGCGGTTTCTGTCTCACTGTAGTAGTGTGAGGAGAGAGATCCTGCACATATTCGCAGATTACCCGTAGTCCCCCCCCAGATTACCAGTGATCTTTTTTTGCAGATTACACGGTTCTAATAGCGGTTATTAGCTGCAGTTTATCTTAAATGTTTTTATTTTTTTGTTAGTGATACATAAAAAAATAAATAAAAATTGTTTCGTGTAGCGAAAAATGAATCGCAGGATGTTCACTGCGGAGCGGGCGTACACCTTGCTGTGCTCCAGCAGTTCAGGCAGCGATACCGACACTGCGTCAGAAGCAGAACTTCGTTCAGAAAGCAACAAGTTCTGCTTCTGCCACTGGACCCCCAGTCCTATGGCGGTGGAAGCAGCTGTCACCATTGAACCATCAGGAGCAGGTCCCTCCTGCACTGTGGGATTCTGCAGTTTTTCTCCCCCCAAACTTCACCATTTATAGCCACTCCAGACATCAACAGGGATGTCGCAAACTATACCCCCTATGACGAAGATGTTTATAGGCGATCAGGTCCTGGAACTAATTTTTATATGGCAGGCAATTGGTGACCGAAAATCCAAGGTCTTGAAGTGCCAGAGCACGGATCCCCACAATGGTCTCGCAGATAAAAAAAAATTTGGGGGGGGGGGATTTACCCTAAATATGGGGTAGGTAAAAAAAGCCTTCCATCCGGTCCTACTGGGCTACAAGCGCTATCCACAGCACCCGTTTTTGCAGCCGTTATGGCCCGAACGCACTAAGAAACAATATTGGTTTCATGCACTTCTGACAATTCCCAAATCCCTCCCAAGAAGTGACCCAGGCTATGATCGCGTCAAAGGGAGACCCCATATCTCCCTCCTAAAATAGTCATTCATAAATTTATATACCCTAGGCCAAAAACTACTGATAGTCGAGTCTCTTATGAGCTTCAAAGGCCATCTATCCTTTCACCAATACATCCCCTCCAAAAGAGCCCAATATGGTGTGAAACTTATATAAACTACATTTTTTGCCACCAGTATTAATACTTTCTTGGAGCAGTATGTTCATCCTGACCAGGTGGGTTTCGTACCAAATAGACAGGCGACTGATCAGACTAGAAGAATCATTGACCTTTTATCCCTTGTTCGTTCACACTAGGACGGCTCGTGGAAAACGGGAGCGTTGTGTTAGTCGTTGGACCTGTACAAAGCCTTTGATTCCCTGACTTGGGACTATTGATTTTTTTGTTCTTCAGAAAGAAAGTCTATGAGCCTGTACTCCGTTACATCGGCTTTCTGGAAAAAGCTGAACAGAAACAAAGCAGCTGAGCACCCACACGAGCACTTCTGTGGCTTCGTTTTAGCGATTGGTGGGGATCTCAGTGCTCGGACACCCAACAATCAAAACTGCTGACATGTCACTATGACAGGTCAGAAGTTTGTTGAATGTTTAGTTACACTTTATTTAGGTGGTAATAGTAGACGGATACGATATGCCTAAATTAATTAAAGTACATGTGACGAAAAGGCGGACATAGTTTTGCATATCCAAGTAATTCTGAAATAGAGTTATTGTTCGATAAAGTCAGACATACCAGATTTGAAAAATCTGGCTTGGTCATTAAGGTCCAAAAAAGCTTGGTCACTAAAGGGTTAAACCCCTCCACACAAAAAAAAAACAAAAAAAACAACCCACTTTTTTACACAAACATCATTAAGTTCAAAAACATAAAATACTCACAATTGATATCATCATGACTAAAAACTGTACAATAAATGTTTGTAGCATAAAAGGTAAAAACTGCATTTGTACCAAAATAAAAAATATGAATTAAACGCTATTGTATATGTACCAAATGGCACCTACATGACTTACATCTTCAAAATTGGCCCGGTCCTCAAGGGGTTAAGCTTAGGACAATCTGAAAAGGGAGTTCATCTACAAAATATGAACATTACCAATTCACAAACTAGCAACAAGTGCCGACCACATGTTACCTATGTTCGCTTAATATATTGCTCTATATTGCTCTGAGGTCTATGGAGATGGTGATCAGATTTTTTTTTTAAATTGTGACAAAAAAAAGTGTATAGAAAAAAAATGCGGTAAGGTGTCCTTTCAGTGACATTGTGGTGACTCATTTTAAGTGCAAACTAAAAAAGTTAACAATGCACTTGGGTTGATTTAGAAAAAGAAAAAGAAGCTAAAAAGTGTTTCCTGTAAGGCAGAATGGAAAATAAACCTTGAGGTCAGGGTCTATAAAAGATCATGACATTACTAACAAATACACAGAACCAACCGAGGCACTGATTTGGGTAAATAAGAAATTCTGTATTTTCCTGTATAGCTGAAACACAAAAGGTGAGCAGAAACAAAAATTTTAAGAAATGCACAACAGCATGAATGCAGATCATTGGGTATTTTTATAACCAAGGTGTAAAAACACAAGTGAAAATGACATGAACCGTGTAGAATTATTGCCTCTGTTTCCATACCACACGCACACAAAGTTCTTGTTTCTTAACCGGCATTTACAGAGAATTTTAATCAAAATAATCACAGCAGAAATTCTGGGTTTGTGATGAGTGTTTAGAGATGCCGTAGGGTGAGAGTCAAGACCACTAGCAGTTTTAAGGTTACGAGTTACGCACACAGTACAACCTTCAGCTAAACTTACCAGAAACTCATCATATATTTAAAAAAAAATCAAAACCGATAGAAACAATGGGCCTCAAGGACCAACCGAAACAGAAAAATTGGCCTTTCTGCCCGAAGCAACCAGAGTACAGCTCCATTTTTCATAAATTAATTCTACAACATGTAGATTAGGCCTCGTTCACGTCTACGTTGCGGTCCCGTTCTGACGTTCCGTCTGAGCTTTCTGTCAAAATGGGACCCTGAACAGACAGATGGAAACCAGAGGTTTCCGTTTCCATCACCATGGATTTCAATGGTGACTGATCCTGTGTCCATGGTTTCCGTTTGTCTCTGTTGTGCACTCGTTTTGCCAGAAGCAATAGCGTAGTCGCTTCATTAGGCCCCCAGGCTTCCATGACAACCACTGGGGGGGCGATGAGCTGTCAGAGGGGGTCAACCCCCTCTTACTAATGACTTAGATCTAACAGGTTAAGGGGGCAGAATCAAAATTATCTTTGATTACACCCCTTGCAGTGAGGAGTCGGGAGTAACAGTACACCCACCATTCAGTATTTTGTGTTCTTGGGAAGGTGAAGGTCTTAGATCAAAATTATGTTCTGCATCTTACTATATTAATTTTGCAAATTCACAATGCATGGTCTAAAAAATACAAGGTGATTTAGATCATTAGGACTGAATGCCACCTCCACTGCCCGGACCCTGGTTGAGGGGGCCAAGAAAAAGACGACTGCTCAAAGTGGCGGTAAAAATGACTGCGCAACGCTGCAGAGAGAATGAGAGTTCTCCCCTGGCCTCAGCTGAATGTAGCACCGACTAGAAAGCATCATATAGTCCTGAATTTGAAACCGTAAATAAATAATCATAGTTTACATTTCCTACAAAAGCTACCAATAATTTCAGTTAAAAAGTGCATTCGATATTTTAAACCATGTAAATAAATGATAAACTTATAACCCTAGCAATAAACACCCTCAAGTAGATAACACTACAGTTGCGTGATGGAAATCCACCCTCTATACTGCACTTGGGAAACACTTCCTTTACTTCTCTTCTCTTACCCTATTGCATTTAAACTGTAATCTCTTGTAAATTCTTCTGAAATTGGGGTTTGTTCTTCCTCAAAAGTAAAAAGGGCATTTCTGAAGTAGATGAAGAAGTGGTGGTTAGATGGAACGGGAGAAGATGGAGTAAACACTGAGTGATAAACAGAGAACTACAGCATGTGTGTCTGTATGCCATCCAATGTGAATTACAGCAGTCAGATTTCATGCTGGCAGAAGACATGGTATTTGCTAGTCAGTCATTCTTGAATGTAGCCAGCTAAAAAAAGCGCAAACTAAAAAAAGAGGAAAAAAAAACCAAAAGAAACAAAAACATACCACGCATACATGCATAGAGAATAGATTAGATAGAATACCTCTTTTCAATGCAAACGATAAACCTTATTGTAGGGCACAAGTATCTAAGATTTCATGGTTTATATTTTACAGCTGAAAATAAAGCTTGAAGAATAAGATGCGGAAATTATACATTCCTAACAACCACTATAAGTGCAATATCACACCTTTAAAAAAAAAAATAAAGCCTGTAAGATATGCTTAAAAAACCAAAAACCCGTAAAAACCATATATACATTATGTAGTACATATATCGTGTGTGCAGAGCTCACTGAGGTGACTTATGAATAATGTTTTCTGATAGATTCCCTATATTTATTTAAAATAGTTTTGGTGGTCTTTTTACGTGGCCAATATTCCAGTTTATACAATAACTACTAGAATGCACACTATAAAGCTGACAATACTGGTTTTCTGGACTCCCTTTTAGCTTTGCTGTGTAGACTGGGATAGAATCAGTGAAGTCATATCATTATTTTACATTACTACCGGTAATAATAATGAGAAGTATCAGTTTGTAAGTCTAAACGTTTGAACTTGATAGAAACAGATGACAGCTCTATACACAAAACAAAGGCTAGGTGTGCATCTCCCCTTCCACTCCTCGGTCTAGGAGACAGGCAGTACTTTTAATCTCTTCCCGCAAGCTGTATATGGATAAATGTACATGCGGAAAATACGCAGCAGAATAGATTTGCAGCCAAATGGACGAGATTTAGTTAAATCTCAATTACTCGCTGCAGAATTTGTCCACAGAGAAATTGACCTGCAGTGCAGATTTTTGAATTTGTAGAATGTCAAATTTAGGTTGCGGATTTTCCTCATGGACTTGAATGGGAAACTCAAAATCTCCAATTGTGGATTTTAAAACCTATAGACTCTTTTTTCTTTTTAGGAATCCACAAAAAATTATCCTGTGTGTATTTACCCTAAGGCTATGGCTACACTGCAACTTCGGCCGTGAAACAGGTTGAATGGCCAAACTTTGCTGTGAGGCACCGCCTGTATCACAGTAATGACAGTAGATGTGAACAGATGGGCAATCCAAAGGTTACCATGACGGATACGGCAGTCACAAGAAATCCAGCAGGTTTGGAATTCTTGGGACTGTTGTGTTGCAGTCGCTGCAACCCAGCCACATTCACTTTCTTTACAAAGATGCAGTCAGCGGGCCACAGCAACGTTTGCTTGTGCAACCTGTGTTGCGGCCAAAATCGTCACATAGCCCTAGCCTTTGCATATTGACATTTCACTGGCCATTAATGCTGGATTCACATATCACATATTTGCTGCATTCCAATACCAGTACAGGTGTGCAGGGAGCAGTTTCAGGAGAATAGACTATAGAATCCTTTTTTGATCTCCCCAAAATGTTGCACAGCACTATTCAGAACCTGTTGCCATAATAACAAACCCAACAATTTCCCAATTTTTCCAACAGGGGAAAGACCGGTTATATTTTGTCGCCAGATTTAAATGGTTTGTCCCAAGAGCAGCATGATTCATCTATCCATAGTATAGGTGATAAATGTCTGATCGCTTGGGACTCCAATGCTGGGACCCCTACGGATCACTAGAACTGGCCCCCTATGGGAGGTGTAGAAAGGAGGAACTGCAATGGAGCGGCAGTCTAGCATGTGCCCTGATGCTCCATTCAGGGTCTATGGGGCTCACGGAAACAGCTGAGCAATGTACTCGGCTGCCTCCGTAGATGTTGAATGGAGCAGCACTGCGCATGCTTGACGGCCGCTCCATTCAAAGCACAACTGCAGTGAGGAAGAACGGGGGGCTCCTGACCCCATTCTAGTGATCGTGGGGGCCCCAGCGGAGGGGCCCCCAGCGATCAAACATTTATCCCCTATCCTTTGGATAGGTGATAAACGTTGATCTTGGGACAACTCTTTCAAGCACGAGCAGAAATCTATGACACCCGCTTATTTCCCTCCTATTAATATGCACATGGAGCCTAGCGAATCACGCAAGTTTATTAGAGAGATTAAAGGTCGACATTGTCCGCAGCTGAGCAATCATTTGTTTATCCCCCATCTTCTAAGGGGAAGTTAAATCTACATAAAATGTTATGCAACTCTGCAAATAGCTTTTTTCCTGATTTTAAGTTAATTTTTTTTCTCCATTCACATCATGAGGCTTTCAAAATGCTGCTTTCTTAGCACATCTAACTGTGAAAGTCGCGTGTGCAGATAAAAACGCACTGCTCTATGGTAACAGGGAATTGCTTTAGATGTGACTGGAGTATGAAACATATCGAGACATGAAAATAGTACAAGAAATAATGTTCAAAGTTACTGATCCTAATTTTTAGATCTGAACTGTGAAATATCGTCAGAAAGTGTTTCTTCAATTACTATATTATCTTTAGTGCAGGTAATGATAAAACACTAGGCTGATAGCAAAGTAGGATGTTGCATTGTGATCACAATTTTACCCATCTGTTTACAGGGGAGACCGTTCTTTGACAAACTTTTTGAGAAAGTAGTCAATTATCTTGGTTTATTCCACTGTGTGAACGCACTCGCTGTGGGGAGTCGCTGCCAGGCATCAGCAGTATGTTGTACCCGCACAACAGCATCGACGATAGCGAAACCATAACATGCAAGTTCTCAAGCCATATTAAATGTGCAAACAGGGATGTCATATAGGTAGAATATATTATGTGGTTAAGTTCAAGTATAGAAATATCTCTGAACAGAATGGTGGTCAAATAAAAAGTTTCACTCTGAACAAGTTAAAAGTTAGAGTTTGCAGACATGGTGCATGGAAACAAAGCACTTGAGTCAAAACCATTGTACACAGATTTACAGGCACATCAAAGTATTAAAATAGAAACTTGGCTTTTACAGAAAAAAATATTCTTCTATGTGGGGTCAAATGGGTGAAATGACAAAAAAAAACAAAACACATAACTAATAGGAGGCATTTGGGATTAGGAGTTTTTCTTTTATTTGATTTTTTTAAATGAAACGATCCTGTAGTCCAGGGGTCCGCAACCTTCAGCACTACAGCTGTTGTGAAACTACAATTCCCAGCATGCCCTAACCGCCTGTGGCTAGAATAATAAAGCCTTTGGCTGTGAGGGCATAACGGGCGTTGCAGTTTCACAATAGCTGGGGTGCCAAAGGTTGCATACTCCTGTAGTCTAAAATTAAGGAGGCTCTGTCACCACATTATAAGTGCCCTATCTCATACATAAGGAGATCAGCGCTATAATGTAGGTGACCGTAATGCTTTTTGTTTAAAAAAAAAACTATCTATTTTCACCATTTTATTAGCGATTTTAGATTGATTCTAATGAGGGTCGTAATGCTCAAATGGGTGTGTTTTTACTTCAGACCAAGTGGGCGTTGTACAGAGGAGTGTATGACTCTGACCAATCAGCATCATGCACTCCTCTCCATTCATTTAGGCAGCACATAGGGATCCTTTTAGATCACTATGTGCGGTCTTATACTAACACTAAAGTAAAAACACGCCCACTTGGGCATTAAGACACTCATTAGCATAAATCTAAAATCGCTAATAAAGTGGTGAAAATAGATCGTTTTTTTTTTAAATAAAAAGCACTGCTGTCACCTATCTCCTTATTTATGAGATAGGGAACTTATAATGTGGTGACAGAGCCTCTTTAAATATCTAATATATTAAAAATGTATGGCTGTTGTACATGTAAGGAAGGGCTCTGTATAGATACTTATGTCCATCATCAGCCTGTTCATTTTCTTCTATAAGGAACTAGACCTGGTTGGGTTTCTCGAATGTATACTGAAAGGGGAAGATGCTCTTCTCACCTGTTCCAACCCACACAATTAATCAGGTGGGATCAGGTTGATATTAGTTGCGGCTGAGTCATTTAGCTACTTAGAATATTTTATCAGGTGATGTGAAAACGTCTTCCTGCCATTTTTACAAAAATGAAACAAAAAGCAAAAATCTGTGCTGGAAACACCACGTATATACATAACCTAAAGGGCAAGCCACAAACATCTGATAGATATGGGTCTCGCGCCTGGCGAGGCGGCCAACAGTTGCAACACCCAGGCGGAGAGCCAATGGAGAGGTGGTGGGCTTTGCTCGGTTTGTTTAAGGAAATACCATAGAAGTGAACAGAGCACAGCAAGCTGGGCCGTTTCCAGAATTCGCGTCCACCTCTCCCTTTATTTTCCCCCTGTAGGTGTTTGCCACCTCGCCAGGCGAGACTGCAGTCGAGTGATTACACGCCCAGCGCTGGAACCCACATCCATTAAACAAATGGTCTTAGGCTACACGCACACAACAGTTTGTATTTTGCAGCTCATAAAACAGATCTGTTGTCCAATTTTTGCGGTCCGTGTGTCATTGTGTCCTTTTCACAGGTGAGACCGAGCCAAAAACACGGACAGGCATAGGACCTGTCCTAAGTTTTGCGGCTCTATACCGCGGTCCGCACACGGATCAGTGGAAACCACGGTCGTGTACATGGGGCTGTTAGAAATGAATGGGTCCGTGTGCTATCCGTTAAACAATGAATAGCACACTGACATAAAACTATGTTCGTGTGCATGGGGCCTAAGATGGGAATAACCCTTTAAAGTGTAGGTTCACCTAATACAGCAATTTCTTATTTGTTCCTGATTGTTTTAACCATGTAAAACATAGAAGGCCTGGACTGCTAGAGCGAGAGACACTTGTGGGAGGGAGTATATGCAGTATCTCCTAAATCTATCATTTAAGATTTAAAGGGAATGTGTCGCAAATGAAACCTTTTTTTTATTTTTTTAAGTGTTAATACTTATTTCTATTATATTTAAGTTTTTTGCTGTACTTTTTTTTTTTTTCCTTCCATATGGTGGAAAGTATTAAAAATTAAATAATAATTTGACATGTTTTCCTATGTTGGCCACCAGGGGGAGCACTTCCCAGAATTACAGCAAGGTGAATAAGGCAAAGCAACCTGACTCACAGCTGCCGTAAATATGGGAGGGAATCTCACCCCCCCTCCTACAAGCCAGAAAAAGGTGTCTTCAAATTGCTAAGCAGTGTCCGGCAGCTATTTTGGGTGGGATTCTGCAGCTGGCAGAAGTTATAGGACACACCAAAAGGCTATGTTCACACACTTACTAAACAAAGGGAAAACAGCTCCGGATTTTCAGTCATTTTTTAATCAAACTCGCGGTTTTTACGGCCGTTTTTGGAGCTGTTTTTCTATAAAGTCAATGAAAAACGGCTCCAAAAAACGTCCCAAGAAGTGATGTGCACTTCATTTTGGCGGGCGTCTTTTTATGTGCCGTTTTTGGAAAAAGAACACGTAAAAATCACCGTGTGTGTGTGTGTGTGTGTGTGTGTGTGTGTGTTGCTTGCCGCTGATTCTTCAAAACCGCTGATAAGCGGCTATGAAGTATCAGCGGCACCCGTGCACACACCGCTCTGCCCCACACACACGGGAAAAGTCTTAAAGGGGTCGCCCAGGAAAACATGGCGCCGCACCTGTCCTCAGGTCGTGTGTGGTATTACAGCTCTGTCCTATTCACTTCAATGGAGGTGAACTGCAATACCAGACGCAACCTGAGGACAGGTGCGGCGCTGTGTCTCCAATCCGGACACCCCTTCTGTCCAGAGATGACCCGACGGGGGAGGCGGGTGTTAGAGCCACCCACTGCCATCACTGCAGACAGAACCACACAACTACGGCATGAGGGCAGGGCTTGTCCTGAGTGCACGGTCTCGTTATGGACAGATTTATAGTCACATGAACCCCGTCTGCATCAGAACCGGTAACCTAGGTCCGATCACATGGCAGAGGGGGATCACCAAAAACCCTGTGCACCCTCAGCCCGTCTATCCAGCCCTTCCCTGGTTATATCTACTTCTGGGAAAGCTCGGTGACCACCATTACCCCTCCTACTGGAGTGCAGGGGCGTAACTAGGAAAGACTGGGCCCCATAGCAAACTTTTGACTGGGGGCCCCCCTCTGCTGGGTATCACACAACCCCCCCCCTCCCTTGTAGATAGTGCCTCCCTACAGATTCCACCACACAGCGCCCCCTATAGATAACGCCTTACAGCCCCCTGTAGATGTCTTACAGCCCCAAATCCCCCCTGTAGATAACACCATACAGACCCCCCCCCTGTAGATCGCGCCATACAGACGCCCCCTGTAGATCGCGCCATACAGCCCCCCTGTAGATAACGCCATACAGACCCCCTGTAGATAACGCCATACAGACCCCCTGTAGATCGCACCATACAGCCCCCCTGTAGATAACGCCATACCACCCCCCTGTAGATAACGCCATACAGACCCCCCCCCCCCCCCAAAAAAAACAAACAGCCTATAGTTTGTCCTACAAAAGAGATGTATCCCCTATCCACAGCGGTAAGGAGAACGGGGGGGGCCAAAAGTCGCAGGTCAGAGTCACACAGCAGAGCAGCTGTTTGCAGGGAGATAGCAGGCGCCATACTGAAGACCAGCTGCACTGCAGGTAAGGTGTGTGTTTCTGTCTGTCCCACTCTCTATCTCACAGACCCCCGCTCTCGTGACCCGACAGGCGCCCCCCCCCCTCACACGGCCCCCCCTCGACGGTTCATTAGTCACATCCCCAAACACTCCAGTAGGAGTGGTAATGGTGGTCACCCGGCTTTCCCAGAAGCAAATATAACCAGGAAAGGGCTGGATGGACAGGCTGAGGGTGCACAGGGTTTTTGGCGATCCCCCTCTGTCATGTGATCGGACCTAGGTTACCGGTTCATCAGACGAGGTTCACGTGACTATAAATCTGTTCACTCAGGACAAGCCCTGCCCTCATGCCGTAGTTGTGTGGTTCTGTCTGCAGTGATGGCGGTGGGTGGCTCTGACACCCGCCTCCCCCGTCGGGTCATCTCAGGACAGCAGGGGTGTCCGGATTGGAGAGACAGCGCCGCACCTGTCCTCAGGTTGCGTCTGGTATTGCAGTCCACCTCCATTGAAGTGAATAGGACAGAGCAGTAATACCACACACAACCTGAGGACAGGTGCGGCGCCATGTTTTCCTGGACGACCCCTTTAAGACTTTGTGTGTGTGTGGCAGAGCGGAGTGTGCACGGGCGCCGCTGATACTTCATAGCCGCTTATCAGCTGTTTTGAAGAATCAGCGGCAGGCACCACACACACACACACACACACAAAATCAAGTGTAAATCAAGAGATTTTTTAATGTGTTTTTTTGCACGTAAAATGTGCAAAAAAAAAAACATGTCAAATACACGGCGTGTGAACCGGTCAACTGAAAAGTCATTCACTTCACTTTCATCATTCTAAGGCTGGGTTCACACAACCTATTTTCAGGCATAAACGAGGCGTTTTACACCTCGATTTACGCCTGATAAGACGGCTCCAATACGTCGGCAAACATCTGCTCATTCATTTGAATGGGTTTGCCGACAAACTGTAATTTTACGCGTCGCTGTCAAAAGATGGCGCGTAAAATAACAGCCTCGGCAAAGAAGTGCAGGACACTCCTTTGGACGTAATTGGAGCAGTTTTTCATTGAATTCAATGAAGAGCAGCTCCAAATTACGGCTGTAATTGACGCCTCGTAAAACGCGAGTACGAGCATTACGTCTGAAATGACGGAGCTGTTTTCTCCTGAAAAAAGCTCCATAATTTCAGACGTAAATGCAGTTAGCGTGTTCACATACCCTAATGGTATGTTCACACACAATGTTTTCAGCTGAAAAATCGGAAGCAGAACGCCTACAAGCATCTGCCCATTGGTTTCAATGGGAAACACGGCGTTCTGTTCCGACAGGGCGTTTTTTACGTGGTAGTTTTCCAAAAACGGCACGTAAAAAGACGCCCGACCAAAATGAAGTGCACATCACTTCTTGGGACGTTTTTGGAGCCGTTTTTCATTGACTTTATAGAAAAACAGCTCCAAAAACGGCCGTTAAAAAACACGAGTTTGATTAAAAAATGGCTGAAAATCAGGAGCGGTTTTCCCTTTGTTTAGTAAGCGTGTGAACATACCCTTAGCCTTTTGGTGTGTCCTATAACTTCTTCCAGCTGCAGAATCACACCCAATATGGCTGCCGGACACTGCTTAGCAATTTGAAGACACCTTTTCCTGGCTTGTGAGAGGGGGGGTGAGATTCCCTCCCACATTTACAGCAGCTGTGAGTCAGGTTGCTTTGCCTTATTCACCTTGCTGCAATTCTGGGAAGCGCTCCCCCCTGGTGGCCAACATAGGCAAACATGTCAAATTATTATTTAATTTGTAATACTTTCCACCATATGGAAAAAAAAAAAAAAAATACAGCAAAAAAATTAAAATAAAATAGAAATAAGTAACGACACTTAAAAAAAAAAAGGTTACATTTGCGACACATTCCCTTTAATGACCCCCTCTCCTCACTTCCAGCATATAAATGTAATCCGAGTACAGTACAGAAGCGGACAGCCAGAGAGAATCCACGGGCACAGTTTATGATACAGATTCCGATACACCAGGCCATGGTCCCGATATGGAATAAAAAAAATGTAAGCGCTTTACGCTTTACATACACAGCTTTTTCTAACACAATCATTTTATTCACTTTAGCAATGAATTCGCTCCTAGTCGGCGGGGCGCCTTGTATCCAGTGTAATGCAATACGTTTTCTAGCTACGTATAGCAGCCTTGCAATAGCCAGCCGCCCCAGGACAGAAGTCGGAATATGCGTAACACACCCCAAAACACACTCCATAGGAGTCCCTTGAAGCGTAAGCCCATAAGCATCATCCTGAATCAGCTTCAGTACGTCTGTCCAATATGTAGTTAACTGTGGACAGGACCACAACATATGCATATGATCAGCCCCATCTTCCGAGCATCTGGGACAAGTAGAATCACTCCGTACACGAATGTGGAAAATAAATTTAGGAGTCTTATATACTCTATGGATAATATATAATTGGGAGAGGCGCCCAGCCTCACTAAGAGAAATATTCAGAACTGCTTCCATGATATCTGACCATTGTTTCTCAGAGATGGAACCCATATCCCTTTCCCATTTTCAAGAAGCCATCAAGGGGTACTTATCCAAAAATTTACTGAGCAACAGCTGATAAATGTGTGAGATAACCCCCGAAGTAGCACTCCCAGTATGTAAGACAGTCAGCACCCCATCTGCGTGTACAGTCAAATCTACAACCTTCTTTTGGGCATCAAAGGCATGTCTTATCTGTAAATATTGGTAAAAGGAATTTCGAGGCAACCCAAACTCCTCTTGAAGCTGTTGATAAGTTTTAAATATATCATGGAGCAGCTGTGCTACCCGGGAGATGCCCCTCGATTGCCAACCCTCAAATCCTTCAAGAGAGAAGAACTCCGGAAGTGCCCTATTACCCCATAGATTTGTAAAAGCTGTGCATACCCCAATATCTCTAATGGACCGGACCTTATCCCATACCTTGCGCATTAGTGCATATGTGGGCATGTTCCTACCAACCAGCATAGAATGACCCGCTTCCAAAACGGACAAAACAGATGATCCAAACTGTAACTGCAAAATCGCACTATTAGATCCATTCGGTATAGTTTCCCCCCACCCCTTAAAATGCTGACATTGGGAGGCAAGGAAGTATATCCAAGGATTGGGTAGGGCCAGACCGCCGTCATGCTTTGCACGCTGTAGAATTTCTAGTTTAAGTCTGGGGTGACCCTTACGCCATATTAGATCTCTAAAAAGTGCATTAACATAATAAAAGTCACATAAAGGAATCCATACAGGGGAGTTATGTAAAATGTACAGTAATTGCGGCATTAAGATCATCTTGATAAGATTGACCCTACCTACAACTGACAAATATAATTTGCACCAAGCCGATATTTTCATTTTGAATTTGACCAAAAGTGGTTGCAAATTAAGGGAAATATAATCAGAAGGCGAGGCCGAAACCACTATCCCTAAATATTTAAAGTGCTCAACACACCCTACAGACACATCATGCACCCTTGGCGTAGAACGCATTGGATCCACAGGGAACAGGTGGGACTTATCCCAATTTATTTTAAACCCGGACAATGCACCAAAATTCTAAATTAGGGATATTGTTTCTGCCAATGAGCTACCTACATCCCCCAAATAGAGAAGCATGTCGTCTGCATAAAGCGCCACTTTTTCCTGCACAGAGCCATATGAAAATCCCTTAATATCAGACAGACGTATGTGCGCTGCCAGGGGCTCCACTGCCACAGCAAACAGGAGGGGCGATAATGGGCATCCCAGTCTAGTCCCTCTTTCAAGAGCAAACCGAGCAGACAATCGACCATTTGCCCGTATTCGAGCTGTAGGACAAGAATACAAGACCTTGATCCATGCTATAAAAGGACGGTCCGAAACCCATAGCCTCCAAGGTGCACGAAAGATATTGCCATTCCACGCTATCAAATGCTTTAGCAGCGTCCAAGGAAAGAATGGCTCTTTCCCCTGCATGGTCTGCCCTCAGCTGAAGATTTAAAAATAAGCGTCTCAAATTCATAGCTGTGGACCTAGCAGGCATAAAGCAGGTCTGATCCGGGTGTATAATGGTAGAAATAACGTTATTCAACCTCAGAGCTAAGGCCTTCGCCAGAATCTTGACATCAGTTGTCAGTAACTAAATCGGTCGATAAGAATCAGCTAATTGAGGATCTTTCCAGGGTTTCGGCAAGACCACAATAATGGCCTCTTGCATAGAAGCCGGCAAAGAGCCATGGGCCAGTGAATGATCAAACACCTCTAACAGTTTGGGTAAGAGCACCTCTAGAGTATTTTTTATAAATTTCAACTGGCAACCCATCCGCCCCGGGCGCCTTATCGTTAGCCATCTGTTTGACCGCTTCTTCCAACGTGAGTGGAGAGTCCAAAAGTGCCTTGGCCTCTACTGACAATTTAGAGAGCTGTGCTTTAGCTAAGAATGCGCAAATATCAGTTGTGGATGGATGCACCTTGGAGGCATATAATTCGGAATAAAAGTCCCCCAAAACCTTCAAGACCTCTGAGGTCTCTGTAACCATAGTGCCCCCTGCCGTTTTTAAAGCAGTTATATGCGACACTCCTTGTTGTGCCTTGGCCACCATTGCCAGCATATGGCCAGCCTTCTCTCCTTCTTCAAAAGCATTCTGCGCATAAAACTGACGTTTTCTACCCGCTACTGCTAAAATATGTAAGTTTAATGCGTCTTGCGCATGTCGTAAACTGGTTTGATGCACCACGGTTGGGTTGGAAATAAATGCCGCCTCTGACCTACGCATTTCTTCATGCAATCTCGCATCCTCCGCCCTGGTAGCCGTTTTGTGCCTACTAATTGCCTGCATAAACAGGCCTTTCAAATACGCCTTCATTGCATACCAAACATCGGGAATAGAAGAAGAGCCACAATTAATTTGAAAGTAATCCTCTATCCTTCGGGCAATGAATCCGCGTCCATCAATCAAAGACAGCCAAAAGGGGTTCAGCTTCCACATTCGCTGGCTATGGGGACTCTGATTATTAACATCAACCGTGACCCTAAGGGGAGAATGGTCAGATAACGCTCTAGGGAGATACTCCACCTGACTAACTAAGGGCAACATACACTCATTCCCCAAGGGCAAATCTATTCGGGATAGAGAAGAGTAAGTGGATGAACAGCAGGAGAAATTCCTTTCACGAGGGTGTTGTAATCTCCACATATCCAGTAATCCCAGTTCTTGTACCAGCGTGCCAAACGCTGTCCGGGCTTCCCCGTCACTCCTGTCCCCATCTCTACATTTATCCCAGTTGGAATCAAGATTATTAAAATCCCCAAGGAGGAGCAAAGGTATCCCCGGTTTATCCGCCACAGAAGACATGGCCTTCAGTAAGACTCTATTAGAAAAGGGAGGAGGTATGTATATAGATATTATTATAAACATTTTTGAGTATATGGTACAGAACACACAGATATATCGACCTTCTGCATCCACCTGTCTAAGCAATTGAATGGAATTTGTTTGTGAACTAATACGTATTTTTACTTTAGACCAAGTGGGCGTTGTACAGGGGAGTGTATGACGCTGACCAATCAGCCTCATGCACTCCTCCATTCATTTAGTCAGCGCATAGGGATCCTGCTAGATCCTTATGTGCGGTCTTATACTAACACATTAACAATACTGAAGTGTTTAGACAGAGTAACAAAGTGCAGAGATTGTAAATAGACATCCTGTCTAAACACTTCAGTATCGTTAATGTGTTAGTATAAGACAGCACATAAGGATCTAGCAGGATCCCTATGCGCTGAGTAACTGAATGGAGAGGAGTGCATGATGCTGATTAGACCAAGTGGGCATTAAGCAACTCATTAGCATAAATCTAAAATCGCTAATAAAGTGGTAAAAATAGATCGTTTTTTTAAATCAAAAGCACTGCTGTCACCTACATTATAGCGCCCATCTCCTTATGTAGGAGACAGGGCACTTATAATGTGGTGACAGAGCCTCTTTAAAGGGAACCTGTCACCAGCATTTTAGCTATAAAGCCAGCAATATCTGGTGAAAGTGGGTGAAAAATCATTGTCATCTAAGCTATAAATATGTTCTAAGTAAGCTCTGTAGCTTTAGTATTCCGTTTTTCAGTGGTCCCACGCCGTATGCAAATGAGCAGAACAGAGTCAAATCTTCATCTGAAAAGAGTCAGATTTTCATTCCTCCAGCGTCTCAGAGTGGACTCCACCTCCTTTTTGATTGACAGCTCCTTAGCCAGTCAGGGCCAGACAGGTGGCAACGGTGGGCGTGGTTAAGAAGCTGCATCCCAGAGGGAAAAATAATTACCATAAAAGGCGGGAAGAGTTTAAACGACGATATTTACAGACCGAAGAGGACTTCAGGAAAGAAGAGAACAGGAACGAACTCTGGACAGCTGCGGCCATTGAGGGGTCAGGCGAGTTTAACAGGTAAGATGTTGATGACAGGATCCCTTTAAGATGCATACTATGAATTACCTGAAATCTTAGCTCTGCTATACGCTGCTGGAGTTCAGCCACAGCCGCAATACTGTCGGCTTCTCGAAGTCTCACTGCCATCACGTCTTCCTTGTTCTGCAAAAAGTACAGACACCAGGTCAGATGTATTTTTGTTATGTCAGCATGTTCATAGTTTTTGTATCATTTACAGGAGAAATCATGAAACACCCAAAACACTGCAGATACAATATTACGGAAATTCAACTTTTTCAAAATTTAGTTTGAATGTAAAACTTTCTACGCAAGTGCAAAAGTGGGCAGCAAATGGAAGCCATCGTGGGACTAATGCACTACTATTATAGGCTCCTAGTCATGCCAACTACTGAATCCCGACTTCAATTGGGTTGTCTAGGATTAGAGAAAGGGTCTGCTTACTTTCTAGAAACAGTGATTTGTCGGTCCTTGTGTTGTGCTCTGTATCTAATTAAGTAGGGCCGAGCTGCAATACCAGACACCACTCAAGTACAGAAGGTGGCGTGATTTCTGGGGATAAAAAAAAAAAAAAAAGCAGACCCTTTTTTCTAATCCTGGACAAGCATACTTCAACACATTATAATACAAACTATGCAATTTTATGACTTTGACGAAAGAGACCAAAAACATACATATAATTCTCTGTTCACATCTGCGTCAGAGGCTCCGTTAAAAGCCTCTGTCGCAGAGTCCATAAACCTTGCTGGTGAAAATAGCGCAACATGCATCGCTATATTATCTGGCAAAATGATGGAAACAAACCATTAAATTTGATGGGTTTTGTTTGCGTTCGTCCTTTGTTGGATTCGGTGCTTCTATTATTTTTATTATTCTGTTCCCATGACAGAAATACTAGCGCAGATGTGAACAGATCCTACAATTAAAAATTGCCAACATGTCATATCCTTTTAGATACAGAAACTTGTACCTTCTACTCAGATAGTGATCAATATAGAGGACCAGTTACCACCATTTTACTTGAAAATGGGTAACCTACGGATTGTAAACAAAATGCTTTTACTCCTAAAATTTAGAAAAATTGCTTTTATACTGGAAATAATATTTCTGCTACCAGTGCAGGAGCCCCAGGCAGAGAAGGGTGTCGCTCTGTCGTCATATGCAGCTTTTTATTTGCCTATTACTAATAGGCAACTGAAGTGTTTGGATAAGGCTCTGTTCACATTAACGTCATGGACGGCTTCAGTTTAGAACGGAGAAATGGCCGCTATGCCGGATCCATTGTCAGACAGATACTGGCAAAGCTTGACAGACCCCATTTGACTTCCATGGGGTCTTTCAGAGAAGATGAAGTTTTGAATTGGAAACCACAGTAAGCAGAGACATCAACTGTTTGTAGGATTGTTTCGCAGTATGACCCCCATATCAGATTACAAAGCTATGTTGCCAGGGTCCGTGGACTATGAACTGAAGAAATGAAATCTGCATGTCTAGACGTAGCATACAGGAAGCGTCTGTATGAAGGCCCTTTTACAATGGTGGATAATCAACCGTTGCAGCGAGCTTGGCTCCTGTCAGACGGAGCTATGGATGGGGATGAGCGGTTGTTACTCCAATCGCTTGTCCCCATACATTATCATCATGCTGACGACAATGATAATATTTAACTTTTTCAGAACGATACGATCAGCAGACGATAGAGCGTTTGCTCGTTCATCTGCTGATCGCTGCCCTGTTTACACGGGGCAATGATCGCTAACGAGCATTTTATGAACCGATAACCGTCCCGTGTAAAACACCCTTTACTCCACAAGCAGGATCAAAAACCATATAATGGAATGACAAAAAAAAAAAAAAAAAAAGAAGATGCGCAAGGAAAGTTCGATAACGGTGTAAATCCACTTCTAATCCGATCCTCAGAGAGATCAGACTCCAGACAAGTTTTCTTCCATGGGTAGTTATGAGTTTTCAAACCAGAAAAGAGTTGATTGAACATTTTTGCGGTTCTTGGTAGGTCAATTTCTTCTCTATATTCACTATGACTGTAAAACTTTCCATCCCAGAAATCTTGGGTCTTATTACAGTCAATCACATTAGCACTTAATTGAATCACTTCTCAGCTTCCACTTTTAAGGTTTTGCTTTCAGTATCACTATTAATACGCCCCAGAGATGACACTAGGTCTCAACTAAATTGTACGAATGTAGTCCCCTCTAAAGTTACACACACAGTTCTAAAACAAACTGGCCATACGCATAAGTTCCGAGGTCCCCAAACTTTTGTTAGCTACATTCAACTGAAAAATGTAGGAAATCTGCATCATACACAGGTACAGAAGGAGCCCTATGCACCTCTAAGGAAGATCTATTGGCACTACGGAGCTATAACATGCCTGTGTGAATGAGGCCCTGAGAAAACTTCTACATTGTGGTCACTGTGGATGTCGTATTGTAGCTTGAGCATGTGGTCAAAACTCAATGCCAACTGTGACAGATCATATTTAGCCAAACCCCGCTCCACCCCCATTTTTGCGGGATTGTTATTAAACTTGTGTATGGGGGAAGCACTACAGACCACCAAAAACTATTTAAATTAAACATGCCTGATCCTTTGTCCACTGAGAGGGGAAAGCAAGAGACAAGTGGCGACTGGACTGAACAACATTGCACCTTGAGAGCTGTAAGAGCGTTATAGACTGGAGTTGCTCTGTGGTTTTTCAGCAATTATCTTGAGAAAAAGGTTCAAATGTAAATCACAGGTTTGATGCCAATTTTGCACTCAAATAATGCCACGACCAGGGCTTTGACAACCTGGTTCCAGCATAGTGAAAGTTATTGCTTCCCCATCTCTGCAAAAACATAGCCCTGGCTCCATATGCCCATAATAGCCAGCATGAAACCGCTTCACGGGCAGAAGCAGATCATAAGTTAGGGAACTGAAGACACCTTAACTAACAAATACTTCTGTACACGGGGGGCATCATAGTTTCACAAAATACAATAGATCGAAGACACATTTGAACAACCAAGAAGAGCTTTGTTTCTTCAATTTCTGTTCCATCGAGAAAAGATCTATAGGTTGCAACATGGTCGACCAAGAAAGAAAGTTAATTCTAATATACCCAGAAACAATGTAGGGTAAACTAAAGCCTGTCACGCAATGATAACCGTTGCAAAAATGTGTTTAATTTTATTTTTTTCAATAAAAAAAACAAACAAAAAAATGATCTGTGCGGATTACATTTCTCAAAACATCTAGATTGTAGTCAGAGCGCTGTTTTTTTCTGCTATTGGGCTCCAAATCATCTGCATGGACATAGAAGTAACGCCTAATTCAAACGACTATTTTTGCAGCCGCAATTAATCTGCATTTTTGTGGACCCATTCTATTCTATGCCGTATATATACAAATATATAATTGCCGACAACTTTTATATGTGTACAATTGTGTCACGCACACTTAGGCTGCGTTCACACGACCTATTTTCAGACGTAAACGAGGCGTTTTAAGCCTCGATTTACGTCTGAAAATAGGGCTCCAATACGTCGGCAAACATCTGCCCATTCATTTGAATGGGTTTACCGACGTACTGTGCCGACGACCTGTCATTTACGCGTCGCTGTCAAACGACAACGCGTAAAAAAGGCGGCTCATCAAAAGAAGTGCAGGACACTTCCTGAGACGTAATTTGAGCAGTTTTTCATTGATTCCAATGAAGAACAGCTCCAAATTACGGCCGTAATTGACGCCCTGCAAAACGCGAGTACATTTAATTACGTCTGAAATTACGGAGCTGTTTTCTCCTGAAAACAGCTCCGTAATTTCAGACGTAAATGCAGTTATCGTGTGCACATACCCTTATAGTCAGAAAAAGGACGGAGCAGGTTAAGTTAAGAGTTTGTCCCAAAAACTCTTTTACAAACACTCTTGACATTAAGTGTGCGTGCTCCATTCTATTCTATGGCCCCATGCACACGATCGTGATTTACACGGATCGGTTTGGGGGCCGCAATTGCGTCCCACAAAAACTCAGGACAATTCATTTTACGGTCTGCAATTGCGGATTTACCAATACTGGTGAATCGTTGTGGATCCGTGAGTCCGGATGACACACTGATGCACAACAAGGATTTTTTGCGGTCCGATGACTGCTACGGACCCGTAGATTTGCGGACCGCAATACAAATGTGGTCGTGTCCATGAGGCCTTAAAAAGGGTTATCCAGTCGCTAAAAGTTGATGGCCTGTCCTCAGGATAGGCCATCAATAGCTGATGGGTCGGGTCCGACTTCCAGGACCCCCGCCGATCACCTGTTTTGAAGGGTGTGTAACGCTCTTCACGAGCGCTGCTTCGCCTTTATATCTGCTTGCTCACTGTGAATCGTCGACACTGATGTAGCGGCGCTTCACCGGTATTGCAGTCGCCTTTTTTCATTAAAGTGAATGGGAGTGAATAGCGACTGGATAAACCCTTTAATGATAAAATTCTTGTAGGATCTTACAGCATGCGGTTTATACACTGGACTCAATAAAAGCTCCCTCTAGTGGTGGATGTAGGCACTGAGGATTGTACCATTTAACTGACTACGCAGGTGATTTGGGGCTCTGTATTATGTAAAAAAACAAAACTCCAAATAATGTAAAGATATCAACACAGAATTTAGGACCTAAAGTCCTAAATATAATCAACTATGTAGACTATATCTATACACAATTTTAAGCGGTGCTTAGAAAGTGTACATATCCTTTAAGAAATTAAAATAAAAGCAAGAACTTTTGCACATAAAAAGAAACATGAACCTTTATTATTGCACGGTTCTCCCCAGCATCGTGTCGGCAGCTCCCTGTTGTAGACCTCTATAAACTCCGCATTACCTTGCACTCCATCTCTGAGTGTTTCCGTTTTGCCTCCGTTAGCTGATTTTGCAGGCTCTTGTTTTCTGCTGTCAGATATTGCACCTTGGCTTGTAAACTGTTGACCTCCTTCTCTGCTCTTCGGAGATGGTTGCTGTTTATCTGGTTCTGTTTGAGACCAAAGAAAACAAGTGCCAGATTAAAGATAGCGGGTGCTGAAAGGCTTTCACCTTAGCTCTTCTCCAAATGCTCTGTAGCAGATAAACATACATTTTGACTTCTATATAGAGAGAACACAGCTTTGCCGGACTTGTCGGCTTTAACACCTCTAAATACTTTTTCGTTCTAATTCGTTACAAATCATATTATTAAAATCTATAAGCAAAAGACTGCTTTATAAAAATCAAATATATTAATATAAATATATCCTGGCAATATCTTCAAATGTACAACCTAGCACCTCGTGACACGAGAACATTTCTGCATGTATTACAAATCAGCAAGGAAACCATGCCACCTAGTGGACAAAGGTATAGGATGAAAAAAAAAGAGGGACCAATGCAAGGCGCTGCTAATAACAAATTGGGTGTTTATTAATGATGGAATAATGGTAGGCTACGCGTTTCGACGCAGGAATTGCGTCTTCATCAGGCTATGAATATACACAAAAACATCTCATATATATATATATATATATATATATATATATATATATATATACACACACACACACACACACACGTCAGTAATCAAAAACCGACCAATCACCAGGGGGAAACAGGGATGGGACTCAGGGTGTTTGCTACGAGGAATCGGACAAAAAACTCGCTAAAAGAACACACACGTTTGGTTAATAGAATATATGCCAATTAGATAAAAGAACAATATGATAAATAAATTTAACATAAGAAAAAATAACAGAACATAATAATATAAGCCCAATTGATAAGATATATAAAATGCTTGACATACAAGCCATATTTAAAACACAAAACATCGCTATGTCACCTACGGCCGACTTAAATTGATATGAAATTTTTTTTTAAATGTAAAAATCTTTATGAAAAAAGGGGAAAATTTAATAACAATAAGTCCAATGTAAGCTCCTTGGAGGAAAGCAGAAGGAATCCAATATATAATCCGATAAAAAAACCGGCAAATGGGATAAGCGATCAGATAAAATACTATATAATTCTCAAAAAGAAAGGAATAATGCTCGATCTATTAAAAACGAAAAAAACATTTAATAATTAAATCTATCAATTCTGAATGAAAATTACGATGTTCTAACCATGAATGGATTCATAGGAGACCAAAATACTAATCAGCGCAAACAAAGAAAGGTCAGTGGCGTCTTCGTAGTCATAACAACACCACTATTAAGATAATACATCGGTGCACGAGAACTATGCTGAATTGGTGAAACAATTTATATAAAAAACAAATTAAACAAATTATGCCTACATAAAACGATGTGTTAAAAAAACAAACATGAAATATTGACTGGAAAATTGCAAAAGGCAATCAAGCATTTGGAAAAATAAAATCTATATCCGATGGAACATCAGAACCAATAAAAGGATATGTAAATAGAACTCTAATTCATAATAAAAAATTCCAAACCACGTCTGAAAAACCGGATACTATAATTGCTCTAGTGAACCAAAGAAAGGATGACAAATATGATGCTTAAATGCCATAGATATAAATTAATTATAAGTTATACGTTATACTAATATTAATAATACCAATAAAAACGCAGATTTCCAACCCAAAATATAAAGATATATATATATATATTACGGGAAATATGGACGACAATACCGCAATACAAGAATATAACAAATTATCTGATTGTGGAAAATAAGCCGGATGTTAAAATAAAACATTACGATTACCAATAAGATATAATAAACCCATACCGGATTTGTGACTTTTTTTGTAAGTTATGACTACGAAGACGCCACTGACCTTTCTTTGTTTGCGCTGATTAGTATTTTGCTTTCCTCCAAGGAGCTTACATTGGACTTATGGTTATTAAATTTTCCCCTTTTTTCATAAAGATGTTTACGTTTAAAAAAAAAATTAATATCAATTTAAGTCGGCCGTAGGTGACATAGCGACGTTTTGTGTTTTAAATATGGCTTGTATGTCAAGCATTTTATATATCTTATCAATTGGGCTTATATTATTATGTTCTGTTATTTTTTCTTATATGTTAAATTTATTTATCATATTGCTCTTTTATCTAATTGGCATATATTCTATTAACCAAACGTGTTTGTTCTTTTAGCGGGTTTTTTGTCCGATTCCTCGTAGCAAACACCCTGTGTCCCCTCCCTGTTTCCCTCTGGTGATTGGTCGGTTTTTGATTACTGACATGTGTGTGTATATGTATATATATATATATATATATATATATATATATATATGAGATGTTTTTGTGTGTATCCTTGGCCTGATGAAGACGCAATTCCTGCGTCGAAACGCGTAGCCTACCATTATTCCATTAATAAACACCCAATTTGTTATTAGCAGCGCCTTGCATTGGTCCCTCTTTTTTTTTCATCCTATAACCTCATTTTGACGGTGAATTCCCGTTCACCGGCCCTTGGACCTTGGCAGCAGCTACAGATCGCACTTGGCTGTACACACCCTGGGTGTGTCTCCTCACTTCGTATCTCCACAGCAGTGTGCTCCCTGGAGATCGTTCCACACCCTTCAACAGTGTTATGCCTGGTCAGCATAACCCGACTAGGTGAGTGCAATTCACCCTAGTAATTCTTGTTGTTTTTGACGTCCGGATAATTGCACTATGTGGCGCCGTGTGTTTTTTCTTCCTTTCTAGTACCTAGTGGACAAGCAGCACATTGCTAGACGGTATTTAATATACATATCTATGTGCACAAAATACCATAAAGAATTAATAGTGATTGCAATTATCTATTTCACTTTATAGCTCTAAATAACCCGTCACAGAATTGAAAATGTTAAAAATGTTTAACAGTTTCAGGATCAAGATACTTTATGTTAAGGAAACATAAAATTCACTTATGGGACAAGCTTTAAGAGATTAATACATTAAAGGGGTAGTCCAATCATTTATTCGTATGGAATATAAATAGAATATGTCATAACATTATAATTGACAGGCATCCACGCCTTTGTGCTTTCCTATACAGAAAAAAAAAAAGTATGCCGACACACACCGCCACGGCAAAGGCCAAGAGGACATTGGGTGAACAGCAGTTTATGGTTACATTCGGCATATGTCGAAGGCGTTTACATAACACAATGAGTAGGCTAGATAAACAGCCTTCATTCCAGACTGATCGGGAACATTCAGACTGTAGGGTTGTGCAAGTCGTTATATAGTTCTCAGCCGAATGTGGTTTTAGCACGATTTTAATTTCCTTCACCTGTGCTAGTCGCACACATGATGTTTGCCATGCGGTTCTCAATCTCATAACAACCGCAGCATGAAAATATATTCAAACATGGTGGCGAAATACCAGAGGGATTAGTGCACTTGATGTTTTTAGCTCACAAAGCATTGTCTTGACTGGATACAATTTGTAACAAGGAATTAAAATACAAAAGTATATTAGAAAGTTGTAAAACTAAAAGGTGGTATTACACGGCCCGATGTGGGCCGTGTAAACGAGCACCAATCAACGTTGATCGACGCTAGTTTGCTCTTTTCACACGGAGCTGGTATGGGGACGAGTGCTCGTTACTCAGATCGCTCATCCTCATACATTATCATCATGTCGGCAGGACATCTCCTTGCTTACACAGAGAGATGTGCGGCCGACAACGATAATAGTTTCTGCATTTAAAAATATATAATAATTCGCTGCTGAACCAGCGTTTGCTCGTTCATCGGCTGATCGTTTCCTTGTTTACACAGGGCAATTGTCGGGAATAAGCGTTCTGTGAGCGCTCGTTTGCCCGATAACTGGCCGCTGTAAAAGGGCCTTAAGGGACTAAGCTTTATCTACATAAAACCCCTTTAAGCAAGAAGTATGAGGATGAAAATGCACTATAATTTACAACGTCTCTCGTGTCGTTTTGATAAACTTATCAAAAGAATAAAATAGAGAATTATTAAAATTCTTTGACATTACAAATAAATTTGGGCCAAAGTCTTTCCACTGAAAGTCGCCTTCAGATAAGTAGTGAATCCTCCTGTGATTGGCATGTGTCATTGAAGATTGACAAATTCACTATTGCTGAAGTTCTAGTCACAGTTACACAGAACTAAACAACGATTTAACCGTTTCTTGTTACTCAATTTTGTGCAACTTACTGAAGAACAGCAGCAATAAGAGAGTTGTCGCTCGGATTGTGACAAAACAAAGGCTAAACCAAGGACAGAAGTAATAAATCAGGTATAGAGGGAAGGATGTGGTTATGGATGCTTGACGAGTCACAATAGCAATTGCACATAGCTGACCTGACTAGTGAAATACTTCTAAAAGGTACTAGTAACTCCATGAACCCTCCCCAGATTCTGGTTCCCACCTCAGATATGATAGAATTCAGGAAATAAAAATTATACCTGCATCATTTTTGTGCATGTAAAATAAAAAGAAAAAAGGGAATTAGCATAGGGAAAAGTTAAAGAAAAAAAAAACACCTACACAAAGTTTTAGAACATGTAAAAAATAGGATTCTGCCATTACACGGACTTCTTTCTGTCCATCATCTAGAAATGGACTAAATGGATTAAAACGGTTCGCCAACAAGACCATGGCAGCCAGTGGATCCATAATAGTATCCACTCATGGGGGTAGAAATTCTAGCAATGATCAAGAGAAGTTAAAGGGGGATTTCTGGCTTCAAGAAATTCTATTTATTTCACACAGCACGGGCAGACTGCTACTGCATGTATGTGTCCTATGAAGTTATGTATGCTGAACTGTATGGACACAGAGGCTACCGTATGAACATGGGTGTGTAGAAACAGATCTATGTAGTTTTGGAAATGGAGATCTCAGCTTGACAAATGGTTAACAACTTTTAAAATATAAGCAAATTCACACCTGAGTATCGAGCTCCATCATCCGCTGTTTCAGTTCTCGTAAGTCTGCCTGCCGCTCAGCTTCTCTAAGCCGCACACTCATCAGCTCGTCCTGTAGCTCATTCACTGTATTCTTCTTAGGTGGATCTTTCCACCGACCAGCGGTGCGTGCTAAATGTCTCTGGAATTAATAGACATATGCTCAGAAAAGAGAATGGCACAAACATTAACCAATATTATAAGAATGGATTACACTACCGTTCAAAAGTTTGGGGTCACCCAGACAATTTTGTGTTTTCCATGAAAACGCACACTTATATTTATCAAATGAGTTGCAAAATGACTAGAAAACATAGTCAAGACATTGACAAGGTTAGAAATAATGATTATTTCAAATAATAATTTTCTCCTTCAAATTTTGCTTTCGTCAAAGAATGCTCCATTTGCAGCAATTACAGCATTGCAGACCTTTGGCATTCTAGCTGTTAATTTGCTGAGGTAATCGGGAAAAATTTCACCCCATGCTTCCAGAAGCCCCTCCCACAAGTTGGATTGGCTTGATGGGCACTTCTTGCGTACCATACGGTCAAGCTGCTCCCACAACAGCTCTATGGGGTTGAGATCTGGTGACTGCGTTGGCCACTCCATTACAGATAGAATACCAGCTGCCTGCTTCTTCCCTAAATAGTTCTTGCATAATTTGGAGGTGTGCTCTGGGTCATTGTCCTGTTGTAGGATGAAATTGGCTCCAATCAAGCGCTGTACACAGGGTATGGCATGGCATTGCAAAATGGAGTGATAGCCTTCCTTATTTAAAATCCCTTTTACCTTGTACAAATCTCCCACTTTACCAGCACCAAAGCAACCCCAGACCATCACATTACCTCCACCATGCTTGACAGATGGCGTCAGGCACTCTTCCAGCATCTTTTCAGTTGTTCTGCGTCTCACAAATGTTCTTCTGTGTGATCCAAACACCTCAAACTTCGATTCGTCTGTCCATAACACTTTTCTCCAATCTTCCTCTGTCCAATGTCTGTGTGCTTTTGCCCATATTAATCTTTTCCTTTTATTAGCCAGTCTCAGATATGGCTTTTTCTTTGCCACTCTGCCCTGAAGGCCAGCATCCCGGAGTCGCCTCTTCACTGTAGACGTTGACACTGGCGTTTTGCGGGTACTATTTAATGAAGCTGCCAGTTGAGGACCTGTGAGGAGTCTATTTCTCAAACTAGAGACTCTAATGTACTTGTCTTGTTGCTCAGTTGTGCAGCGGGGCCTCCCACTTCTCTTTCTACTCTGGTTAGAGCCTGTTTGTGCTGTCCTCTGAAGGGAGTAGTACACACCGTTGTAGGAAATCTTCAGTTTCTTGGCAATTTCTCGCATGGAATAGCCTTCATTTCTAAGAACAAGAATAGACTGTCGAGTTTCACAGGAAAGCTCTTTTTCTAGCCATTTTGAGAGTTTAATCGAACCCACAAATGTAATGCTCCAGATTCTCAACTAGCTCAAAGGAAGGTCAGTTTTATAGCAGCTGTAAACAGCAAAACTGTTTACAGCGGTGCTAACATAATTGCACAAGGGTTTTCAAGTGTTAGCCTTCTAACACAGTTAGCAAACACAATGTACCATTAGAACACTGGAGTGATGGTTGCTGGAAATGGGCCTCTATACACCTATGTAGATATTGCATTAAAAACCAGACGTTTGCAGCTAGAATAGTCATTTAGCACATTAACAACGTATAGAGTGTATTTCTGATTAATTTAATGTTATCTTCATTGAAAAAAACTGTGCTTTTCTTGCAAAAATAAGGACATTTCTAAGTGACCCTAAACTTTTGAACGGTAGTGTAGATTTCCATTATTCTTGCTAAATAATAAACACGGAAAGCATTTATGTAAACCGTAACAAAATAACTGCATATTCAGCATGCAGAATTTTTTGAATATTGCCCAAACTCTCCTGCGTTTCTCTAGGAGATTAGTTTCCAGCTTGCCATAGGTCACATTGACATCTAAAACCAAATCTCGTTTAGCTCCGTGATCTCGCGAGATTTGGATTCATTTGCCGGAATCTCACAAAAAAAAAAAAAAGAGTCAGAAGTGTCAGGATTCTGAGTACACATGATGTCCAGGCTGGATTTCATGTGTATTCATTATCAGGACACTGTAGTAATGTTAGGGTTTGTGTATGAGGCTGCACATAGTGATATATCTATATCGCTAGTGTAGTGTAAATGAATGGAGAGGAGTGCATGATGCCGATTTGTCAGCGTCATACACTCCTCTGTACAACGCCCACTTGGTCGAAAGTAAAAGTGCGCCCACTTGGGCATTAAGAAAGCTCATTAGCATAAACTTAAATCGCTGCTAACTTTGTGAAAAAAGATCGTTTTTTTAAATAAAAAGCATTACTGTCACCTACATTACAGCGCCCATCTCCTTATGTAGGAGACAGGGCACTTATAAATGTGGGACAGAGTCCCTTTAAAACAAAATAGTCTGCTTTTGTCCCCAAAACCACTCTTGTGCTTAAGCTGTGTCTGGTACTGCAACCCTGCTCCACTCAAGGAAAAAAAACTATAGATGTTGCACCTGCGTTAAAAAAAAAAAAAAATAAAAAAAAAAAAGGGCTTTAAAGTGTGAATAAAGCACAAAATATCTCTGGTTTTAAGGGTTAATATGGCGTTGGTGCCCACTTTGCAGCTATAACATACTTTACTCTTCTGGGAATGCTACATTTTGGAATATGGCTGCAGGAAGTGCAAGAAAATGCAGTGAGGTTGGCCCGAAACTCCGACACTGAACAACAGTCCCAAATCACTTGTTTCTCCTCCACCAAACTCTACTTTTGGGACTACATGTTTGATTCTAATGGCATCTGACAAACACGGAATTGCCCATTAAATGACATATTCATTATTAGCTAATCTGTTTCTCCTGTTCCAATGGTGGCAAGCTTTACACCACTCCAGCCAATGCCTTCCCTTGTGCATAGTGATCCCAGGATTTGTGCAGCTACAAGGCCATGGAACACTAATTCAAGAAGTTGCTGCTCCGATGAGATTTCCAGAAGCAGTGTGGCAGGAGAATAGAACAGGTTTTTTTTTTTTTTTTTTACTTGTGTTGTGAGCTTGTGTGGCCCCCACCACTGTTAATCCTAGAGGTTTCAACTTTACAACAGCAGCAATTAGTTATCCAGTCTAGATCACGGAATGGATAACAGTAAGTGCAACATATTTTCCGCTTTAAGTTGGTCTGTGATGACTACATGGCTGTTCGCTGGATTGTATTTACTTTCTAGCAGCATTCTGTGACTGAAACGGCCAAATCCCCTAAAAAGTAACTGTCCACACACTTTATGTAGTACATTTGGAAAATGAAGCCTGGAAACCATTTAATAGTTTGTCGTTATAGATTTGCACACAACAACACAGACAATTAGGTTTTAATCAGTTTATCAAAAGTTTGTGAAAAAAGCAATGTAATGGTGATACCTGCCAGTGCTCCTCCAAATCTTTTATCTGTTGCTTCTGCTCCTTCATCGCGGTTATGGCTTCTGCTTCTCTTATCTTCACTGCTATAAGTTCTTCTTGAAGTCTCACTATATTGTTCTCATCCGGAAAGGAATTATTTCTCTGTGTATCACAGAAGAAAACACAATCAGAAGTTTCAGGTTAGCTTTTCTATTAACAGCCTATGTATAATGTCCCATGTACTGGAGGCTGTATGATGAAATGTTTTACTTTACGGTTCTGTTAGTGTAGAGTAAGAGTATGGAGAAAAAGCACAGCCTGTTACGGTCACTGTAGGGGGGCATCCGTGTGGGCTTTATACTGTATAGGTGCCGCTATTTGGCATTACACTGTGTGGGAGGCACTATGGGGCATTAGTGTGTGTGTGTGTGTGTGTGTGTGTGTGTGTGTGTGTTTATATATATACTATGATTTTGTTTTATTATATAATTAAGGTTTTATTTGTGTAATTGTCCTGGAAGCAAAATGGTTAAAGATACAAATCTTCAACTATTGTTAAACAGCAAATAATCTAGTTGAGCACTTCCGAGGGCGGGGCATTTCGCATTGCCGCTTTTAGTATCAGCTCCCAACGGCCTCAGGTTATCTGCGGCGTATCTATGCCATCTTGGCCCCAAGCACCGCTGGCTGGCCATCCCTGGGATCGCTGTGCATAGGGGCGACAGAGGAGCCTTCCATTTTCTTCCCCGGAGTCTTAGGCGGTGTAACTCCGGAGTTAATGCGGTGATGGGTCATCCCGCCACCATATTGAAGGATTGCGGGATGGCGGTGACAGTCCCCTACTCTGTCTCGGGTTAATGGATCTCCGCAGGGGACGCATACTTCCAGGCATTAATAAGCCCCATTGACCCCCTTGCGGACGTCAGGAGTACCCTGACAAAAGTGACCACCATTTTGGCAGGCCGCACGACGGGCCTCAGGCCTGCGTGCCCCTGGGTGAGTGAACCACCCCAGGGGACCTCTCCCAAAGAACCACAGTAGAGACCCATCAGCCCCCCTCCGCTCCACAGAGTGGGTTTGGGCACAGTGGGAACTCCCCAGAGAACATCTGGCCCTCTCTCCACTGCTCCCTGGGGACCTCATTATTCTTCCTGGCCTCACGCTGGCCACATTGATCTGTGGAAGGCCTGCGCTGTAACCCCCTCGCTGAAGAATGAGTGAGGGTGAATTGTACTGCCCCAGACTTGTCCTGAAGCTTGACATTGGTGGAACAATAGCTCTATACTGACGCCATATGGATCTTAAGTGTCTCTGGTCTGGATCTGGAATATAATGCCATTAATGTTTTAATGATCGTCTGAATCTAGTCGGGCAACTTTCCCACTTTACCCTCCGATATTCAGCTCCAATACGCCCTATTGACGGCTCTCCCCTGAGATAGGGGACTGTGTCATGGACAGATTCCTCACAATGTCGTCAAAAGGCAAAATCAACTCGCTCTCAGAACACCCCAGTACTGGGCTCCTCCACCATGCATAAAAATAAGGGAAATGCTCAAAGGGAAACATACTCTAAACGTGCTCCTGTTAAAGTGCACTATCCACAACCACAATTCTCTACGTAGCTACTTACAGGAGATATGACCCCCTCAGCTGTCCCAAAAAAACAGCCCTCAACACAGCTCAGACATGGACTCACTTCAGGCTACACTGGTGGTGCAGGTAGTCTCAAAACTATTGCGGCCTCTCTTTGACAAACTCTTGGACATCCTGCATACTTCTATCAACTCGGCGCTGGCCCAGATTACCTCCAACTCTCAGAAGACTGCTGACTTAGAGAACAGATTCACTTCCTCTGAACACTCCCTTTCAAGTCTGGAGGATGCCCTGCGCCAGAGCCAAGCCACGACTCCGGCGCTGAGAGACAAACTGGAGGATCTGGAGAATAGGGATAGACGCAGCAACCTGAGATTTGGGTATCCCCCAAAACGGTCACGGGTAATTGCTTAACAGACTATCTCAGCAAATCCCTTCCACAAGCACTTATTATCTCCACATGATTGAGAGAGCACAGGCTGGCCCTCCGAGGTCCAATCGCGGAGCTGAGAGCCTATAGGAACCAGAGGGACTTACTGATCAACGACTCCAAAATCCTGATCTTCCAGGACTACTCTGCTGCGGTTTCACAGAAAAGGCCTTTGCTGCGGTTTGCCGCTTGCTTCATGAGAGGAACATTCACTTCCAACTTTTCTTTCAGACAAGGCTGAGAATTCAAGATGGTGACCAAATCAGCATTTTTGAAGATCCGGTTTTGGCTAGGAGACAGCTTCACCTGGAGGAGCGGGACACCGAGTGATATGTACCGGTGTTACTGGGAAATTTGTCCGGCCTTCATTGGACAAGTGCACATTTCGCCCATGGATGCGATTTGATGCAGAAAATACTTAGTTTGTTTTAGTGGCAGTAAACTTGCTGTTCTTAGCTTGGATTACGGTTTATGCTGTTCATCTGTTTTGCCTTTATTGCTTTTACTGCCTGTCTTTGATGTGTGCTCTCCTCTTTCAGACTCCTGGGTGCACGACTCCAGAAATTACGGACACCTTTCTATTTAGGCCACGCATGTGGCTCGCTGGGACCGTGTGAAGTGGTGACTGGTTTGCATCTCTATTGATCCAGAACTTCCTACTAGACGCAGGATGAGTACCTCACATACATTGACACCTGGTGCTCATACAATGACACCAGACACTTATTGCACATCACCACATATAAAATTCCTGAGACAAAACGAGAAAAGGGTAGATCCAGCGCTGATGGAAGAGTATAAAAGGAAACTTTTTCCAAGTTTTAATTCAATAAATAAAATAGCGATCCATGGAAGAAATATGCTGAAAAAATATTGTCCTGTATTGCCAAGATAGAGTGAAAATAGATGGCCTACGCGTTTCGAACGTCACTTGCGTTCTTAATCATGGCTTGATTAAGAACGCAAGTGACGTTCAAAACGCGTAGGCCATCTATTTTCACTCATTATCTTGGCAATACAGGGCAATATTTTTTCAGCATATTTCTTCCATGGATCGCTATTTTATTTATTGAATTAAAACTTGGAAAAAAAGTTTCCTTTTATACTCTTCCATCAGCGCTGGATCTACCCTTTTCTCGTTTTGTCTACTACTCCCGTGTGCCGACACGAAGACCCGTGCGCAGAGATCAAATTATCCATGTCGTAATAAGGTGAGCTGGAGGCATCCATTCTTTCTTATATAAAATTCCTATCATGGAATGTTGCAGGCCTCTGAAGAGACGGAAAGCGCTTAACCACCTCAAGAGACTCTCCCCAGATATCATCTTTCTGCAGGAAACTCACTGGGGACTGGGCACTCAAGGGAAATTGACAGCCCCCTGGCTGGGCAAATATCATTCCGCCTTGAACGCTTTTTCTTCAAGGGGGGGGGGCGATTCTTTCTAGAAAAACCCTAACATACATGCTAGATTAGTGACCCCCAAGGCAGATATATTATCTTGCGCATCACAGTGGTAGAGACTCCCTACTTATTAGTTAACATCTATGCCCCTAACCAGGACCAACATATATTTTACACGGAGGTTCTTCAGGTCATTTTGGGCCTGCCGTGCTGTGACAATCATAGGCAGGGACTTTAATCTAGTCCAGAATGTCTTAATGGACGACTTCCCATCAAACCCTCAGTCCCAAATGGCTGCGTCTTCCTTAGGGTTCTTTGTTGACTATTAATTTGTGTGACCCCTGGAGAGTAACAGATGCTGGAGCTAGAGTATACGAGTCACTCAAGTTCACATGGCATGTTTTCAAGAATAGACTATTTCCTTATCTCCACCTGCTTGTTTGAATCACATAACTCATGGATTTACCAGATTACGATTTCGGATCATGCCCCGATTACCTGGACTATGGCCTTCTCCTCCCCAATTGAGAGAGCTACAGTTTGGCGGTTTCCTGCTTACATGACAGATTCCTCTGATTTCCAGCAATACCTTCAAATACATTGGGGTAACTACTTGGATGACAACATATCTCAATCAGATGATATTCCTCTGTTCTGGGCTGCTTTGAAGGCTATGATGCGGGGACACGTCATCATTTATCTGTCACGGAGGTGGCAATTGCGAAGAGATCGTTTCACTGCCTTACATAACTCTATTATTGACTCAAAAGGACCCACGCCAATTCTACCCCGGAAAGTCATCTAGCGTATCAGACAGCTAAGCACCTCTTGGATGCCTTTATATATGATGAATCTCACTGGCAGGTGAGGAATACAGATAAAAACGTTTTATAAGTGGAGCAACCGGACAGGCAAACTCCTGGCCACACTAAACAGAGACACCCCTTTAAACCTATTCTCTCCTTGCTTAACCCCTCCACAAACACCATTTCCACAGACCCTACTGAGATAGCCCAAATATTAAACGACATATGAGTATCTTTATAGAGCCACCCCGACATCCCTTCCTGACCGATTCCTTTCTGGACTCTGTTCATTTGCCCACACTCTCTGTGGAACAACAGATTTTGTTGAACTCTGAGATACAGGAGGAAGAGGCTAGACAGGCAATTTCTTTGGCCTCTAATGGGAAAACTCCGGGTCCAGACGGATTGTCGCCGGAATACTACAAAATGTTAGGTCCCCAAAAGATACCGCTTCTAACAAATCTATAGAACGAAGCCTTCATACATAATAAGCCCATTGACCGCTTCAGAGAGTCTCGCACAGTGCTTATACCGAAACCAGATACAGACCCATCCTTACCCCAATCTTATCGCCCAATATCACTACTAAAAATCAGGATTATAAACTTTTGGCTAAAATATTGGTGGACAGACTCCAATGTTTTCTCCCCAAGCTCCTCTGTAAAGCCCAGACTGGGTTCACAAAGGGTAGGACCAGTATAAAAAAATATTAGAATGGCAGTGGCTGCAACAGTTTTGGCAAAGGACCTGTTGCAACCGGTCACCATCTTAATGAGCCTAGATACCGAGAAGGCTTTTGACACATTGGCATGGCCTTTTTTAGACACAGTCCCTTCAAGATTGCAATTTGGCCCGGTTTTGTCTGAATTTGTAGTTTCTGAGATTTGATGCGGCGACATGTGACACGGTCAATGGGCTAACTTTTCCTCTAATAGATATATTTAGAGGCATTAAGCTAGGCTGCCCTCGTTCACCTTTACTTTTTAATCTCTCCATCGATCCCATGTTACGTCATCTGGTACAGACCCCGATTTTTGGGGGAATTAAATCACCTAATTTAGAATTGAAGGTAGCTGCATTCGCGGATACTTTAGGATCAGACACCATTAACAAACGGGTGCTGACCCCATTCCTTCGAGACCTGGGGAGACTGTCCGGTTAGGTGTTGAATGTGGACAAAATGGAATCTATTACTAAAGGGACCTTCTGTACCGTTATGGTCCTCAGCTTTCCCGTTTTGGTGGAAGTTTTCAGCATTAATGTATTTGGGGGTGCCAATCTCCAAAACCCGGATAAATTATATAGACTTATAATGTCCCAATATATATCACAACTAGAAAAGAGATTAGGCACTTGGAAGCACTTCACTCTTTCCTATTTGGGGAGGGCGAATCGGATTAAGATGACAGTTTCCTAGACTCCTCTATCTCCTACATACACTTCCAATTTACCTTACACAAGTGGATAAAAAAACGGATTAACTTTCTTCATAGGACCTTCATATGGGGAGGGAAAAAAAAATCACATATAGCCTACCATATTCTGCAGCCGCCGAGGGCTAATGGGGGGACACATTCATTTTACCAATATCAAAACAATACAGCTTGGAGGCATTGCTTCGCTTTGTCGCTGACTGGCTTCATGGCACTTCCTGTTACACGTCTACTCACCTTGACTCTAGTCTCTTCCCGAGTGAGGCACTCGCAGCTCTTCTACATCTTCCTTATAATCATTTGACACTAGAAACAGCCCTTTACTTTTTAACACCTGGCTGGCATGACAAAAAAACAGAGTGGATTTTCAGCTCTCCCCCTTGCCGTCGCTCTACCTGCCATTGATATGCAACCCTAACTTCCAGGACGGCAACCCCCATGGCATCTTTCGTCGGTGGCATGCAATGGGTCTGACCTCCATAAAATACTTTGTCCATATATTGGAGAAGAGGATGCTAACGCTGCCTGAGATGAGGTTGAAGTTCCTGACTGTACCCATTGATCCATTCTACTATTTACAGACCAAAAGCTACATCACAACAGTCTTGAAACAATTGCCAGATCAGGAATGAAATCCCTATCTGTTCCAATGCTTCTCCAGACAAAACTTACCTAAAAGGTCAAATAACCAGGAACTACCAGTTCTTACACTTACCACTGGACTATGTTACAACTCAAACGCCACTGACAAAATTGGAGCTTGATGACCAATCGCTCACTTACACGGTCATTGTGAAAGCTTTGAAGCAAGCTCATAAATGTCTTCCCTCGGCACGATTTTTAGAAAGGAGACTCAAAATCGCACACAGATCCTATCGAACTCCTCTTGTTGGCCACAGAATAGGTTTATACCCCACCTCTTAATGTTTTAAATGCCACATCATGGAGGCCAATCTCCATCATTTTCTCTGGGCCTGCCCGAATATTCAGACTTTTTGGTCACGTATTCGATCCTACACGACTCAAAACCTCACGAATCACACTCCTGAGAGCACTTTGGGCAATTTTCGGTTACAGAGATACAGACACACAGATGTTCCCATATAGACCGTTTCATTATGTGGCAGCGGCAAGTGTGAAGGCCATATTGCAAACCTGGCTGCATGATCAGGCCCCACCCTTTAAATGGTTCCTTGGCAAACTATCATACTTATTTAAGATGGAGTTCTTTATGGAGAGACGCCTCTATCCAATCAAAGTGGAGCAGTTTTTTGCCACTTCCGCAGAGTTAGGACGGATATTAGAAGCGGCTTTCAGAACACTATCTGGTTTCCGGAACAGATACTTTTAGGAGACATACCAGTTTGAGGGTGTACAGGATTCTGGAGTGATTGAGGTGTTGGTGGGAGTCGTGCACACAGTTGGCATGTTCTCTTCTCTTAGGCACCCCTGCAGTGGAGTGGACGGAGATGAGCAGTTGGCTGGTCCCCGTCCCACCTCTGTCCATGGTTGCATTGAGCTTTGATTTAAAGAGGTAAGGGCATACTTCTACTTTCAAATGTTAATAATGAAGCAGGAGATTTCGTTCTGAAGACAGGCTAACTTGTTTAGGTTTATTCCCTCCCTTTCCCCCTGGCTAATGATAAAAGATATTCTGATTGATTGCTGTGTATTATAGAGAACCTGTAATCTCTTGTATCCATGCATTGCTTTTGGGGATCCCCCCCCCCCTTCTACTTATTTGTTTTTACCCCCCCTTTTTTTTTTTCTTCCTGTATCTCATATTTGAAAAAGTTTAATAAACATAATTGTTCATTTTTTTAAAAAAATTCTGTGATCTGAGGTGTTCTTAGTGCACAATAGTATCTGGAGCTGTGGAGCCACAAGTAGGGGGCCCCCAAGAGCCACTGGTTGGGTAACACTGCTCTACAAGGAGTAGGTTCTTGTTGTGACTTACACTAAGAAAAACAAATTATGGATATACCATGACGTTTTGGATTATGTCAACAGATGATGCGATGTTGTGCATTTCATACTATCAAATGGGCAACTAAAATTCATTTTATATATAAAATAACCATTAAAAAACAGAGAACAAATAAATACCTTCTCAATTTCCAGTATCTTATCCTGCATGTCTTTCATTGCACAGTGGGATTCAGCCTCATGTAGTCTTGCTTGAACCAGCTCTTTCTCCAGTTGTAGAACAAACTCCTCAGAGTAGCGAGGACTGCACTTATGCTGTGGAAACAGAATAAACATTAACCATATTTATACCTTATACAGCTAACCATACAGACTGCAGGGAGTTTCAAAATACAGCACAAAATGAACCTATTTAAAAAATAAATAAAGAAAATAAATAAGAATTAGGCAATGGAATAAAAAAAAAAACTCAACTTATTACACTTCTTAAACTTAAAACGTACACAAAATTCAAATCCTAGCTTTATATAGAATAGTCAGTGGTTTTCTCTATTGTACGCATGGTTTGGCACCTTAAGGCTTCGTCCACATCTGCTTCAGGGCTCCGTTCAGACGTTCCATCTAAGCTTTCCATCAGAACGGAGCCCTGACAAACCATAGGTCTCCGTTTCCATCGCCATTAATTTCAATGGTGACAGATCAGGTGCCAATGGCTTCAGTTTGTCTCCGTTGTGCAAGGGTTCCGTCGTTATGACAATCAATAACGTAGTAGACTACGCTATTGATTCCATCAAAACGACGGAACTCTTGCACAACGGAGACAAACGGAAAACATTGGCACCGGATCCGTCACTATTGAAATCAATGGTGATGGAAACGGAAACCTATGGTTCCTGTTTGTTTCAGTCAGGGCTTCGTTCGGACGGAAATTGATGGAACGTCAGAAAGGAGCCCTGACGCAGATGTGAATGAAGCCCAAGAGGGAAATCTGAAGATCTTGCTTACATTAATTCAATAAGTATTTGTGACAATATTTTTTTTTTCTTTTTGCAAAAAATCGATTAAGGCTCTGTTTGCACTTGCATTCTGGTTTCTGTTCTAAAGGAAGGCACGACACTGCTGGATCCCTGAAACAGTGGGAGGGATTTTTAATGTGAAGAATTGCTATTCCACATGTCAAAGCGGACTGATTTTTCAACGGAGGCTCCAAATTAAGCCTAAGACGCAAATGTGAGACCGAAGTGTTCTACTATCTCACCCCGATGCTGGATTCACAGCAACACTGCTCATAACTTTAGTATAAACGTCCTATATGATAGTTGCGCTACAGAGCATTAGGGGAGCAGGCTCTCTTTTTCTCTGTGTATGAGAGACATCATAGCAGCTAGTGTCCTCCACTTCTGGAGAGGAGATCAGGGAAAACGGTCAATTAGTGATCGGCAAAAACTGCTGAAAAATGCAGATATAGGTCATATAAATGGCCAGAAATAGCGTTATTCCTCATGTACGCACATGTTCTAAAAACATTCACCTGAAACAAGCTATTCTTTAAATGTTAAGAAATTAAAAAATCTACCCTTCCTGACCACCAGATAAACAGCACTGAAAGCTTTATTTATTTATTTTTTAATATACTTTTACTTTTTTTCCACATCATTTTATAAAAATATAATTTGTGAGACTATAAAATTGAAATGTAAACAAAATGTGTAATTTTCCTACTACATCATCTTTCTCCCCCTCATGAACCTGCAGCCTACCCCATCATGCTTTTCCAATTTAACTAATCAAAAATTCCTCTGAAAAGTATTTACTCAAAACGGGTTTCGGAGTTATCCATCTCGCAATGTTATGATCCTTTATGAACTTATTTCTACCTAGCTATTGCACATAAATCAGATTTTCCAACTTCCTTTAAACTTGAATCAAACGGCAAGTGTGTTGAAATCCACTCTATCTAAAAGTTTAACGGCCAATATGATTAGATGGATAAGGTCAAATACATATCCTGTTTCTCCGGGAAAAGTGAAATAGACACATCTAGGGTAATTTCCTTATTAAGAACGTATTGTAAATACTTCTCAGTCAACACCATAGTATTCATCTGGCCGGGCACCACCATGAACAGTGTATTAAATCTGCTTTATTTCCCCCACATTTCAGGCATTCTTGCTTAAATTTGGTATATGATTATCGAGTGGCGTGTTAAAAGATCAATAGGCCCTACATCCAACTTTCCACTGCATTTCCTGCAAACTTCTGAGATCACTTTCTGTAACTGACCCGAGACCTTGGTTTATCACTCCGGCAGATCGCTGCGCACCTAGGCAAAGATGTCATCACTGTTCAACGTTGCGCGACTCAGAGGTTGGGAGAACAACGAACGGGAATGACAGCAAGAGGTGCATGGAATCTCTGCACGGACGGTTTATCTGATTGGAAGAATGACGCGCATGATCCATTCTGTACTGCAAGTGAAATTGGACGTCACATCCCAAGCCTTGGACGGTAACCAATGTCGACACAAACCATCAGAAGGCGTTTGCACGATATTGGACTACGAGCCAGACGTCCAGCTACAGGTGTTCCATTGACCACACGCCACCGCTCTAAAAGGCTATCATGGTGCACAGCAAGACGGCAATGGAGGTTGGAACGGAGGTCTATCCTCTTTAGTGATAAGTCCTGCTTTTGTCTCAGACACAATGATAGCCAGAGATAGTTCTGAAGACCACGTGGGCAATGCCATAAAGAGGCCTTCACAAGGGAACGTCACACCGGTCCTACTACTAGGATTATAGTATGGGGTGGCATAATGTATGGTAGCTGGGCACCTCAAGTCTTAATTTCAGGTACACTAACAGCTCGGCGTTACATTGATTTGGTCGTGGAACCAGTGGTATGGCCATATCTCCAAAGTGTCCCAGAAGCCGTCTTTCAACAGGATAACGCCAGGCCGCATTTTGTTCGTGCTGCTCTGAGCAGCCTGCACGGCCTAAACGTGCTTCCATGGCTTGCAGTGTCTCCCATCGAGTACATCTGCAACGCTATTGGTCTGCAATTGCAAAGGGAGCTGCCAGCCACCAATCTTGATGATTTGTGTGCCCAAGTGCATTCAGCGTGGCATAACCTTCCTCAGGCAACCATTAATAAACTCATTGATAGCAGACCAAGGTGTGTAAGGGTGTGTATTTCTGCGTGTGGTGCTAATACTCTACACTGAATAAATCATGAGGTTTGGATTATATTGTGTGTAAAGTTCAAAGTAATTTGGGTGTTAGAGAATTAAATACACCGAGCAATTCCAGTTGTCCGTTAAACAAAGTTCTTTCAGAGTGATCTAAAAAGGTCTCAGAAATGCAAGTCTTAAGCATAATAGTCATCATATATAAAACTAAGCAAAACAATGCTAATAAATAAAAGCCTTTACTAGAGAATATGCGCTGAAATATGAAAAAACACATGAAAATCAGGATTGCCATCAAAGTCAATGCGAAATGTGCACTTGTCATCTGTATGTGCGTCAGACTGGACCAGAGCACATAATGTAATTTAACACTAGAATCTTCTGACAGCTTTACACGCACTTCCTGATCTACGCCATGTAATTGACCCTAACTAATGTATTATTGATGATAATCTTGTATTACACATCATTAGAATACATCACTTCTACAGACCTTATTCCCAAACCATTTCATTCTGGTTCATTTACACTCCAGTGAGGACTAGTCACAGACTATACACATTCTGTAAATTACTCCTAGAATTCCAATAGGTGAGTATTGTCGCTTCATCCAAGCAGGTCTTTTTCAGGAACATTTTAGACATGCTGAAAACGGTTAAATATCTGACAAATTGTTTGTACATTTACTGTCGAATACAAACAGAATATGTTGTTTTTCATCACAAGCACACGTATTTATTTTTTTTAAAAATCAACATTAATAAGAGATAAATGCCAAAGTGGTCCTTTACCAAGACTATAAGGTAATGTCGACCGTGAAGAATGCAATGATGTGCAACTTCCTAAATACGTTTTATTACAAATTCTTACTTTTTGAGATACAGCTGCTTTGTATTCTGTATACAGAGTAGCTGTATCTCGCGCTGAATCCCGTTTCCGTCAGATCAGCGGCACTCACTGGTTCAGTGTCAGAGGATCCCGCGTGTCGATCGAGCTGCTATCAATCACATCTAAGTTCATGTGATCGATTACAGGTGGATCCAGTGTGCTGGAGACACGCAGGACCTGCGGTCACGGAACCGGTCAGTCCCGTGGATTCAGGTCTTAGCGAATGATATAGCTGTTCGGATTACAGAATACAAAGCAGCCGTATCTCACAAAGTAAAAATAAATTTTAATAAAAACTTATTTAGGAAGTTGGACCAGTCGCACTGATGCACAATTTTTTATTTGTTTTTATTTTTTTTTTAAATAACACCATTTCAAAAAGGTGTACATAGCATTTAAAGGGTTTATCCTGCGGCACAAAGCAAAAAAAAATAAAAAATCCCCAAAAGACTTCTGAAAACCTTTACTTAAAGTTCAATGTCAGGTGATGATATATAACATTATCTCTGGGTGCTTACCATACCGCGATATCGCCACAGACACACGCGGTCTTATTCTGCTTCTTGGGCGGGATTTAATTATTCAGAGTGTGCTGAAAAACTACAAATCCCTGGATCGCCAGGAACATACGCATTGAGAGACGGCGCTCTGACACTCCCTTGGCGAGAGCAACAGGACTAGGAAGAGGGCTGCCTCGGAAATGTAGCAGAATGGGTCACGTGATTGAGGACACACCGACACCAAACGGAAGGTAAAGCAAGCCCTCTGTCACATGGGGCTGTGTCCGCACATCATCACTTGACAGAAAACGACAGGGTTCTGCCACAATGTGACCAAGTCCTCTATCCACAATTCAGAATGGAATTGAAAATGACATTATTAAGCAAGATCTTTTCCTATTATATTATTGGTTGACATTTTTTTGTCCCCAAATAACCCCTAAAATCTGCATGTAACATATGCAGCGGATCTCTGCAGTCTGAATTTCCCCCCCCATATGTAAATATACCCTAAAAGGTCAGCCTTTGTGGGAATGTCTTGCTTTATGCTGGAAATTGGAGAGTCCAAAAAGTCAAGTATTTACTTAGACAATGTTGGAATAGTAGCGAGCTCTCGGGTGTGCCTGACATACTAGTACGGATTATAGCTACAATATAAGTGTGCCAAAACCATGTGTTTAACCCTGCAGTTTTAACTTTTAATGGGAATCTGCACTGTGACACCCTATGTAAAAACCAATCGCCATTTCGTATGCGGTCGTTTTTTTATCATTAAAGTCACTAAGGTAAGGAAACAACAATTACTGCTTCTTCACCGTCATCATCTGCCAAGGTTGCAAATCTACTCAGATGCTTAATAGCCGATGCTGGTTCATCCAACTTACACAAACAGAATTCATGAAGCAAACTGCATGCGGACCGAACATACTAAAAGGTTTCCTTTTTTTTTTTTTTTTTTTTTAGCATTGGAGGTGCAACTGTTTTTTTTTTGTTTTTTTTAGACAGCTAGGGAAAAAACATAAATCAATAGTTACAGGCTGTTCAATTATTAAGTGAAAATCAAAATCATTTCCAAACACCACAAGAAACAATCATCTGTGAGGTCTGCAGAGAGGAAAGTAGAGTCAAGCACAGGTCAGACAAAGTGCAGCCGGGCTCCTTACCGAATGCTGTTGTTGCCGCAGCTCGCCGATGGCATGGTGAGCCTGCTCCAGCTTACAGCTGGATTCATCATTCTGCTGTTTCATGGTAGCCAGCTCCCGTTTAATGAGGTAGTTTTCCTCTGCCTCCTGGGCCCTTGTCACTTGTCCCTTTGGACATAATTTTAAGGTTTTTGAGCAATCCAGATGAATTATATAAACCTTGAGAGTACGGCTGTAAGCACATTTGTTCAATAGCAAAGTGTACACGTTGCGTAAACAAAATAGAGGCAGCCGTTATGCCGGAGGAATCAATATTCACGATGTCACTCATTTCCAGTCGATTAAAAGGTTTGTTTTGCTAAGACAACCCTCCCTCATATTCTTTGGGAACCCCCCCCCCCTCTACGAGCCAGGGATGGAGACACCACCAAGTATTTGCGGTTCTGACAGACCCGGCAGTGAAAATGTCTGACGGATCAGGTGATCTTTGGAGGATTAAGAAGCTATACTTGGATATCAGCTGATCACGAGGGATCGGCTTCATTTCTTTCCATGAAACCCCTTTTAATGAACAGCTTCTATTGAACATATCAAATTAATCATTACGTACAGATCCCTGACATGGTCAACTGTCGATTTTCTTAAAAACTCAATTCAACCATTTCTTAGTTACTGAGAAATTTCCTAGTCCAGGGACAGCTGGGCGACAACAGTTACAGGTCCCCAAGGGTTATCTTGATTTTTACAGAGACAAATCCAAAGATCCCATACAGTTGCATAACCATGCAAATTTGCCATTCAGGACTCCAGGAGAGCTAAGTGACAACCCCTATGGCAGCTAAAAAGACAGCAATATTGGTTATCACCAAGTTTTACAAGAAGGTACTCAAAATTTAAAATAGTTGTAATTGTTTTTTAATTTATTTGTATAATTTTATGGAGAAAAGCTATTTAATCACCGTGTCTCCTGTTTGCCATCATGTTCTGCTGAGGTACTACCAATTTATTAACTTTTTTCTTTTTTTTCCCGCTCATCTTGGTTCTGCTCACAAAACGGCTGCCTCCATAAAGTTTACACAACAACCTCACTTTAACGTCCCCATCTCAAGATCTTTATGCATTCTGGACTGTATTATTAAAGGTGGTTTACATAAGCTAAAATGGAGCAAGCACAATGAAGATGATAGATGACATTCCAATTAGGGATTAAAATCATGCAAAATGATCAAACTTAGATCATGCAATGCAGTTAGTTTTGTTTGATCAATTAAGAAAAAGGTTAATTCTGTGGGACCATAAATTTTAAGATTTTTTTTTTCTTCATTAAAAATGAGTTAGACACACCGGATTAGGCAGCGTGCAGTTCAACAGGATTTAGAAAATTAAAAAAAATAAATAAATAAAAAAAAATATTTGAATGTTAAAAGGGGCACATTATAAACAGATGCATGTTTCAATACATGCATCATACCCCAGAAAAAAAAACAAAAAAACAGGAAAGCTAGAACAAAAAAACAAAACTGTATTAACTGGGATTGGTTGTTATTGAGGACAACATGTAGTGACTATACCTGGATCAATCTATCTGCCAAGGAAGCACTTTCCTATAGAAAGGAAAAATTCAGAAAGGAGTTTCAGAAAAGAGATGAAAAACAAAAGTAACAAGGAACTATTTAAAGAAAAAAAAATGTGTGTGTAGGGTGAGCAGGTAATGCTACCTTCTTTGACATTGAGAACTATAAAATGAAGGAATACATTTGGTTAAAATGGGTTGTCCATTCCCAAAAAAGTGATTGCCTATCCACAGCATTGGCCACCAATATCTGACTGGTCAGGGGCCAACTCCTGGCACCCCTGCCGATCAGCTGTTTGAAGGGTCCGCAGGGCTTGTATGAAGGCTGCTTATGCTTCATTTCCTTTACTGCTCACACTGAGTCACATACACTTGTAGCGGCTGTTCAATTGGAGAAGGCTGTAATACTGTGAAGTGAATGGGAGAAGGCTGTAATACTGTGAACCGCAGCTACAAGCGTGTCAGCAGTAGGCAAATGGAGAAGCAGCGCTTGTAGGAGTGCTGCGGCCCCTTTGAAACAGCTGTCCGGCGGGGGGTGCCGGGAGTCGTACACCCACAGTTTACATATTGATGGCCTATCCTGAGGACTGGACAGCCCCTTTAAAATTGGAAACTAAAGCCAGTAAGGCATAACTATACCCTTTAAAGAGGCTCTGTCACCAGATTTTGCAACCCCTATCTGCTATTGCAGCAGATAGGCGCTGCAATGTAGATTACAGTAACGTTTTTATTTTTAAAAAACGAGCATTTTTGGCCAAGTTATGACCATTTTTGTAGTTATGCAAATGAGGCTTGCAAAAGTCCAAGTGGGTGTGTTTAAAAGTAAAAGTATTATGTGCGTACATCGGGGCGTTTTTAATACTTTTACTAGCTGGGCGTTGTGTATAGAAGTATCATCCACTTCTCTTCAGAACTCCCAGCTTCTGGCAGTGCAGACACAGCCGTGTTCTCGAGAGATCACGCTGTGTCGTCACTCACAGGTCCTGCATCGTGTCAGACGAGCGAGGACACATCGGCACCAGAGGCTACAGATGATTCTGCAGCAGCATCGGCGTTAGCAGGTAAGTCGATGTAGCTACTTACCTGCAAACGCTGATGCTGCTGCAGAATCAACTGTAGCCTCTGGTGCCGATGTGTCCGACACGATGCAGGACCTGTGAGTGACGTCACAGATCTGCACTGCCAGAAGCTGGGCGTTCTGAAGAGAAGTGGATGATACTTCTCGTCAGAGCGCCCAGCTAGTAAAAGTAGTAAACACGCCCCGATGTACGCACATAATACACGCCCACTTGGACTTTTACTTTTAAACACGTTAATAAAAACGTTACTGTAATCTACATTGCAGCGCCTATCTGCTGCAATAGCAGATAGGGGTTGCAAAATCTGGTGACAGAGCCTCTTTAAAGTCTAACGAAAGGCTCATTCACACGGACATATTACAGTTCCATAAAGCCTCCAAGTTGTACAACGCCATATTATGAAACCCAAAGAAGTCTATGGGGCTCTACTGTACCTTATACCTCTAATTTCAAACGGAGGCTTTTCCTGTACGATTCGATTGGAACCAGACTAATGGTCAGTTCACACTGCGTTTTTTGGCAAAGATTTTGATGCAGAAACCGCACACAAAAAAACAAAAATAAAAACAAACACTGACATTTCTAAATCTGCGTCAAAATTCCTGAAGGAATTTGAGGCAGATTTTTTTCTGGCTGACAAAACGCCGCTTGAACAAGCCTTGAGGGTCCGTTGACATAACATTATTTTTTAGGCTATATTTTTTACAGCTCCATACCTGCTGACAAAAGAGGAACATATTCCAGGGGAGAGTAGTAGGTAAACTTTTCCTACTTTTTTCTGCTGGCAAGCTTTTCTGCCTCGGTCAAGAAATATTCAGCCATGGATAGAAAATATAACGGTCTGGAAAAACCATGATCTGGAGGTCACATAATCGTGATCTTAGATGGTCCACTGCCAGGCTGCCCCTATCTTGCTTGTCCACAAGTCAGCATAGGTGATGGGCAGTACATGAACCAGCCCAGTATTATCTAAGTAAATTAGGGTCCGTCATAAACATGGTGCTCAGGAGTCAGAAGAATGCTGGATATACAGTACTGTGCAAAAGTTTCAGGCAGTTGTGGAAAAATGCTGCAAAGTAAGAATGCTTTCATAAATAGAAGAGTTAGATTTATTTTTTTTATCAATTAACTGCAAAGTGAATGAACAAAAGAGAAATCTAAAGCAAAAATCAATATTTGGTGTGACCACCCTTTGCCTTCAAAAACATCATCAATTCTTCTAGGTACACTTACACACAGTTTTTGAAGGAACTCGGCATGGAGGTTGTTCCAAACATCTTGGAGAACTAACCACAGATCTTGTGTGGATGTAGGCTTCCTCAAATCCTTCTGTCTCGTCATGTAATCCCAGACACACTCAATGTCGAGATCAGGGCTTTGTGGGGACCATATCATCACTTCCTGGGCTCCTTGGTCTACTTTACGCTGACGACAGTTCTTAATGACTATGGCTGTATGTTTGGGTTCGTTGTCCTATTGCAGAATAAAATTTGGAGCCTGAAGGTATTGCATGATGTATAAGTATCTGTCTATTTCTCTGCATTGAGGACACCATTAATCCTGACCAAGTCCGCAACTCCATTTGCTTAAATGCAGCTCCAAACTTGCAAGGAACTTCCATCATGCTTCACTATTATCCGTATAAACTCATTGTTCGACTCCTCAGCCCTTGGGGGAACAAACTGCCTTCTGTTACAGCCAAATATTTTACATTTTGACTCATCAGTCCTGAGCACCTGCTGCCATTTTTCTGCACCCCAGTTCCTATGTTTTTGTGCATAGTTGATTCGCTTGGCCTTGTTGCCACATTGAAGCGAATGCTTTTTTGCTACAACTCTTACATGAAGACTACTTCTGGCCAGACTTCTCCGAGCAGGAGATGGGTGTACCACGTCCCACTGGTTTCTGCCAGTTCTGAGCTAATGGCACTGCTGGATATATTCAGATTTCAAAGGGAAGAATGATGTGTTTGATCTGCTGCACTAAGTTTCCTCGGCCGGCCACTTTGTCTACGGTCCTCAATGTTGCCCGTTTCTTTGTGCTTCTTTAAAAGAGCTTGAACAGCACATCATGAAACCCCAGTCTGCTTTGAACTCTATACTGTATCAACAAGGTCTCTCCCAGGCAAAAATACCGTGTCTTGTGGCTGTGCTTAATCTTGCCATGGTGAATCTGTGACATGAAACGGTCTTCCGCAACCTCATCTTTGTAGCAGAGTTTGGCTGTTCTTCACCCAGTTTTAAGCCTTCTACACAGCTGTTTCTGTTACAGCTAATAACCGTTTCAACCTACACATTGGTTAATCATACACCGGATTATAATCTACAAAATACATGACTTTGTTTGTGCAAGTGTACATAGAAGAATTAATGTGGTTTTGAAGGCATGTCATGGTCACACCAAATATTGATTTAATTTAGATTTCTCTTCTGTTCATTCACTTTGTATTTTGCTAATTGATAAAAAATTATTTTTGAAAGTATTCTTACTTTGGAGCCTTTTTCCATGATTGACTACAATTTTGCACAGTACTGTATTTTGCAATGCAAAGCATAAGGGTAAATCAGACTGAGGGGGAGGGAACTGTGACATCCATAATTTCAGAAAATGCACCAACAACGATTTCTAAAATTAAATTTCAAAGGAGGTTTAATGGTTTCAGCAAGTGCATAGAATGTCGTGCAACATCAAAAATTCCACAGACCGTACAGAGAGAGATCATTCACGTGATATAAAGAGCATGGATTATATACACTATGAATTCTAAAAGCTTCCTAAAAAAAAAAAAAAAAAAAAAAAAAAGTCTGAAATAGTGTTTGGTTGTTTTCTTGTAGTTCAGTCATATTAAATACAGGTCAACACCAGTTATAGGATATTGACCCATTCCAATGTATTGATTTTTGCACAACAACAACGCCAAACAAATGATAGGATGCTCAGCCAAGCAGTATGTCTAGGTCCTAAGATTTTCTCTATATTCATTGTTTGTTTTTGGGTTTTTTTTTTTTAAGAGGCAAAAGTTTACACAACAATGATGCATAAAAATAGATATGTCAATGCAATAAAGGAATATTTCAATAGTGTGTCCTTATCTGTATTGCTTTACAACCTCTTTTCTTTCATGAAATGGAGTTTCAGGAAGCTGTTAGGCTACGTCCCTGAGTCAGTAACAATCCGTTATTTCCAAAGAAGGCGCATACAAAATTAGGTTTTTTTGTAGGGCTTTGGGGCGGGTTGCATTTCGTTGGAATCGTACGTACTAGGTAACCGGTGAGGTTATGCCATTTTAAGTTGACAGATTATTTTATTTTTAAATTGTTCTAATATTGACATGTAAGCACTATTAACCCCTTAGTGACCAAGCTTGTTTGGACCTTAATGACCAAGCCAAATTTGTCAAATCTGGTATGTGTGACTTTATCAGAGAATAACTCTGTGAAAGTTTTGAATATCCAAGTAATTCTGACATTGTTTTTTCGTCACATGTTGTACTTTATTTTAGTGGTAAAAGTAGACTGATACGATTTGCGTTAATAACTTAAAAAATAGAAAAATTGAAGAAATTTTGTAAAAATTATCATTTTTCCCTATTTTTAACTGCAATATGTCACATATGTACACACATACTGTACAATTTTTTTTATTAAATATATATTTCCATCTCTTTACTCTATTTTGGCAGCACTTTTGAAAAAAAAAATAATTTTTGAGCAATTTAGAGGACTTACAAGTTAAGTAATAATTTTATAAATTTTGTAGTACATTTTGTTTTCCTGCACCAAGCCAGGTTTTCATAGGCTCATAGGTGTCAGAATGGTGGAAACCCCCACAAGTGACCCCATTTTGAAAACTAGACCCCTTAAGGTATTTATTAAGGGGTGTTGTAAGTATTTTGACCCCACAGTTTTTTTGTAAGAATTCATGCAAAGCAGGCATAAAAAAATATAATTTAACTTTTTTCATAAAAGTATCACTTTGAAGACCGATTTCTGTGTAAAGCGACTATAAGAATGAAGAAACACACGCCAAAATCTATCACCCTGTTTCTCCTGTTTTCAAAAATGCCCCCATTGTGACCCTAATGTGTTGCCTGGACACACAGCAGGGCCCGAAAGAAAGGGAGCACCCGGTGGCTTTCAGGACTCATATTTTGCTTGAAAATGTTTTAGGCCCCACTGTACATTTGGAGAGGTTTTGAACTACCAGAACGATAGAAACTCCCCATAAACGACCCCATTTAGAAAACTAGACCCCTTAAGGTATTTATCTAGGGGTGTAGTGAGTATTTTGACCCCACAGTTTTTTGCTAAATTTAATGCATAGCTGGTGAAATAAAATAAAAAAAACACTTTTTATATAAAAGTATCACTTTGAAGACCGATTTCTTTGTAAAGCGAACATGAAAATGAAGAAACACACCCCAAAATCTATCACCCTGTTTCTCCTGTTTTCAAAAATACTCATTGTTGCCATAATCTGCTTATTAGACCTGTGGCTGGGCCAAAAAGAGAGGGAGCACCCTTTGGCTTTCAGGGCACAATTGAATAAATTCTAGGCCCCATATCATGCATTTAGAGGCATTGAGCTGCCTGAACAAAAAAAAACCACGCAGAAATGACCCCATTTTAAAAACTAAACCCCTAAAGGTATTCATCTAGTGGTGTAGTGGGCATGCGGACCAAAAATTTTTTAAATGAGGAAATAATGGGTATCATTTCAGACACTATGGGTATATAATGTTTTCTTCAAGCTTTTATTACGTTTCCACATGAAATAGAGGAGACGTGGTAGAAGGTTATTTTGTTAGAAATACGCCACATTAATAAATTTGTGCGGCACAGAATAGAAGTGAAGCCGTGTATTCATAACGGATACATGTTGCTATAGACGTATTTGCCTGTACTTATGACTATGTCTTGCTGAAGAAGCAGTTGGTGCCATTATGATGTCATTGTGGACAGAATTCTGTCCTAATATAAAATCAGTCAGAGAGGAAAAAATAAACTGTACTGGAGTGACGGGCAAAATCTTCAAACAAATGGAGGAAAATGTATCCAACTATGTTGCAAACTCGAGTCTGTTCACTAGATAGAAGAACACCTGCAGGGCTGTCATGACAAGGATTTTTTTTTTCAGTGACTGGTTGTACAACGTCTCTTTAGCTCCATCAATCCTTATGAGGGACGAATGTGCCAAGTGACGCGGTACACCATAACAGACCCCTGCCCGGCAAGGTAGGAACCGCTATGTGCACAAAACAACCAATCACCTACAGAATATATAAAAGGACAGTGTCCAAAACCATCTATAGGAACAGTAAAGGATCACTAATCCCCAAAATGATGTCAGTATTTCCAGAAGAACCGTAACAAAGCCCATGGTGTATTGATAAGGAACAGCTCAATTATTAGAGATCCTCCAAATAAAAAAAAAAGATCATGCCCGTATCACGGTACAGAATTAGGAATGTAACAGCTGTATGTGGCAGGACATAGTCATAAGAACAGTCAAAATAAAAAAATTGTGGATGTGGGATTTTGTACTGGACAATTAATTCCAGCACTTGATCACCCACAAATAAATAAAAAAAATCATAAGGGGTAAAATTAGTTTCACGGTCTGAAAAAAATGTGCTCTACAACCTCTCCCACAAGAAATAATCCCTACTTGGAAAGCCCACGAACTAAAAAGAAAATATAAAGAAATTGACTCCCTAAAAAGGCCCCCAACCCATTATTTTTTTTTGCGTTAAATTCTAGTAATTTGCAACCGTGTGAAAGGTTTCGAAACAGGGATAGTTACAAAGGGCTGGTTTTGATGGACACATGGGGCAATAAAAGCGGGTATCCCTCCTCCTGCCATGCCTGCTACATACCCGACACCTTTTTTGGGGATATTTTTGGGTCTCAGTGGAGGGAATAGGGTGTAAAAAGTGGCGCTCTGAAAGCCTGCGCACATCCTCAGATTCGCAGGATTGTGCCGGTATAGTGGACTCAAAAAGGAGATGCTCAATGACCTTCTCCTGAAATTGAAGGAAAGTGAGCGTTCCTTGGGCTTTTTTGAAAATAACAAAACTGTTATAGGTAGCAACCTGGATGAGGTAGATTGCTACCTTTTTGTACCAGGCCTTATTTTTGCGCTTCACCAGGTAAGGCTGAAGCACCTGGTCGGAAAGGTCTACACCCCCCATAAATTTGTTGTAGTCTGTTACACAGACAGGTTTCTGCTTTGCAGTGGTAGCCCCCCTCTCCGTAATTGCCACAGTGGTGTCCGTGTGTACGGTGGACGGCATGTAGACATCCTTCTTGTCGGCCCACTTCACTGCAAGCAATTCCTGACTTGCAAGGGCCATGGATGTTCCCTTTCCCAAACGCCTGGACACCAACTGTTGTGGGAGTCCCACTCTGTTCTTCCGTACTGTCCCACAGGCCCCTGTATTTGCAGCATGGAGGGCTTTATAAAGGGCAACGCTGGTATAAAAATTGTCTGTATAGACGTGGTACCCCTTGTGCAGAAATGGCTCCATTAGGTTCCACACAATTTTGCCAGAGGTGGCAATAGTTTCTGGGCAGCCTGGGGTATAAATTTGGCAGTCCCTGCCTTCATAGATTTTGAAACCGCAGGTGTAACCCGTTGTGCTCTCGCAAACTTTGTACAATTTCACCCCATATCTGGCTCGTTTGGAAGGGATGAATTGACGAAAGGAAAGACGCCCTTTGAAGCTCATGAGCGATTCATCTACTGACAAATTTTTGTCAGGGGTGTACAACTTTAAAAATAAATCATTTAGAAGGGTGATTAATGGCCTTAATTTATTAAGCCGATCATAAGCTGGGTCACTTCTTGGGGGGACTTGGGAATTATCAGTAAAATGCATGAATCGCATTAGGGCCTCATAGCGGTTTCTGGACATCACTGCTGCAAATACAGGGGTAGCGTGGACAGCACTACAAGTCCAGTAGGACCGGACAGAGGGTTTTTTAACCAAACCCATATTGAGGGTAATGCCTAAAAAATTTTTTATTTCTGGGACACTTGTGGGGCTCCACATTCTGGAGTACATAGATGCAGGCTTTTGTAGAACAAACTGCCTAGCATACAGATTAGTCTGCTGGACTATCAAGTCTAGGACCGTATCACATATAAATAAATTAAAAAAATTATAGGGGGTAAAATTTTGGACGTCGACACTAATTCCTGGGGTCACTTCAAATTGGGGTACTTGGGGGGAAAATGATAGTGCAGGATCCCACATCACGGGAGGGACTGCAACACTCGGCCCTGCACTTGACACCTCTACAGCGACTGACGTATCCACCACCATAGGACTATGGGGTTCAGCGGTGGAATTAAAATCGTCACTGTCACTGTCTGGAACAAATTCTGAAGCGGTGTCTGTTTCGCTTTCAGAAGTGTCGGAACATAGCAAGGCGTAGGCTTGCTCCGCGCTGTACATACGCTGAGACATATTTATAGATGTGTATGTATATATATATATATATATATATATATATATATATATATTTTTATATATATATTTTTTTTTTTATATATAACAGACGTAAAATTAATTCTAAACGGCCCTAAACACGAACGCTAAACTAGCCCTAACCCTAAAGTAACGCTAAACTAACGGTAAACTAGCACTAACGCTAAACTAGAACTAACGCTAAACTAGCACTAACGCTAAACTAGCGCTGACGCTAATCTAGCGCTGACGCTAATATAGATTTGATATATTATATATATATATATGTATGTATAAGAACGATGATTTTTTATCACTTTTTTTCTTTCTTCACAGCACAGGACTTAGACTGATTTCTCTCTCCTCTCAGAACAACTACAATGGGAGGAGAGAGAAACACAGCCCATGTCCTGGCTGTGTTTTGAAAATAACTGTCAGTGATCTCTGTGATAGGTTTTATCACAGAGATCACCTGATCAGGGACCAGTCACAACGGTCCCTGATTGTTGCTGTGCCAGATGACGACACAGGTAAGTTATGCAAAGCGCACTCGGGCGCCATTTTGGGGGGGGGGGAATCGGACATGAAGGGGAATCGGACGGGGGGGGGGCGCACTATTTACCCGTTCTCTCTCCTCTCTAAGGAGTTATTCCATGAGAGGAGAGAGAAGTGGCGATTATCCGCCGGTTTAGCGTGAACGCCGTGAAATAGCGATTCACGGCGATCACGTGACCAGAGACCACTCGTTATAGTCTCTGGTCGTTGCCCCGAACTCTCAGCTACCTCCGGTAGCTGAGAGAACGGAGCCCCGATCTTTAATTTCGGCGCTACTTTAGGCTAATGCGATCACGTTAAAAGGCGTCGCATTAGCCTAAAGCCCATTAGTGAGGAACGTAAAAAGGCGTACTGTTGGTCACTAAGGGGTTAACATGCTGTAATACAAACAAAGTTCTCATGATGTCACCAAATTACAGATCAAGGGCTCCGAGAATGCGCACGTCTATACATCACATAGGTTGCACACGTAAATAAAACACATGATCATACATATGTGGATCCACAAGTTCTAAGATCTAGACCAAACAGAATATGTTATTAAAAAAAAACAAAAAAAAGACTGTATAAATTAGGCCGGATTTACACGAGTGTGTGTGTTTTGCGCTTAACAGCTCCGTGTGTCATCACCATATGGTGCGCGGCTGCGTGATTTTCATGCAGCCGCCATCATGATGACATTCTGTTTGTATGTTTGTAAACAGAAAAGCACGTGGTGCTTTTCTGTTTTCAATCATAGTTTTGACTGCTGTTGCGTGAAAAACGCGCGTCCCACGGAGGTGCCTGTGTGGCATGCGTGATTTTCACACACCCATTGACTTCAATGGGTGCGTGATGCGCGAACAACGCACAAATATAGGACATGTCGTGCGTTTCACGCAGAGGACATACGCTGCGTGAAAATCACGGACTGTCTGCACGGCCCCATAGACTAACATAGGTCCGTGCGACGCGCGTTGCACGTACATATTACACGTTCGTGTAAATCCGCCATTACAGTGTGATCTTCTGCACACTGTTTTGCAGCTTCATGAATTGACCATATGTTAGCCAAGGACAGGATAAAACACCTGCATAGAAACCCCTAATTTGTACTACTTTTAGAACAAATAATTTATATATGTATTAATAAATACTATGTTGGAAAATTTATGAAGCAAAAAAAAATAAAAATAAATTATACAAACGGTGGGAGCAGAGGTTCGAGGAGCGACCTCTCCTTACGAATCACAGATCAAGTAGCTAATAAGCAGGACTCAAAAAATAAATTGGATTTATTCACCAAATGTTCACAGCAACGTTTAACCTTTTCAATGAGGGCATTCAAAATGACCTCACTGAGAAGTTGTCTAACAATTGACTATGCAACCAAACCATCTACTCTCTCTCTATTAAACTTCGTCAGGAGATGTGGTCGGAGGTACATTAACATATTTACATCCAAGTGACTACCATCTCAGGGGTTAATGACATATTTGATTTTTGCGACTTAATTTTTTTAAATAAATAGTTTTACATTGTTTTATACAGTTAAGAAAATGGCACTTTGCACCCAATACTTATTTATCATTCACTCCAAAAAGAATTTTTCTGTCAATTAAAACACAAAGACTCCAAATTAACTTTTTGCTTTACTGTCAAGTTGAGCTTTGCCCAGCATAAGAACTGCAGTTTATCAACATGGATGCATAATGTACTTATTAAAGTGACATTTCAGTCAGAGGGCGCAGGTGAAAAAGCGTGCAAGACAACCAAACACTGGAAACATCAAATCTTAAAAATGGCAATTCTACTCAATTTAAAAACTTCTGAATCTTTTCAAAATCTTACCTTCTCCAAGGTTTCAATGCGCTGCTTCAGCAGTCTGTTCTCTGTGCGCAACCTCTGAAAGAACAAATATAATTCAGTTTTAAGTACAATAACCTGCAATTTCCAAGGCTACATTCAGACGAACATGTGCGATTTGCGAGTGTAAAAAATTCAGTTTTTTCTAAATTTAATTTCAGTGTGCATTGCGTGTAGCATCAGTGTGCTTTGCGTGTAGCATGCGATTTTCACGTCTGTGCAAGTATTTTATTTTTTTATTTCTCTTGTAACGGATTTCGTGAAACACGGACAGCACATAAATGTCGTGGTTTTGACGCACCCATAGACTTTAACGGGCGACTAGGTGCGGAAAAACGCACCAATATAGGACATGCAGTGAGTTTCACACAACAGACTCTCGCTGCGTGAAAACTCATGCATGTCTGAATAGCCCCATTGAAATGAATGGGTCCGTGTGCTGTCAGTGATTTGACCGCACAGCACACGGACGAGTATTATGCTCATCTGAATGAGACCCAAGAAATATACAGAGCAACCTTGGAAACCTCCATTAGGGTGACCAGAGTGAAAGCGTTAGGGGCTCTGGTATGTTACATAACCACAGAATTTATTTTAAATGCTGAAAAATTTTAAAAAAAATCGGTCACAATATTCTATTACTTTATACCTTGATTTCAACTTGCTCTTCCATCTCCTTTGTTTTTATTGTAGTGTACTCTTTTTCTAATCTAAAATAACACAAAACGCCATCATGAGTAACAAGAATAGGAAGACAAAACAAGTCCCATTGTAGCAGTTGTGTACGAAAAACAAAGATTTCATTTATAAAAACTGGCGTAGAAAAGTTCTCTACGGCAACCACAGATGACGCTTTTACGCTTTAATCTGCACTTGAACAATGACAGAGGGGCTCGGACTTGCTACCATAGACCACTGCTCTATTTTGAGTCAGCACTAGTCTGCATACTAAGACACTGGCAGTGAAAGACACACTTCAGTGACACAAAATAAAAAAAGTGTCCCATAAATGAAAAAAATTTACGTAAAACATTTAATTTTTTTACAATTTTGTTACGAAACCAGCTTGTTACTTTATTGACATACACTTCAATAGGGGGCGATGTATCGTTTCCTTTTATCCGCAACGTGGAGTTCCCATTGACAAGAATGGAAGACGTAATTCACGTGGAGGCGGACTAATTTCAAGTTGGAATTCGAGTGCAAATTCCATGTGAATAAAGTCTAACCCTTTACAAGCAGCGGTCTCCTTTTCTAGCAGATTAACCGTTTTTGAAGCTGTATTCTTCTCTATCGGTGCTGCGTAATACACAGTGAAATTGTATTATGGAGGCTGATAATGAACAATATTTTGTATGAACACAGTTTCGGCTCCTGGCTAGGGGTAAGAATTTTTCAGCCAATTTGCGTTTTGGGGATTCGTCACCTATTGAAATGCTGGGGGAATCTATTCTCCCAATTTCTTCTATGGAGAAACAAACTGATACGATACTGGTGCCATTTATTCTCCTTCTCCTAATCCTGACCAGATCGGAGCATAAAACTCCACTCTGTCCTTCAAGTGTGAGGGGGACAATTCTATACAGTATCTGGTGTCTCCCAGAGACGATGAGAAGACCAGATTTTGATTTCATATATATGAAGTCTATTTCATCTGTCACTTTGTGTTTTTTCTCAGAACCGATTGGTCCTCTAACTTTCAAATATAATAAGCGCGATGGCGACTATTACACAAACAAATTTGAACAAACTCAAGTAATCTCATACTTTTTCATCTTTTTTGCATTGTATTTCACTTGATAAGCTGCTTGAATTAGCTTTTCAGGACCTCCATCAAACTGATGTGGAATGACCTTCTGAAAGTGCTGCAAGAGAAATTATAGTTCAATTACACGCATGCCGAGATGAACAGTCAGATCCATGCTAATGACTAAGTAAACATTTCAGATTCCTATTCATATAAGGACTAGGAATGACCAGGTTAGTGATTAGGACCAATTAAATCTGATTGACAAGCAAAATACAGTAGTATCGTAAATTATCTAAAGGATCTGGGCAGAGATCTCAAATGGTTTTTCAGATAATTTAATTAAAAATGCAAATGACTGCAGAATAGAATTCCAATACGTTACCTGTAACATCCCTTCCATATCCAGCTCCATTAATTCAGCCTGGTTCATTTGAAGAACAGCAAGGCCTACCCGAAACACAATCTCTAAACCCTAGAAATAAAAGAAGGGGATCAATATTGAAATGATCATAAAAAACCAAATGCACACCAGTCAAAAGACACTGTCCAGTTTTTCTTAGTTATGCAAACTTTAAGTGTAATTTCTCATTTGTCTACGTGGATATTGTTAATGTGGTTGTCTCAAAGAAACCCCCTGCCCCACTCAATTAGCCACAAGGGAGAGCCACCCTTTAATATTGCATTTCTCCTGCATGGGAAGAAAAGGTTGCAGCTTTTCAGGCCAAAATCAGTTGAAGCCGCAACTCCAATCTGAAAGAGGTTATCCCTATATTTAAAGGGTTATTCCAATCTCAGACTTCTATGGCATATCCACGGGACATGCCATTAATGTCTGATCGATGCAGGTCCCAACTCTTGGACCCACATCGGTCGAGAACAATGGTCACTTAACGTCTGGTGAGGTGGCCGCTGGCAGTCCCTGCCTGAAATCTTCTGAGTTCTGTTCTATGGGAGTTACGGAAACTGCTAAGCTGAGGCCCACATCTATTGAAGGTGTCCTGGCAATCCGCAGATCACCACAGGTCCAGCTTCAGGACCCCTTGGCTATCACTTTTGGTCAGCAGGGGAGGCTCCGGATTGCCACACATTTACTCAGCAGCAGCTGCTACAAGAGAAATGTAGTGTTACATTACTGCCATTTAAATAAATGGCCATCCATAGATAAAACACATTGACTGTTTACAACAGCTCTCTTCTCTGGCTCGTAGGTGACAGATGTGGAATCTCCTTTAGGACATCCATAACGGCTTATGACATGGGTCGTTGTAATGAGAAGAACTATTCAATGACACTGGTTCCCGCAGACTCCCGACGCGGCACACAAAGTATACTAATCGAATGTTGCCTGAAAATACATCATGAAGCATAACAATCTTTTCTTAAAAATGTGTTAAGTCAATAGTTAGAAATGGGAGTGGGTGTGAGTCGATTGAGTAGGGATTCTTTGTCATTCATTCCTTCATATTGTATTTTCTTACCTCAGACATAAATATATCAAAAATTCTTGTGGCGATTGGTAGTGGAAAACTTGTAAGAAAAATAGTCAAAAACCAGGAAGAAGCGTACATGGAGGTATGAAAACTCTGGGCTTGAAAGTGCACAAATATCTCTGGCAGCTGTTCCTGTAAGAAAAAGTGAATATTGGTGATCATCAATACAGGATAAAATTAATAATCACGCTAAACCTGTCTGTAGCGGATTTCATCAATCTGCATGTGCATCTTAGAACAAAATCGGGTTTTAAAGCAAATAGGTAGGAAAAAAAATAAAAAAAAGTAGTGTAGTAATGTATAATTTGGGGCAATTTTTGTAACCGGTTTAAAAAAAACACGAACTTTGGAGATATACATGTAATAATAATGATGTCGATATTTTTCACAATCGGGACGCTAGTCATTAAAGGGGCATACATTAGAAGCCTACATTTCCCTGTTGCAAATATTGCGCATTGCCATAATTGTATTTTTACGTACGATTACTGATTTAGATGCTACTTCAACCATTCTGCCACATATCCAGGGCAAATTTTCATGTTGCACGCAAATTTTGCCACGGATGTCAACCTATTCATTAAAAATGATGTGACATAATAGGCATACCGCAGATTTGTTTTCCCCCAAAATCCATGCCGATCATTATCAGCTACATGAACGAACTTTTGAAATTTTCCAGTAACTGATTTTGGTAGAATGGTCACACACTAGAAATAACCAAGACCAGGTTTTCACAGCACAGTTTGTTGCAGTTTCCAGCGTTCACCATCACTGCCCTGTGGTGACGGATACTTTACTTATGGTTTCCGTTTGTCACCGCAACAGACTGCGCTATTTATTCCGTCACAACAACGGACCCCATTAGCAAAGTATCCGTCTCCATTGAGATCAATGGTGATGCAAACGTAAGCGAAGGTTTCCGTTTGCCTTTCCGTTGAGGGGTTAACCAGACAAACCTCGGACGGAACCCCTCAACGTAAGGGCAACGCTGATGTGAACAGGGCCTAAGGTGTAAGCGAATACACCTCACTACATTTCACCTAATCACATTTTTTAAACAGGGGAAGGGGGACAGAATTTTTTTCTCTGTTAGAGTGCTTCTTTAAGAAAATCTAATTTTTGTACTCACAGTAAAATCCTTTTCTCACTGGATACATTGGGGGATACAGCACCATTGTATAAGCCCTTGCTACTAGGAGGCCGACACAAAGTAGACATAAAGGGTGGCTCCTCCCACATACATTAGGCCATACAGTTCGTGCAAAAGCAGTAGGAGAAAAAGGAGGAGATCAACTTAAAATAAGAGACCTGAAACTTTACACATAAAAACATTATTGTAGTCCAGAGAAAGAAAGAAAAAAAAAGAAAAAAAAACAAACTTGAAGGACTCTAGACCATTTTATTAAAGAAATAAAAAAAAAAGTGTTCTGGAGGAAAACAGCACTATAGGAAGTCCTAAAGGAGTCCCAGAGGGAGGGAACTAAAATGAGAATTGCCATGCGGCCCACAGCAGCCTGAAGAATCCTACAACTCAGACTTATCGGAGGAGGCCATGGTGTGCACCAGATAGAACGTAGCAACAGTATATACCGAAGACCAGGCGTCGGCCTTGCACACTAGAGATGCTAAAGCTTGAGGACATACCGCCCATGATGCGCCAACTGACAGCATAGAATAGGAATGTAAACAAGCAAAAAAAAAATGGGGGGGGGGGGGGATCCTCCAGCTCACTGGTCCGAGTCTGTGAATCCAATCTGCGGACGGATCCTCGTGGTGACACACGATGAGGTAACAGGCAGGTAAAAGAAAACTTGGATCCAGCGCAATTAAAAAAAAGAAGGCTTCTACAAACTTTATAGTCAGCATTTAAAATCCAAACTGCATATGGGGGTGAATGCATCAAGTAGCCTACGCGTTTCAGACGTATCGCACGTCCGTACTCATGGCAAGTCGCATGTTGGAGTGGTATAGCTGGAGTGGGGGGGATGGGAGAGTCAACACTTGGTGTCAGCCTCCTAGTGGCAAGGACATATACCATGGTGCGGTGTCCCCTAATGATTCTGAGAGGAAACATTTCATTTCACTTCAGCAGCATAGAGGGAGTTTTAGAATTACAAGGGGATTTTATAGTAATCTCAGTCATGTACTAGTGTTGTAAAGAAATTGAATTGGAAGGAAGTGCAAACCACATTCCAGCTCTGCAATGTACATGGGTGATTTGATGCTTTCTGCGGTCTAATGGAGCTGGAATGTAAGGAGTGACGAGTGTGAACCTCACCTGAATCATGCATTCAAACTGATACATGCACAGGCCCAGCTCAGCCATGCTGGGTTTAAAGAGCTCCCGAAGGCGATAGTCCTGCATTAATTTAACAAATACACAAAAAGCTTCTTCTTCTGGCATCTAGAAGAAACAAGACATTGAAACATAAGACAATGAAAGGACTGCTAAACTTGGAATATTAAATTGATATACTCCTATTTAGTTAAAGGGGCTGTGTCTCAAAGACCACCGCCGGCATCTCTGACCCCCAGTCAACAGCTGTTATCAATAGGTGAAGAAACAGCCAGCCACGCATATGTAGCATTACATGCCGGCCATTTAAATTTATATAAAGTCCATATAATGCATGGATGTGCCGAGTCTGCCAGGGTGGGAGCTACTCTGTAAAAGCGGCTCTCCGTTCTGGCACTTAAAGTGGGTCGCATGCTCTATGACCTCCATATGCCCTTACAAGGTATAAGGACAGGGGTTGTCCTGATGCGACCACCCCTTTAGGACTGCAGGGTATTTGTATTCTACTACCCGATTTCGGCTCCAGGCAGGAGTAATTAATAAGAGTATGCTGGTAGCACATGCTCGGATGTATAGCCAAATTAAGCAATTGTCTCAATATAACAGTCAATGCTGTCACAACACAATGTAGTGCCAACAAAATTAAGACTACAGACTGGATCACTTCTTACTGGAAAATAATGGTACATTCATAATGGTTCAGCTAATACGTGAAAGCATAGGACCACTAAAAGTCTACAGTGTCAACGTTGTGTCTCTACAATACAAAATACAAGTGTTAACACTACTCTGTGACCGGTTACAGGTATCACATGTTGTACTCCAATATCAGCAGTTTGGCACTGGTAGCCAACATTACTAGAGTTGTATTTCCTACAGAAAAATAAATTTGTACGAATGAAATATTGGTCATTGCCCGCACCACGATAACTAGTGTTTAGAATATGCCTGAGAAAGTATTAAGTATGAACAATCCGTTTTCCAACCAATGGGGCAGATTTCTATTGGTTGTATCATAAATAAACCAATTATCATTCAGGAAACCGGTAATGAGTTGAAAGTGTGGGCGGTTAAATGACAGATGAAATGCAATATTGACAAAACGTTGCCTGCGCATACAATAACTGTAAGGGCCTGTTCACATCAGCGTTGGCTTTCCGTTCCGGGGTTCCGTCGGAGGTTTCCGTCGGGTGAACCCCGCAACGGAAAGTCAAAATGAAACCACAGCTTCCGTTTCAGTCACCATTGATATCAATGGTGACGGAAACATTGCTAATGCTTTCCGTTCGTCACCTTCCGGCAGGTTTCCGTTTTAACGACGGAATCAATAACGCAGTCGACTGCGCTATTAATTCCGCCGGAAAAACTGAAATCTGCCGGAATGGTGACGAACGGCAACCATTAGTAATGCTTCCGTCACCATTGATATCAATGGTGACTGAAACGGAATGCTGTGGTTTCATTTTAACTTTACGTTGCGGGGGTTCACCCGATGGAAAACTCTGACGGAACCCCGGAACGGAAAGCCAACGCTGATGTGAACAGGCCCTTACAAAACAGCAAGAAAAGCAAAGCAGAAGATCACATTGCTGTGAAAGAAAGTCATGATAATCTGATATTATATTGTGATTAATACAAGGTACAGTTTTGGACACCACAGTGCGGAAAAAAAAGAAGGCGCTGGAAAGGTTCAGAAGGTGTGCATATTTCTTAAGAAAAAAAAAACCCCTGGAAATATTGGAGTCGTTGGAAAACCTTGGGAAAAATAAACTTTATCATAAATATATTACAATACTAGGCTTACCTGCATAAGAAGGAGACCCACAATAAAAGCACTTCCCTGGCAATACCCAACTTCCCGATCTACTAAGGAATATGCCTGAATACAAAAAGAAGAAAAAAAAAAGGGGCGGGAAAAAAAAAAAGTCACAACATGTATGTATGTATGTATGTGTTTACATTATTTAATGTTAATATTGTTAATTTCAAACAGACAACCAATGTGAACTACAACTGCAGTCGTTAGGCAGAGAATTCCTAGCAACCAGACTGCCAGCAACAACTCCGCTGTCCAGCTTATAGATGGATTAGTACTGTACAGACAGCGAAAAGTGGAAAAAAATACGTTAACAGTAGTCATAGCATACTATTCCCCTGTCTGAGAACGCAGTATTTGAAGGGGTTCTCATGTAGGCAACCCCTCTTCATATGCCATATTAAGGCATATGAACATCATAGAGAGCCCGCCGGAAAGTTGCTAACAAGTGGCTCTGGTGGACCAAGCCCGTCTATGTATTACTAGTATATGTTCAACCGTTCATTTAAAAAGCCAGCATGTTATAATTTATGTATGGTTGGCTGCAGCTTCCCATTGCTGGAACAGCCTGATTTTTCTGAACCCGTACCGGTAATGATCAGCAGACTACAGGGCCGATTTTGGTTTGTCTACACCCATTTAATCATATTTCTTAAAAATAGTTAGGCAGAGGATTCCTCTCTTCAGGAAAAAAATAAAAATAAATTTGATCCCCCGGACAAAGCCCTTGGGCGAAACGTACGTTGGGGCTCTGTGGTGGGCTGAGGTTGGTATAGATCAGTTATTAGTTCTCCTGCTATAATATCCTTTCATCAGTGTTGTATTTTGGCAATGTACAGGTACAGCCATTACTTATGTTATACATAGGGGTGATATAGCATCGGAACATGTGGAAAAAGTTTCTATCTATATATTTCTTTAACAAAAACATTTTACCACCTCAGCCCCCACCATGTGCTCTTGATGTTTTTTTCTTATATGTATAAATTTGAAAGCATTTGTATGCACAATAAAGTGATCAGTTTCTATATACAAGTGTGTCCTGTGTTTATATCGGTTTTCTTCAACAAAAAATTAGTCACTGGGTTAAGAGGACACAATACTAATAACTGGGCACCAGTATTAAACCGAAAAGCTTCTAGTTTTTAAAAACCACTAGGTGTATACTATTTACATAACCAGTAAATCAGAAGATCAGCTTGTACATACCATTTCCTGAAGACTAAGGCCTCATGCACACGACCGTATTTTTTCCCACCCGTAAATACTGGCGTAAATACGGGTCCGGTGTCACACGTATTCCACCCGTTTTGCACCAGTATTTACGAACCCGTGCCCGTACATATGGGTCCGGTGTCACCCGTATTCCACCCGTATTTACGGGCACGTTTTTGGCACTAATCGGCAGCCCCTTCTCTCTATCAGTGCAGGATAGAGAGAAGGGACAGCCTTTTCTGTAATAAAAGTTAAAGAAATTCATACTTACCCGGCCGTTGTCTTGGTGACGCGTCCCTCTCTTCACATCCAGCCCGACATCCCTGGATGACGCGGCAGTCCATGTGACCGCTGCAGCCTGTGATTGACCTGTGATTGGCTGCAGCGGTCACATGGCCTGAAACGTCATCCAGGACGTCAGGCCGGATGTCGAGAGGGACGCGTCACCAAGGCAACGGGCGGGAGACCGGACTGGAGGAAGCAGGAAGTTGTCGGTAAGTATGAAAGTCTTTTATTTTTATTTTTTACAGGTTTATACTGATCGGCAGTCACTGTCCAGGGTGCTGAAAGAGTTACTGCCGATCAGTTAACTCTTTCAGCTCCCTGGACAGTGACTTGACTATTTACTGACGTCGCTTAGCAACGCTGCCGTAATGACGGGTGCACACATGTAGCCACCCGTCATTACGAGAGCTCCATAGACTTCTATGGACTGTCCGTGCCATTATTACAGCCTGAAATAGGACATGTTCTATCTTTTTCAACGGCACGGGCACCTTCCCGTGAGAAAACGGGAAGGCACCCGTCGCCAATAGAAGTCTATGAGCCAGTTATTACGGGTCGTAATTACGACCCGTAATAACGGGAGTTTTTACGGTCGTGTGCATGAGGCCTAAAGTATATGTAAAATAGGTGGGCAATTAATCGAAAATCAGCGCAATTAAAATAGACGTCCTCTTGCGAATTTCAGCTTTATCAATTATTTTCTCCCGGTTTAAAGTGTATCTGCATCTTCAGCACACAGATATAGTTGAAACCAAATGGAAGAGCAGTGGATCGTAAAGTCCCGGCTCTACCATTCTCTATGCATCGCTGGACAAGAGGCAGTGATGTCATTGTGTCGGTCTGCGCCGAGTTACTCCGACCAGAGGGATCTCCTCCTCTCGTCATTAGAATGGGGTTAGGGGAGTACGTATATTATTTTTATCAGGTACTATTGGGGGCAGTTATGGGGGGCATTTTAAAGTGTGGAGGGCAGTTATGGGGGGCATTATACAGTGTGGAGGGCAGTTATGGGGGCATTATATTGTGTGGGGAGCACTATGGGGGCAATATAATGTGGGGGGGGAGTAGTGTCTGTGTATATTATATACAGTAGTATACAGCAGGCTCAGGGAATAAATATTACTTCAATGGGGCAGCTTGCAAATAGGGGGCGTGGTATGCAAAAAGGGGGTGTGGCCTAAATAGATCGAGGTTACATGTTCCTTTAATCGTGCTTTTTATTCAGGTCTTAATTGCCCAGCCCGAATGTAAAATGACGTTACTGTAGTTGTGAGGGACGCTAACACTATTTAAACACGCAGAATGAATGCATAATAGAACAATTTACATGTCTCCGCCCACAATCTTAGAATTAGGATTCTGTATTAAGAAGGCCTTGGCATGTACACTATAGAAAGCAAATACAGAAACATCTCCAACACCAACCTTCATGACATTGAACAGAACTTCTTGCCCAAGACTATCCTTCTCTTTAAAGAAATCATGCTCTGGGTATGTTCTGGCAATGTCTCTTCTGATGAGTTTTTCACACGGTGAAGTCATTTTTAAGAGTTCGGAATACTGCTCTTTAATTGGCATATTTTGAGCATTGCATAATAGTTGCCATACGATTGCACGAAAGTGGTGAGGGATCCCTTTTCTGACAAATTCCTGCAAAAAATTTATAAAATAAACAGAAATATTACGATAACTGTACTATCGAACAGATTACAGTTTAATAGACCGACTATTAAAAACTCAGTTGTATTGTTGCATGCTTGTTCAAATGCATATGCAAAGCCTTGGTGTGCTCTAGAGGACTGGCACAACCATATGTTAAAAATGGTCGCCCATTCATTTGGATGGGCACCCGTGTAATACATTCACAGAGGAAATGTATGGCCACTCACAGGTGCCCATAGCAGCCAGACCCATGGTAATCAGCTGGATGCTGGCAGGGCAGAATTTAGAAAGGATGTCAAGACAGGGGAGGGATGGCGGAGACCGTAGCAATTTAGATACATTTTCAGTTTCTCAAGATCATGAACGAGTTATGTCTTTTTGTATTGTTAAAACATGTTCTACCATTTCAGTGTACATTAAAAAGCAACGGAAATTACCAATCGCGAAACTAGAAGAAAAATCGTGTACCAAAAAGGCTAATAGGGTTATGCACCAACTCCCTTTTCCTCATTGAGCCCTCTCAGTCAGTAGCATTCAGAGATCAAATGTCAGCTTTCCACACCACTTGGACTCCAATGACACATTAGTCTGGAGGGCACAGCAGTGCCATTAAGTGAGTTTGGACACCGCTTCCCATTGCTACACTGTACACTGGCTAAGAGGGATCACTGCAGGGAGGGGAACTGCCTTATATGCTTCTTAACATTTGGAAAGTTGAGTGGTTAGTGGGAGAATTCACACCTACCAGATTAGCATGCTAGGCCCCCATAGTACAATTTCGCGGATGCTTCTCTTTTTTTTGGGGGGGGGGGGGGGGATCTAAACCAAGAGTGAATCCTAAACAGAAATGGAAACCTACACCGAACTGAGCTGTGCCAATACAGTCTTGGGCTATGTTCATTTTGATAGACTGATTTTGTATGTGTGCTGTTCAACAAAATGCGATACCTTGACCCATTAGTCAGGACTAACAATACCTTGATTTGCTTTTCCTTCTTCTTGTACACTTCCTCCCACTCATTGACAATTCTACCCCAGAGCAGCCAGGCATCTTCTTCCTGATGATGACTGAGGTTACTAGATGCTGAGGAGCTTGACACCAGCGAGGAGCCACTATTTCTTCTTGATCCATTGACAGATCGTAGAGACTTACTGTCTATCTCCAGCAGCCTGGAAAATAAAAGCAAATTGACTATTTAAAAAGGAATATCTTAACCAAAAAATTCAAAAATCAGAGAAACATTGTTTTTCCAATCTATTTTGATTTTCTGAATTTAGGTTTTTTTAATTCTATTTTCTTTAAATTATTATGGGGCAGTCAGCTTGCCTGAGCTGATGACTGCTCTGTTAACAGCATTAAGATATATGCTGTACAGCAGCCATATGAACTATAATTAACAGTCTGGAGATGACCCATTGACTTCTATGGGAGTGTGGTGGGCATGCTCTGTGACTTGGGCTGCGGTCACTGTGCAGGGAGAGCGAGGAGAGATGTGTCCATCACCTATTGTCAGTGATGGATCCTATGTTCTCTGCTTCCAGCTTAATAATAAAGGTGTTACCCTTCATTGAAAACAAGCCTGAGTTGATAATAAAGTGATCTCAGCAGAACAGGAAAGGTCAGTCTATTATGAGGATCACAGCGAAAACTGCAAGATTTTAGGATTAAAAAATAAATAAATAAAAAAAATTCTATATACATATACATACATACACACACACACACACACACACACACACACAGTAACTGTCAGGTTGCAGCACTGCCACATTCACTATCATTAGTTGTAATGTAACGACACAACGTGTAGCCCAGCCTTAATCTCAGCTGGACAATCTACACGAAGCTAGTCAACCTTGCACTTTATATTAGGAATATGAGAATATATTTGTAAATCTTGTCCTGCTAGTTATTAAAGGGTAACTAAAAACTTTCAGAAAACTTCTGACATGTCATAGTGACATGTCCAAAGTTTTGATCGGTGGGGGTCTGAGCACGGAGACCTATACCAATCACTAGAACAAAGTGGCAGAAGAGCTCGGGTGAGCACTGAGCCGCTTGGTTTCTGATCGGCTTATCTCGGAAAGCCAATGTAACTGTGTACGGGCCCATAGACTTTCTATTGAGTCCATACACCGTTACATCAGCTTTCAGAGAAGCGCCATTTAGAAACCAAATCGCCCAGTGCTCATCTGAGTGCTTCTGCCACTTTGTTCTAGTGACCTTTAAGGGGTCTCAGTGCCCGTAAGTATTTTACTTTTCTTGGCACATGGTGCTTTTATGCAATTCTTTTGGCAGGTGTTTTCAACCATCAATATTTCTGTGTGAAGTTGAAGTTACAGGCCTGAAGCCCTTCTTGCTTCAGTTTCCCTATGACAACACTTCCAGTCTTGTGTATTCTGCTAAATCCAGAATAGACTTTCAGATAATGTGAATGTAAATCACTCCCCACCTTGAAAAAGGTTCTCACACCGCTTGGAACAGCCATTGCTCCAAACGCCTCCATACAAATTACTTCACTAATCCTAGTTTCAATTATTTCCCCAACCCATTTTAGAACAACCTCACCAACAGTGTAAAGTTGAGTATATATATTAAAATGTAACTTTAAGTTATTGATTCTAAACGAGCTCAAAAAAGGTTTCGCTCACAGAAAAAAAAAACGTACTCTGCAGATTTTAGTCAAGCTAGCTCAGGAATCTTGTTATTCTATTTTAAAGCGCCATTAATTCCAGGGCGCTATACATAGGAAAAAGGATTTAACAAAAACAGGAGACAATAAAAACAAGTACAATAAACAGGAGCTTAAAGGAACAGTGTCATCACAAATAATTTTTTTACATGTTAAAGATGTTAGTGCTTTAATAAAAACGTTTATATTCATTTGTGTGTTTGTGTTTTACTGTTTCTTATTTTTACACTTTTTCTTCCCTATGGGGGCTGCCATTTTTTGTTCCATTTCTGTGTGTGTCGATTAACGACACACACAGACATGGAATACGGCAGCCACAGTCCCATAGGGACTGCGAAGGGCTCCCGTCCCATTGACTGCCGTGTACGGCGTCTGTGTGGGAACTGCGCATGCGCCGCTCCCACACAGTCCTATTCGAAATTGGCGCCGTCCGGCGCCATTTTCCTGTGGACCGGAAGTCGCGGCCGGACAGTAATATTACTACTTCCGGTCGCGGCTTCCGGACTTGTGCACATGGAACAGCGGCAGCAAACGGAGCGGACGGGCCGGAGGGAGCCGCGGCGGCAGGAGCAGGTAAGAGATTTCAATGTATGTTAGTGTTTGTGTGTGTTTACTACTGTATGTAAACCTACTACGCTGTGGGTTACCTCAAAAAATGGCGACACACAGTGTAGGAGGTTAAACCTTTCAAACCCCTCGTTTATCCCGGCACTAGCCAGGATAAAGGAGGGGGGGATGCTGAGAGCTCACTAGAGCGAGGGCTTTTAACCCAATGTTGCAATGCTGCAATTTTGGGAACTAGCTCCATCTAGTGACCAAAAATGGGTAGTATTATAAATTAGAAATAATTTATAATATTTCCTGACTCGCGAAAAAAATAAAAAAAATTTGAACAATGTTTAATCACCCACACACTAAATGTTTAATTTTTAAAAAAAAAACATGTTTTTCTGGCAACACATTCCCTTTAACGAATGGCAGACTGCTATATCAGGAGAGAGAACATGCAATATAAAAGGAAACGGGGAAGGAGACAGTAAGTGAGGGTAGAAGCTGTTCATCCCGTAGATTAGTGGCAGCAGGGATATTGAAGATTGTAAGCTTTTCTGAAGAGGTGGGTTTCAGGTTGCTTTTGAAGGTCTCGATGGTGGGAGGGAGTCCCCAGCGGTGATTGGCTATTGACTGGTTGCAGCTGTCCCATGCATGAACGGCACGTCATTGCTGGTTGAAGGACAAGTCAGGGACCGGGAGGACCACCAAAATGGAAGGGAATTTAACTTGTGAGTATGGTTTGCTTTTTAAAGACTTTAAAAAAGGGTTATTCCAGGGTTTTCCTTTATTGGTTTATAGAATAGAAAACAGATTCATTCTGTGTACTGAATCGTTGAGTTGATTAAACATGGAGTCGGTCATGTGACCCCTGACATCACCTAGAGACAGGCAGCCATGTTATACAAGGAAACACAGTGAGGCAAGTATTCTAACAATAATAATAATTATTCATCTATTAGTCATATTCAGTTAGCCGATGGATGTGTCCTTGCAAGCTGATTCATGTAGGTCATTTAGCCCTAACTGAATTGCAGTTGAATATATAAATGCATATTACAAAATGTTATGGCTTTCCTTTTTTATAAATAAAAAATAATCCCTTTCAGTCCAAAAAGTGTTAGGTGATCTGGAACTTTCTTACTTTCACTCTTACAAACCCTTTTGCTGTCACATCCAGAGTATTAGTCATAAAGCAAGTTGTCGCATCCAGACCAAATTTAAGATAATTGACATGGTAACCATATCTCATGTCAAAATATTGACCTTGAGACCTTACACTTAAGAATCAGATAGGACGATGGCAACACTTTCTAGCAGGATTATTAACACTAGAAAGCTAAATTACTATAAACTGAACATAATCGCAGAACAGTTATTGTATATCAGATTATTTAAGTCAATTTTGGATTTAAGGAAAGCTTCCTGTTACAAGCGATCTTAAAAATGACTTCATAAGCATTTTCCGGATATACCATTATAGTAATTGATCCTTTTAGCAATGGAAAATAAAAAAAAAAGTTGAGCAGTCAGAAATTGTCAAATTCCTCTCCACTTTCATCAAGTAACTTAGAGGCTGTTTTAGTAAAATCTATAGTCTGAGCTTCATCTATAGGCAATAAGCATCTATGAACATTGGCGCGTAGTTTTCAGACAGATAATTGGGGTCAACAAGATGCTGTTGTCATTGATCCCAAAAATTGCTAATTCCAGAATTTAAAAAAACAAAATAAAAAATCCAGTAGCCTCCAAAGTACAGTTCACACGTTCTAGGATTCTGCAAAGAAATCCCCATCTCGATGCAGATGTCGCAGAAATGTTCTGCCCCGATATCAAATCGGTCATTGAAAAAGGGAAAAAGTTGACATGTCACTTGATGCGGAAACCCAATGAACTACCACAAGCGGATTTGCCATACATCAAACTGCACAACCACGGCAGAAATCCAAGCGAAGCCCCAGAGGTGTAGAATTTCCCTAACATAGCCTTAGGTAGTCAGCAGGACACAAGCTACGTCCCATAGTCTGACTACAGACTACCATAAACACAAGTCTGTGGTGCTGCGGACAGGAACTTCATACAATGTCAAAAAGTTTGATTTGACTCGGGCTGACCTGGAAAATAATTTAATCACTTCTGCTCAACCAGGAGCAAATCTTATAATAAAAAAAAATAGCTATGCCATATATTTTGATAGAGAAGGCATTCTTTGCAGGGCACCCTCTTGTTAAAACAAATACTGTATTATTCCTAGACAACAAAAAAAATAGAAAAAAAAAAAAAAAAAAAAAAAAATCTAAAAAGCCAAACTACTTACTTCTGTGTGTTACTTTGTCTCTTTGTAATGTTTGCTATGCTATCTGGCCCAGACATTTTGGTATTTGTAACTGCAGTGCCCTTGAACATTGATGTTTGCTAAAATGTACTCTGCTCGAGATTAGTTTAGATCCACAGGAGTCCTTTTTACATTACAAAAAAACAATTCCTACCAACATAAATGAAGGTGTGTGTGTGAAGAATTTCTCCAAGATATGAGTCAAATGTATTATTGCCTGCTTAATGGTTTATTCCTAAAAGTTAAACTGCGGTTATTGTCTGTCTACGCACTACGACGCTTTGACGGCTGTAACTGGGCTGCATTACAGCATCCATATTATGGCTGCAATGCCCAAACCTTCCGTGTTTGTAGTGACCCTAACTTAGATACCTATGGTGATCTAAGTTCGATTCACTACAACCACAGGTGGTCTGGGTATTGCAGCCATAATATAGACCCTAAATCGTGACCATATGAAAGTGTAAATGTTGCAGTCTAGCCTGGGCCAAGAAACAGAATTTGGTAGTGTCCTTCACAAATGTGTAGATGTAGGACAACATAGGCCTTTGAGCTGTAATGTTGGCTACCGGTAAGAGATATAAATTTCCAACATTAAAAAGTTACAGTCAATCAAAAACAATAAAAAAAGACAGACAAAAAAAATTATAAACATTGTGCACATTTGCCAATACATTATAGTGTTATGCAAGCCACAGTGTGGTTAAATTGAGTTTACCTGAAGAGGTTGAGTACTGACATACCAGGGCAATTTTGTGGCTTAAAAGGCAAGCTCCGTGTCTCCGTCAAGCTACGCTTTATGCTCCTATTTTAATGTGCGCAATGATTTACCTTGACAAACCGTGTGATTTACTAGGATGAACTAAGCCATACCTGAACCCTGTGAAGCCAACGTTTGTACACAGAAGGAGCATCAACCTTTGTCCTTCGGTATCAAACATGGTATGATAGCGAGGACAACATTGCCTCACATTACAGACGTAAATATCGAAGGGAAAGTTTGGTTTCTGAACTCAGATTAGTAAGCATGCTACAAAGTGTGTATGTATATGTATACAGACAACTAGCACAGGTCGTACAACGCAAGATCCGACTAGAAAAATAATTAAAGGCAACAGGCAATGGAAAAATTTAACAACACCGGAGACACACAGGGAACAAAATCAAAGATTACTTTGATGGCAAAACACTGGGCATGATTTAAAAATACATGAGTTAGAAGAATAACCTCCGGTAAGCTGAACTCATTCTGTCAACACATAATTAGAATTTTGAAACAGGTTCAGAGAAGCTCCTGCTGCTTATTTAATACGTTACTTCGGTAAAAACAGTCGCAACAGCCTCATACAATGTGCTTTTACTGTGCTATTGCCAGGAGGTCAGGAGTTACTGCCCTTGTGCTCCGAGGAGCACAGCATAGCCTCTATATGTGAAGATATTAATAAAGGGGTATTAAAAGTTTAAAGGGGGAGAAAACAAACATGGCTGCGGTCTTCAAGAAACAGCACCATTCATGTCCACTGACTGTCTGGTAATACGGCACAGAGACATTTAAAGAGGCTCTGTCACCAGATTTTGCAACCCCTATCTGCTATTGGAGCAGATAGGCGCTGCAATGTAGATTACAGTAACGTTTTTATTTTTAAAAAACGAGCATTTTTGGCCAAGTTATGACCATTTTTGTATTTATGCAAATGAGGCTTGCAAAAGTACAACTGGGCGTGTTGAAAAGTAAAAGTCCAACTGGGCGTGTATTATGTGCGTACATCGGGGCGTGTTTACTACTTTTACTAGCTGGGCGTTCTGATGAGAAGTATCATCCACTTCTCTTCAGAACGCCCAGCTTCTGCCAGATCACGCTGGGACGTCACTCACAGGTCCTGCATCGTGTCAGACGAGCGAGGACACATCGGCACCAGAGGCTACAGTTGATTCTGCAGCAGCATCAGCGTTTGCAGGTAAGTAGCTACATCGACTTACCTGCAAACGCCGATGCTGCTGCAGAATCATCTGTAGCCTCTGGTGCCGATGTGTCCTCGCTCGTCTGACACGATGCAGGACCTGGGGCAGGAAGTGACGTCACAGCGTGATCAGGCAGAAGCTGGGCGTTCTGAAGAGAAGTGGATGATACTTCTCTTCAGAAAGCCCAGCTAGTAAAAGAAGTAAAAACGCCCCGATGTACGCACATAATACACGCCCACTTGTACTTTTACTTTTCAACACGCCCAGTTGTACTTTTGCAAGCCTCATTTGCATAAATACAAAAATGGTCATAACTTGGCCAAAAATGCTCGTTTTTAAAAAAAAAAAACGTTACTGTAATCTACATTGCAGCGCCTATCTGCTGCAATAGCAGATAGGGGTTGCAAAATCTGGTGACATAGCCTCTAAGTTAAGAGGGCTAAGCTGCAATACCAGACATGGACAAACGTGGCGCTGTTTCTGGAAGAAAGCAGCAATTTTTTTTAATCTTGTACAACCCCTTAAAGAGTAATGGAACAATAATCAGAAACGTATCATGTATAAGGGAGATTGATACATCATAGATCGCCTTGAAGTAAAAAGGTTGTACACTTGCGCAAACTTACTGAACACAAACCCCATCCAGCTGAAAAATTGGATGAAGATCAAACATTTAGTCAGTCTGGTAGAGAGGCTCATCGAGGGCTTCATACACATTGCCCCCACCCACACAAGTGCCACTGGCGGTGTCTGGAAACAAATCACTCCTCACCTCTAGGTGGATTAATACTCACAAATGTACAGGTCCATTTAGAAATTTGGGAGTGTTCTGCTGGCCATAGACATGTAGTACCCGCTAACCTCTATTCGGCCCAATTATTCTGTAGGGACTTGGGATAAGCAGTTGGCAGATATGTGTTGAGCTACTCATCTACATAGGAACAATTGGCTTTGTCAAAATTCCTTTTAAACCTTCTTACCCCTAAGTATGTCGTTGGCGAAAATACATTAGCTTGTCATCGGATCTCCTCACAGTGCCACAAATGTGAGTGGTGAAATTTCAAAACTTTTTTTTTATATCAATGCAGCTGTTTCAGGGCTTATTTTATGTAAAAAATTTTTAAAAAGGGACAAGCTACATTCTTTGTGGAAATGCAAATAAATCAGCTGTGAATTTACATTAACTTTTTATGGGGAAATAACGAAAAAGGGAAGAAAAAACAAATTCAATCATTGGTTATTTTACTTTTTTGTTTACTGTTCACTGATCATCAAACATATAAAAAATATATATCTTAGAGATGGATAAATCTATCTATATATTAATATACTAGGCCTGTGTAAATTATTATAATAGGGAAATGAAGGCAGCAAGAGCTCACCTGTAATTCACATAGAATTAGAGGGTACACTAAATATTCCTTTTAGAAATTGATGAATAAATTAACAACTGGATGTTACCAGTTGGGGTCCGTACAGAGAGTGACAATATCCAGTGCTGCAGTAAAAGACTGTAGGGACACAAACCTCTGACTAGGGGAATGGTAACACCCAGTTGTCAATTTATTCATACATTTTTAGGAGTAACAGAGGAATGGCACAATATATAGGAAATATGTTCCAGAACTTATTTCACGTGGAATACAAGTATTTACAAAAAGAGACATTTCAGGAGAGGTTAGGGGTCCTCTTTAAAGAGGCTCTGTCACCAGATTATAAATGCTCTATCTCCTACATAATCTGATCAGCGCTGGAATGTAGAGAACAGCAGTGGTTTTTATTTTGAAAAACGATCATTTTTTAGCAAGTTATGAGCAATTTTAGATTTAGTTTCTTAATGCCCAACTGGGCGTGTTTTTACTTTTGACCAAGTGGGTGTTGTAAAGAAGTGTGAAGCTGACCAATCCGTGTCCTACACTTCTCATTGTTCCAGCCCAGCATGATCCACAGCACAGTGAGATTGTGCAGTGAAAGAAGCTGGGCTGGAACAATGAGAAGTGTAGGTCACCGATTGGTCAGCTTCACACTTCTTTACAACACCCACTTCGTCAAAAGTAAAAACACGCCCAGTTGGGCATTTTAAGAGGCTCTGTCACCAGATTTTGCAACCCCTATCTCCTATTGCAGCAGATCGGCGCTGCAATGTAGATAAGAGTAACGTTTTTTTTTGTTTTTTTAAAACGAGCATTTTTGGCCAAGTTATGACCATTTTTATATTTATGCAAATGAGGCTTTCTAAAGTACAACTGGGCGTGTTTAAAGTAAAAGTACAACTGGGCGTGTTTAAAGAGGCTCTGTCACCAGATTTTGCAACCCCTATCTGCTATTGCAGCAGATAGGCGCTGCAATGTAGATTACAGTAACGTTTTTATTTTTAAAAAACGAGCATTTTTGGCCAAGTTATGACCATTTTTGTAGTTATGCAAATGAGGCTTGCAAAAGTCCAAGTGGGTGTGTTTAAACGTAAAAGTCCAAGTGGGTGTGTATTATGTGCGTACATCGGGGCGTTTTTAATACTTTCACTAGCTGGGCATTCTGATGAGAAGTATCATCCTCTTCTCTTCAGAACGCCCAGCTTCTGACAGTGCAGATCTGTGACGTCACTCACAGGTCCTGCATCGTGACGGCCACATCGGCACCAGAGGCTACAGTTGATTCTGCAGCAGCATCAGCGTTTGCAGGTAAGATCGACTTATTTGCATAACTACAAAAATGGTCATAACTTGGCCAAAAATGCTCGTTTTTTAAAAATAAAAACGTTACTGTAATCTACATTGCAGCGCCTATCTGCTGCAATAGCAGATAGGGGTTGCAAAATCTGGTGACAGAGCCTCTTTAAAGTAAAAGTACAACTGGGCGTGTATTATGTGCGTACATCTGGGCGTTTTTACTTCTTTTACTAGCTGGGCGTTGTGAATGGGAGTGTATGATGCTGACGAATCAGCATCATCCACTTCTCTTCGTTAACACCCAGCTTCTGGCAGTGCAGACACAGCGTGTTCTCGAGAGATCACGCTGTGACGTCACTCACTTCCCCAGGTCCTGCATCGTGTCGGACAAGCGAGGACACATCGGCACCAGAGGCTACATTTGATTCTGCAGCAGCATCGGCGTTTGCAGGTAAGTCGATGTAGCTACTTACCTGCAAACGCCGATGCTGCTGCAGAATCAAATGTAGCCTCTGGTGCCGATGTGTCCTCGCTTGTCCGACACGATGCAGGACCTGGGGAAGTGAGTGACGTCACAGCGTGATCTCTCGAGAACACGCTGTGTCTGCACTGCCAGAAGCTGGGTGTTAACGAAGAGAAGTGGATGATGCTGATTCGTCAGCATCATACACTCCCATTCACAACACCCAGCTAGTAAAAGAAGTAAAAACGCCCAGATGTACGCACATAATACACGCCCAGTTGTACTTTTACTTTAAACACGCCCAGTTGTACTTTAGAAAGCCTCATTTGCATAAATATGGGGATGATGCTCTGTCACTCATACAGACACCAGCACTTCCTGTGTGATGAAATTGCATGGACTGTTGCACACAGGCTCTTCAGAGGGGAGGCAAACTTCTTCTCAGTTACTGCTGATGACTAGACAGGCTCCTGCCACACAGTTATAATTAAGATGATCACAGTTTAGCCTCCCTGGTTATTTACTTATATAATTTTCTTTCTTATTTAGGAAAATACAGAGGGAAGGATCACTGTGCTCCCAGCAGGCAGAGATTGTACTGGCTCTAGCTGCTCACATGATGCGGTGCTGAATCATCATGGGATTGATAGCATAGCTCAGAGAAATATAAAATTCAAGACGGCATCTGACCAGAAGCACAGAGGAGATCGGTCAGCAGGGAAGTGGCTACAATACACAAAAGAGACGATCAGGTGGAGGGTACTATGACGGAAGTCATGTTTTTAATGGAGGTCTTCTTTAAAAAGGACATGTATGTGTCCCAATTTTTAACGTAGAGATTGGTGATGAGTTTTGTCTTTTTTGAAACAAAAGTATTTAACATTGCATAAAAAGAAACCGAAACATGGATGATGCTATATAGGAAGGGGAAAACAAATAAATTATAGCACATAAGGTCTGTATCGCTCCTAAGACGGATCTTGCCAACCGAACAATGCAAGTTAACTCTGCACCAATTAGCAAATGAAAAAGGGGGGGGGGGACACGCACACCACAAGAAGCACTTGGCACTACTTACCGGTTCTGTTCTTCTAGCTTTGCCAACAACTCTACTTCGTCTGGACTTAGTTGTACCGGAGAAGATGGGGAAAGTGCTGGTGTAGACAGGGTTGTGGACGAAGAAGTAGTGTGTAACGAAGTTGATGGACTCGCCACCTGACTTGCCATTTGACTGACAGTGTGCGACACCGTGTTCTTCACCCATGAGAGAGTAGAACTCAATTTTTCTGCAACCTTGTCTGTCGCCACCTGAAATACAGGGAGGAAAAAAACACTTTTCACAGATATATTACAGTCTCAGTTCCTGAACTGTTTACGTCTGATATATTACTGTGTAAGTAAAATATTCTCAGGATGATTGAATTGAATAATATTAACAAAAGCTGCATAATCTAAACAGTCAGCCATGATCTCAACAAATCCAATCTTCTAGTCACAACTTAGCGATGTTCAAACAAAACCCAATGGTGGTGATTCTTCAATGGACAATGGAGCACTTATACTAGATCAGGTTTAGAGCTAATGCACACTAAAGTGCCATGTGCATGTCCTATCCGGCGGCACACACAACGGCTATGGGTTTATATTACGGGCCTGTAGGCACTCAGCGAGACTCCGCTATTGATTCCGTCGGAAAACCGGAAACCTGCCGGAATTGTGACGAACGGAAAGCATTAGCGATGTTTCTGTCACCAATGAGATCAATGGTGACTGAAACGTAAGTTGTGCTTTCACTTTCCGTTGTGGGGTTCACCCGACGGAAACCTCAGACGGAACCCCGGAACGGAAACGAACGGTGATGTGAACAGGCCCTAAGTCACACGATCATGGGCAGAATTTTATCCTCTGGAAGCAAACCATGATCGTTCATATCGAAGAAGGCTTCTTTCACACTACCGTTAGTATACGTTTACCTCTCTTCCGTCAGAGGAAGAGAAGATCGAAAGACAAAACTGAAAGCAAAGGTTCCGTTGGAATTACCATTGATTTCAATGGTAATTATTTTGTTTCAGTTGCCTTCGATTTGTCTGTTCGCTAGGTTGAAGGCTTTTTTTTCACGGAAACAAAAAGATCTGCAGACTGCACTTTTGCTTCCGTTAAAAAAAAATAAAAAAAATGGAAACCTAGCGAACAGATACAAACGGAAAGCAACAAACAAAAGAATTACCATTGAAATCAATGGCAAGTCTAACCGTTGCTTTCCGTTTAATCTTTCAATCCTCTCTTCCTCTAACGGAAGAGAGATAAACGTATATGAACGCTAGTTCTTTACTTTACGCTAGCCATACAACAAGGAGAGAGCTTGAAAACTGTTCGGAATTAAAGGGGTTGTCCAGTAATAAGAAACTGATGGCCTATCCTCAGGATAGGCCATCAATATCTGATCGGTGGGGGTCCGACTCTCCAAAACAACCACGATCGGCTGTTTTGAAGGGGACACAGCGCCCGTAAGAGCACTGCTACCCCTCTATTACGGTCACCGTTCGTACTGTGAATCGCTGACACACATGTAGCAGCAGCTCAATGTATGAGAAGACAAGGAATGAAGTGGAAGCAGCGCTCGTATCAGCTCCTTCCAAACAGCTGATAGTGCTGAGGGTGCTGAGAGTCGGAACCCCACCGATCAGATATTGATGGCCTATCCTGAGGATAGGCCACCAATTTTTTATTACTGGGCAACCCCTTTAATTCCTAATGGTTTTCAAGGTCTCGCCTTGTTGTTATTCAATAGGAACGGTTAGGAAATAAAGGGGTTGTCCAGTAACCCCTTTAAGCAAAGTAGGTTTGGAGACCAATTGGATAGCATATCATTACCCAACATAGACATTAAATGTCAGCTGAACATTCCAGCCAGTGCAAGCATGAGATGCACACCGAAGGCTCCAGTGCCAACTTACCTTAGAAGATCAAGTCACAGGCTGGCCATGCAGTTTAGATAGCGGCCAGCCGAACAATCGTTTAACTGACAGCTATTCCTAATATCTCCCCTACACACCAGCACGCCAAGCAAACCGTGCTTATGTTTTCAAGAGGGAGAAGGCCGATGCCAGACTCCTCTGGCAGTGGTTTATTTCCTTACGAAGATGAGGGTCGGGACCGCCACCATACACCTTAAATGGTCGGCTGGTCAAGCAGAAATCAGTGTGTTTGACAGACATACATATGAAGCCCAGTAAGATCCACTTCTGCCGATTGGGTGATAGTCCTAATGTTTTTGTGTGATATTAACATGCAACATTATACATTCCAGGACTGATCTACTGGAAACATTCACCAAGATGGACTATATTGAAGGAGTCCTTCTGGGATTACACACGCAGTACTACCAGGCCAACTGTTGAGAGATACAGATATTACTAGAAAATCACTAGGAAACCAAGGCTTCAAAACAAAGCGATATACAAGGCATCTGTTCTGAACAACATATTTACCTCGATGTTATTTCCATAGTGGCTGTAATATATTATACACACGCTGTATCAGCATTAGTGGGCAGAAACGGATCATCATCAGGACCTAATAAAACTACAGCAAGACATTGTCATGGCACAAACTGTGAGCTGGCTCCTTCATGTCAACTGAATGTAAATGCATGATGCAGAAAAGCTGAAAATAGCTGCTGAGTTTTGTGTGGCGCTCGTACATCTGCAGTATTCATCTCCAGAACGAATTAGCAGCCAAGCCAGAATGTTGTGTGCACCCATTTAGGCATATGGCACAACTACTGCTGGTAGGATTTTGAGCAGAAGCAATATTAAAAAATGAGCAACATAGAACAAAGAAGCTTAAGTGACATGCATGTGACAAAAAGCCACAAATGCCACTCTTCGCACTACATTTCGAAGACATTTTATTGGCGGAGAATACAGTATCCGCAGCATTTTACTGCGTCATCTTGTTTAAAAAAAACACACACACACACACTTTAACAGCATAGAACGAGGTTGGGCCTCATTGAGTTTCAACAAGCCATTCTACCTAGTATTCTGGGTTAGAAGGGACGAATATTCACCCCTTACCACTCCTTGCAAAAGTGAAGGCCATTGTATGGCACTGGCATGCTATCCCCTCTCTAACAGTTTGTGGATGCGGGGAGCCCAGCACGAATGGCGAAACTGGCAGAGGTCAACTGTACGTATAACTTACGATCATCGTAATGGTCAAAAGCCATTATGTACAGTGGTATGGATGACTACATTAATTTATGGTAGCACCAACTGAGTAGACCCCAGTGCTGCCCTGCAGTTTTAGCAAAAGTGTACGCGTGCGTGCGGCCACAATCTACTGCCAGATGACATCCACTAATCTACAACTGATTCTAAGTAGCAAACCGTGAACAAGGCTGAAAATAAAGGGGTGAATTTATTCACGGCTATATACACTAGTATTACGGCGTTTTACGCCACCTCCACAAGGTTATTTTTTTTAGTGGGTGAGGCTTAGCTGAAGAGGATGCCTGCAAATTGACTTCATAAATTGGCATAAATAGTGGAAACCAATGCTAGTTCATAGCTGGCTCAGATTTCCCATTTATGGCACACAACGTGCACCTCTTAAAAAATGAGGCACATTTTAATCTAACACTCTTTTTGTGAAGACAAATTCCACCCCATAGACTGAGCTCAGATTTTTTATTTTTGTGTCAGAATACAAATATCACAAATAATTATTTCCCTGGGTAATGATGACTAGCACTCTGTTGGACTTCCTCGGTATCAGACACTAATCAGCATTATTTTTACGTGCAGCTGACTGGATATTTTTTTGTTTTTTGAAATTGCGCTGAGACTTCCTGCTAGGAGAGGAGAAGGGGGAACAGATTTGCAATTTGAACATTGAGCTGCTCATCTGACTGCAGAGCCACATACAAACACTGGATTAAAAAAAATATTTTAAAAAAATAGTGGAAGTAGCATGGACACTAAAATGCACCCTTATTACAACCACGTGAGAGCTGCCTGAAAGAATTCAGGGGCCTAGCCCATATAATTTCAATGTCAGGAAGATTTTCAATACGACAGTAATAGAACGAATTCCCAAATGCAAACTTTTTGTAGCCAAGAGCCAATTTAGGGCCTGTTCTGTACTTGCAGTTTATAAAATGAAAATGCCGATGCACAGCCAGATCCGCCATGCCAGTGCCCAACAGACCCCATTGACTTACAATGGGGACCGGTCAGGTCCCGCTGAGGTGTCAACATGCAGTGCCATTGGCCTCAGCAAATAATGGAATCTGCGGCCTCAATTTATTTTTTGATTTAAAAAAAAAAAAAAAAAGTTTAGATTTGTATTAGTTTGTTTTTAACCCCTTCCCGCTTTGGCCACTTTTGACCTTCCGGACAGCCTCATTTTTTCAAATCTGATATGTTTTACTTTATGTGGTAATAACTTCGCAATGCTTTCACCTATCCAAGTGATTCTGAGTTTGTTTTCTCGTGACACATTGGACTTTGTTACTGGCAAAATTTGCTCAATATATTCAGTATTTAATGGAGGAAAAACAACAAAAATTTAAATGCATCTGTTTGCAAGAGAGGCAGTTATACCACACAAAAATTGTTGCTAATTAACATCCCCCATATGTCTACTTTATGTTCGCATCTTTTTTTGAACATCCTTTTCTTTTTCTAGGACGCTACAAAGCTTAGAACTTTAGCAGCAATTTATTGCATTTTTAAGAAATTTTCAAAAGGCTATTTTTACAGGGGGCAGTTCAGGTGTGAAGTGGCTTTGAGGGCCTTATATATTAGACACCCCCAATAATCACCCCATTTTAAAACTTCGCCCTTCAAAGTATTCAAAACAGCATTTAGAAAGTTTCTTAAACCTTTAGCCGTTTCACAGGAATTAAAGCAAAGTGGAGCGGAAATTGACAAATGAAATTTTTTTTTAATGCATTTTTTTTGTAACACAAATTTTTACCAGAGAAACACAACTCAATATTTATTGCCTAGATTTTGCAGTTTTAGGAAAAATCCCACGTGGCCCTAGTGTGGCAATGGACTGAAGCACCGGCCTCAGAAGCAAAGGAGCACCTAGTGGATTTTGGGCCTCCTTTTTATTACAATATATTTTAGGCACCATGTCAGGTTTGAAGGGCTCTTGAAGTGCCAAAACCGTGGAAATCCCCCAAAAGTGACCCCATTTGGGAAACTACACCCCTCAAGGAAAGTATCTAGGGGTATAGTGGGCATTTTTTTTATCCCACAGGTTTATTGCAGGAATTATTGGAAGTAGGCCGTGAAAATGAAAATCTACATTATTTCAATGAAAATGTAGGTTCAGCTAATTTTCTCATTTCCACAAGGACTAAAGGAGAAAAAGTATAGCAACATTTGTAAAGCAATTTCTCCCGAGTAAAACTATACCCCACATGTGGTAATAAACGGCTGTTTGGACACAGGGCAGGGCATAGAAGTGAAAGAGCGCCATTTGGCTTTTGGAGCTCAAATTTAGCAGGAATGGTTTGTGGAGGCCATGTCGCATTTGCAAAGCCCCTGAGGGGACAAAACAGTGGAAACGCCCAAAAACGGAATGCATTTAGGAAACTACAGCCCTTGAGGAATTCATCTACGGGTGTAGTGAGCATTTTGACCCCACAGGTTTTTCATAGATTTTATTAGAATTGAGCAGTGAAAATAAAAACAATCCTTTTTCTTCAATAAGACATAGCTTTAGCTCAAAATTTTTCATTTTCTCAACTAATAAAGGAAAAAAGGAACCACAACATTTGTAAAGCAAGGTTTTTCAATAGCGGAGTCGACTGCACTATTGATTCCGTCAGAAAACCGGAAACCTGCCGGAATCGTGACGAACGGAAACAATTAGCGATGTTTCCGTCACCATTGATATCAATGGTGACTGAAACGGAAGCTGTGGTTTCACTTTCACTTTCCGTTGCGGGGCTCACCCGACGGAAACCCCGGAACAGAAAGCGAACGGTGATGTGAACAGGCCCTTAACTTTATTCTGCGGGTCAGTAAGATTCCGGCGATAACAAATTTATAGCACTTTATGTTTTACAACTTTTTGCATAATAAAATTACTTTTGTCAAGAGAATGTACCTTTTCTGTTGCCATGTTGGGAGAACCAGAACTTTAATTTTCCGTCTACGGAGCTGTATGAGGGCTTGTTTTTGCGAGACGAGCTATAGTTTTTATAGGTATCATTTTTGGATATATGCGACTTTTTGATAACTTTTTATTCTAACATTTCTAGGGCAAAGTGACCAAAAAACATTTATTCTACACGGTGAACGGCATAAAAAAAAAAATAATTTCAAAAACAGGTCGTTACAGTCGCGGTGATACCAAATATGTATGGTTTATTTATTTTTTTCAATAATAAAAGGACTTAATAAGGGAAAAAGGGCGATTGTGTTTTATTTTATTACGTAACTTTTATTATATTTTTTACACTTTTCTTTAGTCCCACTAGGAGACTTGAAGGTCCAACTGTCTGACAGATCTAATACATTGCTCTACATAGGTAGTGCAATCTATTAGAAAATAAATCTGTCATTCACTGACAGCAAGCCGATTAGGCTTCGCCTCCGTGCGGGGCCTAATCGGCTTCCGTAATGGCAGAGCAGGAGGCCACGGTTAGGCCTCCTGTTGCCATAGCAGCAGTCAGCAGCCCTGCGACTGCATGGCAGGGCTGCCGATCTGCAACCAACCTCTAAGATGCAGCAATCGCTTTTGATCGCTGCATCTAAGGGGTTAATGGCAGGGATTGAAGCTAGCTCTGGTTCCAGCCGTACAGGGGGATGTCCTCTGTAACATACAGCTGACATCCACCGCTGATGACAAGGCTCAGCTCCTCGGCTCAGCCGGCGGCTATAGAAGCCTTTTAGGCCCCGCCTCCAGGCGGGGCCTGAATGGCTTCCATACTTGGCATACTGGGAGGCTAGTGTTAGGCCTCCGGTTGCCTTTGCAGCCACCGGCACCCCAGCAAGTTCATTGCTGGGGTACCGACGAGCTGCAAACCCCCTAAATGCAGCGATCGCTTTTAACCACTGCATTTAAGGGGTTAATGGCGGGGAACGGCGAAAATTTCGATCCTCGCAATTACCCCAGTGTGTCCGCTGTAACATACAGCAGACACCCGGAGATGGTGGAACCGAATCCGCTTCTGAGCCGGTGTTCACCATTTGTCGTATGGATACGGAAAAATACGGGAAGCACTAGCTTTCCATGACGTATCCATACAACAAATGTCAGGAAGGGGTTAAAGAGGAAGTAGTGAAATTTTTTGCTTTTCCTGTTCCCTGACATACCATAAAACTGCACAGTATATGTTTGGATCTAAGGGCTCAAGCACACTTCAGTGATTTTCTTTATTGTGCTATCCATTTTAACGGATAGCACACGTCCATTATTTTCGCGGATCCGATTGTCCGTTTTACAAATTATAGAACAGGCCCTATTCCTTTCCGTTTTTGCGGATCAGTCTCGGCCATTCTATTCAGTGGTATGTTAAAACCACGTACCGCACACAGAAGCCATCAGCGTGCGGTCCTTGTTTTAAAGATCAGTGTTTTGCGACCGTAGAAATGGCCACGGATGTGTGCTTGAGGCCTAAGTCTAGACCTGTTTAACCATCAACTTTCATAACAAAAAGGTACCACTGCGTACATCTTCTCAAACTAAAACAATGCAGTATGTTTATTGGAAATTTCCTCAGTTATTCCTCCTAGAAAGGTATGCATAAATTAAAAACTGGGTGTTACCAGTTAGGGGTGTATTGCTACAGACTGACAGTGTCCAATCAGGGCTAACAACACTAAGACGCTCCAGAATAGTTAATTTTATGGGGAAAAATAGGTATTTCCTAAAACTGACATGTCAGGAGAACGGTCGGGACCTCTTTAAATCACAAAGATTTTTCATTTTACATTCATGGACTATAAAGATGGGACACTAAAAATCCCACAATGCCTCGCTCCTCCGACACTAAATATCAAGCAAGCAGCATGGCTAACTGCACATTAGGGACTCCATCTCCTTAATGGATAATCACAATGGGAAACTCCAGTTGCCAGGTTTTCACCATTGTACTCGTTTTAACACGGAGGTGCGAAATTTATTTATGTTATGTTCTTCTTCAGCCACGTTTACGCAGAGACTTCAGTAGAAATTTACTCTTGACTATCGTAAATAAAGAATTCACCTGCAGCGGCCTCTGCAGGGGAAACGTAGCATTACATGCCAGCTTTTCAAATTAATGGCAAATTACATAATGCATGGACATACAGAGCCTGGCATAGTGAGAAGCGCTCTTAGGCTGGGGCTAGACCAATACTTTTTTTATTGTAGTGAACAATAAATGTCTGTCCATAGGAATGCGTTAGGCTAAAGCAGATTGCCTCACTACAAAAATAAAATAATTTGTTGTCTATAGGAATGCATTGAGTAACTTGAAGATCTTTTCATATTCGCTCTTGACAGGTGTGTAGCTCTAAAATCCCAGCATGTGGCAATTTAAAAAAAAAAAATTATTGATAGTAAATTGCTTGACTGGAGTACGGATATAAGAACTGTAATCTGCAAATAGAAAGGCAAGAAACTTTAAGTTAAAGGGGGTTTTCCCACGAGGGACATTTATGACATATCCACAGGTTTGTTCCCATCGTGTATAATCTCAGTGGATGAAGTTGGAGCCTGTTAATTGTAAACCATTGTGAAATCCTATGGGATGAAATAAATAATACTCGGACCATCTCAAATACATGCAAGACATTCATTTAATAAATCTCAATTTGGTTCCCAAGCCAAGGTTTTGGAGAATACGTCAAGACGTTGTATTGAGACATTTATGTATGTTCTCCCTGTGTTTGAGATCGGGAAAATTGATTGTGAGCTTCAGTGCAGCGCTGGGGAATTGGGGTTGCACGATGCATCAAAATATTGATACAGTGCACCCTCAAACGGTTCAATACCATGAATTCATGTATTTAGATACTAAGCTGTGCGCCCGCACAGCTTAGTATTGTAATACATGAATGTGGTCACTATCCTGTTGTGATGCGGCCGGCTTTGCACGAATAAGCAGCAGCGCCGGCCCTGAAGGCAGAGAACATGGCGGGTGCACTGCACAGTGCCTGCCAGGGTCTCTCTCTTTTGTGTCGGTTGAATCACATCATTCTGATGGCACGTGCACAAGTGTGAGCATGCGTGATCAGGAGCGGGGCAATGGCTGTAGAAACCTCTGACCTCCGCCGCTATTCTCTTGAATGCCGTGATCAAAGCTGACCGTACCATTCACAGGGAAAAGGACTTTGATAGAGTCACTGGGAATCCGTGTGATGCCATCGAGGGACATACCATATATGGGCAGACAGTCCAGAGTTCATTGAAGTACCCCAGGGCTGTCTGACCATATTTCCTGTTAGGGCATAGTGAGGTATGTCCCGACAACTGCCTGTGTACTATTAGTACACAGGCTAATGTACTGGTATATACATATATGGCAGTACATCAAAGTTAAAAAATAAATAAAAGCGTAAGAGTGAATAAAAAAAAAAAAAAAAAAATACACAAATGCTTTTTTTTTTTACAAAATTATTAAAATAAAAATATAAATAAGTTATGAGCACGGGATGAAAAGAGGGGGGGGGGGGAATTGTTCTGTCCTCAAGGCCAAAATTGGCAGTGTCCCTAAGGGGTTAACCCAATGTCGCCATTATATGAGGGAAATTATGGTGTCACTTTGAAAATCCATGTGCCTCACATTAAGGCTGGGTTCACACAGTTTTTTGCAGGCGGAAGTTCCTCTGCCTGCACGCCGATTTTCGCCCGCGAGCCGGTTTTACTGCTCACGGGAGAAAACCGCCTCCGCCTCCTATTGAAATCAATGGGAGGCATTTTCGGACGGTTTTTGCGGGCCGGTTTCCGCGTCAAAAAACTCAGTGTGAACCCAGCCCAATAGTAATTAACCCCATCATGTACCTCACACATTAACCCAATGTTGCCCATGATGACTGGGGTACATGATGGGGTTACTATTAAATGTGAGGCACACGGAGGTTCAAAAATCACACCACATGCCTCACATCAGAAAATAGAAGCACTTCTCTTCGTGTTTTTTTTTCTTTGTTTTTTTTTTAATTGTTGGCAAGCATCGTTTAGATATTTAAAATCGCAATACTACACAATGTATCGGTATCGAAGTCCAAATTCTGTTATGAGGATAACCCTATAGGGAATTATGCACGATGCATCTAAACGTCGATACGGTTTCGATACCGTGCACCCTCAAAACGGTTCGATTCCTTTATTCCATGTATTTCGATACGAAGCTGTGCCGCCGCACGGCTAAGTATAGTAACACATGAATGTAGTCAGAGCGGGGCTGCGGCTGTGTAATACACTGATTGTCCCGCTCCTGAGTCCTGACAAGTGTGTGTGCGCGGTCAGAATGCTGTGATGCGACCAGGGCTGCACTTATGAGCGGCGGCACTGAAGATAGAACATGGCGGTCGCACTGCAAAACACCCCCCATTTTCTGTCTTCCAGTGCCTGCGCTCATTAGTGCAGCACTGGTCGCATCACGTCAGGCTGACTGTGCGCGCACTTGTTGTCAGGAGTGGGGCAATGGCTGTATTACACAGCCGCAGCCCCGCTCTAATGGCGGAGATGAGAAACCTCTCAGGTCCGCCGCTATTCCCCTGAACACTGCGATCAAAGCTGAACGCAGCATTCAGAGGGAAAATGAGAAGGGGGGATGCCCCTTGGATCGCATCACAGGGAATCCCTGTGACGCGATCGAGAGACGTGCCATATATGGGCAGACAGCCCAGGGTCAATTGAAGGACCCCAGGGCTATCATTAAAGTTTAAAAGTAAAAACAAAGTAATATTAAAGAGGCTCTGTCACCATATTATAAGTACCCTATCTCCTACATAATCTGATCGGCGCTGTAATATAGATAAGTGGTTTTTATTTTAAAAAACTATCATTTTTGAGCAAGTTTTGAGCAATTTTAGATTTATGCTAATTAGTTTCTTAATAGACAACTGGGCGTTTTTTATCATTTTACCAAGTGGGCGTTGTAAAGAGAAGTGTATGACACGGACCAATCAGCGTCATACTCTTCTTTCCATTCATACTCGCGAGATCACGCTGTGCTGTCACATACACCCACATTAACTTTACTGAAGAGCCTTGAGAGTGAATAGACATTGCTTCCAGCCGGGATGCAGTCTATTCACACTCCCCACTCAAAACTTTACCAAAGTGTCGGACTTACTCACAGCACAGCGTGATTTCGCGAGATCACGCTGTGCGAGTAAGTCCCACAAAAACTTTACCGAAGTGTCGGGAGTGAATAGACATTACAACGTCAGAACGGGACCCCAGCACAGATGTAAACGAAGCCTAACTAACAAAGTAAAACTTGCCTGGGCTTCTATGAAACAAAGGAAAAACGAATGACTTTTGTGGAAGCCCCCAGACAAATTGGAAAAACATAGCAGGTATAATCCATTGTAAATTCACACTTGCATTGTATAATCAGTTATTCTGATCAGTTTTTAGTTCAGAATAAGGGTGAGTTCGCATCAGCGTTCGGTTTCCGTTCATGGGTTCCTCCAATGGAAAAAAAGTCTGACGGAATCCTTCAACAGAAACCGAACGCTGATGTGAACAGGCCCCAAGTATAGAAACGGATCAGTTAAAAATCCCATTGAAATAAAAATAACGGATGCAAACTGATTACAATCAGTTTGTATCCGCTTTACATTGGCACCAATGAGCAAAAATAACAAATCCGTTGGAGTAAGGCTTTGTTCGCACTTGCGCTAGGGCTCCGTTCAGACGGAGGTTTCTGTCAGAACGGAGCCCCGACAGACACACGGAAACCGTAGGTTTTCATTTCCATCACCATTGATTTCGATGGTGACGGATCCCGTGCCAAAGGTTTCCGTTTGCCTCAGTTGTGCAAGGGTTCCATCGTTTTGACGGACTCAATAGCGTAGTCGACTATGGTATTGATACTGTCAAAACGATGGAGCCCTTGCACAACTGAAACAAACGGAAACCATTGGCACCGGATCCATCACCATCACGGTTTCCAATAGGGGCTTCGTTGCGACGGAAAGGCTTAGATGGAACTTTGGAACAGAGCCCTAGCGCAGATGTGAACGAAGCCTTAATGTCCTGTACTCTGCACTTTTATCTCCATCAAAAAAACGGATGACTAACATAACGACCGGAAATGGATGCTAACTGAATTAAAAATCGCATTGATTTCAATGGGAGTGAACAGTTCCATTTATCCTTATTCTGATCTAAAAACAGATTGGAGTAACGGCTTATACAACGTAAGTGTGAACTTCGCCCAAGGCTTCGTTCACACCTGCGTTGTGACAGTCAACAAAGGTATAACGGAAGTAACGGTTCCATTGCACAATGGACACCGCCGGCGGCCGACGAAACCCATTGACTTTAACAGCTTCCGTCGGGGTGTCTGTAAGTTTACCGGACACAATAGAGCAGCATCCTGCGCCATTGTCTCCAGTCATTCCTGCCAGATCTGCCACGGAGGCCCCTAACAGAGCCGCCAACAAAGATGTGAAAGAAGCCTCAGGGCAAATTCTTTCAAGTTTGCTTCGAATGTTTTGAGGAGAATCAAACCTCTTCATCACTTTATTATGCACGGGTAACACTGGCATCCTAATTTAAGAAAATCAGATCTTAGCAGTGGTAACATTTAGATTGACTCTACAAAGTGTCCTTAAAACCTAGCCTCAATCTGTCAAGATCTATTGCTGTGACTCTGGGAACAGCAAATACTACGGATGACAGCAGTTGACAAGGCGGAATATTTTTTTGTAACCATCTGTTTAATTGTAGACCAGAGACCGCAGAAGTGAGGGGAGCCGTTGCCAGACTGGAAAGCAGCAGAAGAAAAAGCGCTACATAATATTGCCCTGTGGTGGGATTTTTTTTTTTTCTTACTGCACCTAAGAAACCGTCAAAGCGAATAATTTTTCTCAATAACAACTTTATAATATGCAAACATCACAAATTAATTTGGCAATACTGCTTTAAATGTTTAAGACGTGCCCATTTCTGGTGCAAATTAGTGCAAGACGTGTACGCCAGCCAGTGTTACATAGTTAAGGTTGAAAAAAAGAATACACTGGTCCATCAAGTCCAATCCTACAATCCAGAGGAAGGCAAAACCCCCTTGGAAGTGGATGCCAATTGCCTCAATGGGGGGAAAAATGCTCACCGGCTCCAAATATGGAGATCAGAATAAATCCCTGGATCAACGTCCCATCTCCGGATCGAGTCCACGTGGTGTAGAAAGGAAGAAAAAATTTACTAAGTCTCCACCACTGTATTGTCACCAGCTGACAGAAGTGAGGTCTGTTCCTTTACATGTGAACAAGCACTAAGAAGAAATAAATGCAAAATTGCAAAGGATCATATGACTTAGCGTATCTAGTACCATATGCAAAAATGAATGCCAGGCAATGCACAGCCACAGTCCTGAATTTGCATGTCACTATCAACAACACTGGCTGGTCAAAACCTCACATAACATCAAACAGGAGACCGGTCCCATATCAGCAGCAACGGGTAATATTAGTGCCCGCCACAACCTGCACAGGATTAAAGTGCCACTAAATTACCCAAGTCAAAACAGTCAGCTCAATACTTACCGACAAATGAAAACCTACCTGGACCACAAAACTTAGAGAAGGCGATTTTCGAAATTGACACATAAAAAGATTCTTATACCATAGCCGCCTAAATGAACATGAATGATGCTTGTAACTCCAAAAAGCATAGACCGTGTGTATATATAAGTTCATAAAGTAAACTTAGGTGCCATTTTAGCAGTTTTCACTCTTTACCAAAATTTTTGTTTTTAAATTTTGCCCTTTTTTCCCAACTTGTCATGATGTTCTTTTCATGAAGGGGAAATCCAACATGCCACTGACCTGCGTAGAATCTAGAGTTCTCCAAGAAACGCGCTCGCTTTCCAAATAGAAAGATTCTGTGTAAAGATCTGCTAAAATGAGGTCTAGAAGTGAATAGTGATCAGCCTGAAGTTACATGAACACATTACCCACTTGCTGACCTTGCTTAGCGCACAGATTACAGCCCACACCGCCGCCACTGAAAAACATCATTCTCTTCCGCAGAATAATCATTTCTGGGACTTTGCTGACAGCTCCGTTTCTCTGCAGTTGTAACTCCTTACCAGACATCTTGTACATTTACAGATCGCCATGTCCCTGTACACATATGTATTGCATACAATGATTATATTCAGCCAGAATTAACCGTGCATGTTCATCTCAATATAACGGTGTTCAGTACAATGATCGCTAACCGTGTACAGCCCCGCACCCATTTAACCTTTACACTGCCCTCGCTCATGACGCTGCCACCAATCCAGACGACTGCTCTGGCTCACACAGGACAGAAATCAAATTTCATTCAAAAAGATGGCCGGACTACCCAGTGTCACATTGTGGGTGCCCATCATACAAGCTTATCGCATAGTTGGTTCATAACACGACATCGGAGCCCACTGAGATTAGTTTACAACGGTTGCTTGCAATATTCCCATCTCACCCCGTGAGGAGAGTTGTTATGGGCAACTCTCATACTTAGCGAAGGCCTAGTATTTTAGCAAAATAGTACTTGACTGGCAGAAAATCCCCTTTTGAATATTATGTATGCCAACCTTATGAAAACCCTGATGCATTAGTTAAAATGGAACCGGTCACCAGATTTTAGGGCAGTAAACCACCAGCATGTCATTATACTGCTAGGAAACAGCATCCTCAGGCTAAGTTCACACTACCGTTACTATAAGGACCTGTTCACATCAGCCTTGCCTTTACGTTGAGGGGTTCTGTCAGAGGTTTCTGTCGGGTTGACCCCTCAACGGAAAGGCAAACTGAAACCTCAGCTTCCGTTTGCATCATCATTGAACAAAGATATAATAGGTAAATGCCCTCGGAGAATTAAATAATTGAGCAAAGAGAACCACACAAGGTGGGCACCACCAATGTAAATCTATAAATTGCAAATAGGGAAGGGAAAGAAAGGAATGATAGTGTGGTGAAGTGAAAAATTAAAAGTTGTTTTTCATTTTTTTATTAGTAAATCTATGAGGATTAAAATGATCAATGCAAGTATATACTAAAGCCCCATGCACACAAACGTATTTTTGCGACTGCAATTCACCCGCAAATCTGCAGGTGATTTGCGGCCCCATTCATTCCAATGGGCCTATGCACACGACCGTGGTTTCCACGGTTCGTGCATCGCCCAGGAACTTGGACCGCAAAAAGAACGGACATGTCTTATTACGGCCATGTTTTGCGGCCCAGGCTTAGAAATGAATGCACGCGGCCATATGCACAGACTACGATCTGCAGGCGGCTCGCGGGTGACACACGGCGGTCGTCCGAGCTGCAAATCACGGCCATGCACACCACTACGGTCGTGTGCACGAGGCCTAACAAGTGCAGATGTCCCCTAAACCTGCACTAAAGACATAACGTCTATTAATGAAGTGAATACTCAAATTTGTGAATCAAAATATAGGCTGCCTGCTATATACTATATAACGGATCCCTAAAATACCTCAATATGGCATGAATGCAGGGTTGGTGGGTACCAGTTGTATCAGCTTTAATGATAACGTTGTGTAGGTTTTATCTATACACTGTGTGAGGTCCATTAGACAAAGGTCACTGTAACCCCTTCTATGGCACTATTGGGGTATGGGCCATGTGCGGTTACTAATGATCAAGCAGACCAATGAAGGATTGGCACTGCGCTAAACAAGTTTATATTATGAAGTATGGGCCTATGACTCCTTCCATATGAGTAGAGTTCCTCCACCGGGCTGTACAATTGTAGCCCAGCGGTGGAGCAACCCCACAACAGGAAGCAAAGAGCGTATGTGCGGCAGTAATGCCGTGTATACAGATTAGCGAGTGAGAGATCGTGGGCCGTGACAAACTCACTGAGTGTATTCTCACTACAGCCCCTATTGTTCAGCTGCCATTAACCAAGTCCTGCATTCGGCATAAGCGTAGGGTGAACGGGCACGTAGGCCGCATACAGCTCCAGAAATTGTGGCGATAATGTCCACTGAACTGCGTCTGGGGATTCGGACACAGAATAGCGATAGACGTAATGCAGGCTGAATGACCATTTAACTGAGCATAGACTATGACTTAACATTGCATTTTAAAATGTATGAGTATCTAAACACCCTGTGTTTAGATACTCATTGCATACAGCGCACTTACGATTATAATGTCTTTTTAGACCAAGTGACAAGACAGACAGTTCTGAAAGGGACATGTTTGGAACGCTAAACCCCATTTGTATAACATGCTGGTGGTTAATGTCCTAATATCTAGCAACAGGTTTCCTCTAACCCTTGTGTGTGTATATATGTGTGTGTGTATGTATGTATATATATATATATATATATACATACATACATACATACATACATACATACATACATACATACATACATACATACATACATACATACATACACATATACACACACACACACACACATATATATATATATAATAGCTGGGGTTTTTTTTGTAAAAGAGGTAAAACGTAGGTCGTACTGTCCCGCCGAATAAAAAGACATGTCATTTTTAAAAATAATAAAAAGAGGCGTAATTGCTATATTTTTCTTCATTCCACCCCAAGGAAAAGCTTGTAAGTTCCATTTAAAACTACAACTCGTTACACAAAACAACAATCCCTTTTATACAGTTGCTTCTTTTCCCATAGAAATCAGTACAAAGGTAGCGCACAGACTTCTCCATTACAGTCTATGGAAGTTAAGGAAAGAGCCAAGCAAGCAGTGATAGGCTCTTTCCATTATCTCCAAAGAATCTCCATTGACTTTGATGGGGGAAAAACGGCCCACTCATAAGACCACCATCCTCCCGATACGCAAGGTCCCAAAAGGTGGGACTTGCACCTATCAGGCACTTATAGCATAAATGTGAATAAGTCCTACATATTTAAATAGAGAACACCCTCTCATCATGCAGTAAGAATTCCAAGAATAGCAGAAAGAGCGACTTAACTTTTCTGTATTGCTGAAAAAGAAACGTTACTCATTACCCTGATGGGTTTTTTATGAGCACAGCTCTCAATGACTGGAAATATACGAATACCATCACATTATCTCTCCCAGGACCTAAATAAAAGTGCAAGTAACGGAGCGTCCAAGCAACAGACAAAACAATGACTCAACTACATGACACCCATCCAGAATTATCACCGGTAGTAAACATGGGAAAGTCAGATACATGTATTTCCTTTGCCTGCATTTTCATTGTTCATATTGTAACATTCACTTTTAGGCCCACACGCCACTATATTTCCTATGCAGAGAAGCACATAACAGTATCTAGGTGTATCTGAAGCAGAATAGCTCATTTACCTCCGGCCTAGTGAGAAGCAGCCAAAGAATCACTTTAAGGGTATGTTTACAGGCGTATTTCGGGACAAACGTCTCAAAATAGGCCTGAAAAAACGGTAGCTAAATGCCTACAAACTGTCCATTGAATTCAATGGGAAAAACAGTGTTTCATTCAGACGAGGCGTTTTTTTTTGCGTCGCCGTTTTAAAAGCAGTCGCGTAAAAAAAACAGCGCGTAAAAGGAAGGTACATGACACTTCTTGAGCCGTTTTTGGAGCGGTTTTTCAGAATGTCAATAGAAAAACATCTCCAAAATAGTCTAGAAAAAAAAAAAAAAAAAGCCTCAAAAACAGTTTTCAGCTTCAGAAACCAGAGGCTGTTTTCTCTGAAAACCGCTCCGTAATTTTCTGCCGTTTTGATTCAGCGTGTGAACATCCCTAAAAAGGGGTTCTCCCAACATAGTAAATTATATTATAATCGCTAGGATATGCCATTGCGTATTGGTCGTGTGGGGGGGGGGCACTGACAGGACCCCTTCAAAGCACAGGAATGAACTAGCATTGTGACTCCTCCCACGGTACCCAGGAAGTTAAAAGGGTTTTCCCATCAGAGACATTTATGACATATCCACAGGATATGTCATAAATGTCAGATAGAGGAGTCCCACCACTGGGATCTGCACCTATCTCTAGAACGGGGACCCCTAAACCCCATTCTTCCTTTTTCTGCTCCCGCTGCCTGCCGGACACTTCCTATATGGTCGGGAGTTCAGAAAACCGCATAGCTCGCCGAGGTATGCTGCTATCGTAACTCCCCGAGCTATGCTGCTATCGTAACTCCCCGAGCTATGCTGCTATCGTAACTCCCATAGTAGTGAATAGCAGTAACAGAAGCAGCATAGAACGCGAGTTACGCTGTTTTCTTCTTCACGGTCGGAAATCACATGAGTCAGCCGGAGCACAGAGGTAGAACGGGGTTTAGGGGGACCCGTTCTAGAGATAGGCGCGGGTCCCAGAGGTGCATCTATCTGACATTTATGACATCTTGTGGATATGTCAAAATTGACCACTGCTGTTATCTACATTACAGCGCCGATCAGATTATGTAGGAGATAGGGCATTTATAATCTGGTGACAGAGCCACTTTAAAGAGGTTCTCCGGACTTATTTTTTTTTATTATTGATGGCCTATCCTTAGGATAGGTCATCAATATGAGACCGGTGGGCATACGATTCCCGGGTCCCCTGCCTATCAGCTGACTGAAGGGCTCATGGCTTTTGTCATCGCAGCCTGTTCCCAGTTTACAGGCACAGCGCCGTACACATCCGGAGCACCTGTGACTGGGATTGCAGTTTCGCTCCCATTGAAGTAAATCAGACTGAACTGCAATCCCAGGCCGCTACCGATGTGTACAGCGCTGTGCCTGTAAACTAGAAAAAGGCCGCAGCGACAAACCCCCCAGCCCCTTCAGTCAGGCCCCCACCGATCCTAAGGATAAGCCATCAATAAAAAATATCCGGACAACCCCTTTATTGACACTATAAAATAACTAAATAACACAGCCCCATTCACTTGAAGTCTGACCTATATGATCAGAATGAGCTTATGATAAAATGGGAATACCCCTTAAAGTCTCATGCACCCATCAGAGCAATGTGCACGGAGGCATACAGAATGGCTACAGCTCTGTACTATGGAACCATAGGTACTCTGTCTGCTGCCTCCGTATTCTCCCCTATAAGAAATTATTCTAGGGAAAAACCGCTCGGTAATCAGTTATTGCCATGTTTTTGTTTCTGCCGTATATATATATATATATATATATATATATATATATATATATATAAAATCTGAGGGATGCGGAGGTACAGTAGGGCTCCATATACTTTTATAGATGACATAATATGGCTCTGTACCCCTGGGAGGCTGTAAGGAGTTATAATGCACCAGTGCTTGAGACTTTTAGGCAACAGAAGGTATAGATATAAAAAGATTACAACAGTTCAGATTCATAGGTGTGGAAGACAAAATAATACATTCCTAGACTGTCAGAAAGGTTTACTGACTGAGCACATGGCGGGCTACAGGAGCCTCGAGGACTGAGGATTGCTTATACGTGGACATTGTATCAGCAGAACACGAAACACCCAGCCGGGCAGGTTTGTCAAGGGGAAGGAGGTTATTCAAACTTTGTGTATTTTATACATTTTCCACAGTTCGAACGGAAAAGTAGAACCTGGATCCAGCACAGCGCTAAAGTTCAGACCAGTGCCGTGTTGAATATAAACTTAGTTAAACATAAATGGACTGGTTAACAGCGAGGTTAAGCATCTAAGTGTTATTATTTTGTATTCAAAGCAAAAGGTCGCACGTAAAATGAAGGCGCTAAGAAAGCTAGCAGATTGAATATCAAGCGCTAAAAGAAGTGTTGATAGTCTGCATTATGAAGATCTTCTACTGGTGCCCAAGTGGATCTTACCGAGCACCACAGCCACTATTGTCTATCAGTGCTCTTTCAAGTACACGGTTCCCCCGCAAGGTTATCTTTTGGTGAATAAGGCGGCTTCACACATAGCATAAAAACTGCGGATTTTCCGCAACAGATTTCATTAGGGAAAATCCACAGTGTAATACAGTAGCAGCAGATGAAGATTTAAACAAATCTCATCCACGCACTGCGTAAAAAATTAGCAGAACAACAGTGAATAAACGGACCTGCGGAGTGTTTTTATAATGTCAATTTATGCTGCTGAAATCGCTGGTTCTCTGTTGTGGGCTTTCTCCATTGAATTCAATGATTAGGTAAAACCAGCAACATAAAAAGCAGAAGACACAATTTTTGCAGTGGAAAAGATGCGTTTCCGCTGAAAAACGAAGGACAAAACCCCAAACTATACTTACCCAGATCGCTCTGCTCCTGCGTCCAGTCCGGCCTCCAGGGATGCGGTTTCATCCCATGTGACTGCTGAAGCCAATCACAGGCTGCAGTAGTCACATGGGATGAAACGTCATCCCCAGAGGTCGAGATGCAGGACGTCAGAGGGACGCGTCTCCATGGCTACAGTTAAATATGGACTTTTTTTACGTGCCGTTCTCTGCAGCAGATATTATGGCCGAAAAACTGCTCCAAAAATTTGGTGCGGTTTTTCAGCTGGAATTCCCTGCGGTGTCCGGGGCAGCGTGTCTGCCATGTGTGAGAATATACTAAGGGTGGCCATATATAATGTGAACAAAAAGCTATTGCTCCTAGTGCCACCATAGATATGCACGCTTGGTATGTTCACACAAGGCAGATTTGTTGCAGACATTTCTGACTATCGACTATCCCATTCATCTGAATAGAGATCACATAAGTCCATGCATATGCTGAAAAGACAACCCCATTCAGATGGAAGGGAAGTTTCTGGAACAAATTTGGCACATGTGAAAATACCTTAAAAGGCACCCGCAGAAAACATTGGTATCTATCTGGCTCCTTTAGATTTGTAAATCTATGCTTTATGGGCTGTCAGAGGATGTAGGTGAAGTTTCCCTTTAAAAGTACAAATAATATTTAAAGGGTGTGTGCTTCAAATTAGTTTGGTTAAAACACAGGTAAAATAAATGTTTCGTTATTTGGATAAATTGAAGGGGTTGCAGCGTCTCGCCCACCTATGTAACGGTTTTGGATCGCTGGGACAGCCTTAAAGGCGTTTTCCAACTAAGAGTATTTATCACCTATTGAAAAGATAATTGTATGATCGCAGGCCCCCCCCCCCCCCCACGATCGCGGTGAGGAGTACTTTGAAAAGGAGTGGCGGTGGTGCATGGGCCTTGCAGCTCCATTCAATGTCTATGCGGCCAATGGCAATGGATGTTTCAGTCAGCAATCTTGCAGTAAAGAGGCATAGGATTCCCCCCGATCTTGTGATCGGTAAGGTTCCCCGTGATCATATATTCATCATGTTCTTAGTGGGAAAACCACTTTCATTTGAAAAAGGAATAACCCCTTCGGCCACCTGCACACTTGCTGCGGAATTTCCACCCATATTCTCCATGTGGAAATTCAGCAATGTATTACAGTAGAAGAAAAAAATAAATCAGACTTGATTGAAATAAAGCTCATCCACACGCTGCAGAATGAAAAAAATAAAATCTGCAGAAATTGACCTGCGGTGCATATTCTTCAGCAATTTATGTAGCCAACACGCTGCGGAAATTTTGGAAAATCAGGACGGAAATTCTGCCGGCTGGCACCCATCGTGCCCTGGAGGCCTACTATTTTTACGAAATGACGCCAGAAAAGAACGTTAGGTTGGTTTCAAATTGTCATAACATTACAGTCCATGTAACTGTGCGCAAAAAGATACATTACACACACACAGACCTAAAACGATACAGGTATTTTCAGCAGTGAGGAGGTATACAGGGACAGCTTCCATAGCAATAAAAACACAACGCAGCAACGCTCACATTACGACACCAGCGTCCCTATCCTCCCACCTGTCCACAAGTTACAGGAGTCACAGTCAACACCTGAGTCATGACGTGTGGAGAGAGTTTGATGTTTTTGGCCAGAATCACACCATGCAGTACTGATGCAGTTTTTGGCTCAGTTGTTTGATCCAAAGCCAAAAGTGGATTTCAAAAGGAAGGAAAAGTATAAAGACTGATGCATCTCCTTACTTGTGCTCCTGTGTTTGGCTCAAAAAAAAAAAATAGATCCAAAAACTGCAAAAAAAAAAAAAAAAAAAGTGTGATCCTGGCCTTAAGAAACGCATTACTGATAGGTCAGAAACCTGTGAACCTTGTAACATAGGAAACCCAAAGACTCTTCAAATACTTTGGAACGCGTTATGAGACAACTTGCTGGATGCTGCTGGCCAACACCTGGGTTGAGCAAAGATGCCGATCACCGAGCAACTTTAGGGTGTTCTCAAACGTTTATAAATCACGGATTTATCATAGATATTGACGTTTGTCTTTGATATTTATTCACTAACGGCTTAAAAAGACTATTAAAAAACTTGCCATTTATTTGCTTATAAATAAAATTAACTCACACCTCAAAAAAAAACTAAACATTTTTTATAAAATTAGCTGATTTGAGAAAAAAATATAAAAAAGTTTTTTTTCAATTTATAGGATTGATTATTGGTCTCCTAGTCCTATAACAGAGCCACTTAGTTCAGTATTCGGCTGGGGGTACACAGATTTTATTTTTTTTGTAGTGAACGATAAATCACAGTCCATAGGAATGCATTAGAACAGAGTGATTCATTTCAATCCCCAAAAAAATATATAAATCGCTATGACAAACAGGGCGATGATAGGGAACGAGCATTCTTACGAGCACTTGGACGTTCAACCATTGGCCCGTGTTAAAGGGCCTTTCGCTTTGTGAAGTCAGTGTTATGGACAACAAGATAAGGCGCTGTTCACACTAATGTTCCGAGGTTCCACTTGACGGCACGAATTGCAGCATGCGGTGATATTTTTGCAATCAATATTTTGGAAACCTCCAAGTCCATGGAGTACATCGGTGACCATTTGAAACAATTGTACTTTAAGGCCTCCTTAAAAAAAAAAAAATAAATATGGCACCTCTCGTGTTTTAAAATAAATTTACTCACGGCAGTTTGTTGTCGAAATTTCTGTGATCTGTTCCACGCATCTGAATGGGGTTTTTCTACAGCATACGCGTGAATTTCTGCAAATCCCATTCTGATGAATGCAGACGCAGAATGGTCAAAATTGGCCTGGTCAGCCGCCCAAAATCCCTAACGTATGGTCAGCTTTATATATTATACAGAAGCGTTCACGAAAAACAGAACCCCATTTCCCTTGTGTGTTTTGTACAGGATTATGCTGATCAGACCTCATTTATCAAAACGGTCTTACATTAGAGCCGGCCATTCACCTGTGTCGGCCGTATCTAATCCTTTTGTTCATTATTAAGCCGCTGCCAGAGAATTTGGGAAGCGGCTTTGTCCTTTTCCCCCATTGAAAACACATGCTGAGTGTAATTGTGTATGGGGGACTCGGGAGGAACAGCAGTCGGCTAAACGGTTGTCACAGCTATCTAAAGCATATGGCCATCTTAATACTATCTGTGGATTGTGGGTCCGATATTTTTTAATGAAAATGTGAAGTCGTGTACATGAGTATGGTTTGTTTCAACAAGATGGGGAAACTTGCCATATATCAAACACGTCCCTGTGCCAAGTCCATGCAGCGTTCACAGAAGAATTGTGGCATCCACGGTCACCAGACCCAACGTCGTACGACTTAATTATGGGTTACCTAAAGGCTAGGGTTTATAAAGCTGATCTCCAGACAGTGCCCAAACAAACCGCAAACTGAATTTCACGTGTGGAATATGGAACGTGTGATGCTGCAAAATCCGATCAGTCGGGCACAACTTCGCATTGCCGCTAGAGGAAACTGCATCTCCTGTAACAGGGCAGTACGTCGTTCCTCCATTATCCTGTACTAACCACACAAGGGAAGCCGGGTTCCGTTTTTCGTGGACCACCCTTTAGTAGGTCATAGGAATTGCACGATGGTCCTAGTTAGACGTCCACGAAGCAGGGATTAAGATTTTTCGTTGTTGCCCAACAATTAATGCATATCTAAAGTCAGTTTTACCCTTTATAGACCCAGACATTTTTCTAGTTTTTTATTCCCTGCCTTCCAAGAGCCATAACTTTATTTTTCCATCTATAGAGTGAGTGGTGTGTGAGGGCATAGTTTTTGCAGCGGTAGTTGGTTTCTACTGCCATTTAATGTACTGGGAAACTGGAAAAAAAATAAAATAAATTCCACCATTGTTTTTTGTGTTTCCTTTTACCGGCTTTCACTGTGCGGTAAAAACGTCAACTTTAGGCCGGATTTACACGAGCGTGTGTGTGTTTTGACTGCGCAAAAGGCACTTAACTGCTCCGTGTGTCAGCCCCGTATGATGCGCGGCTGCGTGATTTTCGCGCAGCCGCCTTCATTATGACACTCCGTTTGGATGTTTGTAAACAGAAAAGAACGTGGTGCTTCCGTGTGGCATGCGTGATTTTCACGCACCCATTGACATCAATGGGTGCGTGATGCGAACAACGCAGCAATTATAGGACATGTCGTGAGTTTTACGCAACGGACTCACGTTGCGCAAAAATCACGGACTGTCTGCAGGGCCCCATAGACTAACATAGGTCCGTACGACACGCGTGAAAATCACGCGCGTTGCACAGACGTATATCACGTTCATGTAAATAAGCCCTAACTTTATTACGGGGATACCAAATTTACATAGGTTTTTTTGTATTTTACTACTTCCACAAAGAAAAAAAAAAAAGTTTGTATTGTTTCACCACATTCTCTCGTTTCACCATAACGTTTTGTTTTTTTTTCCATCGATTGAGCGGTGTGTGGGCTTATTTTTTGCGGGCTGAGATGTAGTTTTTATTGGTACATGCGATTTTTTTGACCACTTTTTATTTAAAAAAAAATTAACAATTGAGCACTAAGTTCACCAAAAAAAATTAATTCTGGTGTTTCTCTTTTTTTTTTACGCTGTTCACCGTGCAAGTTAAATAATGGTATATTGTAATAGTTCTGACTTTTACGGACACGGAGATACCAAATGTGTTTATTACATTTTTTACATTGTGCTTGGGGAAAAAGTTTTTTTTCTTTTTACTTTTAATATCTTTTAGACTTCATTTTTTTACACTTTTTATTAGTCCCCCTAGGGGACTTGAACTAGCGAACGTTACATCGCTGGTACAATACACTGCAATACAAATGTATTGCAGTATATTGTCATTTTTATAGGCTACTGCTAAGCCCTGCCGGAGGCAAGGCTTAGTAGAGACAGACAGAAGGCAGACCTGGGGACCTTCATTAGGCCCCCAGGCTTCCATGAGAACCATCGGAACCCCTCTATCACATCGTGGGGGTGCTGATGGGCTGTCGCAGGGGGCCGCCCCTCCTAGTGGTTTAAATGCCACGGTCGCTATTGCTGGCTGTTACAGCAGAGTCAGTGGTGAAACACAGGTGACACCTGCAGCGTATGGAACGGGCTCAGCGCGTGAGCTCGCTTCAAACTTCACCCCCCTCCGCTCAATGACTTACAGTTTCGTCATGGGATGGGAAAGGGTTAAAGGAATTCGCCAGGAGTTGAACAAACGGTGGGCCACATTTACTAATGCTTTCTAATAGTTAGACAACATAAACTTAGACCATGCAGGAACAAAATGTATCTGCGTGATGAATGCTGCATGACCTGTGAGACACTTTTCTCTTCCTTATACCACTTTTGATTTGGCTTATTTTGTGCCAGAATTTCGTGCCAGTTTTTTGGCGCACGTTAAAGGAATTGAAAGCTACGCCCCCTTTCTGATACACCACACCCCTTTCCAGCTAAGCCACACCTTTTTTAGTGAACACTTAAAAACAGTCTAGTGAGGTGGAAACATCAAAATGGTGCCAAACTGTTCCTATTTTCACCAAAATTTTGTGTATTTTTCAATACTTTCTAGACCCACAGTAGTAAATCTGCCCCATCGGGAGAAAAAAAAAATGGAGACCCCCCCCGACTCAAATGTAACACCTGAGGGTGTCTGACAACAGGCATGGACAATACACCTGTCAACAATCCACTAAAGCTAAAAACTCTTATCTACATTCATCGTGAAGCTGAACGGAACCTATTCTTACTTGGAAGCTATCATAGCCTGAGGAGAGAGTTTTGTTCTTCAATAGAATTAGGCTCTATTCACATTTAGTTGTTTTATACGTCAGGAGTATTCCACCACGTATGCCACTGTATAGCCAAATAGTGGGATACATCGGCCATTGGACGCAATGTAAAAAGAAAAATACTTACATAAACTATACCGCACAGTTTTTGCAAAGGCCCACTGTATAGGAAAGCAGCCTACTGCGCTTTCCTAAACAGTTAAAAAAATAAAAAATAAAGTGTATGCCAACCCATACCACCCTAATTAAAGCCAGATGGATACTTGTCTACGTCGGAATAATGGAGGAAAATTGCTACGTTCGATATAATGAGATGTTGCAAAAGGTGCCCATACACACTACATGAACCACATGCAAACCCGACAATTTCATTGGAATCGTCCAACCATCTATGTATAGGGGGTAGATGTCGGGGGTAGGGATGTCACGATACCAGAATTTGGACTTCGATACCGATACTTCGTTTAGTATTACGATTTCGATACTTTGCCAACAGTAATAAAAAAAATAGTTCTTCCGTTTACTGATGTGAGACGCGAGGTGTGATGATGAATTTTGAATGTGCTTCACATTAATAGTAATTAACCCCATCATGTTTCTCAGTCATAATGGATTAATGTCTAAGGTACATGATGGGGTTAATTACTATTAATGTGAGGCACATTCAAAATTCATCACACCTCACATTAATAAGTGATAGAAAGCAGTTTTTATTTTATTTTTTTACAGCGTACACATCATAAATGATGCAAAAAAATTGTTGTGCAGGTTATTACGCCCGTGCCAATACCGAATATGTGTGTATTTTATGTAATGAGACTTATTTTAATGTTTATTGTAAAAAAAGTTGTGTGTGTGTTTTTTTAAATTTAACATTACTTTGTTTTTATTTTATTTTTAAACTTTAATGTACTGGCACATATCTATATACTGATAGTACACAAGCATATATCTATATGCCAGTACATTAGCCTGTGTACAGATAGTACACAGGCAGTTAAGACATACCTCAGTATGCCCCAACAGGAAATCTGGTAGGACAGCCCTGGGGTCCTTCAATGGACCCTGGGCTGTCTGCCCATATATGGTATGTCCCTCAATCGCGTCACAGGGATTCCTGTGACGCGATCCAAGGGGCATCCCCCCTTCTCATTTTCTCCTGAATGCTGCAGTCCGCTGTGATCGCAGCATTCAGGGGAATAGCGGCGGAGATGAGAGATTTCTCTGATCTCCGCCGTTATAGAGCGGGGCTGCGGCTGTATAATACAGCCATTGCCCCGCTCCTGACAGGAAGTGCACGCGCGGTCAGCATGATGTGATGCGGCCGGCGCTGCACTAATGAGCGACGGTTCAGGCACTGAGGACAGAACATAGGGGTGTTTTGCAGTGCGCCCGCCATGTTCTGTCTTCAGTGCCGCCGCTCATTAGTGCAGCGCTGGCCGCATTGCATCATCCTAACCCCGCGCACTTGTCAGGACTCCGGAGCGGAGCAATGGCTGTATTACACAGCAGCAGCCCCGCTCTCATACATTCACGTGTTACTATGCTGAGCTGTGCGGCTGCGTAGCTAAGCATCGAAATACATGGAACAACGGTATCGAACAGTTTGGGGATGCAGAGTATCGAAACAGTATCGAAGTTTCGATGCATCGTGCATCCCTATTCGGGGGAAAGAAAGATCGGGTAAGTTGGATTTTTTCATGCCAAATCCTATGTTCTCATAGGAGAGAAGCCTCTACCAAAAGGTGTCTGGCACAGTCTAAAGGCCCTTTTACACCAGCCGGTCCAGCGAGCGCCGATCAACGAGACATCGTTGATCGGCGCTCACTTGCTCCTGTCACACCTAGCTATTGATGGGGATGAGTGGTCATTACTCCAATCGCTCGTCCCCATACATCATCATGTCGGCAGCGCGACTCCGTGTTTACACAGGGAGATGTGCTGACGACAACGATAATATTTTACTTTTTTAAAGCGATACGACCAGAAGATGGTTGAGCCTTTGCTCGGTCATCTGCTGATCGTTCCCCTGTTTACACTGGACAATTATCGGCAACGAGTGTTATAATGCTCATCTGCCCGATAATCTCCCTTTATTCCCCCTCTCCCCATCGAGTACATACACCCCCTCAGCCGAGCATGCATGTATATGGGGGATCTGAAGGTATAGCCATCAGACATACAAGCGTTCAACAGAAAACTAAAATCTAAGGTGTATGGCCAGCTTTACCAACCAGAAATCCAGAGAAAAATTCTGCCACACATCGTCCACCTTTATTCACATATGTCCACCCATGTTTGAGAATAATATCACTTTTAGTGGCCCTCTAAAAAGGGATGTATTCTCATATTCTTCCTATATCAGGATCCCCCTGACCTGTGTAAATGCAGCTTAGAACATCACAATTTATCAAACTACAAACAAACGATAGGTAGATGATTGTACATAAACCGCCATTTCGTACACAAAGGCAATCGTGACCGCAATGTACTTTAACAGGTAATAGTATTTATGTCTGAAAGATCAATTTTAATAAAAAATAAATCAAAAGCAGATAAGTCGGATGGGCTTCATTGGTTACGCTCATCTCCCCTGCAGCAACATCTATGCTGTCAATTGTTAAAAAAAATGTAGCAAGATTTGGGTTGCTACCTGGCCAGCTGTCCACATTGGCTTTATCTGTGTAATTTTTCAAGAAGGCTCTCACATGGTTATATTATAACTGTGTAATTTTACTCATAACTGATTGCCATCAAATCTACTGTATTTATACAGACCATACATGAGTGCAAAGCCAAAGGAAGGCCATTTTCACTGATTCTTCCAGCCACTCAACCAAAGAGGCACGTTTTTCCTAGAGAATGAGAAGTCAGACAATTCTAACCCTATATATTGACAGTGACGTGGGCAGAAGTTGTGGAGTCCCCAGGCAGAGCATCAGTGATGCTCTGCTCGGGGACTCCAGTGATAGGAAACTCCTGAATTGACCAAATATGGACGTCGGGAGCAGGGCTGGAGTCCCGAGGAAAGCGCTAGCTGATGCTCTGCTCAGGACTCAAGCAATAGGCAATGTGACAGTCCCTTGCGGTCATGTTCACAAACAGCTCATGAGGCACATGGGGCCATGTCGGAGCGTCATTATTAGAAAAGCTCCAGGACTTCCGGGAACAATTCACAAGGTTTGAACTGCACCATTTAGCACAGAATTTTTTAAAGTATATTAGTAAGTTACTTAGTTTCACATAAATATATTATTGCAATGCAATTTTTGGTCCCCGGATAATCTCTTTAACCCCTTCCCGACATATCACATACAGTTACGTCATAGCCGGGTAGGGGAAGTGAACCCGCTCCATACGATGCCGGCTGTATGTTACAGCCGACACTTCAGAGTTACGAGCAGGATCCCACTCGTTTAACAGCAACCACAGCATTTAAATCGTTAGAAAGAGGGGGGCGGCCCCCTCTAACTAACAGCTCATAGCACCCCCCGCAACGCAATCACGGGGGGGGGGGGGGCGATGGTTGCTATGGCTGCCAGGGGGCCTAAAGAAGTCCCCCAGGTCCGCCATCCTTGTGCACCTATTAAGCCTTGCCTCTGGCAGGACTTAATAGATGCCTGTCAGAATCACGATATACTGCAATACATTAGTATTGCGGTATATCATGCAAGTGATCTAACGATCGCTGGTTGAAGTCCCCTAGGGGGATTAATAAAAAAAAAGTAAAAAGGGAGTTTTTTTGTGTAAAAAAAATAAAAATAAATTAAAAGTTCAAAAAACCCCCTCTTTTCCGATTTTCCCCCTAGAGCAAAAATAAACATAATTGGTATCGCCGCGTCCGTAAAAGTCTGAACTATTACAATATATCATTATTTAAACCGCACGGTGAACGCCGTAAAAAAAAAAAAAAAAAAAAAAAAAAAAATTGTAAACGCCAGAATCTCTATTTTTTGGTCACCTCATCTCACACAAAAAATGAAATAAAAAGTGATCAAAACATCGCATGTACACCAAAATGGTATTATTAAAAACTACAGCTTATCCCGCAAAAAATAAACCCTCATACCACTTAACTGACGGAAAAATAAAAAAAACGTATGGCTCTCGGAATTTGGCGACATAAAATAAATTCTCTTTATTACACTTCGGTTTTTACTTGTAAAAGTAGTAAAATATAGAAAAAACTATATATATTTGGTATCGCCGTAATCGTATTGACCCACAGAAAAAAGTTAACATGTTGTTAAGTGAATTGCGTAAAAACGGCACACAAAAAACCATGGAGGAATCAATGGTTTTTTCATTTTCTACCCCACAAATAATTTTTTGCTGTTTCCTAGTACATTATATGGCAAAATAAATGGTGCTACGAAAAACTACAACTCGTCCCGCAAAAATCAAGCCCTCATAGGACTATATCGACGGAAAAATAAAGACGTTATGGCTTTTGGAAGGTGGGGAGGAAAAAACGAAAATTAAAAACTGAAAGTTGTTTACAACGGGAAGGGGTTAAAAAGGGAATCTGTCACCAGGCACAACACCTAAAGACAGAGCATCTATAAAGTGGAACACTGATTGTAAATGAATGTTCCCCTCAGCCGGATTGAGAGACACCATGGCAGGTAATAAAGTACTGTGACCAGGTGGTGCCTTTTGGCCAACAAGACAGAGACAATAATTCAAAGTCCTGTTTGGGGACACTGTTCAGTAAAATAGTAAATCACATAAACGGATGCTAAGAGCATCTCACAGAAGGGGTTTGCCTGGTAACATCAAAACTTCCCACAAAAGCATTTCCTAAAACTGTAAAACCTCAATAAAACCACACGTCTTCGCTGCAATTTAAGGTTTCACACGAAAACAGTGCGAACCTAACCCAAGAGCTTCATCCTCACTCCAGTGACATTATGATGTGTTGAGGACAGCACCACTGCCTCCTACCCTGACCCCAAAGCTCAAGGCCACTCAGGGGAGCCAAATATAAAATACAAGTATATAAGAAAATGAGAGCACGACAAGATCAAACATGAACAACTTTTATAAAACCGGTCTAACTGTCCTCGTTGCTCTTGGCAACCAATCAGAGCACAGCTTTAATTTCTTAAATTGCTCTGGAGAAATGAAAGCTGACCTTCGATTAGTTGCTATGGACAACAAGAGCAGTTTGTCTGTAGGACAGTTTTCATAAATGAGGCCCATTATCGCGTCAGTAGATGTAACAGAGGAGGTCCCACACTGCAACGTTTAGGCCTCCTTCACACACAGATTATATCTGGCAACTTAAACCATAAAAAAATAAAAACGCCATTGTTCTTAAAATGTTACGGGTTTCTTGTTGTTTTTTTTTTTTTTTTTATAGTGTTCTTAGCAGCGTTATTGGTGGTGTTTTATTTAGTGTCATTTTGTACATGCTTTTTTACTCGCGTTATTAAAGGCCTGTAAAGAAGTTATGAAAAATCTCCCTGCAAAAACACACAAAACATGCAGCGTTTGGAAAAAAACACCACTGAATACAACATTGCCGCAAATCAAAATGCAGTTGTTTGTAGTGCATTTGATATTTTACTATAGACTTTAAAATAACATCTGGCCGAACTAACAAAAACAAAAAGACAAAAAAAACACATCAAAACGCTGTTATTTCAGCCTTACGGCTCATTCAATCGAGCGTGTTCCTCGACCCCGTGCTGTGCGTTGAAAGAACGCACAGCACACGGAACCATTAATTTCAATGGGTCTATTCAGACATGCATACGATTTCACCAGGCGAGTGTCCGTTGTGTGAAACTCCGTGTATGTCCTATATTGGTGTCTTTTTGCGCACCTAGTCGCCCATTGAAGTCTATGGGTGCGTGAAACCCACGCATGAAATCCATGTGCGGGCCAGGTTTCACTTATCAGTACAAGAAATGGAGAAAAAAAAAAAAATGCTTGCACGGACGTGAAAAATGCATGCCACACTGATGCCAATACGCAACGAACGCGGATGGCACACGGACAGGAAATGTAAGAAAAACGTTGCATTTTTTACGTGCGCAAATCGGACACGCTCGTCTGAATGTAGCTTTAGGCCTAGTTCACATCCTGTTATAGCCTTCTGTAGGAGGTACACATCGGGAGGACTCCCGACACATGCCGCCGACAGAAGCTGAAACTTATCCCACTGTATAAGTATAGTCGAAAAACATCGCCTGAAACCCCCGGGAGAACGCTACCTGAAGAGCGGTGCCTAGGGAAGCTCCTGATGTCACTGTTCATGTATGGAAAGTGATGTCAGGAGCTACAATGTCAGAGTCCCTGGGCAGAGTATCGCAAGCGCTCTGGCCTGGACTCCGGCTCTAGGGCAGCTTCTGACATCACTATCCATACATGAACAGTGATGTCAGGAACTACGCTCCGGCCGGGGACTCCGGCATTGCAAAGCTCCAGACGTCACAGTCTATATATGGCCAATGACGTCGGGAGCTACCGGATGTATACATTTAACATATACCTGTTATGGCTGCCACGCATCACCCATGGGCTCCCATGTTTCAAAAAAAAAAAAAAAAAAAAAAGTATATTGTCCAGTAGTGTTTTTTTAAGATCTCTCAGGGTAGAAAAAAAAAAAAGATATATGGATGCATATCAGCCCAACGGAGACCAAAAAGGCAATCTTTTGGTCTGCACCATGCTAATAAAGGCCCATGGACACCTTTAGCGTGCAGGTTGAGAACTTCCCCGACATACGTGCTAAACGTTGGGCAAAAACGCAATATAAAACGAGGCCTTAGTCAGACAGCCACTGCCAACACGAATACTATGTTACCCCCATGTGTAAATAATAGAAGCTTTCCTCCCATGATAAATCTAAATGGGAGATTAGTGGCTGGACCACTGGCGACCAGAAGTTTAAAGCAGCGGATACAGGTTACTGGACCTTACATGACAGACTGGTAAATACAACCCAAGTCTGTACAGTAAAGCAAAAGTAAAAGCAAGCAAAAATGACCGACATAATATGTATATGATCTACACAGAGAATGTGAGGTCTGTTCTGCACCAGGAGAAGTAATGCCAGCAGATGAAGGGGCAGCCAATTCACATGGGGGCATGATTCACTAATAAAGTACAGTTATCCCCCACTTCAGATCCTCTTAAAGGGAAATCCACCCATCTCCTGACATGTCATACAAAACTTATCCGAGGATGACGTCACTAAGGTCAACTGCACAAAAACCCTACAAAAGAATTATCCATAATGGTCACAGTCCCTTCAGTACCACAAGTCAGAACAGCACCGATACAGAAATGTTATAGAATCACTACAAGGATTTCCCCTTTGACACAGCTGACAGTGTAACAAAGTAGCAGCTTCGCACAAGGCTCAAATTCTTGCGAGTTACAGTTTTCTTATATCTCAAGGCTATGGGACCTGCTCCAGGAGCTGCAGAACTACATGTCCCAGAAAGCCTCTGGATAGTACAGAGCAGCTACAGGTTGTCTACAGGGTATATACGGTGGTAGGAGACTCCTGAGGGGGCAGAGCCCTGGTCCCCGACATATCCAGCAGCGGAGGGTGATCACCAGGCCCAGGCTTGACACGTCCATTTAACTGCTCCTTCAAAACAAACCTCAGTCGCCTCCTCCTGCGTCTTCCCGGACCCTCCTCTCCAGGAAGCCGCTGGAGAACACCGAGCAGCCGGAAACATCACCCCGATTCAGTCCCGTAGTTCCCATCTATCTCCCATGTACCTTGGAAACCTTTCCCGAACCTCTCCAATCAGGGAAACCGTGCTCTTCCCATCCAGCCTGGCGTCCCAGTAAAGCACAAACCGCCCGGGGTATAAAGCGAAGCGCCGGCACGATCCACTCCTGCACCGAGAATCCTGAGTCTGACTCCCCGCTTCTCTCCACACTGCGGCCGCTGCCACCATACACCAGCCGTGACGTCAGCACGCAGGCGCACACCACTTTTAACTCTTCTCCTCCTGCTGGCTCCTCGCCCCGCCTCCTTCTACAGCCTGAGGGTCATGCCCAGGCCAGGGTCATGTGGGGTTGTCCTAATGTCAGGTCCTTGATGGGACTAGCTGCTGCCCTACTGGGATTTATGCATTGTCCTATTATACAGCACCATAATGTATATTATAACTGTCTTACTCTTCCATTGTTTGGAGGTCTAGATTTATGTTGGGAATTAAAGGAGTTGTCCTAAGATCAACATTTACCACCTATACACGGGGTAGGTGATAAATGTCTGATCTCCAGGAGCCCCAATGCTGGGACCCCACCACTATCTTCAGTGGTCTCACAGACCTTGAATGGAGCGGCAGCGCGCGTGGTCGAGCACCGTTCTATTCAATGTCCTCCTCACTGCGGTCATTCAATTTGGAGAAACCGGGGGGGGCTCAAGGCCCTTGTACTAGTGACTGGTGGCCCCAATGCTAGCCTCCCACCGGTCACTAGAACAGACCGGTCACTAGAACAGGGGCCCTTTTATGATGGTGAAGGCATACACAGCCACCCCTCCACCATGTACAAGGAGCATATCGCATCATTCTCTCTGATGGTCACAATGTCTGGAACTTCACCAATCAATTTTTTTATGTCATAAATGTTATTCAATGAAAGACCCCTTTAAATGCCTCGGTAGCAAGAATAACAACTACCGGGTGTGAAAGCAATTATTCTGATGATTGAAGATTATTTTGGTATCAGGGTTGCACCGATGATCAGCAGGATCGACACTTTTAGCCTACGGCCAGGTTTAGACTTTTAGCATTTCTTTTATCTATCTATGGAGGGTACAATATAATACTTATTCCATCAAATGACAGGACACAATACAAAGCAGGTACTGTCCTTGGAGGTGTCCAAACAAATCATTGAATGGAATTCAATAAGGCCAAGCATTGTAGGTTTTACTTTGAAGGTGCCAAGTAAATATTTGTGGAAGTAATGTGAGGGCGACTTCCAGGTTTTGAAAAAAACTAAAATATCCTGGAAGGTGACCTGTAATGTTATAAAGTAAGGTTGCCAATACTCTGGCCAAACCAAGGATTGGGCATATTAAAATCAACATGCCTAATACTTATTTCCACTGAAATTTGTCCCCTGGAAACAGTTAAGGAGCCCCCAATCTACGATGACATCTAATGTGTATGGGCAATTTGAAACATTTGTCACACACCGCCTGGTAAAGCTGGTCATGCAAATTCCATTAAAGTTGGCCGAAAATGCCAGTTTTGGCCATTTCGTCCGACCGTTGCTTGCAAAATTAACGCAAGCAATTGTTCACAATGACTGACAGCAGAAAATCGGCTAAGGTTGGAAAATTTTGGTTGTGTTTGGCCTAAACCATGTGTGTCATGATCATTTGCCACTTTGCGCTGGCCCCAGGTAGTCAGTTTTTTTAAAAACGTACTATGTGATCGACCAGCTTACTCTGTTATGTTGCTGGTGACAACAATCCCATTGGCTATTGATCAGGCGCATTCTGGACAATCAAAGACCTATGTGTATGGCCAGCCTAAAACTAAAGATTAAAAAGGCTGCACGTTTTTCATTGAGCAGATCTTCCAAATACATTGTCAGGAGTCCCCCAGAGCGGGTGTCACTCTTTTCCAGTGGCTTTCCACTCTGTCTAATAGAGGGGGGTCCTGATCAGGAACCTCATCTCATTAATGTCCATTTGCCACAATATCACACCACACAAAACATTACAGAAGTTTTTTTTAAGTTTTTTTTTTTTACGGTGGTTTTTGAAGAATCTTTTTATTTTTAGAAACAGTTAGAAACTGTTTCTGCAGGCGATTGCAATTGCTTTACTATTTCTAAAAACTGCTGATTTATGTGTTTTAGATGCCTTTTTTTAATTTACATTTTTTTGTCCATTTACGTCAATGGAGAATGAACGCCACAAATCGCCACACCCAGAGCAGGCTCCGTTCCTGTTGAAACATGTTGGGAAATGATTTTGAAGGACAGTTGTTTGAGATGGATGTTATATGTGCACATGGTTGTTTGGCCATTGTAAATGGTAGACAACATAATATCTGCTACCGTATAAAGCGGTAACAAAACAATCCACAAAAATGGCATGTTTAAAGTAGAGAATGTAACAAATGTATATAAGGTTTCTAAACCATCTAATGACTAAACTGTAAAATATTTTGGAAAGGTTTTTCCATTGGTATAAATGGCACAATGGCATTTTAAAATTTATTTTATGGCAATTTCTGGCATAAATTATAGTAAATCTGTCATACCAATGGAAGCGTAAAACAACAAAATGTCTCAAATTATTTTGCAAATGTGGAATACGTCACAATTTGGCACTCTTGAACGCCAGAATTGTGGTGCAAATGTAATAATAAATTCCCCCCTGCATGTTTTACACTTTACATTTCACACTGGTCTTACTTGCTGGAACATTTATTTTATTGCATTGCATGTTGTTACTGCCCTTTGTTACACTGCTCTTTGTCCTATTCATCAATGAAATATTTGTGATAGTGTATACCAGTAAATTGCCAGAATACAGCACAGGTATCAAATTGACATACACATTTCGGAGATTTCTGATACTATAGCTCTAGCCTGATAAAAGCTGTTACATTTATACAGATCAAACATATGAAGACGCATTGTTTTTTTACATATTCCTTGTAGAATTTCTTTTAGCTTTGTGAAAAATTGCACTGTGTACAACCAGCATAAGGGCTCTCATGCACATGCCGGCCCACAGAGGGCCTATAAGTCCGCTTTACCAATACTCGGTGTGCCACCCATTTTTACGCTTTCTGTTTCTTTCCGTGCTGTAAACGTTCCCTCTTAACATTACGCACTTTGTTTACATGCCTCCTATGACAGTTTCCGGTCAGCTCCCAGCATGCATCGCTTTTCTCCCAGCATGCTATGCGCCGGGAGCAAGGACGGTCAAACACGCTATGAAAGAGACCACACATGCTCAGATGCCGGAGTAAGAGTATCCGGTCCACCTCTTCCTTCAGTGTGCAGTGACGTCAGAAATTACGCTCCCCTACATTGAGCCAGCCGGAAAACGGAAGTCAAAGATCATGTACGGGGGAGCACCTAATGTATAGATTTTGCTACTGGAGATGCATCACGTGACCAGCGCTGGAATCGGGTGTTAGAAAATGAAAAGAAAACGTAAGTATATTACAAATTACATTATTTTTATATGTGCAGTGAAATAGAAATTAGTTAATTTGTTCCAGAAAACCCCTTTAAAATAAGTAAATGTAAGGAAAAAAGGTATGGGTTATTTTTAGTGGAAAGAGACAAGCAGAAAGCCAACCAAAGCGTGTCAAATATGCAACAGTAGGAGATAACTGTAAGGGCACATTCACACGTGGCGGAATTGCTGTGGAATTCTCCAGCGGACGTTTTTTACATTTGCTTCTATACATATCTAGGAAAGTTAGTTCAGAGATTGCGGAAAACTCCGCTGCGGACCATAGGCTGTGGTGCAGAATTTTCCCTCCGAAGCATGCACTGTCTGTTGCGGAGAAGAAGCAGAATTTCACAGCAGATTTCAGCCTTTGCAATGCAAAAACTGAAATCTGTGGCAAGTCCGCTGTGTTTTCTACAACATCTGAATTACCTGTTAAATATGCAAATGCTGGTGCGGATTCGTTGCGTAATTGCCCCAAATCTGCACCAACATTTGCAGCGGAAAAACTCTGCCACGTCTGGCCGTGAACTTAGGGAGAGCAGATTTTTCCCTCATTCTCTAACATGTCTATTATAATAGAATTGTTCATATAAGGGTATGTGCACACACATTAAATACGTCCGTAATTGACGGACGTATTTCGGCCGCAAGTACCGGACCGAACACAGTGCAGGGAGCCGGGCTCCTAGCATCATACTTATGTAAGATGCTAGGAGTCCCTGCCTCTCCGTGGAACTACTGTCCCGTACTAAAAAATGATTACAGTACGGGACAGTTGTCCTGCAGAGAGACAGGGACTCCTAGCATTGTACATAAGTATGATGCTAGGAGCCCGGCTCCCTGCACTGTGTTCGGTCCGGGACTTGCGGCCGAAATACGTCCGTCAATTACGGACGTAATTAGTGTGTGTGCACATACCCTCAAGGGTTTCCTCAGGGAAACCTGAACTGTTTTGTAAAAGATTACCACTTCAGCTGTTTCTATTTTTTTCCCTTTTTTATTTTTCATTTTCTCTTTTTAGCTCTGTCAGCAATTTTTGATCAGCAGAATGTCCACAACACAGGAAGAAGAAGAAAAAAACCTGACACTCACAGTTTATGCTTAACCGAGTTGAGGAACTTTACAGAGCTGGATTCTATTGTGTCATGTCAGAAGTTGTGATCCGGGAGGATCTAGGTGCTGAGATCCTCACTAATCGCAAGAATGAGGGGAACCTTTCATCTCCTTTTGGCTTTTCCTAGCTATCCTGGGCTGAATGAGGGCCATATACTGTTGTGATGTCACCAATCACTTGGCAACTTCTGTTGAAATATTTTTCTCTGGCAACATCTGGTGACATATTCTTCTCTGACAACTTCTGGTGACATATTCTTCTCTGACAATATCTGGTGACATATTCTTCTCTGACAACATCTGGTGACATATTCTTCTCTGACAACATCTGGTGACATATTCTTCTCTGACATCATCTGGTGACATATTCTTCTCTGACAATATCTGGTGACATATTCTTCTCTGACAACATCTGGTGACATATTCTTCTCTGACAACATCTGGTGATATATTCTTCTCTAACAACTTCTGGCGACATATTCTTCTCTGACAACATCTGGTGACATATTCTTCTCTGACAACTTCTGACATGTTAGTTGAAATGACAGTGACACTAGTGACCCCTTTAAACCCTAACCACAATATAATTCCAGTCTTAGTGCAAATGCAATGAGCAAAGGACAACTCACTCATGTCATATTATCGCATAGAGGTGGCGTTACATGGACATGCACCACTTTTTACAACACATACAATACAATTACATATGTGGCACAGAGAACTACGTATTTATGAAAGATTTCTAACACTTTTTTTACTTAGAAAGGTGTAGGAAAACAAATTACCAAGTACATAAGGCTATTTATGGGAGATGCTGCAACCTGTGGCCTCTATGAGAATATTTTACCATGCAAATTATGTCCAGCTTTAGTTTATGGACATGACGGCTGCATATAGGCTACAAATCCACAAATTCAGGAGAAAACATCCCCGTAATTTCAGCCGTACCGGCATGTGCAGGCGTTTGAACGCCGCGTCCATTACGGACGTAATTGGCGCTGCTTTTCATCGGAGTCAATGAATAACGGCTCCAATTACGCCCCAAGAAGTGACAGGTCACTTCTTTAACACGGGCGTCTATTTACGCGCCGTCATTTGACAGCGGCGCGTAAATATACGCCTCGTGTAAACAGACAAACGTCAGCCCATTGCTTTCAATGGGCAGATGTTTGTCAACGCTATTGAGGCGCATTTTTCGGACGTAATTCGGGGCAAAAACGCCCGAATTACGTCCGTAATTAGTGTGTGTGAACATACCCTTAGGGTATGTGTACACGTAGTGACCAAAAACGTCTGAAAATACGGAGCTGTTTTCAGACGTTTTTTGAGCAACTCGCGTTTTTCGCGGCGTTTTCGCAGTGTTTTTTACGTCCGTTTTTGGAGCTGTTTTCATTGGAGTCTATGAGAAAACGGCTCCAAAAACGTCCAAAGAAGTGTCCTGCACTTCTTTGACGAGGCAGTCATTTTACGCGTCGTCGTTTGACAGCTGTCAAACGACGACGCGTAAATTACAGGTCGTTGGCACAGTACGTCGGCAAACCCATTCAAATGAATGGGCAGATGTTTGCCGACGTATTGTAGCCGTATTTTCAGGCGTAAATCGAGGCATAATACGCCTCGTTTACGCCTGAAAATAGGTCGTGTGAACCCAGCCTAATGGTGGAATTGGCAGCAATTTTAAGACACCTAGATTGCAGATGACTAACATGGTAAATACTTAATCTCTTCATTTTGCATTGATTCCTTGGTAAGTACACAAATTCCAGGACGGTTACCTTCCCCTAGGCTGTATATACGGTATCAGCTTGGCTATTGTTTGATTCCAGAATTATCACATAATACCATCCATAGCTGCAGGCTAAGGGCTTGTCCACATGTAGCAGAATTGCTGCATATTTTCTATCCGCAATTGTGGACAAAAAATACGCAAAATAATACAGTAGCAGCAAAGTAGGTGAGATCTAATAAATCTCATCCACATGCTGCGTAAAAATTCAGAGCAGAAATTGACCTGCGGTGCGTATTTTTCGGACTGCAGCATGTTAATCCCTGCTGCGGAAAGTGAACAGAATTGCTCCTTTTTTTCAGAGGAGATGTCACCATCTCCCAGCATTGTGAAAAACGCAACAAAATACGCACCATTTTCTGCTGTAAAAAATGCAGGAACTGGTGCGTCTTTTCCGCAGCGGAATGTCTGCTACTTTTAACAGAATTGCTGCAGAAATTTTCCGTTAAGATTTGCCATTCCCATTTTCAGGGTTTAAAATGACTTATCCGATCTGACATCTTTCCTAGTTTTTTGAATTGCAAATAACACATGTAAACTCAATAAATACTTATCCTCTACTTGTTCGTTTATTGATGCTGCTGTAATCTTCAGCGACTTTTTAGGACAGATCGATAAATGCAATTGGCATGTGAGGAAAGACATTACACTCTTGTGTTACTCTCACCAGATGACATTCCAGCTGTCCATCTTTAAAGGGATTACAACAGTTGTTCCTAACCACCTGGGAGGTTGCCTTCACATTTTATTGCATGACAACAAGTCATAAGCAAGGCAGAGTGATCGTATAACCCTGCTTGACGTGACTGCATAGTATGAATGATGTTAAATACTTTCATGTGAAAAAAATACAAAAATATAATTCCTCATGAACACGTGCGCCGGCCGGGTCCCATCAGTGATCCTTGGAAAGATAGGACATGTTCTATATTTCCACGGATCGGAGAATCTGGTCCGTTTTCACGGACCCGATTCACCCGCTAAAGTAAATGGGTCAGTGAAAACTATCGGGTGACGCTCGGATGGCGTTAAAAACGGCCCGAGTGGCACATCGGTCGTGTGCAACTGGCATTATAAAAGAGTGATGCCTTTATCGACAAACCAGAAAATTATAACAGCAAACTTTTGGAGCTCAGACAAGTTTACAAAATAATAATTGAGAAAAGGATACAGAGGCACAGTACATAATATTTTTGTCTTTTTATATGCAAAAGTATTTCATATCATATACTTTTTACTGGCTAAGATGGTGCCACATTATTTTATGCTGTACATCTGCATAATGTAAAGTCTTCAAGCACCAATCTGAGCAGCACTGGTTTTAAGGGGTGGAAAACTGGGCAATTACTAAGGGCTCCATTTGCTAGAGGGCAGTTGAGTGTAATAACCCCAGGAGCAAACGAAAACCATCAAGAATTATTGTATGGCGGTACTGTTTTGGATTTGAATTGCAGTATACGGTAAGATCTGCCAATATTATGTGGGCTCTTTAAGGAAGTACTGCTTAGATACTTCATATTATTTTGGAACTATTTGGTGGTATTATGTAGGTTGTATAAAACTCTATACGTCTCCATAAGACATATGGAGGTACAGTAAGGCCCCATGCACCTCTATTGGTGCCATAATATGTCTCTGTACAAAACAGAGTTGTAATACGACCGTGGGCATGAGACTTAAGACACACTGTGGCTTGCAATTCCAAAACTGAAAATCCCAAAAGCCAACTACATACCTCCATTTCCAATAGTCATGAGCAGGATTACCCCTGAATATTCTCAGTTTGTAAACAGATGTTTTCTTGTGTCTCCAAATAATTACAGATCGTCCCTGTCTACAGGGAAAAGAGAGAAGTAATTGTAGTTTTGTTTTTTGTATTTTTAAACAGGGACTTTTATACTCCGTCAGCCTGATTTGGGCACTTCCTGTTTCCTCGCCAGAATGACGCAGAGTTCAGACGTATAGTTTGACATTGCAAGCAAAATCTTAACAGAGTTCTGTTGGTGATTAACTCCCAGAATGAATGCACTGATTTTTTTTTCTTTAGTAGCCAACAAAATTGAAAGTAGTGATTTAAGTTTTACCTGAAAGAAACTAAGGAACGTTTGGACATGTTTCATTTTATTAAAGGGGTTTTCCGGAGAGAAAATTGTTAGCCTATCCCCCGGATTCTAAAAGCCCTCAACAAAATTTATGTAGGTGCAAATGCTTAACCCCTTAATGACCGCCGATACGTCTTTTTACGGCGGTCATTAGTGGGCTCTATTCTAGAGCGCCGCCAAACTACGTCGGCGCTTTAGAATGAGATCGCGCTGCAATCAGCGCGTATATCTCCAAGCCTCAGCTGTTAGCTGACAGCGGAGGCTTGCAGACAATGTTAGGGGAACCTCTGATAGGAGGAGGTGACCGCTGTGAACAGCCTATCACAGCGATCACCACCCGCTGTTAGTGTAAACAGCGGGCTCTCTCCTCTGCTCTCCGTCTCTCCTGTCAGTTGTGGTTTTGTGACAGGAGAGACAGAGACCTGTGAAATCGAAACGAACAAATCGTTACAGTCAAGAAACATCACATTATATTGTAACAACTCCCCCCCCCTGTTTTTTTAGTTACTTTTATTTAAATTTTTATAGTAAAACTCATAAAAAGCAAAAAAAAAAAAATTATAATTTTTTGGAAAAAAAAAAATTTTGTTACAAAAAAACTGTTACTATTAGAGAGGAAACCTATTAGAATGGCGCGCAAACTTTATAGCGCAGAGCAAGCTTATGCTATTTTGTGCCCTGATTCAGGCAGTGACACAGGAACCGCATCAGAAGGGGAAATATGCTATGATGAAACTACAAGTACTGCTTCGGACGCTTCCGCAACAACTCCCCCTATGGAAGATGCCGCTGTTGCCGAATCCACAGGCGCAACTGCGGGAACTAGTAATCCAATAGTACCGCAAATTTTTTGGGATCCTGCAGCAAACTTTATCCCTCAGGTGCCCCAATTTATGTCAACTCCGGGCATAAACCTTGACACCACGAATTTTGCCCCACACAATTTTTTTCATATTTTTTTTACGGATGAGCTGTTACAATTAATTGTGGACCAGACGAACCTTTTTGCAAGGCAGTTTTTGACGGAAAAGCCTGCATGTGGTTATGCAAGGGTCTGGGTTCCTACCAATGTCCGCGAGATAAAAAAAAATTTAGGGCTCATTCTGAATATGGGCATTGTAAAAAAACCGTCCACCCGTTCTTACTGGGCAGCAAGTCCTATTCATGTAACCCCAGTTTTTTCATCAATAATGTCCCGGAGCAGGTATGAGGTATTAATGCGTTTCCTGCATTTTAGTAACAATTTAGAAAGCCTCCCAAGAAGTGATCCCGGGCACGATCGCCTTCACAAGCTGAGGCCCTTTATTACTGCGCTAAAAGACTCATTCCTAAAATCCTACACTCCTGACATGAACTTGAGTGTGGATGAATCCCTAGTAAATTTTAAGGGGAGATTGTGTTTCAGGCAATACATACCATCAAAGAGAGCGAGATATGGCGTAAAGCTATATAAAATATGCGAGAGTAAGACCGGTTACACATGCGGCTTCAATATATATGAGGGCAGAGACCGTGAAATAAATCCCCCAGGATGCCCACAAAACCTTGGTGTCAGTGGAAAAATCGTCTATGACCTTATGCAGCCGTTCCTTCAAAAAGGCTACAGAGTATACACGGACAATTTTTATTCTAGTGTGCCACTTTTCAAAAGTCTTCACGCTGACAAAACAGGGGCCTGTGGGACGGTTCGCAGAAACCGCAAAGGATTGCCACCACAACTTCTCTCAATGCGCCTGGCAAAGGGGGAATCCATTGCTTTCGCAAGTGATGAACTTCTTGCACTTAAGTGCAATGATCGGAGAGAGGTTTTTATGCTGAGCACTATACACACTGACACCAAGGTCGCTATCAGAGAGAGAGGCGCTACTGCGAACAGACAGAAACCGCTCTGTATTACAGAGTACAACAAGTACATGGGTGGCGTCGACCTTTCAGACCAGGCTCTCCAACCTTATTTGATCAAAAGGAAAACTAGAGCCTGGTACAAGAAAGTGGCAATTTATCTGATGCAGGTTTCTACGTTCAATTCCTATATAATATTCAAAAAGGCCCAGGGAACCATGACATATATGGAATTCCAAGAAAAAATTATTGAACATCTTTTATTTGAAGGAGGGGAAGTAGGACACCATGAATCAGAAGATGTCAAGAGACTCACGGAGCGTCACTTCTTACATCCTATCCCTGCCACTGAGACGCAAAAGTATCGGCAGAAGAGATGCAAAGTTTGCCGAAAACATGGCCGAAGAAGAGATTCACGTTTTTATTGCCCCTTTTGCCCTTCAAAACCAGGACTGTGTAATTACCCATGCTTTGAGACCTACCATACAGTAGCACATTACTGAATTACCAAAAGCCAAAATAGGGAGGGATTCCTTATGCAAAAGTGAAACTGTCAATGATAATTCTGGGTGGGGGGGTCTTTATATCTGTGGGGTCTTCTTTCCCAGATTGGGTAATTTTTAAGTGTATTTTTATTTTCCGACACCACAGGGCCTCTGCAAAGACTCTCTGGTGCCTAAAAATCAGCTTTGGAAACAGTCATCCTTAGGCCAAATTGGACACCTTTAGTTTGAGGCCTTGCCAAGTGCCCGTGAGATAACAAACACCAACATATTTGGTATCCAAGTAATCAGAACAAACTCAGAAATAAATCTAGAGGCATGCAAAAGTAAAAACATTATTTATTTAAAAAATGTTACACAATAAATTGAAGAAAACATATTTTTTGTCTACATTTTTTTGCATTTTTGTAAAATTTAAAAAAAAAACAAAGAAGAAAACCTATAGTATAAACCACCAAAAGAAAGCCCTGTTTCTGCTGAAAAAAACAATACCAAATTTGTAGGGATACATTTGATTCCTACAACGTTATAACCAATTAAATAAAGACCTAGTGAAACTGCTAATTTTGCTTTGGTCATTAAAGAGGCTCTGTCACCAGATTTTGCAACCCCTATCTGCTATTGCAGCAGATCGGCGCTGCAATGTAGATTACAGTAACGTTTTTATTTTAAAAAAACGAGCATTTTTGGCCAAGTTATTACCATTTTTGTAGTTATGCAAATGAGGCTTGCAAAAGTCCAAGTGGGTGTGTTTAAAAGTAAAAGTCCAAGTGGGTGTGTATTATGTGCGCACATCGGGGCGTTTTTAATACTTTCACTAGCTGTGCGCTCTGATGAGAAGTAACATCCTCTTCTCTTCAGAACGCCCAGCTTGTGACAGTGCAGATCTGTGACGTCACTCACAGGTCCTGCATCGTGTCGGCCACATCGGCACCAGAGGCTACAGTTGATTCTGCAGCAGCATCGGCGTTTGCAGGTAAGTAGCTACATCGATTTACCTGCAAACGCCGATGCTGCTGCAGAATCATCTGTAGCCTCTGGTGCCGACACGACGCAGGACCTGTGAGTGACGTCACAGCGTGATCTCTGGAGAACACGGCTGTGTCTGCACTGCCAGAAGCTGGGCGTTGTGAAGAGAAGTGGATGATACTTCTATACACAACGCCCAGCTAGTAAAAGTAGTAAACACGCCCCGATGTATGCACATAATACACGCCCAGTTGTACTTTTACTTTTCAACACGCCCAGTTGTACTTTTGCAAGCCTCATTTGCATAAATACGAAAATGGTCATAACTTGGCCAAAAATGCTCGTTTTTTAAAAATAAAAACGTTACTGTAATCTACATTGCAGCGCCTATCTGCTGCAATAGCAGATAGGGGTTGCAAAATCTGGTGACAGAGCCTCTTTAAGTACAATGGTCCAGCCATCTTTTATACATATGGGGTGGTACATAAAGCTGCATGAGCCGGTGACCAGCCAGTGTCTGTGTATGACAGACATGAAGTGCATTAGGGTGCAAGGAATGTGGGGGATACTGCTGAATGAAGGGTCAAGCTCTCATGACTAATGTAAAAGGGGGGCCAGGGAAAGGACTCAGATTAGGGAATCTTATAGGCCTGTCTAGAAAGATGTGTTTTCAGGGCACGTTTAAAACTGTGGATGTTGGGAATTAATCTGATTGTCTGAAGTAGCACATTCCAGAGAACTGGTGCAGCACGAGAAAATCTTGGACACGGGAGTGGGAGGGTCAGATTATGGAGGATGTTGGGAGCCCAAAAATAAAGTTCTGGTCCTGGTATTCCAACAATTGACGTTTATGGCATATCCATGACTGTAATCAACGAAGAGAAGTTTATGTGTCCTCTGGGAGACAGGGATTATGTTAGGGAGGACAGGAATGTGACACTAGTTACTTTAAGGGGAGACATAGCAGGCTTCCACCACCCTCTTCCTGCCCAGGCCATTTAAAGTCACAACCGGTTCGGGAGCTCCAGCAGATGCTGACATCCCCCACCAATTTCTTTTGCCCAGGTGCCCCCACCAACCTTAAAAGGATTTTCTCATAATTTATATTTGTCATCTATCTACAGGATAGGTGATAAATATCTGATCATGGGGATCTGACCGATGCGACCCCCACTGATCCCAAGAACAGACTTACCTGGCCAGCCTTGTGCGCCCCATGTGAATGGAGAGGTACTGCACATGCTCGGCCACCACTCCATTCATTTTCTATGGGGTTGCCCACAAAAGCCAAATACAGCGCTCGAGACCCCTCCCACACTCCCCGAAATATTAAACACTAATCATTTAAGCTTACAGATAGGTGGATAGGTCTGATTTTTAGAGTTTTTATGGTAGGTCCACCCCTTTAAGGCCTCATGCCCACTTCAGTTTTTTTCGTCAGGGTGCTATCCTTTGTTTTAACTGATAGCACCCTGACACATTCATTTCAATGGGGCCATGCACACTTCCGTTTTTTTAACGGAACCGTGCGGCCGTTCCTACTCCTGTCCGTTTCTGACGGAACAGTCTCGGCCTTATCATTGATTTGGTGCGTGAAACAACGGACTGCACATGGAAGCCATCCGTGTGTGGTTTGTGTTTCACGGAACCGTCATTAGCGGCCGTATAATGGCCGACGGAAGTGTGCATGAGGCCTTAGGCAGTTAACCAAAGGGACATACAAAATAATAAAGAGTGTACATATACAGTTTGAGGAGTCATGCACGGTCAGTAAATACTGCACCGATGGGCCGCGGCGTGTCACCCGCATTTGCGGACAGTGCTCAGAGTAATAAGTATAGGAGCACGGTCCGTAAACGCAAGAATAGGACATGTATTTTTTGGGGGTCATTTCTACGGCCCGGACACACGGGAAGGTGTCCGTGGTCGATATAAATGAATGGATCAGTATTTTTGCTGCAATTATGGATCCGTAATTGCGGATAAAAATGACGGTCGCGTGCATGAGGCCTAAATAGTTAGATCTATACAGCGCCCTCTTGTGGTACACAACAACATTTATAAATTGTGAAAGATACTGCATGTTATATTTTTGGGATATTATAGTATAATGTCTCCTGCATCACATGGAATAAAAGTAGATCTAACACCATCTCGCATAGGATGGGATTAAAACGGATGGTAGTTATTGCAGCCCTATATAAATATAAGTGTGTTGCAGCCCCCTAGTGGCAAACCAATGTATACATTTTCTCAGACAACACTATATCTAAAGGGAGACAAAGTGTAAAAATACCACCGCCCCCCCACCCCCCCCCCCCCCCCCAACACATATTAATCCCTGCAACACTTTTATTCATAGTATATCCTTTTAGTTTCAATTTTGAAAATTAGGCCTTTGTTAAAGGTCTCTATTAGTTTGTCTTTGGTTACAGCATAGAAATACGGTATGTGTTTGCTCAGACTACGGCACTAGCTCCCACTGCATGATGTATAATCCAGTGCCCTTTCCTACAGGGCTGCCCATAGGCATGGGCCTCCTGGGCCTAATTGCACCTTTCATGTTAATAATGCAACTACTAGCTGAAAGAAAAGTCCTGGGAAAATGAATTAACTCCCAGGGTGCACTGCGGTACCTCCTTTCAAGTATTGAGTACAGGCTATGAATGTTTCTATCGCCTATAGACATTCCTAACAGGTCCTGACAGACCATACATTCAGTAAGCTTGTTACATATGCATCATACTTTGTAACAGAATCATAACATGCATCCTTAAAGAGAACTTGACACTAGATTTTCGGGCACTAAACTACCGTCATGTCATTATACTGCTGGGAAATAGCCTCCTAAACATGCCCCTCACAAAACTGCCTGTTTTATCATTTTGTCTAAAAAGAAATGATAAAACATTGTGCGCTATATGTAAATTACCAGCGATGAGTCCAGGTGTACCGGCCTTGGCTTCATCTGAGAACTGAGCATGTGCAGGATACCATTGGCCTCATCTCAGGACTCTTCTCTGGTAATTTACATACAGCGCACACTGTATTATAACTTCTTTTTTAGACCAAATGCTAAAACGGACAGTTTTGAGAGGGGCAGGTTTATGATGCTATTTCCCAGCAATAGTAGGGGGGATGCACACGAGCGTGTATTCGGTCCGTGCGGGCCGCATGGTTTTCACGCGGCACGCATGGACCAATATAAGTCTATGGGGCAGTACAGACAGTCCGTGCTTTTTGCGCAGCGTTTGTCTGCTGCGCAAAAAGCGCGACAGGTTCAATAACTCTGCGTATTTCGCGCATCACGCACCCATTGAAGTCAATGGGTGCGTGAAAACCACGCAGGTTGCACGGAAGCACTTCCGTGCGAACCGACTGAAACAGCGCACCAGCTGTAAAAAGGATGAATGAAAACAGAAAAGCACCACGTGCTTTTCTGTTTCCGAACATCCAAACGGAGTGTCTTTGCGATGAGCGAAGCCGGACAAGCGAACTCGTTTTGGCCGAACCCGGCAAAAAAATTATCGGTACGCGACGTCAGGAGATAGTCACTGTCCAGGGTGCTGAAAGAGTTAAACTGTTTCAGCACCATGGACAGTGACTTCCGATCCCAATATACATGAACCTGTAGAAAAAAAAACAAAGTTCTCACTTACCGATAACTCCCGGCTTCTTCCTCCAGTCTGACCTCCCGGGATGACAATTCAGTCCAAGTGACAGCTCCAGCCAATCACAGGCCAAGCACAGGCTGCAGCGGTCACATGGACTGGCGCGTCATCCAGGGAGGTGGGGCCCGATGTCGAGAGGCGCGTCACCAAGGACGCGTCACCAAGGACGCGTCACCAAGGCAACGGCTGGGAAGTTCTCGGTAAGTACGAACTTTTTCTTTTTTTTCCACAGGTTTTTCGATATTGTGTTCGGCATTCACTGTCGAGGGTGCTGAAAGAGTTAGCTCTTTCAGCACCTTGGACAGTGACGGCCGTCGACTAGCCTCATCTCTATGATGTGATGTGAAAAACACGCAGCCGCACATCAGACACGGATGACACACGCAGCTGTCAAATGGTTTTTGCGCGCGCAAAACGCAGCGTTGTTTGCGTGCGCAAAAACGCAACGTCCGTCTGTATCTGCCCTAAGGCTGGGTTCACACTGAGTTTTTTGCAGGCAGAAAATCTGCCTCAAAATTCCGTTTGGAATTTTGAGGCAGATTTTGCTCTGCCTGCACGCCGATTTTTGCAGCAGGCAAAAAACGCTGCGAAATACACTTTCTCTGCCTCCCATTGATGTCAATTGGAGGTCAGAGGCATAAACACCCAAAGATAGGGCATGTGCCTTCTTTTTCCCGTGAGCCGGTTTTTCCGCTCGCGGGGAAAAAACGCCTCTGCCTCCCATTGAAATCAATGGGAGGCATTTTCGACTGTTTTTTTTACGTGTTTTCCGATGCGGTTTCCACGTAAAAAAACTCATCAAAAAACTCAGTGTGAACTGGCCCTAACACCATGCTAGTGGTATACTGCCCTAAAATCTAGTGAAATTTTCCCTTTAAAATGGACCTGTCATCATCCAATGTTTCTCTATTTAAGGGCAGCATAGTATGGGGACATGGAGCCTAATAATGAATACAGCAGAATTATAGTTATGAGTTATGAGCGGAGTGCTCCCCTGTCCCTCTCACCAGTTACATAAATACATGGCAGCCATCAACCCCTGGTGGAAGAGGCAGTGGGAGCACTCCCCTCTTGTATACTCATGTATTCTTTATTAGACTCTATTAGCCAAACAGCACAATATTGTTTTTGGGCTAATTGTAGAGCAGACCTGTATCCATACTATGCTGCCCTGATATGATGCTGGCCAGCATCAGGACCTTGAAAAGCAGGGCCCTGCAATCTAATGGGGCCCGTTCCTTTCTTCAAACGAACTGCCGCTTGGTATAATTTTGATGTGTGGCAGGAGGCGGGTTCTGGCCTCTGGTGTTAGGTGATTCACCGGACACGCGACGATTCCTCATCGCAGCGTCTGACGTCATCGCTGACTTTTTGGATGTTGGCACACTGGGCCGGTCGGGTGAACCCGGTGTCTGATACCGGTTTCTGCTGACTAAACATTAGGTGCCACAGGTGAGCAGGACCGCTTCTCATTGGTGTATTGACATTTAAATGCTTCTCTCTGACTCTCTGGCACCACCCTCAGATGAAGGCTTCCAGCCGAAACGCGCGTCAGGGTGTGACACCAGGCAGTTCTTTCACACTTATGGGTAAGATGCTATGATGCATTATGTTTCTATATGTATTCCTGTATTTGCTCCATTGGACAGTAGTACTTTGGTGAATTGCGGGATTGTACCGCCACCTCTATTCACTGTGAGTTGCATGGAAAATGGGATTGGATTATTCCCCTGCTTCTCCTCACCTTTAATATAGATGAATAGTTTTATATGCTGTGACATGGCTGATTCAGCACTTATGTCCGTCTATCCTGCTGCTGCCTGGTATCCATCTATCACACTGTGGTAATCATCTCTGAATTTCTAATATATGTGTCTTGTGCTTTTTGTATTTAATAAAATGTATATGTTTATACAGCATTGGTGGTTTATAGACTCTATATTTTAGGTTATTATTTCCATGTAGTGAGTTGTCACCATTTATACCGTGTGTAAATTGGGCATACATGCCCTCCCACTATATATAACATATGTTACATTTATGAAATAATCTTTATGATGTGGAGGTGGATTTTGGTTGTTCTCCGTATTGATTTAGTATAGTTTTGATGTGTGGCAGCCGGCGGTTCGGCCCCTTTTTTTTTTTATATGGCCGCACTACATACAGCAGTACCACGGGGCCCTGATAGTGGCCCCGGGGGAGCCCAACAGCAAGTGTTCAATTCCCGTGTAGTGCCACCATTGGAGAATTGAAACAATACACAATTTTAATATAGATCAGTGCGCTGTCTATGTAATGCACAGACGTGCCGAGTCCTCCAGAGACAGGAACGCTCTTTGTAGCCACTTTTCACTCTGGCTAATAGATAGCAGTTCTAAATGGGGAATTCTTATCTAATAATGCACAATTCCCTAAAATGGTACTTGAAAAAGTGTTTTCTAATCCAGACAATCCCCTTTACGGTAGGGACACACAGCGTAAACATTGCAAATTTTCCGCAACGGATTTCAGGGCGGAAAATCCGGAGCATATTACAGTAGCGGCAGAGTGGACAAATCCGCAAAGAAACAGTTTATTAATTGACCTGCGGTGCGTTTTTTATTATCCGCAGCATGTTAATTTATGCTGCGGAATTGCTGCTCTTCTGTTGCGGGTTTTCCCCATTGCATTCAATTGGTTTAAAAATAGTAAAAAGGTTCATACATACCCCCGGGCGTCGTTCTCTCTCCATATATATAATATTGTTAGATATGGGCATGGTTCCTAATTCATGATGTTCAATGCAAAACTCCAGACTAAATAAACATCACATCATTTCCTGGCATTTTTTCTGATAACTAGTTTATAATGAGGTTTATCTAGTGATTAATCATGCTTTACTTTAGAAATATCTATCATATATTAAATCCAAAAGCAATTAGCCCTCATACTCACTCCCCCGCCTTCATTTAAAGAAATACAATTACCTGGCATATCCGCCTGTAATCCAATGTAACAATAGACAGTTGCTTTGCAATAAGATTGAGTTTGTGCAGTGACAGAGCTGAATATTCCAAGAGACTACTAGTTAACTATTTATTTACCATGCAAAAAGTCATCGTTTTTTGTCTGAATTTTGCATATACAACCATATATATATATATATATATATATATATATATATATATATATATGTGTGTGTTTGTGTGTGTATATATATAAAAAATAACAAATAACTGTTGTCCAAACCATTCGGGATCAGTTGTAGGCAGCCAAGATATTGCTTATTAAAGTCTACGGGGCGGTACTGTGCCTCTGTTCATCCTACATTTTCAGATTCAGTGTGCGCTGTGTTGATAAATGCTGCACTAAATTTAAATAGATGTACATACATTTTACATACATTTTAAGTTTACAACGAATCTGTCTCAAAGTTACGCACTGCAATAATCACGCAACATGCACCTCCATAACTTGGGAGCTTCTGGCTACTGTTTCCGCAAAGAACAGTGACCTATGGATGGAGTTTTAAAGAGGTATTCTCAACATAAACAATTATGGCATATCCACAAGATATGACATAAATGTGTGACCAGCACCTATATCAAGACTGGTAGTCATCTTTCTTCACTACTCTCCGCCTCAAATCTGTGGCCAGCAGCCACAGCACCAGGCAACACAGGGGCCGAGTGCGGGTGCCAGAGCTGGAAACCGCATCCATCAAACATTTATGGCATATCCTATGGCTATACCCTTTAAGCTCTGGAAATTTTCACGCCCTGTTTGCACATGACAGGCATGTACATCAGCACGCAGAGTCCGAGCAGCTCTGTACTATGGAACCGTAGGTATTCAGTGTGTCGCCAATTCATATGGATTCTGACAGAAAAAAACACCCTCTGTATTTTTAAGTATGAAATCTGAGGTATACGGAGGTACAGAATGGCACCATAGACTTCTATGAGTGCTATATTATGGTTTTGTAAAACTTGGAGGTTGTACTGAGCTATAATATACCATTTTTAAAAGCCCTAAATCGGATATCTTTCCTTGTTGCAAGGCAGCCAGTGGTGGGCCCTTTAATTTTTTATTAAAAATATTTGCAAAGTTGCGTGTCTTTTTAAGATTCATTAGCGCAATATACAAAAAACTTGGTTGCACAAGTGCACATAGCTTTTGAGTTCTGAGTATTGTCCTTAGGCAATGTCCTTGGAGGAGGATGGGGACAAACCCCCACTGGTGAGAGAAAAAAAATGAACATTTCAGGTAAGGCTCTGTTCACATCTGCATTCTGTTTTCTTGTGTTCAGCTCCGTAATTGGAGCAGAACAATGAGAAAAAATGGAAATGCTCGATACGTTGCATGATGGAAACCAGTGACGCCCGCCGGAACCCATTAACATTCCTTCGGGTTTCTGTTATGGTTTTCGTCATTTAGCCAGACAAAAATACGCTGCATGCTGCACTATTTTGTCCAGCAGAAATTATGGAATCTGCGACCGAGACCCCTAACGGAGCCCCCGATGCAGGTGTTTACAGATTCTAAGTAAAAGTTTTTTTGGAAAAAAGAAGAAATGATCCGAGCTCGGGCAACAACCCGTTACTACTCTTCACCTTGAGACTGCGTCTCTCTTTCATTTTTAATCCTATTTGCTAATAAAAGTGGGAATAGTATTTCCTTTTTAACTTTAGACAGCGCTGGATCATTTCTTCTTTTTTCCTACATTGCTCACCGCTGGCCGTCGCGGGGATCCGAGCGAAGTGTCTGGAGACGCAAAAACCAGTGAGCTGGAGGTTTCCTCCCTTCTTTACTTTACTTAAAAGTTTTTTTGTTTTGTAAGTAAATATAATAAATGGACTGTGTCATACTTGTTGCACCTTAAACTGTACTGCCAAAGACGTATATACTATGCTTTAAATTCTCAAGGGGACTAAATCTTTTTTATGAAGATCTAAAAAATGTCTAGAAAGGCATTCTATCACGCCTGTGGAGTATGTGGATCCACTAGGCCGCTCCGCCGTAGCGGAGTAGCAGCTGGCCAAACAACAGTCAATAACAGTCTCTGGGGTAAGAGTACCTGGGAAGATGATCTGGCAGATACTCGGAGAAGTAGACACGTGGTGTAGCAGACACTTGGCACAGATGATGCTTGGCATGGCAGATAACACTGGACGTGGCAGATGACACTAGACATGGCGGATGAAACTGGACATGGAAGATGACACTGGACGCGGCAGATGATACTGGACGTGGCGGTTGACATGGAACGTGGCAGATGAAACAACTCAACTCCAACACTAGATACAGCTCAGGAACACAATTACCGGAATACAGGATGCAGAAAGCAGGATACGGGAACACTGGGATCAGGATACAACTAAGGGACCATTTGCTTAGACTAACATGGGAATACAACAAAGGAAAGGAGTGGAAAGGCAGAGCCCTTTATATTGTCCAGGATGTAAGGGGATAGGTTAGGGAACACTTTTTTTGTGCACCCTTTAAGGCCGGGGACGAGCGCATGCGCGCACCCTAGAGGCAGGAGAAGCAGAGTGCAGCCACATCTGTTGGCGTCTCCTGGGAGGGCGATGCCGACAAGCCTTCAGTGTCCCTCAGTTGCGGCTGCAGTGAGTACAGCGTGCCAGCGGTCAGTGACCACGGACTCAACACATTCACTGCTGAGAAATGGGACATCAGTGTTACCTTGAACCCTGGCTGAAATTCTTCTTGATAAACTGATCTAAGTTTCGTTCAGTAGAACTGGGGAATCTAGGTCTTGTGGCTGTAATACGGATGTTGAAGTGCAACCATCTGGGAACAGTCTCTACAACTTCTCTTGAAAAGCCTTGACCCAATAGAATATGGTGGTCAACTTCCATCAAGTCTAGTGTAGGCGGTCTAGGTGAGGAGTTGAGAAAGACCTTGCTAGAGAAGACCATACATATCCAGAAGCTGCATGGGACATGTATTAAAGCTGATGTACATGAAGGTTTTGTTGCCTAAAAGAATTGGAAAATAAATTCTTTTTATGGTTGTAAGTAAATGAAGTAGCAAGTATAACACTTTTATTTCTATTGGCAAAAAATTCTTCCCCAGCATTTCTATGCAACTATATCTAATGCAGCGTAACCATAGCGCTATATATTTCCAGATGCTGGATTCACATGGCACTGTTGCAGTGTTTCTAGTAACTACACTTAAAGGGAATGTATCATTAGAAAATGACATATTATTGACATCAGATTTGTATTATAAACATATTTTTACCTTATTGGTGGTGTTTTTTGTTTTATTATGTGACTATCCATCTAAAAAAATAATAATCTTGAAATCTTGCAGTTTTCACTGTAGTTACTAAAGCAGACACAATAGGTTGACACGACCGGTTTTCTGTAGCTCACTTGTCAGTTTTTCTGTATAGACTGAGACACTATGCGCAAAGTCATCTCACTATCATTACAGGTTGAAGGATTGAATGACAGCTCTTTAGTACTGCATTAGGGCTATATAATGCAGGATAGCAACACTATATTCTATGCACACAGATAAAGCTGCTCTTTCACTCCCTGGTCTCTGGGGGAGTTGGCTGTACTTCATCAATTCCTAAATATTATAATAATAAATGTAATTTCTCTGTCAACCGTCATTCATTGCTGCTGCCAGTCCATAAAGCACGCACACCCTGTGTGTCTCTAATATGGCTGCCCCAGGATCCGGCGATACCAATTATGTTTATTTTTTTATTTTTTACATTACTGTAGGGGAAAAATGTGAACAGGGTTTTTTTTTTTACTTTTAATATTTATTTTTATGTAGATTATTAACAAACTTTATTTAACTGGTTTTCACTTTACTTCTTTTTTCACTTGAACCAGTGATCGTTTGATTGCTGGTACAATACACTGCAATACCTATGTATTGCAGTGTAATGTAATTTATTACCAGCTCCTATTAAGCTCTGCCTCTGGCAGGACTTAATAAGAGCAGAAAGATGGCAAACCTGGGGAACTTCATTAGGCCGCAAGCTACTTGACAACCATTGACACCCTGCAATCTCATTGCGGGAGGGTCTATGGAGTGATCGAGTGGGCTACCCCTCTCTTTCCAATGGCTTAGATGCCATGGTGGCTATTGACCATCTAAGTGGCATCTAAGTAGAGAAACAGCTATAATCGGAGTTATCGCCGATCCTGGCTATTACAGTAAAGTTTTGGTTGTAACATACAGCCAACACCCACTATGCATAGAGCAGGCCCAGCCCCTAAGAATCCATACTCCCCACCCACAACATATAGTTTTGTAAAAAGTCAGTAAGGGGTTAAAATAGTCTCAAAGTGTACCTTTTATTAAAGGGGTTGTCTGGGCAGTTTTGAATACTGATTACCTATCCACAGTTAGGCTGGATTCACACGAGCACATTACGTCCGTAATGGACGGACGTATTTCGGCCGGAAGTCCCGGACCGAACACAGTGCAGGGAGCCGGGCTCCTAGCATCATAGTTATTTACGATGCTAGGAGTCCCTGCCTCTCCGTGGAACTGCTGTCCCGTACTGAAAACATGATTACAGCACGGGACAGTTGTCCGGCAGCGAGGCAGGGAGTCCTAGCATCGTAAATAACTATGATGCTAGGAGCCCGGCTCCCTGCAGTGTGATCGGGACTTGCGGCCGAAATACGTCCGTCCATTACGGATGTAACGTTCTCGTGTGAATCCAGCCTTAAAGGACGAGTGTCACGAAAAAAAATAATTTTAGATCAATTTGCTTTTAGTGTTTTATTAAAAAATGTTTTATTTATTTGTGTGTTTGTGTTTTACTTTTTTTATTTTTTAACTTTTTCTTGTCTATGGGGGCTGCCATTTTTTTTTCCATCTCTGTTTGTGTCGATTAACGACACATACAGACATGGAATACGGCACATACAGCCCCATAGTGAATGCGAACGGGGCCCGTTCCATCCACTATGCTGTACGCCGTCTGTGTGGGAACGGCGTATGCGCCGCTCCTACACAGTCCAAATTGAAGGTCTTCGGCCGAGCGACGTCCGGCGCCACTTTCTTGTGTAACGGAAGCCGCGGCCGGACAGTAAGATTACTACTTCCGGTCGCGGCTTCCGGACTGTGTTCTGAAGCAAGCACGAGGAGCGGAGGGAGAAGACGGAGCGGACGGACCGGAGGGAGCGGCGGCGGCAGGAGCAGGTAAGTTAGGTCTGTGTATGTACGTGTTTTAGTGTGTGATTACTACTGTATTTAAACCTACAAAAAATAGCGACACACAGTGTAGGAGGTTTGACCGTTCAATCCCCTCCTTTCTCCTGGCACTAGCCAGGATAAAGGTGGGGGGATTCTGTGAGCTCACTAGAGCGAGTGTGTATTCTCAAATTTTGCAGCATAAAGAAATGTGGTTGCTTTACCACATGCCAATGCTGCAATTTTGGGAATTGCTCCATCTAGTGACCAGCACTGGGAAATGTTATAAATTAGAATCTAATTTATAATATTTCCTGACTCGTGAAAAAATTAAAAATATTAGAACAATGTTTAATCATTTATACACTAACTGTTTAACTAAAAAAAAAAAATAAATGTTTCTAGCGACACATTCCCTTTAAGGTCATCAGCATATGATCAGTGGGTATCCGACACCTAGACCCTGAACAATCAGCTGGTCCGGCTGCCTACGGTCTCCCGGGTGTTATGCAGTGGCCAGTGTCGGAAGCAGATGACTCCGTACACTGCATAGCGGTCATGCTGCAGTAGGGCAACTCTGCTCCTATTCACTTGAGTAGGAACAGCGCTGCAGTACGGCAGGACGGCCGCTATACTGTGACCGGAGCCATCTTGTTCCGGCACAGACATTTGGTGCCCGGAGGCAGCTGGATCAGCTGATCGGTGCGGGATCCGGGTGTCGGACCCCCACCGATCATATACTGATGACCCATCTTGTGGATAGGTCATCAGTATGAAGAACCGTCCTGTGCCCAGACAACCCCTTTAAGCAGTGGCGTAACTACCACTGTAGCAGCCATAGCGGCTACTACGGGGCCCACAGCATGAGGGGGCCCGTGCCGCCCACCAGCCCCCCATGCCCGGTGGCGCCGCTAGCACCCGCTATGGCTGCTACAGCAGTAGCGATGCCACATTCAATTCCTAAGGACGCAGATACTATTGAACACTATTTAAAGAGGCTCTGTCACCAGATTTTGCAACCCCTATCTGCTATTGCAGCAGATAGGCGCTGCAATGTAGATTACAGTAACGTTTTTATTTTTAAAAAACAAGCATTTTTGGCCAAGTTATGACCATTTTTGTATTTATGCAAATGAGACTTGCAAAAGTACAACTGGGCGTGTTGAAAAGTAAAAGTCCAAGTGGGCGTGTATTATGTGCGTACATCGGGGCGTGTTTACTACTTTTACTAGCTGGGCGTTCTGATGAGAAGTATCATCCACTTCTCTTCAGAACGCCCGGCTTCTGGCAGTGCAGATCTGTGACGTCACTCACAGGTCCTGCATCGTGTCGGCCACATCGGCACCAGAGGCTACAGTTGATTCTGCAGCAGCATCAGCGTTTGCAGGTAAGTAGCTACATCGATTTACCTGCAAACGCCGATGCTGCTGCAGAATCATCTGTAGCCTCTGGTGCCGGCTCGTCTGACACGATGCAGGACCTGGGGAAGTGATGTCACAGCGTGATCTCTCGAGAACACGGCTGTGTCTGCACTGCCAGAAGCTGGGCGTTCTGAAGAGAAGTGGATGATACTTCTCGTCAGAAAGCCCAGCTAGTAAAAGTAGTAAACACGCCCCGATGTACGCACATAATACACGCCCAGTTGTACTTTTACTTTTCAACACGCCCAGTTGTACTTTTGCAAGCCTCATTTGCATAAATACAAAAATGGTCATAACTTGGCCAAAAATGCTTGTTTTTTAAAAATAAAAACGTTACTGTAATCTACATTGCAGCGCCGATCTGCTGCAATAGCAGATAGGGGTTGCAAAATCTGGTGACAGAGCCTCTTTAAGAGGTAAACTCAAGGACTCCTTAGGTCGATTTGCAAAAATAGATTTATTAGTGTAAGGCAATAACTGTAACGTTTCGGCCACAATCTGGCCTTTGTCAAACTCTATTGCCGCTGGTCAATAGAAAAAAAGTTTTAGCTTGTGAGTGAATGAGGTAACTAGTACCATGGGTATGCGTATCTCTGGACGGGGTGGGAGCCCTACCCAAAGCACCCAGAAAAAATGCAGAGTGCCACAGATTTTGATCATTACTATTGAACACTATGACAGAGCAGGGAGGTATCTCGCTTCTCTCCATTGGATACAAGCCAGCGTGATGAAGTCACTGGATCACGCCGGTCTACGCAAGGATCCCGTCCGCATTGAGGAGGCTTGAAGGGATTTGTGTTTTGCACCAAGTATACGGCATTGACACAGATCCATGATATGCCCATGTAAATAAAACCTTACAGTTCTGCCCCCGAGGATGCATGTCGGGAACTATGACTATCAGACATGTGGTCTATGATTGTCTACTTATATCTTACCCATGGACCTTGGGTATGACCATTGGGAGGTAACTACGTATCCAATACTGAATTGTAATAGAGACTATAATAAAAAAGTTAGAACCACATTATATGCATCGTGGCTATCTCCTTCCAGAAACTAATTGTAGGGGTCTTATTCACAGCATTCTTACGTCATACATCTGACTTGCACATTTAAGTGAATAAATCTCAAATCCACACAATATTTTTTTTTTCCGCTGCTTGTGCAACCCAATTCAAATGTATTACACTGTACTTTATTGCAGATTTTTAGTGCAGAATCCACAGTAAAAATCCAGAACTCCTGGAAAAGCAGGAAAATCTCTCAGGTGCCTGGCGTCCTTTATACTTACCTTTCCCGTTCCTGCAGTTCTCTTCCCTCCTGGGCACCGCAGCAGACAACGCCGTGAAGGAGACTGCAGGAATGCGAACAGGTGAGTATCTTCCAGTCTGGTCCGTGGTCTGTATTACTTTAGGGGGTCTGTATTTAGGGAGTCTGTACTGGGTTTTGTATTAAGGGGGTCTGGCCTGAGTCTGTATTTATTTAGGGGGTCCGCTTTGGTGTCCGCGTTTAGAGGTCTGGTCTGGGGTCGGCATTTATTTAGGGGATCTGGTCTGTGGTCTGTATTTATTTATGGGGTTTGGTCTGGGGTCTATATTTATTTAGGGACTCTGGGGCCTGTATTAGTTTAGGGGTTTGGTTTACGATCTGTATTAGTTTAGGGGGTCTGGTCTGGAGTCTGTCTTTGTTTAGTGCAGTCCGGTCTAGGACGGAATAGTTTACGGCGTCTGGTGCCTATATTCAATTTGGGGCGTAATAAAGGGGGTCAGATGTAATATTTGTGGTTTAAATGCATTAGGTTGGGGGGGGGGTGTTCCATATAAATGAGCGGGGCATAAGGTAAAAAAATGTGGCGCTTCATACGCCGCTTTTCATAACCTCCCTGATTGTCTTTCTCAAAAGTTAAATTAACAAGGCTTTCCTTAATACTGACAAGATCTTAAACCGGATGAGACTGAGACTTTTAACCAGTGCATGTAATAAAAAATTCATGTGTCTGTGTTTGTTTGTTTGTTTGTTTGTTTGTTATTTTGCTATTGTAGCTTGTGCAGGTTATTATAATTATAATTATTAGTATTTTACAGCTCACAATAAATGCTGCTTATGTCCTTATATTAATATAGTCACCTATAGACATATAATATTTGATTTATTGGGGGTTACGGATTGTGGACCCCTCTGATTATATGCCTACAGCTTATTTTATAGATATTTAGTAATATTCTAGAGCAGAAAAAATACATATATAATAGAATCTTCTATGTCGTGCTCACTTTCAGGCAGAAAAATCAGTCTAATCATCCAGTAACGAAAAACCACTCAAAAGGGAGAAATATGCAGCAGTTAAATACATTATGGTAAACGATCCTGTGTTCAACCATGGGATGGCAGCATATTCGTCTGTGCACACTTTTCACAAGACGTGGCTTCCTATCTTGCCTCATGAAAAGTTCCAATCGGCCTGCGCGGCAGCCTACATACTGAGCATGCGCACTTTGTACGGCCTTTTCCCAGTTCTCCAGCGCCGTAACCAGCGCTGTGACTCTCCGGTCCTAGCCTTGACGGGACAAAATCCGGCGAAATGGTCAGTAAACCGGCTCGATACCACCGGCAACCAATGTCTAAGTTTCCTCTGCTGTATGCTCGGTGGTTAGGAGCCAGTGGGCCGGTGTTTCGGGCGAGGATGGCAGTAGATTGTAATAGTGTCTGATCGGCTTCCAGCGTGGCCCAATGGCTGCTGCCGTGTCAGGCCGGCCTGGCTTCCTGCTGCTGCCCCGGCACTTGTGACCAGTGTTCTCTGTCTGCTCGTGCTTTATTATGTGAGGCGGTGAATTGTCTCCATTATAATGTATATTGGTTTATATACAGTGATCTTGTCACTGCTGATCAGTACGTGTAATATTAATGTGTATGTGTATATATATATCCTACAGATCTAGTAACCCTGGTTAATGTGTTGTGTTCTTACTATATTTATTTTATGTATGAGGCCTAGATTGATTTCCTGTCTAACTTCCCTTGCATTAAAGGTTGTGAATCTGGGGTCACTAATCTGTCCTGCGATTTACGATCTGTGCTTTACGTTTTGCAAGATGTCACATGACATTTAAGACCATCTACCATAGCTTCACTACAACAGGCCCTTCATCTGCAGGTTGTGGTGTATCCCTTTAAGTGTTGATCATCGCCCTTATTGGTAGTAAAACAAAAGGGCCCCAATAAATGACAGTCTCAAATATTAGGACTGAGATGCTGATGGGGCCTTATTCAGGGTCACCTACTGATACTCATTCTGTCCCTGGTGTCTTATATTGCGTAGCTGTTTTTATAGCGCTGTTTTACCCTAGTCTGTGCTTTAATGATTCCTGTTAATGTAATTTGCCCATTCTACTCTTAGGGGTTCGTGAAAGTGGTGAAGAACAAGGCTTATTTCAAGCGCTACCAGGTCAAGTTCCGCAGAAGGAGAGGTGAGCGGTCCTGAGACTACTGAGTGTTTCCAACATAAGGAGTCGCTGATGTAACTTTCTTTTTTCTTTCTTTTTTTAGAGGGCAAGACTGACTATTTTGCCCGTAAGAGACTGGTCGTCCAGGACAAGAACAAGTACAATACCCCTAAATACAGGATGATTGTGCGTGTCACCAACAGAGATATCATCTGCCAGGTACATAGCCCTTTTACTGGTTGATATGTCCCTGTGGCTTGGAAAAGTAAGGGGGTGTTCAGAGTATTTTGATAGATACCGCGTAGGAAATGGCGCCAAAAAAATGCCCAAAAGTTCCTCCCATTGATTTCAATGGGAGGCGGAGGTGTTTTTTCCCTGAGTGGTAAAAACCGATTGTGGGGAAAAAAGTGACATGCCCTATTTTTCGCGGCCGAAAAACCTGGCAAACGGTTTGCAGGCAGGTCAAAATTCCTGAAGGAATTAAGGCAGACTTTTCCGCCTGCGAAAAAAGTGTGAACAGGGCCTAAGGTGTACAAGCTGTGGCATGGCGTGCTGTTCCTTGGCTGCAGGACTTTTCTCCAATGAGAGATCCTGAGTTACTGGGAACCGAGAACTATTTAAAAGCTTTGACAGATTGGCTAAGGACGTGTTCTTGTTTCCATCTAGGCTGGCCATATATGCCAACTCAGTCTGATAATTAGCCAATGAATATTGCACTTGGGCAGATGTTTAAAGAGTTACTGACATGTCACTATTTCATAAAACTATTGACATGTCAGATGTATTGATCGGTGGTGGTCTGGGTGCTGACGCCCCCTCCCTGTGATCACTGAGGCGAAGGGGCAGAAGCTCTCAGCCAAGCAGTCCCTCTTCAGCTGTTATGAAAGAGCAATATTCTATTACAGGGGTTGTCTAAACTGGGAGCTTCAGCATAGAATAAAGCCATCCTGGTGATCAACTGATACAATTTCAGCTCTTCTAACCTTCAACAATCAACTTATCACCCGGGGTTATTAACCCCTTCCCGCTCCTTGACGTACTATTACGTCATGGCAGCTCTATCGTTCGCGCTCCATGCCGTAATAGTACGTCTTGCAGTTAGAACAGCGGTGCGCGCGCCCGGCGCGTTCATGCGCTGTGATAGCTGCTGTTTCTGACAGCAGGCTATCACGGCATAATGGGACGGGACCATTTACTATGGTCCCGCCTCGCCGATCGCCGCTATTGGCTAGTCAGTGAGTAACTAGCCAATAGCAGCGATCGGTCTCATTCAGCACAGCAGTGCTCGAGCCCGGCGTTCCTGAGCTGTGATAGCTGCTGTTTCTGACAGCATGCTATCACAGCATAATGGGCCGGGACCATTTACTATGGTCCCGCCTCGCCGATCGCCGCTATTGGCTAGTCAGTGAGTAACTAGCCAATAGCAGCGATCGGTCTCATTCAGCACAGCAGTGCTCGAGCCCGGCGTTCCTGAGCTGTGATAGCTGCTGTTTCTGACAGCATGCTATCACAGCATAATGGGCCGGGACCATTTACTATGGTCCCGCCTCGCCGATCGCCGCTATTGGCTAGTCAGTGAGTAACTAGCCAATAGCAGCGATCATTCTCGTCACTTCCTCTCTCTGACCTCACATCCTGCTGCAACCGCCCTGAACGCCCTGTTGGAGTTAGCGAGGCGTTGAGATCGGTTGTGAGCAGAGAGTCAGAGAGAAAAGAAGTGAAAAAAAGTGAAAAAAAGTTTCTAAAACAACGTTTTTTTTGCTTCCCACCACCCCATCCACTACCCACTCCTGTTCCCTTCCTCTTTGAGTTCTACCCACGTTTTTGGGTCAGTGATCTCCTATCACTGACCACTTTTCAGTCTTCAGGACCACATTTCTTGGTCCCTGGGGATTTTTTTTTCATTTTTTTCTATATAAAACATAAAACAAAAAAAAAAATATAAAAAGAAAAAAAAGAAACAAAAAAAAATAGTTAGTTTAGCCAATTTTGAAAATTTAACTGGTTAGTTTAGTATTAGGGTTAGTTAGTGTCAGGGAACCGTCAAAAAGCGTAGTTAGGTATAGTGTCAGGGAATTTAGCGTCAGGAATCGGTCACCGTAGATAGGCTTAGCGTTAGGGATCCATCACCGTAGTTAGGTTTAGCGTCAGGGAAGCTCGGAATAATTAGATAGGTTTAGTGTCAGGCACCCGTCACCGTAGTTAGGTTTAGTGTCAGGGAAGCTTGAAATAATCTAGATAGGTTTAGTGTCAGGGAATCGTCGCCGTAGTTAGGTTTAGCGTTAGGGAAGTCCACATAAAATTTAGTTAGGTTTAGTGTTAGGAACCCTCGCCCTAGTTAGCTTTAGTGTCAGGGAAGTCCACTTGCTCTCTAAAAACAAAACACACATTTGTGCTAGTTGTGCTATCCTATTGCTCCCAGTTAGGGATTTATTTTTTTGCAGTATATAAATTTTGTCTTCGCACAACAAGCATGTCCCAACGGACATTTACTGCTGAAGAGGCGTATGCATTTCTGGCCTCCGACACAGACTCGTCGGATGGCGATACAGTATTTTATTTGTCTACCTCCTCATCCAGCGATGAAGAGGAGGGACCCCCTAGGAGACGCCCCAGGACCACCACCATAGTAGAAATCCCTGAGAGAAGTGACCCCACAACAAGTGATACCCCTGAGCGAAGTGACCCCATTTGGACACCCACACCAGACCATTATGAACCCCAAATCCCTGAGTACACGGGCAGCCCAGGCATCAAATTTAACACGGCAGGGTTCAGTGAGATGGACTTTTTCAAGTTCTTCTTCACTGATAACTTTATAGAGCTAATGGTCACCCAGACTAATTTATATGCCCAACAGTATATCACCAAGAACCCCAACTCATTTTATGCCCAATCCCAGAGGTGGACTCCTGTAAACGCAGCAGAGTTGGGCAAGTTCTGGGGACTGCTCTTGAACATGGGGCTTCTAAAAAAGCCATCCATTAGGACCTACTGGAGCACGGACATCCTATACCACACCCCGATGTACCGTATGGCCATGTCCAGGATGCGTTATGAGGCAATACTTCGCTTCCTACATTATGCCGATAATGAGCAGTGCCCACCCCGAGATGACCCCAGTTTTGACCGTTTATATAAACTGAGACCCCTATTAGACCATTTCAGTGCCCGGTTTGCCCAAGCATACACCCCCGAGAAGTGTATTTCCATTGATGAGTCCCTGGTACATTTTAAAGGGAGGCTTCAATTCCGCCAATACCTGCCAAGTAAGAGGGCAAGGTATGGCGTGAAGTTGTATAAGCTGTGCGAGAGTGCATCAGGGTATACATATAAATTCAGGATATATGAAGGGAAGGACAGCAGTATTCAGCCCCCAGAATGCCCCCCCTTACTGGGAATTAACGCAAAAATTGTGTGGGATTTGGTGCACCCACTGCTGGACCAGGGTTACCACCTCTACCTGGATAATTTTTATACCAGCGTCCCGCTCTTCAAGTGCCTCGCTTCCAGAAGGACTGCGGCATGCGGCACTGCTAGAAAAAATCTTAGAGGCCTCCCTAAAACACTGCTTGGGCAAACACTCAGAAGGGGTGAGAGCAGGGCACATTCTAGTAGCAACATATTGTGTGTCAAGTACAAGGACAAGAGAGATGTCCTTGTATTGACAACAATACATGGCCACACCAGTACCCATGTACCTGTACGAGGTACCAGTACAGAGACCCCCAAACCAGATTGCATCCTGGACTACAATAGGTACATGGGAGGGGTGGACTTGTCAGATCAAGTCCTGAAGCCCTACAGCGCTACGCGGAAATCGAGGGTGTGGTATAAGAAGCTGGCCGTGCACATCATACAGATGGCATTGTACAATGCGTACGTGCTACGTCGATGTGCAGGCCAGAGGGGAACTTTCCTGGAATTTCAAGAGGTGGTTATAAAGAACCTAATTTTTGGCGACCAGGAAGGAGGGGCACCCAGTACTTCTGGAAGCGAGGCCACACGCATCGTACCAGGGCAACACTTTCCAGGAGAAGTTCCCCAAACTGGCAAGAAGGGAAAAAGTCAAAAGAGGTGCAAAGTGTGCTATAAGAGGGGGATAAGGAAGGACACAACATACCAATGCGACACGTGTCCCGAAAAACCAGGGCTCTGTATGAAAGATTGTTTTAAAATTTACCATACATCCATTGATTTTTAATTTACCCTGATGCACTCCGCACAGCTTATCCCCCTCATCTTTCCCTTTTGAGCCCTGCCATGTGCCCAAGCAGCAAATAACAGCCACATGTAGGGTATTGCCGTACCCGGGAGAACCCACATTACAATTTATGGGGTGTATGTCTCCGGTGGCACATGCTGGGCACAATATATCGGACACTGAAATGGCATATATGTATAGGAAATTGCAAATCTCACTTTGCACCATCTACTGCGCATTACCTTTTACACAATAACTGTTGGGTCAAAATGCTCACTACACTCTAGATGAATGTCTTAAGGGGTGTAGTTTTTAAAATGGGGTCACTTCTCGGGGGTTTCAACTGTACTGGTACCTCAGGGGTTCTGCCTACATGACTTAGCACCAGAAAAGCTCCAGTAGGCTAAATGGTGGTCCTTCCCTTCTGAGCCCTGTCGTGTGCCCAGGCAGCTAATAACAGCCACATGTAGGGTATTGCCGTACCCGGGAGAACCCACATTACAATTTATGGGGTGTATGTCTCCAGTGGCACATGCTGGGCACAATATATCAGACACTGAAATGGCATATATGCATAGGAAATTGCAAATCTCACTTTGCACCATCTGCTGCGCATTACCTTTTACACAATAACTGTGGGGTCAAAATGCTCACTACACCACTAGATGAATGTCTTAAGGGGTGTAGTTTTTAAAATGGGGTCACTTCTCGGGGGTTTCAACTGTACTGGTACCTCAGGGGTTCTGCCTACATGACTTAGCACCAGAAAAGCTCCAGTAGGCTAAATGGTGGTCCTTCCCTTCTGAGCCCTGTCGTGTGCCCAGGCAGCTAATAACAGCCACATGTAGGGTATTGCCGTACCCGGGAGAACCCACATTACAATTTATGGGGTGTATGTCTCCAGTGGCACATGCTGGGCACAATATATCAGACACTGAAATGGCATATATGCATAGGAAATTGCAAATCTCACTTTGCACCATCTGCTGCGCATTACCTTTTACACAATAACTGTGGGGTCAAAATGCTCACTACACCACTAGATGAATGTCTTAAGGGGTGTAGTTTTTAAAATGGGGTCACTTCTCGGGGGTTTCAACTGTACTGGTACCTCAGGGGTTCTGCCTACATGACTTAGCACCAGAAAAGCTCCAGTAGGCCAAATGGTGGTCCTTCCCTTCTGAGCCCTGTCGTGTGCCCAGGCAGCTAATAACAGCCACATGTAGGGTATTGCCGTACCCGGGAGAACCCACATTACAATTTATGGGGTGTATGTCTCCAGTGGCACATGCTGGGCACAATATATCAGACACTGAAATGGCATATATGCATAGGAAATTGCAAATCTCACTTTGCACCATCTGCTGCGCATTACCTTTTACACAATAACTGTGGGGTCAAAATGCTCACTACACCACTAGATGAATGTCTTAAGGGGTGTAGTTTTTAAAATGGGGTCACTTCTCGGGGGTTTCAACTGTACTGGTACCTCAGGGGTTCTGCCTACATGACTTAGCACCAGAAAAGCTCCAGTAGGCTAAATGGTGGTCCTTCCCTTCTGAGCCCTGTCGTGTGCCCAGGCAGCTAATAACAGCCACATGTAGGGTATTGCCGTACCCGGGAGAACCCACATTACAATTTATGGGGTGTATGTCTCCAGTGGCACATGCTGGGCACAATATATCAGACACTGAAATGGCATATATGCATAGGAAATTGCAAATCTCACTTTGCACCATCTGCTGCGCATTACCTTTTACACAATAACTGTGGGGTCAAAATGCTCACTACACCACTAGATGAATGTCTTAAGGGGTGTAGTTTTTAAAATGGGGTCACTTCTCGGGGGTTTCAACTGTACTGGTACCTCAGGGGTTCTGCCTACATGACTTAGCACCAGAAAAGCTCCAGTAGGCCAAATGGTGGTCCTTCCCTTCTGAGCCCTGTCGTGTGCCCAGGCAGCTAATAACAGCCACATGTAGGGTATTGCCGTACCCGGGAGAACCCACATTACAATTTATGGGGTGTATGTCTCCAGTGGCACATGCTGGGCACAATATATCAGACACTGAAATGGCATATATGCATAGGAAATTGCAAATCTCACTTTGCACCATCTGCTGCGCATTACCTTTTACACAATAACTGTGGGGTCAAAATGCTCACTACACCACTAGATGAATGTCTTAAGGGGTGTAGTTTTTAAAATGGGGTCACTTCTCGGGGGTTTCAACTGTACTGGTACCTCAGGGGTTCTGCCTACATGACTTAGCACCAGAAAAGCTCCAGTAGGCCAAATGGTGGTCCTTCCCTTCTGAGCCCTGTCGTGTGCCCAGGCAGCTAATAACAGCCACATGTAGGGTATTGCCGTACCCGGGAGAACCCACATTACAATTTATGGGGTGTATGTCTCCAGTGGCACATGCTGGGCACAATATATCAGACACTGAAATGGCATATATGCATAGGAAATTGCAAATCTCACTTTGCACCATCTGCTGCGCATTACCTTTTACACAATAACTGTGGGGTCAAAATGCTCACTACACCACTAGATGAATGTCTTAAGGGGTGTAGTTTTTAAAATGGGGTCACTTCTCGGGGGTTTCAACTGTACTGGTACCTCAGGGGTTCTGCCTACATGACTTAGCACCAGAAAAGCTCCAGTAGGCCAAATGGTGGTCCTTCCCTTCTGAGCCCTGTCGTGTGCCCAGGCAGCTAATAACAGCCACATGTAGGGTATTGCCGTACCCGGGAGAACCCACATTACAATTTATGGGGTGTATGTCTCCAGTGGCACATGCTGGGCACAATATATCAGACACTGAAATGGCATATATGCATAGGAAATTGCAAATCTCACTTTGCACCATCTGCTGCGCATTACCTTTTACACAATAACTGTGGGGTCAAAATGCTCACTACACCACTAGATGAATGTCTTAAGGGGTGTAGTTTTTAAAATGGGGTCACTTCTCGGGGGTTTCAACTGTACTGGTACCTCAGGGGTTCTGCCTACATGACTTAGCACCAGAAAAGCTCCAGTAGGCTAAATGGTGGTCCTTCCCTTCTGAGCCCTGTCGTGTGCCCAGGCAGCTAATAACAGCCACATGTAGGGTATTGCCGTACCCGGGAGAACCCACATTACAATTTATGGGGTGTATGTCTCCAGTGGCACATGCTGGGCACAATATATCAGACACTGAAATGGCATATATGCATAGGAAATTGCAAATCTCACTTTGCACCATCTGCTGCGCATTACCTTTTACACAATAACTGTGGGGTCAAAATGCTCACTACACCACTAGATGAATGTCTTAAGGGGTGTAGTTTTTAAAATGGGGTCACTTCTCGGGGGTTTCAACTGTACTGGTACCTCAGGGGTTCTGCCTACATGACTTAGCACCAGAAAAGCTCCAGTAGGCTAAATGGTGGTCCTTCCCTTCTGAGCCCTGTCGTGTGCCCAGGCAGCTAATAACAGCCACATGTAGGGTATTGCCGTACCCGGGAGAACCCACATTACAATTTATGGGGTGTATGTCTCCAGTGGCACATGCTGGGCACAATATATCAGACACTGAAATGGCATATATGCATAGGAAATTGCAAATCTCACTTTGCACCATCTGCTGCGCATTACCTTTTACACAATAACTGTGGGGTCAAAATGCTCACTACACCACTAGATGAATGTCTTAAGGGGTGTAGTTTTTAAAATGGGGTCACTTCTCGGGGGTTTTAACTGTACTGGTACCTCAGGGGCTTCTGCATACATGACTTAGCACAAGAAAAGCTCCAGTAGGCCAAATGGTGGTCCTTTCCTTCTGAGTCCTGCCATGGGCCCAAACATCAGTTTATCACCACAAATGGGGTATTGCCGCACTCAGGACAAATTGGGCAACAAAATGGGGTGTTTTATTCCTTGTGAAAATAAGAAATTTTGAACAAAAATTACATCTTAATGGAAAAAAATATCATTTTTTTAATTCACAGCCCAATTCAAATAGGTGCTGTGAAAAAACGGTGTGGTCAAAATGATAACAACAACCATAAATGAATTCCTTGAGGGGTCTAGTTTCCAAAATGGGGTCACTTCTGGTGGGTTTCCATTGCTTTCATACCTCAACACCTCTTCAAACCTGGCATGCTGCCTAAAATATATTCTAATAAAAAAGAGGCCTCAAAATGCACTAGGTGCTCCTTTGTTTCTGAGGCTTGTGTTTTATTCCACGAGCGCACTAGAGCCACATGTGGGACATTTCTAAAAACTGAAGAATCTGGACAATACATATTTAGTAGTGTTTCTCTGGTAAAATCTTCTGTGTTACAGAAAAAAATGGAATAATATTGAAATTCAGCAAGAAAAATGAAATTTGCAAATTTCACCTCCACATTGCTTTAATTCCTGTGAAATGCCTGAAGGGTTAAAAAACTTTCTAAATGCTGTTTTGAATACTTTGAGGGGTCTAGTTTTTAAAATGGGGTGTTTTATGGGGGTTTCTAATACATAGGCCCCTCAAAGCCACTTCAGAACTCAAGAGGTACCTTAAAAAAAAGGCTTTTGAAATTTTCTTAAAAATATGAGAAATTGCTGTTTATGTTCTAAGCCTTGTAACGTCCAAGAAAAATAAAAGAATGTTAAAAAAACGATGCCAATCTAAAGTAGACATATGGGAAATGTGAACTAGTAACTATTTTGGGTGGTATAACCGTCTGTTTTACAAGCAGATGCATTTAAATTCTGAAAAATGCAATTTTTTCAAAATTTTCTCTAAATTTTGCAATTTTTCACCAATAAACACTGAATATATCGACCAAATTTTACCACGAACATGAAGCCCAAAGTGTCACGAGAAAACAATCTCAGAATCGCTTGGATAGGTTTAAGCATTCCGACGTTATTACCACATAAAGTGAAATATGTCAGATTTGAAAAATGGGCTCTGAGCCTTAAGGCCCAAACTAGGCTGCGTCCTTAAGGGGTTAAAGGTGATACCACAGACCTTAATGGCAAATCCACCGGATATCTGATGTCAGATAGGCGTGGGTCCTAACTCTGGAACCCGCACCGAATGGGGTTACCCCACCCTGTAAAGCAGCAGCTGTCTGCCACATCCAGGTGGGGCCTAGGTGCACTACAGGACGTGATTCTGGAAACCGCTGCGCTACTCCCATTTACTTCTGAGATCCACGGAAACGGTGTAACCCAGCGACCTCAGTGGTTTTAGGAATCCTGTCCTATTGTGCAGTTATGCCCCACCTGGCTGCCACGGCCACTTTACCAGGTGTCAGGAGGCCCCTGTTCGGGTGATATTAGACATTGTGGCATAACCTGTGGATATGCCATAAATGTCTGGTGACACAACCTTATTAAATGGCCCTTTGAGTGGCAATGAGCTCTCTAGTGGTTGCTATTAATGGGGTTTTCCCATCAAGACAGCAAAGTGGTGGTAAATAAAAATCCTCACGCTGCTGCTAGTATGAGCAGGTCTTTCCTTCTGAAAGATATTTTGGTAATGCCACTTTACAGAAAACAATTATTTGCCACGTGTTGGACAAGACTCGCAGCTGTACGGACAAAAGATCTAGTTTGGGGTATATGCACACATGGCTGTTTCACAGAACTGTATTGTTTTGTAGACCTTGCATGGGCATTTAGTGTGGTTTTTGCCCTTAGGTAGTTGGCTGCTTGTGAATAGCACTTGTTAATCAGCGGGTTTTGCGCCAGCGTGCAGCCAGATCTTTTGTCTGAGTGGGGAGCTGCTACAGCTTCATCCCGGGGTTCAGAGCTCAAAAGGATGAGCTCTGCCAGCTTGTGTTCTGACATGATATCCTGTAAACTTGGAATGCGCCTAGGTAGTCGGGCATATGTTGGGCGTGGCCATGCTAGTCGTCTACAGGATTATAATCTGCTGGAACTATAAAACTAAATTGTAATGTGTCTTTGAACTTGTCTGTTTCTTTTCATGTCTTCATTCTGCTTTTTTCCTCATTTACAGATTGCCTATGCCAAGATTGAAGGAGATACAATTGTCTGTGCAGCATATAGCCACGAGCTTCCTAAGTATGGTGTGAAGGTTGGACTGACAAACTATGCTGCAGCTTATTGCACGGGACTGCTGATGGCCCGCAGGGTACGTCACACTGAAGAATAGGATAAGGCGGTTTTAGAGCTGGCTGTGTCCCTCCCTGCGGAGGCGCAACAGCAAGAAGTAACGCTCTGCTATTGCGTCCTCGTGCTGTCGAGCGGTGTCACTTCAGAGGCAACATGCTGGATTACCATATTCCTATAAAGAGAGGAAGCATTAGGGTTGAGGTTGGATTAATGGGTTAAAAGGTTTTTTGTTTCCTATTCCTATACTTGCTCCATTTTACTAAATACTTTGTTGGATAATGTGAGCGAAGGACTGAATGCCGTCAGTTTAATGACTAGTGAGCAGTGATGTTGGGTCTATACTGACCTGATGGATGACTCAGTCATGTTACAATGAATAGGCTGTAGTGAAATTGCATCCAGTATAATGTATTGTCACTTTGCTTCCCCAGTTTCTAGCGTTTGGTTGCGGTCCCTTTGGATGCGTCCAACAAGTAATTTTGCTCTGGAGGGTTAATTGGAAAAATGTGGCTTAGTCTTGACACTTTGTTTGTTTTTGTTATTCCACTGTCCACCAGGAGTGTTTTTCTAACAAAGTAGTAACCTGTGTACTAATGACATCTACCTCTACTCTAGCTTCTGAACAAGTTTGGCTTGGACAAAGTCTACGAAGGCCAAGTGGAAGTTACTGGTGATGAGTATAATGTGGAAAGCATTGATGGACAACCTGGCGCCTTCACCTGTTACCTGGATGCCGGTCTGACCAGAACCACCACTGGAAACCGAGTCTTTGGCTCTCTGAAGGGAGCGGTTGATGGTGGCCTCTCTATTCCCCACAGGTAGGCGGTGCAATACTCTTAAAGCAGGCTACACAGCATCGTATGGCCATGTGCGTAGCTGGAAAATCATGGCATGACCGGGATGTGCCCTCCATGTTCCCATCAGCAACAAGGATATGGGCAACCATTCAGACTGCAGTCGTCCTGCACTTTTCGATGTAACTTGTGTCCAACCAAAAGTTTTGACTTTTATGAAAAGATTTCACTCTTTGACTCTGCGGCATAGGTTGCCATTTGAATCTTAGCGTGACCGTAAGGGTCTGTTCACATGTGGGTTGTATTGTAAAAATGAACATGCAGCAAAATGGCATGTATGAGCATACCCTTACTCTAGAGCCCTGCAATTAGATCCTGATGCTGGTTCACAATCTCAATACAGTTCACTGATGATTTACCAGATGTGCAGGACTTCCTATGGAGTTCAGACACTGACTAGAATTTGACACAAATATCCTTAGACTTTTTTTTTTTTTTTTTTTTGAATGCATGTGTGGAGTGATTGTTCTCAAATGTTAATCCCTTAAGGGTATGTTCACACGCTTACTAAAAAACGTCTGAAAATAGAGCTGGTTTCAAGAGAAAACATCTCCTGATTTTCAGACGTTTTTTTATTCAGTCGCTTTTTTTGCTTCGTTTTTTTTACGGCCGTTTTTTAAGCGGTTTTTCTATAGTCCATGGAAAACGTCTCAAGAAGTGACATGCACTTTTTCGCTGGCGTTTTTTTTTTACGTGGCTGTTTTTAAAAGCTGCTGCGTAAAAATACGCCCTGTTGGAACAAAAAAAATACGCCCTGATCTGCTTCCGACTTTTCAGCCGTATTTCGGGACGTTTTGCTGAAAATGTCCCGGGTGAACATACCCTAAAGGCTTAATCCCATCTGACGTTACATTCAAAGCACATCCTGTGGAAATGTCCGTGTCCCAGATCTAGGACCCACACCTATGTTAACAGGGGTCACCTTACCTTCATCCTGCCTGCTGAGGTGGAAATTGCATCCAGATACAAAATGAATCTAGGTGTCCCTGCATGTGCACATTTCTACTATGGTCTGAGAGTTAAAGGGGTTGTCTGGGCACAGGGTGTTTTTTCATATTTGACCTATCGACTTCTAAGCTCTGCACCGGTCAGCTGTTCTGCTGCCCGGAGGCAGCTGGATGTTATGCAGTGGTCTGTGTCGGAAGCAGATGGCTCCGTACACTGTATAGCGGCCGTGCTGCAACTCTGCGCCTATTTACTTAAATAGCATAGCTGCATTACTGCAACACCGCCGCTATTCAGTGACCAAAGCATCCTGCTTTTGGCACAGACAACCAGTTCCTGGAAGCAGTTGGAGTCGGACCCCCCTCCGATCATGTGCTGATGACCTATCCTGTGGATAGGTAATCAATATTAAAAACCACCCTGTACCTGGACAACCCCTTTAGGGGAACAGCAGAGCAAGCTTTCATAACCTAGTTGACGTTCCCACAAGCTTCTACCTGCAGCGATCAGACCCTTATGGTATATCCTGTAGAAATTCCACAATTGTCTTAGTTGGGAGTAACCCTTTACTTTCACTTTATCTTGGTTTGCAAAATTGCTCAGTTACTGTATACTTTTTTTGTAACCTCTGAACGGTTTAGTCTGTATTAATAACCTGATTTGAGGCATGAAGAGATTTAAACAATCACGTTTTCTGGTTTAAAAATTACTGTAATCTCAGATAGGATAGCTTTACCAGAAACTGAAGTGCCTGAATCCAGGGCAGGGTCACTTGGCAATTTGTAATATTCCTAAAATCACTGGCTTTCTCCTACAGCTTGTATTTATGAGCTGTGGCTATGCCACTCCTGCTGATTGACCGCTCTTTCCCCATACTGTGTAAACTAGCCAAGGAGGCCGTCACCAGTTTCACAATTTCCTATCTCCTACCTAAAAGGCGCTGTGTTGTAGATAACAAAATAATTTTATTTATTTTTTTAATACGACAAACCGTAGTGACAAAGTTATGGGCATTTTAACATTTATGCAAGTTTTTTTGTAAAAGCCCAACTGGGTGTTTTTTTACTTAAACGAAGTGGGTGTTGTAATAAAGTGTGTGACGCTGACCAATCGGCATCATACACTTCTCGACTTCATGTCCAGCTTTAGTCACCGCAAGATCACGCTGTGACGTCACTTACTTCGGCAGTTCCTAAACCAGCGACGGGAGAATGACTAAACATCGCCTCCTGGCTGGAGGCGATGTCTGATCATTCTCCCAACGCTCCGGTGAAGGAACTACAGGATCTCGTCTTTTCTTTACGACGCCCACTTGGTTAAAGTAAAAAAAAATGCCCAGTTGGGCTATTACAAAAAATTTGCATGCATGTTAAAATGCTCATAACTATCACTAAAACATTTTATTTTTTTTCTAAAAAAACAAGCACAGTAATCTACAACACAGCACTTATTAGATTAGGTAGGAGATGGGGAAGTATGAAACTGGTGACATTCTCTTTAGGGCCAGTTCAGTTTTTTTTTACGCGGAAAACGTGCCAAAAAATGACTGAAAATGCGGAGGTGTTTTACCCGCGAGTGGAAAAACGGTCTCGCGGGGAAAAAAAGCAACATGCCCTATCTTCAGGTGTTTACATCTCTGACCACCCATTGACATCAATGGGAGGCAGAGAAAGCGTATTTCGCTGTGATTTTGGCCGCTGGCGAAACGCGGCTGACATCGTGCAGGCAGATCAAAATCCAGACGTAATTTTTAAGGCAGAATTTTATGCCTGCAAAAAAACAGTGTGAACATACCCTTAAAGGCTCTCACCAGATTAGAAGTGCCCGGTCTCCTACATAATCTGATCGGCGCTGTAATGTAGATAACAGCAGTGGTTTTTATTTTGAAAAACCCATTTTAGATTTGTGCGAATTCGTTTTTTTAATAGACAACTGGGCGTGTTTTTACTTTTTACGAACTGGGTGTTTTAAAGAGAAGTGTCTTGACTCTGACCAATCGGCCTCATACACTTCACATTGTTCCAGCACAGTGTGATTGTGCAGTGAAAGAAGCTGGGCTGGAACAATGAGAAGATAGGGCATTTATAATCTGGTGACAGAGCCTCTTTAAGGACACCTCTCCCCTCCGACCTCTCTGCACAGGTCAGAGCATGCCCTTTCCCCATAAGGGTACAAACACTAGGCAGATACGCCGCATAAGACTACATACGTATCCGCCCTGGAAACTGCAACAAATTCTGCAACAATAAAAAAAAAAAAAAGTTTACTTGCCCTGGCCATAGTCATGGCAACACATCCCTCTTCTGAGCATAGCCTGGCCTCCTGGGATGACTAGTCCGTAACAGCGGTCACATGGGATGAGACCTCCTCCCAGGAGGCTGGGCTGCGCTCATAAGAGGTGCGTGTTCCTAGGGCTGTGGCTGAGGTAAGTATACTTCTTTTTTTTATAAAATACGTAAAAAAAAAAATTGTCGCGGAATCGGTGTTTCCACTGGGACACAACACATAGCTTTTTGTTGCAGGTGTTATCTCCCTATTGAATTTGGTAGGGGGTGGGAAATCCACACAGAACAGTGATTCTACAGCATAAATTGACCTGCTGTGGCTTTAACAGCACCGCAGGTAAATTTATGAATTGTTTCTTTGACTTTTATTTTTATTTCCCACTGTGTGGATGAGATTTATTAAAATCTCACCCACTATGCTGCTACTGTATTAGGATATGTGCACACGACCTCTTTTCAGATGTAATGGAGGCGTTTTACCCCTCGAATTACGCCTGAAAAGACGGCTCCAATACGTCCGCAAACATCTGCACATTGCTTGCAATGGGTCTTACGATGTTCTGTGCAGACGAGCTGTCATTTTATGCGTCACTGTCAAAAGACGGCGCATAAAATTACGCCCGCGGCAAAGAAGTGCTGGACACTTCTTGGGACGTAATTGGAGCAGTTTTTCATTGACTCCAATGAAAACCAGCTCCAATTACGGCCGTAAAAGACGCCGCGAAAAACACGTGCACTTGTAAAAACGTCAAATTCAGGAGCTGTGTTCTCCTGAAAACCGCTCTGTAATTTCAGACGTATTTGGCGTTGTCGTGTGCACATGCCCTTACACTACAGATTTTTCGCAATGAAATCCATTGCAGATAATTTGCATTAATTATTGCAAATACTGAGTGCGTTCCTACCCTCAAAGTTTTCATGGGTTCCCTCCTGTTAACAGGTTACTATGGGCCATGTGGCTGGCGTAAGGCATCTCTAAATGCGGAGCTCGGGCAAGATGGCTCCACCCATTATGTACAAAAAATAAAACTAATCAAAATATAAACGGTTCAGAAAAATGTTCTTTTCATTAGTATAAAATATAGGTGATTTATTCCATTTTTAGAGGGGTTTTCCCATGACATCCACAGGATATGTCAGAGCTCTGGGACCCGCACCTATCAGAACCGGGCCCCCTAGACCCCATTCAGGCGCTCTGTGTTGTGGCTGAACGAGGTGAATTCCGACCATGAAAAAGGTTATATGGCCAGGAGTTACGGAAACTGCGTAGCTCGCACGCTATGCTGCCTCTAACTCGCATTCAGATCTATGAGACTTATGGAAACAGCGATGTTCAGTGAGCTACGCAGTTCTTGTAACTCCCAACCATATAACCAGGAAGTGGCCGGGAGGCAGCAATGTCAGACTAAGCTAGAACCGGATTTAGGGGGCCCGTTCTAGAGATATATGTGGGTCCCATCTGACACTTAGGACATATCATAAATATATCATGGGAAAACCCCTTTAAAAAACTTTTAAAACCTACTATCTACATACCAAATTCAAAAGGTCCTCTGTTTCCTATTGGTTTAGAGGTAATTGGATTATGTTGTGGGATTTGATAAATGTTGGCCTGATTCCAAGAGGTTACTTTGGGGCAGATTTATTTGAACTGTTCTAAATTTAGACCGCTCAAACCCAGAACAGTGTCTAGCGTGCAAAGTGTCAAACAGGTAACAACAAAGCTTTGTGTGCCCTGGCCGTATGTAAACTGTAGTAATAGATGTACCGCTGTACAATAATAACTGGTTTACATAATAAAACATTTTTCCTCCGTAGCACAAAACGATTCCCTGGCTTCGACTCAGAGAGCAAAGAGTTCAACGCTGAAGTCCACCGCAAACACATACTGGGCCAGAACGTGGCGGACTACATGCGCCTCTTGATGGAGGAAGATGAGGAGGCATATAAGAAGCAGTTTTCTCAGTACATAAAGAATGGCATTACAGCTGACCAAGTATGTATAGATCAAATAAGCCATACATAAATGTCTTCTGTGTAGTATAAATGGTGCGCTGCATACAGGTCTCCAACGACAAAACTCGCAACGAGCAACTCCTGCTGATTTAAAGTTTTTGGTCCTTGCGGATAGTGGTGGGTGCCGATACTGCTGCAGTTACCATTATTACCCTAGCCTGTCAGCAATCCATTCCAAAGCTGCAATACATGTGGGTGCTTAACAAAATAAACTCACCATGGCACAACTGAACCCAAACTGGCTGAACGTAGCCAATAAAATGTTACTATTAAACAAGCCATTTAGTATCCTAGTCCATGAATTAGACGCTTGACCTGTGTTTTTGGCTCCGTACTTGATAGTATTTATCCTGCTGTGATACATGTGCTTCATTTGCACTATTCTCTCCTATGTATCGTATTCCTTATAATCTACATGCTACTTTGCACGGTTCAGTCCCATATGATTTTTCAATTAACACAAATGGCGTTGGCCTTGAGATTTTAATATCTAGTGTTACATTTTACTCGCTGGGCGAGTAAAGCTGCGGGTCACGCTTGAACCTTGCTCTAGTTCGAACGGATACAACACAAAGATCCATATATCCCAACTGCATGTTGACGTTGGGATGCATTAACATGTTTGCTTTTTTGGACTGCATTTGCCTGGGACCGACCCACTCTGAAGAGGCAGCGATGACACCAATCACATGATCTCATTTCTGCAGGCCACAGCAGTGCTTCTTCCATTGGGATGAAATGTCCTATAGTTCAGACTGTATTTTCTGCCACAGATTTTGCTGCCAATTCACTTGCAAAGGGAAAATGCATTAAGGGTGGAAATCCTGGTCAGGATTGATATGCTGTGGATTTTAAAATCCTACTGCATGCCCTTTTTTTTTTTTTTTTTCTGGTACTTTTGGATGACCTTTTGAAAACCCCATCCACATTTATTGTACTATAAATTGCTGTGGATTTTAAGTGCTGAAACCACATGGTAAATTTTGTTCTGCCGCATTTGAATTCACCCTGATTCTGAATGGTCCTCAACTCCGTTTCCACATGAGCCTATTTAACTGGCATTTTTTGTAAGATCATCCTTGACTTACTGATTCCACTCTAGTCTCCTGCATCCCCTGGTTGTCCCTCCTTGTGCACATGATTGCTGGCTGAAGTGATCCATCCATAGTGACCTGAAACTCCATTACTATGGATGCTGGCATTGGAACTTTTTTTTTTTAGGTAAACTCTAAATGACTTTCTAAATCCCAGAAAACCCTCTAGAAACAGTTGAATGACTTTGTGCAATTCCTAAATTTTTAAAAATCCTACTACAACTTTTCTTAACAGATGGAAGATATATACAAAAAAGCGCACGCTGGTATCAGGGAGAACCCAGTACACGAAAAGAAGCCAGTTCGAGAAGTCAAAAAGAAGAGGTATGTCTTTCCACTGTGATTGTAATTTATCCTGTTTATCAACTCTGGCATATGTAGTTTATCAGGGGTTAGATGGTGTGCCTTTCGGTTGTTTCTAGAACATCCAATAGACCATAATAGCAAATGCTGCGAATAAGCTTAGCAGTCGCTTCCCTATGTTGCTGAACTCCAGGGCAAATTGGATGACATGAGTCTATATTTATACCCCCTATTAAATGCAGTTGAAGTGAATGGGAGAAGAGGGTACAATACCTGTAAATTAGCCACTAAATGCGTGTTGAAGATTCACAGTGAGCAAGTAGAATTGAAAAGGAAGCCAAGCTCGTATGGGTGCTGCACCCCCTTCAAAACAGCTGGTCGGCAGGGGTCCCGGTAGTCTGACTCCGACCCATCAGCTATTCATGGTCTATCCGGTGTATAGGCAGTCAATTTTTACTGGGTAGAAAACCCCCTTTAACTAAGGGATAATTCAAAGGTTAATTTTTCCCACACCCTCACGGTGCTGTAGGATTTGCAATACTGTTAATACTACAGCATAATATTAATTAAATTTATTTTTTTTTCTATATTTCAGGTGGAATCGCGCCAAAATGTCTCTGGCACAAAAAAGAGACCGCATTGCGCAGAAAAAAGCAAGCTTTCTCCGAGCTCAGGAGAAGATTGTCGACAGTTAAACTGGGCTTCTTGCAGTTTTCTACAAGAGTCTCATGAAAATAAATCTATTCACAACAAATTCAGTCTCCAGTGTGAATTATAAGGTGGGCTTTATCAACCTCCCTATGAGTTTCATGTTGTAAAAAAAGCCACAGAAGGGGGCTTTTTGTGACCAGACAGTTATTTTTTTTTTACGACAGAGATTTGGCATAAGCTATAGCAGAATTCTACACCGTACCTGGCCCCATTGCGTGCCCCCTCAAGACTTGACCATTAAAGTATGCTCATCTCACAATCTATCGTCTCCACTTAGTACATTGTATGAGCTGCAATATGCTGACGTCAGACGGAGTCATAACATGTGAGGCCGCACTCAGGACGTGGATTGCTGCGTCACTTTTTTTTTTTTTGGTCTGATGGGAAGGGGGAATGGATGACACACGGCCATGGTCATTGCACCATTATTGTAGCGCACTGCCAGCTGAATAATGTGACCTTTATTATTAGGCTATCACCTCCTAACCACTAAAGTAAGATGCAACACGTTTATCAAGACTGGTGTATAAAATGCCAGTCAATCTTTTTGCATAAAAATTCACTTAAACACAATCTATAAGCCTTTTCTGTTATAATTTAGAAATACTCATAGCTATTAAATTGGCTAGATCCCTCTCACTCCTCCTTTCTTCCAAACAATGTGTTCCATACAATTTCAGTAATGGGCAATATGTTGCTTTCCACAAAAATTAATGGGAGTTGCTGCAAATTTCATGTTCCAAATTGCCATAGAAAATGCAGGTTTAGAACCCCAGTTATTTGCATTGATGGGGTCCAAACTGTTGTATATGCCACAAAACTGATCAGCAGGGGGTTTATTATGCCAGAACTACTTTTAGGTTCTTATGAATTTGAAGTGGGTGTTTTTTCTGTTTTTTGGTCGCATGGGTCCTGCACACAGGAGGTTGAATCTCCCCTCCCTATCAGGGACAGGAACACAAGGTTAAATATAAATAGCCCATCCCCACTTCAGTGCTTCTGTCCCGGTTAGGGGTCGTACAAGAGGGAACTGCTCTTGCAGCGGGAAAACAGTCTTCGGTACAGTTTATGCTCCCTACCACTGACCTTGGTCTCGTGCTGCATCTCCAGGCAATGCTGAATAGCCGCCTCCTCAGGTCCTCCTGTTGGCTCCCCAGCCTTCCCGTTTGAGAGAACCTCTCCTATCCACAGCATGCATTCAACTCTGGGACGCACGTATTACTATGTTGGTAGGTTACGGATGTGCATGACTTGCTGCCAGTGCGTGTGGGAGGTATTTTTTCTACTAATTTCCATATCCGAGGGGAGGATCTATAGCGCAGTCTATTTACAACGCATACAGACTTCACTCAATGCATACAGATCTCAATCGGGTAAGACGCTGTCTTATAATGATTGCACGAGATGAGGCTGCAGCTTCTAAACCGGGCTCTGAGCCTTGTGTGTCCCCAGCTCCAGTAAGTTTCTTGCTATGGGTTATTTCCCTATTATGTCTGTTCTCATTCCCAGTGGTTTTGTTTTGTAGGACAATCCTAGGGAGCTATCCTCTAAGCAAAAAAGGGAGTCTATTGTGCAAATGTGCCATATGTGGGGAAAAGCTTTCTTCCAGCAAATAAGATTTAACACTTTCACCTATGACCGCATCCCTGGAGAGACATCCCATTCGCTGGACAGGAAGCTTGACAATATAAAAAAAGGACACCTCTCCACACACCCAGTCGGGTTTCCTGTCTGCCGGATGGGATTGTTCTGTGGATCAAGACGCTCCAGGATTGCAGACCCTCCAGCAGGTTCTCACCTGTGTTCCTGGAGGTCTACTGAAGGTGTAAGCCTCTTAGGAAGCAACCTATAGTCTGGGACTGGCATCTCCCGGTCACCGCTTCCCTCTTCGGAGGTGGTAGGTTCCCACCGGGGGTGAGGTCTCCTCGGGGGGGGGGGGGGGGTGAAGTTCTCCCATCTTCCAGGGTCAGGCCTGGCTCCAGTTTAAAGAGCAGAGAGCCAGGACTCGTGACCCAGTATTCGGCCGCTTCCGGCTCACTACAGTGACAACTTCTGGTCGCGGAACACGTCACTTCTGGTGGGACTGACGCACAGACGTCCCACGAAGCGGTGCTCCAGCGGCCCATGTGTGGAGGAGGGGCTACTGCGTGTCGTGGCCTGGGAGCCTCCCCAGCCAATCCTAGGCCTGAACGAAGACGTCCCCTCCAACAAAGCAACCAGCATGGAAGCTCCAGGAAAAGCAGGAGGACGTGTGGAATGACCTGAGCGATCAGACCCAGGAAGATCCTCCAGTCTGGTACTTTTAACGGCATGGGATCTTCTAGGAAGCATAGTAGGACAAACCTTTTTCCATTAATTTTGTCCTTGTATATTGCATGTTACCTAGGCCAGAGAGGGTCCCAGGAAAAAGTTGGACAAGGCTCGCAACAAAGAATGTGCAGTGTCTTGTAGGAAGCTAGCAGCTGCTTATCAAACTGTTATGCCAGCTTTGTTTAGATAAGATCCTGGCAGAGGAATCCCCCAGCCTTGCCTCTAGCATAAAAGATATAGTGCGTACAGAGGTTGAGAATTCCCTTAGATTCCTTAGAGAATCCTGATCTTCCTAGCACCTCGTCTGGCAAGACACGGCAGTGCCTAGGCGTTTCTAATTCCTCTAGTGAAGAGGAAATGTTTGAGGCGGAAGGGGAGCTATGCTCCTCTGAATTTTCCTCAGACGAAGATGGGGGAGGAAGAACTTATTTCCAGCGGATGACGTGGACCGACTTCTTAAAGCAGTGCAGGCCACTATGAATATCTATGACCCCAAGGATCCCCGGTCCATTCGGGACATTATGTTTGAGGGCCTGGGTCCTAGGAAACCGAGGACTTTTCCTGTTCACGGGAATATAACCAGCCCCACTAGGAGGGAGTGGAAGAACCCTGACCGGAAGTTAGGCATTCCCAAAATTAAGAGAAAATAACCCTTTGAGGAGGGTTTAAGTAAGGACTGGGAGAGTTTTCCTAGACTGGATGCCCCAGTAGCAAAGAGATCCAGGAAAAATGCCTTACCGTTTGAGGATCTTTGGTCTCTCCCCGATCCTATGGATAGTAAGGCAGACTATTCTCTAAAAATAACCTGGGAAGCCTCTGCAGGGGCCTTTAAAGGGAAGGTGTCATGAATTATTTTTTTTTTTTTTAATAATGCTTTTAGTACGATATAAAAATTTTATTTGTGTTCTAATTTTTTATTTTTATTTTACTTCTCTATCGGGGCTGCCATTTTGAAAATTTTTTTTTTTTCCCATCTCTATATGTGTCTATTTAATGACACATACAGAGATGGAATACTGCACATACATCCCCATAGCGAATGCGAACGGGAGCCGTTCCATTCACTGCAGCGTACGCCGTCTGTGGGAATATTTCCTGACTTGTGAAAAAATTAAAACCATGTGTAATCACTTAAATAATTGTTTAACTAAAAAAAAAAAAAAAATTCTAGCGACACATTCCCTTTGGACCTGGTATTGTTGCCACGTGTGTGTGTGTGTAGCCAGGTCACTTAAAATCTAGATGGCTCAGTTGGAGCTTCATCTCGGAGACAAGACTCCTAGGGATCAGATACTGGCTTCCCTCCCAGTTTTTTTTTTTTTTTGTTTTTTTTTTTGGCTGATGCCTCAGTGGACTCTGTCTGTCTGGCAGCCAGATCTGCAGCTCTATCCAACTCAGCCAGAAGAACTATATGGCTGAAGACATGGGAGGGAGATGCAGGCTCAAAAGGGAAACTTTGTTCTAGCCCTTCAAGAGATACAACTGGATCTCCTAGAGAAAACATCTGATAGGAAGGGGTTTCCTACCCAGGGCAAACCAGACTCCTTTCATCCCAGTAAATTTAATAGAAAGCCCATTCCCAAGGGACAGTAATTTAGATCCTCTAAATTCCCTTAGGAAAAACAGTGAGGTTTCTTGTTTAAGCCTCAGAACAATCCCAAGAATAAGGATCACCAACAATGTCGCCAGAAGGAGTGGTGTAGGAAGTTGCTTATCCCATTTCTGCCAAGAATTAGAAAAGATCTCAAACAAATGGTTTCTAGATATCATAAAAACAGGATACAAGCTAGAATTTGTCCCCTCCTCCAGAGAGATTCCTCCCCACAGAGGCAGAAGGATATAGAGAAACAGCTGGCTCCAGAATCCGAGGTTATTTCTCTTATCCGGAAGGTGGTTCTGGTACCAGTGCAAAGATAGGGAAAGGCTACTATCCAACCCCCCCCCCCCCCCCTCTTTCTGGTAAGGAAACGAGGGCCGATTCAGGGTTATAATAAACCTAAAACAGCTAAACTTCCTAATTTACAAAAAAATTTGGATGGAGAATATCCCCTCTTCTGTAAATCTTCTCTTCAGGGATTGTATGATGGCCTCTAGATCTGAAGGATGCTTATGGCCGTGTCCCTGTCTGCATCACTCACCAGAAGTATCTGAGCAGTAGTTTTGAACGACTCTCTAATCCACCTCCAATACAGGGCGCTCCCGTTTGGCCCCGAGAGTCTCTACCAAACTTATCAGAAATTACATCATATATACGAACGAAGGACATTCTTATCATTCCCTTCCTAGACTATTTTTTAATAGTGGCAAACACCGTCCAGACTTTGTGCTGACTTTTGATGGAGTGTCAATCAACTTTAATAGATCTAGGATGGAGTATAAACCTAAACTCAATTTTAAAGAGGCTCTGTCACCATATTATAAATGCCCGATCTCCTACATAATCTGATCGGTGCTGTAATGTAGATAACAGTGGCTTTTATTTAATTTCTGACCAAGTTATAAACCATTTTGATTTCTGATAATTTAGTTTCTTAATAGACAACTGGGCGTGTTTTTTACTTTTTACCAACTGGGCGTTGTGAAGAGAAGTGTATGATGCTGACCAATCAGCATCATACACTTCTCATTGTTCCAGCCCAGCATGATCCACAGCACAGCGTGATTATGCAGTGAAAGAAGCTGGGCTGGAACAATGAGAAGTGTATGAGGCTGATTGGTCAGCGTCATACACTTCTCTTTTAACAGTTGGTAAAAAGTAAAAACACGCCCAGTTGTCTAAAACGAATTGCCATAAATCTAAGATTGTTTATAACTTGGTCAAAAAAGATCGTTTTTCAAAATAAAAACCACTGTTCTCTACATTACAGCGCCGATCAGATTATGTAGGAGATAGAGCATTTATAATCTGGTGACAGAGCCTCTTTAACACCATCTAACAGATGCATTTTTTTGGGAATCCTTCTAGACTTCTCCAGATAGATGTCTTTTCTCCCTCAGGGAAAGATCTAGCCTTTGACAGAGGGTCTTAGTCCTCTTTTTGGATCACTTGACTTCTTTCAGAAGGGCTATATCGGTCCTGGGTCTCTTAACCTCCTGTATCCTGGCCATAATGTGGGCTCAGTTCAGGTCCAGACCTCTGCAGAGGGACCTATTAGAGAAGTGGGACAAGAGCAAACTCTCACTAGATCACTCCCTACTCCTTTCCTCGGTAGTCAAACTTTCTCTCAGGTGGTGGATGAAGATAGAAAATCTCAGGAAGTGTGTTTCATGGGAAATGTCTTCAGCCCTGAACATTACAACAGATGCTAGTCCTTGGGGGTGGGGAGCCCATGGTGAATCCTTCTGCCTTCAAGGTCAGTGGGATCCTCAAACCTCCATAAGATCTTCTAACTACAGGGAGCTGGAGGCAGTGCTCCAGGCTACGAAAAACATAATTCCTATACCTTCGGGACGAATGGTAAAGATTCTTTCAGACAACGACTAAAGTAGCATACATAAATCAGGGAGGAACAAGATCTGGGCTTCTGATGAAGTTAGCTACAGAGTTCTTTTCCCTAGCCGAGCTGCATCTATTATCCCTTTTCAGCTGTCCATCTAAGGGGAAGGGACAATCCGGTAGCAGACTTCTTGAGCAGAAGACAGTTGCTACAGTCGGTGATCCCTGAATCAGGATGTTTTCTGGATGATTGTGGCCAGGTGGGGGAATCCTTCCATAGACCTGTTCGCTACCATGGAGAACAAGGTGCCCTGATTCTTCTCCCTAGACCCCAGGGAATATCCAGTAGCAGTAGATGCTCTCTCCCAGTGTGGAGCCAGGAACAGGGTTATGCCCCCCCCCCCCTTTGTCTTTTAAAAAAGATTAGAGAAGACTGCCTCGGTGATCCTGATTGCGCCATTTTGGCCAGAGAGACCATGGTTCACCTGGTTGAGGAAGTTGTCCGTAACCCAACCATGGATCCTTCCAGACAGACTAGATCTCCTGTCCCAGGGCCCAGTAGTTCATCCAGATATCTCCAGGCTACATCTTACAGCATGGAGACAGAGGATAATCCTCAGCAAAAGAGGTATCTCAGAAACTGTCATCTCTACTGGCAAGTAGGAAACCGGTTACCTCTAAGGGTATGTTCACACGTAGTCAACAAAAACGTCTGAAAATCCAGAGCTGTTTTCAAGGGAAAACAGACCCTGCTTTTCAGACGTTTTTTTACCAACTCGCATTTTTCGTGGCGTTTTTACGTCCGTTTTTGGAGCTGTTTTCATTGGAGTCTATGAGAAAACAGCTCCAAAAACGTCCAAAGAAGTGTCCTGCACTTCTTTTGACGAGGCTGTATTTTTACGCGTCGTCGTTTGACAGCTGTCAAACGACGACGCGTAAATAACAGGTCGTCTGCACAGTACGTCGGCAAACCCATTCAAATGAATGGGCAGATGTTTGCCGACGTATTGGAGCCGTATTTTCAGACGTAAAACGAGGCATAATACGCCTCGTATACGTCTGAAATTTGGCCATGTGAACATACCCTTAAATATATTTAAGGGTCTGGAAAGCTTTTCTTGCCTTTTACAGGAATTGATATAGATCCATTAGCAGATCCAGATATTCCCCTGATATTTAGACTTTCTCCAGATGGGGCTGGAGAAGAACCTCAAGCCCAGTACATTGAAGGTACAGATTTCTGCCCTAAACTCCTATGATTCCAGATTAGCAGAACAACCCTGGATTAGAAGGTTCTTGATTCTGGCCTCCAGGATAAGACCCCAAATAAGGTCTTCAGTCCCACCTTGGGACTTAAAGGGAACCCGTCAGCAGCATTTCACCTATTGAACTTTACATATCCATACATACAGGAGTCTCGCTCCATACATTAATCGTTTGCAGTGCTTAGGCCCAAATTAAGCTTTTCCCATTCATGAAAAGCTGTTAAAGAGTAGGAATAGACACATCCCTTCCACAAGAAATGAGAGGTTCCCTCTGGATGAGAAAGATATCAAGAAATGGTCAGATGTACCCAACATAGAACACCTTACCCTTTGAAGATTCCTCCCAGTTTAAGGAACCTCTGGATACAACAGGCTGACCGCTTGTTGAAGAGAACCTGGGTAGCCTTAGCAGCTCTTCAAAAGATTAACATTGACACTACATGTGTAGAAAGAACAATATAGAGTTGGCTAAACCAATTAGAAGAGACCCCCAGAGAAGATATAGCCTCCTTACCACTCCAGAAAGCTACTGGGCTCCTGGCTGATGCCTTAGCGGAGTCAGTAAAAGTGGCAGCCAGAACTGTCATTTTATCCAATGCCATCAGACCCTTTCTGTGGTTTAAGATGTGGACTGGCGATCCCCTTTTCAAGCAAAAATTGTGTGCCTTGCCTTTCCAAGGGGAGTACGTCTTTGGTCCTGACCTGGAACCTATATCGGAAAAAGCTGTTGACCAAAATAAATCGTTGCCAGAGCCGAAGGTAACAAGAAAAAAAACTGATTTTTGGCCCTTTTGTAACTACAGGCAAGGCTATAGAGCAGTGGTTCAAGTGCCGCGAGAACCGTCCAGGGATGCCGCGACACTCCGTTCACCCACTGCAAAAAAAACAGACCACAACTTTTGCTTGTAGCAGACGTCACTCGCGCACGTGTGCTACAAGCTCCGCCTCTGATGCTTACTCCAACTATGCTTGTAGCAGACGTCACGCACGTCTGCTACAAGTACTGAACACCACTTCCCGCTAGAAGAGCCTGATGGAGGGAGAGGAGCCATTAACGCAGGGTAAGTATTTATTTATTCCTTCCCCAGGTACTCAAGATTCTTTTCCCAGCGGAAACACATCACCACAAACTAATTGATCTTAAAGACCATTGCAGAGGGATACAAAATAGAGTTCTTAGCCCCCCCCCCCCCCCCAAAAAAAAGGGGAAATTGCTTTTCTTCCCTCCAGCACCTTACAACTTGCCCTGATCAAAGGAACACAAGAATTGCTAGAGATGGAAGTAATCTCTCCAGTGCCATTGAAAGAAATAGTGGAACGCCACTACTCCTGTCTATTTCTTGTGAAAAAACCCAGTGGAGTTTTCCCAGGGTATAATGAACCTGAAACCCTTGAATCAATTTGTGATGTATCATTGGGTCAAGATGGAGTCCATCAGATCATTCCATGAATAGGTCAGGAGAATTTCATGGCAACCATCGACCTACAGGACGCCTACTACCATATCCCGATGCATCCACAATATTGCAAATTCCTCAGGTTTGCCATCCTACAAGATCACAGCATACTACATTTTCAGTTTAATGCTCTTCCATTTGGAATATCTTCTGTCCCCTGTATATTCATGAAGGTAATGGTGGATATAGTAGTGTTATTCAGGAAACCGGTTATGAAGAGAATACCTTACCTAGACTATTAGTATTTGCGCCTACGTCTCCACTTTCTATACACCTTCACAAAGTTTCCCAGACACTTCAGGATTTAGGATATCTCATAAACCATGAAAAATCTAACTTTACTCCTCCCTGACAGATCTTTCTGGGATTTCTTCTGGACTCCTCAATAGGTGTCATTTCTTCCTCCAGACCAAATCCATACTGATTGCAAAAATATCTGCATTTCAGGAGAAATCCAATAAGACAAGAGATGTTCATACCGCTTGCGTCCAGGCAATTCCATGGGCACAGGCACGTTCAAGAACTCTACAGGCATTGGTCCTTTCAAGATGGGACAAATACCCCTTATCTTTAGACAAGAGAATAATTTTGTCAAACAAAGTGAAACATTCCCTAAATTGGTGGACACTCAACAAAAATTTGAATCAGGGAGTAGTTTGACATCCCTGTCCAGTGACCACCATCATCACAGAAGCCAGCAAGAGAGGCTGGGGAGCAGTTGTCCCCCAAGTGTCATTTCAGGGAGTTTGGGTGAATGGTTTCTTAGTTGTTCAGGCCAATTTCCTGGAACTGGGAGAGGTCCTGGAAGTGTTGAGCGTTCAGAACACCTCACAAGGGGGTCAAACATAATGTATTCAAACAACATGATCACCGTCGCCCACTTGAGCTCAGATCTTTGACATGTCACATGTCAAGTCCATCTTTGCCCTTCACCTAAAAAGTCAAGCGGATGTTCTGAGTTGAAAGGATCTCTGTCCAAGAGAATGGTGTCTGAACAACAAAAGTATTCTATCAGATCACAGTTGTGGGGCAACCCAGAAGTGGACCTCTTTGCAATTCAAGAAAACTCCACAACGCTACAGTTTTCTCTCTAAATTCAAGAGCTGCTTGCCTGGGAGTAGACGTCTTAGCCTACAACTGGCATTTCTCCCTAGCTTATGCTCGCCCCTCACCCATAGCTCTACCGAGAGGCTCGGTGATCCTTGTAGCTTCTCTATGGCCCAAAAAGGCTTGGTATGGTCTGCTCCAAAGCCTAAAGATGGCAGAACCATTGATCCTACCACCATCTCTGGATCTTCTGTACCAGGGACCTGTTTATCACGGGGACCATCAGAAATTCCAGCTAGCGGCCTGGCTTCTGAGAGTGCAGTCCTAAAAACTAAAGTCCTGTCTGATGCAGTGGTTAGAAATCTTCTGACAGGCAGGAGGGATGTTACCAACACTGTATGGAAAATGTTCTTGTCCTGGTGTAAAGATGATCCAGATATGTCATCTAACTATTGCGAAGATCTAGGACTTTCTGCAGGCAGGTCTAGAAAAAGGGTTAAGACCTACTAAACTCAACCTAGATTTTTGCACTTAGTTCTTTGGCTAGATCTTGATCGAAATAATCAGTGGATCAAAAGATTTTTCTCAGGGGCTAAAAGGTTATCCCTCAGGAAGCAGATTTGTCACACCGCCCCCCCCCCCCCCTTGGGATCTAAATATTGTCCTTAAAGTTCTGACATCCTTTCCTTTTTAAACCCATATAAAAAACTAGAATTGAAAATCCTTTCTGGAAAGCAGCCTTCCTTGTCGCTATCGTGACCGCTAAATGATAGGGGGAAATTCAGGCTCTCAACATGCCAGCCGTACCGAAAAATTTTGGATGATAGAATTATTCTGCGCCACGATCCCGCCTTCTTAACTAAAGTGGTTTCAGAGTTTCATATGTCACAAGACATCATACTTCCATCGTTTTACCAAGAACAGAGGAAAAGTGTTTTTTATACATTGGATGCTAGGCGAACCATGTTTGTCTACCTACCAGCAACAAAAGACTGGGGAATAGGCCATAACTTTTTCATTCAGTCTTTTGGAGCAAACTAGGAGACAAAGGCCTCCAAAAAGACTTTCCAACTGGACAAAGAAAGCCATCTATGAAGCCTACCTACTGTGGCGGCCACCACCGCACCCTCTCCTCCACTCATACTCACCTCTTCACGGTACCGCTTCATTCACTCCAGGCTGCGGTCTGGCCTCCGTCCATGCAGGGCCAGCTTATTTACGATGCTAGGAGTCCCTGCCTCGCTGCAGGACAACTGTCCAATACTGTAATCATGTTTTCAGTACAGGACAGTAGTTCCACGGAGAGGCAGGGACTCCTAGCATCGTACATAACTATGATGCTAGGAGCCCGGCTCCCTGCTGTGTGTTCGGTCTGGGACTTGCGGCCGAAATACGTTCCGTCCATTACGGTCGTAACATGCTCATGTGAACCCAGCCTCAGTTTGACTTTGCCAGAGCAATAAGGTTGCTCCCTCTTAAAGCTTGGTTCTGCGTCTGCTGTTTTTGATCTATTGGAATTTATCATCGATTAATCTTGTTTGCTTCCTACCTACCGACCGACCGACCCCGGAATGTGACTGTAATGTCGGGGTAGGGAGACATACAGGTGAGCCCTAATCTACCGCCACTCAGTCCCTGCCTACTTGCACGGCCCGTCCTAGGCAACGGTGTACAACTGGGCTACGGTCCCTACGCTCAATAAGTGCACGACAGACAAACAAACAAGGGTACACAGAAGCGAAGGGAAATGGGGCAGTAGCCCACAGCAACACCGTGAGCAACAAGAGCAGTGAACGAGCCGAGTCAAACAAGGAGTGTACAAGGTACCAAACGCAGAGCAGGAGAGTAGTCAGTAAAGCCAGGGGCAATTTGAAGCAGAGGTCAATAGTACTAGAAGGAGCAGCAGAGCCAGGAAACCAGACAGAATCACAGGCAAAGGAAGAGCAGGAAATGAAGGTATAAATAGACCGAGGGCGGGAGCTAGCTCCGTCTGGCCAGGCTGTGATACGTTCTCCCACTCCTCAGCCTACCAGCCTGAGTGGTAGCAGATCGAGTCACTCTATCAGACCTAGGAGCAGATGCAGACTGATTAACCACGGGCGTCGACACAGAAGCTGTGTCTGGCAGATCCTTTACAGTGACCCCTACTGTTCTTCAGTACCACTGACCACAACTACTGCTATGGATCTGCACTTGACTGTACACCTAAAAAAATAAATAGTAAGTGCGCTAATCGTCACTTCTGTTCGGTTCGTTATTTATCGGCTCTTGTATCTGGAGACTGTTTCAAGGGTTCAGCGATCAGGAGGATTCCTTGCACTGAAGACCAAGAACCTATACAAGGGTTGGAGGGTGAAAAGCCGAGGGTCCGCCAGAAATCCAGTACGACATGAGGGGTTCCCTATGCTCCCTGCTGTCCGAAAATATTATTACTACGCTATATTGGACAGAGACTGTCTCACCTACGTCAAACTGTATCCCTCCAGATAAACTAAAAGCTCATTCATCTAGAGTCATGTCAACATCTTGGGCTGAAAAATCGACGCCTCAACAGTGCAGATTTGTAAAGCAGCCACGTGGTCTATTCATACCTTTTTGTGAGACATTATAGACTGGCTATGTTTCACAGCAGTGATCTTTCATCTGGTCGGAAAGTCCTGCAAACTGTAGTCCCTCCCTAGTTTTATATTAATTTGCTAATATCCTGTGTGCTGTCATTGAGGGCATAGTTGAGAAAATAGAATTAGTACTTACCGGTAATTCAGTTTCTAGGGAACCCTCCAGGACAGCGCCGTTATTACACTCTCAATGTAGCCTTCGCAATATGTTTATGAATTAATAGATGTGTTGGATACTATGCCATTCGGTTATTTGAAATACACTGAGGTGGGGAGGGGCTATTTAACCTTTTGTGTGTTCCTGTCCCTAATAGGGGAGGGAGATTCAACCTCCTGTGTGCTGTCATGGAGGGTTCCCTAGAATCCGAATTAGTACTAATTCTATTTTCCCATGACCTATAGGTGATAAATATCTGAATGGTGGGGGTCCACCGCATCATTCACTTCTATGGGGCTGCCAAGCGTTCTCTTTGGCAGCCCCGTAGAAATGATATGGAGCAGTGTCCGAGCATGCGCACTACCGCTCCATTCCTATGGGGCTCCCAGGAACGGTAAGGTAAGTGCGTGATCATGGGGGTCCCAGCGGTCAGACCTCCACTGATCAGATATTTATCTGCTATCATGTGGATAGGTGAGAAATATTGATTATTGGAAAAACCATTTTAAGGCTTGTAACCTGTATAGGTCTCATAATGAGAAAATTGTTTGTCAACCAGTATCCAGTGTATGTAATTCTAACCTGGATACTATGTCTTTTGCTATTTTAACCCTCAGGAACAAGAATATAACGAGAAGAATATTTCCATATGCTATCCGCAAATAGAGCTATTAAACATGGTGAAGAATTAAAACAATATTAGAGTTGTGTAACTTAATGATTATGCTTTCAGCTCCCAATATATACATTAAATATAGGGCATCAGTCACAGCCTAACAGTAGCATCTGTCACCATAGACTATAATGGTACCCAGTCTAACTATGCTATGGCATACTTTAAAAAAAACAAACAAAAAAAAAAGTATACTCACGTATACCAGCCCGATTGAGGTCAAAAGGACTCCATGGGGCTAATGGAGCCCTATGGACAGACTTATTGTGTACATTGGAAGTTTTTGCAATCTACACACAAAACGTGGTGCAGAGCCTAATTCAAATAGAAGGGAAAACTAAATTCTGTTGGTTTCTCTTTGGAATTTGTTTGTTGCTGATCTGCAGTCATGTGTGCTCCTATGATGCACTGCTCTAAGTTAATATGAAACCTAAGGAAATTTGAATTTTGTTTTCTGAAGAATAAAATCTTAAAGATCCGTACTCTATAGTAAAGCAAAATATATATAAAATATCAATATAAAAGAATATTTTTTTCTTTAAAGGGAAGTTCCAGAATCACAACCCTTTTGTTTTTTATTGCTCCAATGTTTTTCAAATTAAGTATGAAACATTTTGCACTTTGCAAATACTCTTGATGATTAAAAATAAATCCTCAGTAGTTGGAGTCTGCAGTCAGGTGATTTTCTCGTCGTATCATTGGAGTACACAGACCGGGAGTATATGCTGTTTCTACTTGGCGTGACACTGAGAATGAAAAAGTGTTGGTCCTCCAAATTATGCGACGCAAGGAGTGGACATTTCGTGCGTCTGTAGCATTGTGTGCTTATCCTGTAGTGCAAGGAGCAGATGCACTGTGTGGCAACTAAGGTATCCGGTGCATTCCTTAGGGCTCGACACAGATGCGTCCACCTAATTTTCGTTAGTTATGCCTCTTTTCTCGCTTAAGATTTCTTCCCCTTTCTGTTTGCATCTAGGGGGCGTGGTTCTGGGGAACTAGTCCCATGTGATTGTGGCACCCAGTCCCAGTGCGGAAAGGATCTATTCTCCCTCTCTGTTTTCTGAGGTCAGCATGGATGAGCTTGGGACTCGGGACCTCCTGCTGGGCACTGCTGCTATTGGCACAAGAATCCCACCACACTTGCAGGAATTGGATAGGATCTGCTGTTTGGCATACATTTTCCCTCTTAGGTCCTCCCTCCAGATCCTGAGCCGGTTTTATTGCAGTCAGGGAGCCATCTAATGAGCAGAACCTAGTTAATAAAAAAAAATAAAAATTTTTAAGCTTGGTAACTGTCTTGCCTTTGCTGCAGTATGAGTGGATTCTTTGCGAACTTCATTTCCTCTGTTTTTTTTTACAGTGGAACTTGGTGACCCCTTTACCACCATGTTAGACCATAGAGGAGAGTCTTCCGGAATGGCAACCATTGTAACTCGCTATACTTGCTCCTCCATATGTGCCCAAAAGTCTTCATGTGGCCAACCTACTCCTCAGTGTGAAGTATCCGTGGCCCAGCCACCCCAACATTGCCCACACCTAGTGCTTAACAGGCCCATTCCTGGGCTGTTGGTAACCTCACTGATGTTGCCCAGTACGTGATGGGCATCTTTCCGACCAGCCCTCTTTCCTCAAGTGGCAGGTCCCAAAAACTGCTTAGATCTGCTCGTACTTACCTGCCATCTTTCTCCTATATTATACCCCCTTCCCTCCTAGCGAGCTTTTGTCTGAGGGAGAAATGGCATATTTTAACTCTGAACTGGATGAACATCAGTCTGCCAAACTCCTCTACAGTGGGCAGTCTCGGCAAAGCGGTCTGAGGAGACGACGTGGGGACTTTCCTGGCGGATGTTCCTTGGCCATTGCCTCTTCAACACAATCTGCTATCTCTGGGACCTCCCTTCCAACCGAATTTACGGTCGCTACATTTAACGGTGTTACTGTTAAAGCCTGCATTCTGAGAGCACAGGGCTTGTGGAACAGGTCATCAACACTGCGTTGGGCTAGAAAGCCTTTATTCGGCCCGCGTTTACCACCGTACTTGGAAGACATGCGCTGATACTAGTATCAAAATCTATCTCTCCAGCCCCCCCTTTGTTTGTTTATTGGTCTACAATCCTGTTGTTCCTCAAGGAAAGGTTGGTCGTGGCGTTGCCCTCAGTTTACATAAGATACAGGTGTCTGTCTTGTTTGTACTCTTCAACAGACCTCTGGCACTCAAATGTGGTTTTCGGACATTCTTGTAGGGGGTTACTTATGTAGTTCCTCTGCATCGTTCCGCCACTCCTACATGGTACTTGACCTTGGTTCTGGATGCTCTACAATTGCCTCCATTTGAACAACTACAAGAGATTATACTTATGTCTCCTCACCTTATACTGGGAGGTGGTGTTCCTTATAGCAGTGACCTCTATCAGGAGGGTTTCTGAACTTATATCTTTGTCTTGTCGTTACCCGTATTTGACACTCCATCAAAGTAAGGCAGTGCTATATACCGTGCCTCGTTTTTGCCTAAGGTGGTCTCCTTCCACCTTAACGAGGATTTTGTTTTGGTTGTCTCCTGTGCATCCTAAAATGCTCTCTTCACAATCTGAATGTCATGCGTGCTTTTGCAGTTTTATTTCTCCCTAACTTCCTCATTTTGCAGATCTTACTCTTTTTGTTTATGGTCTCGGAAAGTCTGAGGACGGATTTGGTGGTTTCTAAGTCTAATATTGCCCACTGCATTCGCTTGACTATTCGCGAGGTCTACACAGCTTAGGTGACGGAACCCCAATTTAGATTGCGGCCCATTCCACTAGGGCAGTTGGTGCCTCCTAAGCTGTGCATCATCAAGCTTCTCTTCAAGTGTGAAAGACGCTACCTGGTCTCCTATGCACACATTTACCATATTCTACAGGGTGCATACTTATGCTACAGTAGATTCTTGACCGCAAGGTTTTGCAAGCATCTGTGGAGTAGATTATCACGTTCTTTTATTCTTTGGTTCCCACCCCTGGGGACTGCATTCGGACATCTAACGGTTTGTGTCCCCCAATGAGACGAACGAGAAAAGGGGCTTTTTTGAGTACTAGTCCTAAAATCCTTTTCTCATCCTATTCCTTTGAGGGACACAGCTCCCACCTATTTGTTTCTACAGTTGATATGGTTGTTCGTTAGAATTATGTTCTACATGCTCCCTCACAATATGGATTTAGGGGTTTCTTTTGTAAATTATTTAAGTTTACTTTTGCAGGGAGCAATTGATTATCTTCCTTGTTGTTTGACTTTTATTCCTAATAATAAATTTTAAAAAAATAGAGGTGATGGCAGTTAGCTTCCTCTCTACAGTTCACGAGTTTCCAGAGCATGGTTACAAATTGACCCTTCGCAATGTGGGAGTAGGGTCACGTCGGTATGAATGAGGAGACTATCTTAACCCCTTCAAGACCCAGCCTGTTTTGGCCTTCAGGACCCAGCCAATTTTTTCAAATCTGACGTGTTACTTTATGTGGTAATAACGTTGGAATGCTTTTACCTATCCAAGCGATTCTGAGATTGTTTTCTCGTGACATGTTGTACTTTATGTTAGTGAAAAAATTTTGTCAATAATTTTGGTATTTATTTCTGAAAAACACTACAATTTAGAAAAAAATTGCAAAAATTAGCATTTTTCTAAATTTAAACGTATCTGCTTGTAAAACAGATAGTAATACCACACAAAATAGTTACTAGTTAACATTTCCCATATGTCTACTTTATGTTTGCATCGTTTTTTGAACATCCTTTTATTTTTCTAGGACGTTACAAGGCTTAGAACTTTAGCAGCAATTTCTCATATTTTCAAGAAAATTTCAAAAGGCTATTTTTTCAGGGACCAGTTCAGTTCTGAGGTGGCTTTGAAGGCCTTATATATTAGAAAATCACCAGAAGTCACCCCATTTTGAAAACTGCACCCCTCAAGGTATTCGAATCAGCATTCACAAAGTGTTTTAACCCTTTAGGCGTTTCACAGGAATTAAAGCAAAGTAGAGGTGAAATGTACAAATTAATTTTTTTTTGCCGAAATTCATTTCTAATACATTTTTTTTTGTAACACAGAAGGTTTTACCAGAGAAATGCAACTCAATATTTTATTGCCCAGATTCTGCAGTTTTTAGAAATATCCTACATGTGGCCTTAGTGTGATAATGGACTGAAGCACCAGCCTCAGAAGCAAAGGAGCACCTAGTGGATTTTGGGCCTCCTTTTTTTTAGAATATATTTTAGGCACCTTGTCAGGTTTTAAGAGGTCTTGTGGTGCCAAAACAGTGGAAACACCCCAAAAGTTACCCCATTTTGGAAACTACACCCCTCAAGGAATTTATCTAGGTGTATAATTAGCATTTTGACCGCACAGGTTTTTCGTTAAATTTATCAGAATTAGTCTGTAAAAATGAAAATCTACTTTATTCTAAAAAAACATAGAAATTTGTAATATTTACGAGGAATAATGAAGAAAATCACCCCAACATTTGTAAAGCAATGTCTCCTGATTATAGCAATATCTCATATGTGGTAATAAACTGCTGATTGGACCCACAGCAGGGCTAAAAAGGGAAGGAGTGCCATTTGGATTTTGGAGCACGGATTTTGCTGGATTGGTTTTCGGTGCCATGTCGCGTTTGCAACGCCCTGGAGAGACCAAAACAGGGGAAACCCCCCAAAAGTGACCCCATTTTGGAAACTACACATCTCAAGGAATTTATCTAGGGGTATAGTTAGCATTTTGACCACACAGGTTTTTTGCAGAATTTAGTGGAATTAGGCAGTGAAAATGAAAATCAACTTTTTTTCTGAAAAAGCATAGAAATGTTACATTTTTACAAGGAATAAAGGAAAAAAGAACCACAATATTTGTAAAGCATTTTCTCCTGATTACGGCAATACCCCATATGTGGTAATAAACTGCTGATTGGACCCACGGCAGCGCTCAGAAGGGAAGTAGCGCCATTTGGATTTTGGAGCACGGATTTTGATGGATTGTTTTTCGGTGCCATGCCGCCTTTGCAACGCCCTGGAGGGACCAAAACAGTGGAAGCCCCCCAAGTTTCCCCATTTTGGAAACACCCCTCAATGAATTTTTCTAGGGGTATAGTGAGCATTTAGACTCCACGGGTCGTTTGCAGAATTTATTAGAATTAGGCGGAGAGAATTAATATCACAAATTTTTTCCACTAAAATGTTGAATTTTCTCATTTTCACAAGGGATAAAGGAGAAATAAACAACCAATTTTTATAAAACAATTTCTCCCGGGTACGGAAATACCCCACATGGGGTCATACATTTTTTTCATTAGAAATGAATTAACCCTTTCAGGACTGATCCATTTTTTGCTTTCTTTTCGTTTTTCACTGCCCGCCTTCCAGGAGCCATAACTTTTTTCTTTTTTCGTCAGTAGAGCGGTGTGAGGGCTTATTTCTTGCGGGAGGAATTGTAGTTTCTATTGGTACCATTTAAAGTGGCATAAAATGTACTGGGAAACTGAAAAAAATTAGGAAAATATAGGAAGAAAATCTGATTCCATTTTTTGGGGTTTTCGTTTTTAAAGCTTTCGCCGTGCGGTAAAAACGAAAACTACAGCGATTTTGGTGGTTTAAATTATTTAAGTTTTTTACGGTGTTCACGGTGCGAGTTAAATAATGGTATATTGTAATAGTTCGGCCTTTTACGGACGTAGCGATATCAATTCTGTTTGTTTTTTTACATTACTTTTGAAGAAAAATGGGAAAAGGTTTTTTTTTTTTAACTAAACTTTTTTCTTTCTCACTACTAATAACTTTAATTCTTCTACACATTTTATTAGTCCCCTTAGGGGACTTGTACCAGCGATCATTGGATCCGCGGGTACAATATGCTGCGATACTAATGTATTGCAGTATATTGTTATTTTTACAGACTCCTGTAACAGCGCGATCGCTGTTCCTGTCCGTTAGTCCCGGGTGTCAGCTGTAATACACAGCCGACACCCGCAGCGTATGGAGCGGGCTCCGCACGTGAGCCCGCTCCATACATCAACCCCCGCACCATTACGTGCTATTAAGTCATAGTGCTCAAAGGGGTTAATGCACAGCGGATGGTGTGAATATTGCAATTTTCCACTGATATGCCATTTTAGTGCATATGTCGTGCCCAGTTTGTGCCCCTGAAGACAAATACCTCATAAAGCTTTAAGCGGGTTCTCCCGGGTATGGCGATGCCATATATGTGGACGCAAACAGCTGTTTGGGCACGCTGCAGGGCTCAGAAGGGAGGGACGCCATTTTGCTTTTGGAGCGCAGATTTTGCATGGTAGTTTTTCTGTTTGGGGTTTTGCTGGTATTTCAGTTTATAATGTGGGGACATATGTAATCTGTGAGGAGAACATCAGGGCATAATAAGAGGGTATAAAAATGCGGTAAATAAATAATAATTCATAGATGTGTGGCCTGTGTCGCACTGAAAATGGTGTCGGATGTTACCCGCTTTTAGAAAACACTGCACATTTTGCATCGCCATATTCCTGGGAGCCAGAACGTCTTTATTTTTTCACCACCGGAGCTGCGTGCGGGCTTATTTGTTGCGGGACAATCTGTACATGTGATTTTTTTTGATCACTTTTTATTACATTTTTTTGCAAGCCGGGTGACCAAAAACAAGCAATTCTGACAATGTTTTTTAGTTTATTTTTTGCGGCGTTCACCGTGCACTATAAATGACCATTATATTTTATTCTGCGGGTCGGTACGATTACGGCGATATCATATGTATATAGTGTTTTTTTAAGTTTTGCCGCGTTTGCGCAATAAAATCACTTTTTTATAAAATTATGTATTTTCTGTGTCACCATATTCTGAGAGCCATAACTTTTTTATTTTTCAGTCAAAAAAGCTGTGTAAGAGCATGTTTTTAGCGTGACGGGTTGTAGTTTTTATCGGTATTATTTTCGGGTACATGCGACTTTTTGATCACTTTTTATTCTTTATTTAGGGAGCGGTGGTGACCAAAAAATAGCGATTCTGGTGTAGTTTTTTATTGATTTTTTTTTGGGGTGTTCATCGTGCGGGAAAAATAACATTATAGTTTTATAGTTGGGGTCGTTACGAATGCGGGGATACCAAATATGTGTACTTTTTTTAACGTGTTCATTTTTTTCCTATAATGAAAGACTTATAGGAAAAAAATGCAGTGCTTGTTTATATAACGTATAACTTTTATTTTTACTTTTTTTAAAACATTTTTATTCTTTTTTTTTACTTTTTTTACTTGTCCCACTAGGGGACATTTAGACTTGCAGCTCTGATCCCTGCTGGAGTACATTACACTACACACGTAGTGTAATGTACTCTAACTGTCATTGTGACGTGACTGTCACACTGACAGGAAGCGGAGGAGGAACGGTGGGGGCTGCTCCTCCAAGGCTTCCATACATGGCAACCCGGAGGTCATTGTCTGACCTCCGATTGCCGTGACAAGCATCGGTAGCCCCCACGATCACTTCGTGGGGTCTGCCGATGTGCTTCAAACCCCTTAAATGCGGCGACGGCAATCCGTCGCCGCATTTATGGGGTTAATTGCCGAAATCAGCGGCGATGGTCCGCTGACCGGCAAGGCTGGGGTGTCAGCTGTCAGGGAAAGCTGACCTCCCGGTTCCCGGACACTGTGCGCCGTGAACTACTCCGCAATAGTACGTCTGGATGCGGGAATTAACCCCGCTGCAGGATGTACTATTGCGGCGCGGCGCGGGAAGAGGTTAAAGACCGACTGCTCAGTCATTGTCAGCAATACAGCACTGCCTGCCACAGACTCTTGCAGTCCGGGATGGGTACTCTTTCTGGAATCCAGATATTTTGTCCAACTCTGGCTGTAACCCTACAGGGCCGGCATGCGGATGCATCAAGTAGTACTTGAGCTGCCACATTGAACGCTATTTACATCTCCAACGCACTGGGCGGCCCTAAACATCTGCTGGGGACAGGCATGGTGGGGCACATGTCCACCAGCCCGACCCTGCCTATCAGGAAGCGATGTCTATTCACACTCCCGACACTTCGGTAAAGTTACTGTGGGACTTACTCACAGCACAGCGCGATCTCGGGAGATCACGCTGTGCTGTGTGATTAAGTCCCACAGAAACTTTATCGAAGAGTCGGGAGTCTGAATAGACATCGCGTCCTGGCTGGAGGCAATATCTATTCACTCTCAAGACACTTCAGTAAAGTTAATGTGGGTGTATGTGACAGCACAGTGTGATCTCGCGAGATCACGCTGTGCTGTGAATACAAATGGACATGAATGGAGAGAAGTGTATGATGCTGATTGGTCAGCACCATACACTTCTCTTTACAATGCCCACTTGGTCAAAAGTTAAAACACGCCCAGTTGGGCATGAAGAAACTAATTAGCATAAATCTAAAATTGTTCATAGCTTGCTAAAAAATGATAGCTTTTCAAAATAAAAAACACTATTGTTATCTACATTACAGTGCCGATCAGATTACGTAGGGCATAGGGCACTTATAATCTGGTGACAGAGCCTTTTTAAGCATAAAAAAAAGTAATGATAGAACTGATGACTGCACTTCTTGCATGAGTCCCATATAAATGTATAAGATTAATTTATCTGTTATGATCTGATTTTATTTAGGGGAAAACATCTACAAAATTATATATATATTTAGTTATTTTTTTGCAGTATTTAACTTGTTCACCAATTAAAAGCAAATTCAAAGCTGTTACATCTTTCAGACAGCAGAGGGCAACACCTACACAGTGATTGCAAAACAATTCAGAGGGTAAAGAAAGGAAAGTACTTTACAGTAACATCATTACTATGGTGTGTAGTATTTAGAGGCCTAATCAACACATGCTGCAGCTACTACTTTCACTTTCGTTTATCATATTCTATAACATTCTATTTGTTGTCTTTTTTTTTTTTTTGCAGTGTCGTCACATATGTGATGTCATTCTCCAGCCACCAAAGATATGGTCTTTTCTTTACTGAAAAAAAGTCTATAACTTAATGCATTTTATTCTCTTTGAATAGAGTTCATCAATATACAGTGACGAATGTCAACTATAATTGGAGAAATGTCACCATGACAAAGTGATTAGCACCTTTAATAAGGGTGACCACTATATTGTATGTTGTAAGTAGTTCAGAAGCTTACCATCTGAATTGGACTTCCAGGTGGCACAGTAAGAAGCCGCATTCACACCTCCATATAAACAATCAATTTGAGGACCATTTATTTTTTGCTGAAAAGGACCACCTCCTATCAAAGAAAATTAGGAAAAGCTTTCTTTTTGGAAAGGATTTTCTGCTTTTCTCTCATGGAACTTGCTCCTTAGAGAATGGCTCAAAGAGCGTCATTCCTATCGTGATACTGTTCACTAATTGTTCCCTGGTCTTTAAAGCATCTACTAAAATAGGAAACACAGAAATATAGAAGGGGCATAAGCCTACCCCCTGAGCGATATATCCGCCGTACCCTCACATCACATTCGTCATATATATCTAATGTGTCCATAGAGTTGTATCGGCAAGACGTATGTCAAAAGCGTCCAAGATATGTTTGACCGATATACTTCAACATACTTTATATATATATATATATATATATATATATATATATATATATATATATAGTTTTAACGATGTTAAACCACAACTTATGCAACTGTATAGACACGTAGGGGCACTGTTCTAATGTGTAGGCTGAGCATATAGCATGAATGGGGGGGGTGGGGGTGACCATAGCCTTTCAGGGAAGAAGGGTCCCTCTCTGCCCTGTAAACAGATGGCTCTTTTTTTCTATACTCTATACTTTAAAGTGAGTCTTCTCTCTCTTGCGTATTTGTTTATAGCTGTGAAATGTGTTTCTAAAGGCCTTTTTACACAGGCCGATGATCGGAGGAATGGCTCGCTCGCTCCCAAGCATCGGACTGTGTAAAAGGGCCCAGCGATCAGCTGACAAATGAGTAAACACTAATTTTTTCCACTGCTCATGACAGCACCCAAGTCCAATCTTTGATTCAGAAGGGGGAGCTAGTCCTGGTTTCCCTGGCAAAGATGGGAAGGGATTCTTATTCCCCCCCCCCCCCCTATTTCTAGTAAAGAAACCCAATGGCAAGTTCAGGGTTATCATCAACCTCCAGTCCCTGAACAAGTTTTTAACATACAAAGATTCAGAATGGAAACTATTGCATCAACTATCAGTTTGTTGTTTCTCCACTGTGTAATGGCCACATTCAACATAGAGGATGTGTATTACCATATACCAATGCAGGCATCCTCCAAGAGGTTTTTGAGGCTGGCTATCTGGATAAACGGAAGCCTTCACCTCCAGTACAAGACTCTTCCCTTTTTAGGGTCTCTCGGCCCCTGAGATTTTTCACAAAGGTAATTTCAGAAAAAGCGGCCTTTGTCAGAATCCGACTTTCTACTGATTTCGTCCTGTCACCAATCTTTGGCCAACCACTGTCAACTCCTCTTCTCTACCCTCCGGGACCTTGGGTGGAATATAAACAGGGAACAATCTGCCCTAGCCCCTCCAAAATCAAGTTGTTTTTTTTTTGTTTTTTTTGGGGGGGGGGGGGGAATTCAGCTAGACTCTACAGTCAGAAGTGCTTTCTCCCCCATAAGAAAGTCCAGTCCCTAAAGACAGGATAATGGATCTCTTTACTTCCCACAAATTCTCCGTCTGGAAAGCAATGTCCATTCTAAGCCTAATGACCTCAGTTATCCCTGCAATAAAATGGGCTCAGAACCACTCAAGGCCACTTCTGGTGGAGATCCTTGGCCTTTGGGATGGTTCCTCCCTCTCTTTGGACTCCAAATGTCACCTTTCTTCAGAAGTGAGACTCTCTTTTCTGTGGTGGACGAAGGTAGAGAATCTCCAGTCTGGGATGCCCTGGTCAGTGCACAACCTGGTCAGTTCACAACCTTGTCAGCCTCACCACAGACGCAAGTCCAGGGGGTTGAGGGGCTCACTTGGGGGAGGATTTCTGGCAGATCTGGGGGAGGATCTTTTGACCAGATCTTCCTCCTCGAATTTCAAGGAACTGATGGCCATAAAGAAGGGTCTCCTAGCTGCAAGTCCCCTATTACAGGGAAAGGATGTCAGAATTTATTCAGACAATTATGTTGCAGACTTCCTTAGCAGAGTCAGAATCAGGCAAGGCGAGTGGTGCTTGAACAGGGATATTTTTCTGCAGATTGTTTCCAGATGGGGTCTTCCTCCGATGGATCTCTTTGCCACCAGAGAGAACAAGCAAGGTGGGAAATGTTACTCTCTGAACCCTCTAGATGACGATCTAGCTGTGGATGCTTTGAGCCACCCCTTTGTCTTATTCCCAGGGTACTAACGAAAATCAGGGAAGACAGAGCTTCAGTGATTCTGATTGCTCCAAGGTGGCCCAGGAGAGCCTGGTTACCTTTGCTCATGTCCCTGTCAGTAGCTCCTCCTTGGGTGCTTCCCATCAGGAAGGATTTTCTTTTTCAGGGTCCCCTTTTCCATCCACATCTCAACAAACTTCAATTGACCATGGAATTTCAGAGGTCAATTCTAGAAAAAGTCTTTCAGGCAAGGTAGTAGACACACTCTTAGCCATTAAGAAGAAAGTGACATCCAACATCTACTTGAGAGTTAGGAACACCTTTACTAGGTTTGTAGGTTCAGACAAGAGCCTCTGACAGATCCTAACATACCAGTCCTTCTAGATTTCCTACATGCAGGTAAATACAAACGACTTAGACCCAGTACTCTGAAGGTTCGGAACGCAGCATTGAGTTCCTTTTTTTTTTTTACATTAGGCTAGCCGAACATCCCTGGGTAAATAGGTTTATACGAGCATCATCACGTCTGAGTCCCACTCTTAGGTCTGTAGTACCACCTTGGTATCTAAACACTGTCCTCTCTGGCCTTTCTTAAAGTCCCTTTGAGCCTATTGAAAATATTTCAGACTACTCTTCCTAATCAGACTACTAACCATAAAATTTATTTTCCTTATGCCAATTACTCCTGCCAGGAGGATTTCTGAGATGCAGACTTTTTTTCAGCTCACCGCACTCACCCCCCTTATACTAAGGTATTGGATGACAGGGTGATAGTTAAACGTCTCCCCTCCTTCCTCCCATAGGTAGTTTCAAAGTTCCATACTTTGCAGGATGGCATTCTACCTTCCTTCTTTCCTGACCCAGAAAACATTCAGGAAAAAAGATTCCACTGCCTGGATGTCAAGTGATGTCTCCGGAGATATCTAGAGGTTATTTCTCATTGGAGGAAAGATGAAAATCTTCTTCTCCTACAGTTTCAGGGACCTCATAGAGGTAGTAAGGCTTCTAAAGTATCCATTACCAGATGGATTAAGCAGGCAATACGTTTAGCTTATGTGTCCTTATCTCTGCCTCCATCAGTACGGTTTGGAGCTCATTCAACCAGGTCAATGGCCACTTCCTGGGCTGAGAAAGCAGGAGCCTCTCTTTCTCAAATTTGTAAGGCAGCCACGTGGAGTTCTCGGCATATTTTTATTTTTTTTTCGTTTTTTTTCTTTTCGTTTTTAGACATTATTGTCTTCAGGTTCTTTTTGGAGGAGATGCTTCCTTTGGCTGCAAAGTCCTGCATGTGGTTGTCCCTCCCTGCAGGCTGTTGTCCCTCCCTGATGACTACTAGTCTAGTCTCGCATGGGTGCTGTCATGAGCGATGGAAAAACAAGAATTACTTACCGGTAATTGTTTTTATTGGAGCTCCTGACCGCACCCTATATATTCCATACCTTATAAGATTTTATTTGGCACTAAGAGGGACAGTTAACTTTCTATCCTTTCCTCCGTGTGGCGGTCTATAGGTCAGAGTCTGGCCTAGGCACAATAGGGATATAATTTACTGGATTTGGGTCCTTTTCATCCTCTGCCTCTTGTGTTGTTCTCTGTCAAGATACCTTGTTTGTTTCACTTTTCCGGGTACTTCCTTTCTTGCAAATCACTGAGGTGTGGAGGGGGTGTGAACCTTTTTATCTCCTCAGGTTTCCTGTCCTGGGATGGGCGGTCACCTCGCATGGGCGCTGTCATGAGCTCCAAAAAAAAATTACCGGTAAGTAATTCTTGTTTTCGGCTGATCGCATATTTATTTTTTTTGCCATTAAAAATAATCATTGTCGGTAGCACATCTTGTAAATGGGATTTGCTGCCGACAATGATGCACACTGTGAGGGGACGAATGATCTTGTTCGTTCATATACAGCACGATGATTGCTCCATGTAAATGGAGTTAAACAAGGTTCAACTATTTACCGGCATTGTAAAAGGAACTTTACCCAGCCGGACACTTATATTATCAGCAAATACTACTTATCACTAGTAGCAGCTATGTTGTTATACAGGTATTACAGTTTATAGCAGTAGTAATGAGATTTTCTTTGGCGTGGGCTTGCCCCTCTGTCCTTTTCCATATGTCACATCTGAGTTATGGGGCAGTGTTAGTTGGTTGATTATATCTATACATTATAATTAGTAACAAGAACTTCATCTAGTTTCCCCTGTACATAATAGGGAGATTTATCAAAAGTTGTGTAAAGTAAAAGTGGAGCAACTGTCCATAGCAACCAATCGGATGCCATCTCTCATTTTCCAAATGTCCTTTGGAACATGAAAGCTGTAATCTGATTGGTTGCTATAATCAAATCCCGCCCATAGATTTTAGCCGAGGAATAATGTGCAGTTCCTAAACCTCACGGGGAGTTACGATTATTCCAACCTACAAAATAAATAAATCTATGGCTGATACGAAACATTTAGGCCATGTTTGGGTTCACTAATGAGAATGTTTCAATGATCTGTTTTATCATGTCCTGCCATAGGTGCGGTTACTGATTATGAAATCTCTGCACTCTGGAATTTCTTGCTTTTCTTACCTGAGCACTGATACTAAACCATTTTGTTTGTTGACTGTGGCTTTCTTTCTTCATTGCACTTTACACTTTTTCTCCTGGTGTCCCACTGAATCCCATTTTTAGATTTAGCTTGTTGTATATCATGTGTCATGTTTTAGACACATAAAGGCTCATGCACATGGCCATATTACTGCATTATTTTGTACAAAGCCGTATAAGGATACCCCCAGAGGATAACTGCACCTCCATATGAGTCTCATTTAATACAGAGGCATTCCTAGTTTTTGGGGTTTTTATGTCGTATTTCATAAATATCAAACAGAAAATAAATTGGGGCATGGTCCATTGGACCCCATATAGAAGAATTTCTTCAAGGGGAGAATGGTTCCCTACAGACTCCCAACGGAAAATTGTACAGTGGCGTATGGGACTCTGGGCTTCGTTACAGCCTCCATGCTGTGTTTGAGGCCTTAGGGTATGTTCACACGGCTTATTTACGGACGTAATTTGCGCGATTTACGGCCGAAAATGCAGCTCGATAGCATTGGCAAACATCTGCCCATTCATTAGAATGGGTCTTACAATGTTCTGTGCAGACGGTCATTTTTTTTACGCGCCGCTGTCAAAAGGCGGCGCGTAAAAAAGACGCCCGCGTCAAAGAAGTGCCTGTCACTTCTTCAGACGTAATTGGAGCCATTTTCCATTGACTCGATGGAAAAGCAGCTCCATTTAACGTCCGTAATGGATGCAGCAAAAAGCGCCTCAACATGCCATGGTAGCACAAACCCCACAATACTCAATCAAAATGAAATAAAACATGACAACAGTTTCTTTGGATAAAAATGGCCACGGTGTTTATTAAGGGTAACCTAAGATAAAATAATTCGAAGAGAATAACCATAAATAATCGAATAAATAATAAAATATAAATATTTTGACCAATAAAAACCAAGTCCGCCCAGCATTAGCTGGGTGACAAACCCCTCTAACAAACAACGTGACGTGAAGGAATTTAAGAACAATAGGGCGGGAGGGTGGGCGACGGTCCAATCCTCAAAAACTGGCTGCTTGACCACGATGAACTGCTCCTTTTATGTCCAATTTTCCCGCCTTTAGGATTTTATCAATGACCAATCAGCTGGCCTTCCACAAAACTGCCTGGAGATAGAATCTGCCAGAACCTGCTCATGCAATTGCACAGCTGACCTAGGTCCAATCAGCTGGGACCAACTCCAAACTGCCCAGAGACAGAAACATCTGGAAACCGGCTCGTGCCACCAGCACAGCTTACCCGGGGGACACCACGATGGTAAGTACCATTCTAATATAAAATAACAAATGGAGAAAAGAGGGAAAGGGGGAGAGAAAAACATACCAAGCAAAAAAACATATTTTATTAACAACTTATGGGGGGCCGTGCGACCATGTGTCCCCCAGGCAATAGCCTGGGGGGCCCCTGACATGGTAGCACAAACCCCACAATACTCAATCAAAATGAAATAAAACATGACAACAGTTTCTTTGGATAAAAATGGCCACGGTGTTTATTAAGGGTAACCTAAGATAAAATAATTCGAAGAGAATAACCATAAATAATCGAATAAATAATAAAATATAAATATTTTGACCAATAAAAACCAAGTCCGCCCAGCATTAGCTGGGTGACAAACCCCACAAGCCATGACATTACCAAGACATGGCCCCCCCAAAACACCGCAGCCATTCTTCAATTAAATTCTGCAGGCCCAAATTGAAAATGTCGATACCCACATCAGAAAGATGTATACAATCATTTCTGAACAGCCCGTCTGTGAGGTCTTCAAGGTCACTGTGTCTATAAGAAAGACCACCGAGGACCGACATGTATTTAGACATGGCTCTATTAATCCTTTTACGGATTCGATTCAAAAACTTATAATTTCCAGAGGACCATAGCAGTCTTGGAATAATCTCTGAAAAGGAAATAGTAGCGTCAGGGAAAAGACATTTTATCAAGGCTATATCCCTTCTCATTTCCCAAAGTAAGTCCAAAGTCTTTTCTTTACCTAGGTCATTGCCTCCAGCATGGATGATAATTAAATTCGGATCCGGCCAATAAGAACTCAGTGATTTAACTAAAGAAAACACGTTCTTCCATTGCAAACCCCTTACCCCATGCCAAAAAACCGAAAAAACTAGCGGATCCATAGACAAATTTTCTGTATAGGACCTTCTCGCGGCTCTCTTCTGTGCCCAAAATATAAAAGAGTGGCCAAGGATCCAAACAACCAAACGCTTACCTGTGGATATATAATTACACTACTAACAAGTCTGGTCGAACATAAAGTTTAAATCTATTAGACTCCCACCTTCCAATTCTTTTTATAATCCCTTCATCAATTCCTAACTGTGCAGCTTCCGTAGCTGCACCTATTCTAAACGAATGGGAGGATATTTTTAAATGCTCCAACTTCAGGGACTTCAAACATTTCTTCAAAACAGAGTTAAACTGAAATCTGGACAGCTGATCCCCATTCTGATGAATCAGGAAAGCAACCCCAAGACTCGGCCTGATTGACAACCAATGTTTAACATTAGAAACTGGGCAAAGAACAGAACCCGAAAACTGATTAATTCTAACCAAACGACCTTTTCCTAATTGATCTGTCTTAGATTTTTTTAACAATAACAAAACATGGTCAATTTTGCAACTAACATCCTGAAATGAAAGGCCCGGGACTGAAACTTTACTCTCTGCCACCAGTTCGCTTATTCTCAAGGCTGCAAAGAACATTAACACAAATGCTGTTCTAAACAAACACACTTCAAAATTACTAAAACAAACTAAATGTAACACATTGAATAATTTTAACAACAAATCTAATGAAATAGGCCTTCGTCTTTCCACAACCGGAGCTGACCTATGGTAACCTTTCAAAAGCTGCTTAACTGGGAAGAGCGAAGAAATAGCCGGACAACTGTTTAATTTAAGAAAGAAAGAGATGCCTGCCAGAGACTTAGAAATGGAGGCAAATGACAGCCTCCTACTAATCAGGCTACATACAAATTTTAAAACTAGACCTACCTCATTATGAAAGAAATTACAGTTCTCATTAACACAGAAATTAACCCACTCCTTCCAAGCAGCTGAATAATCAGCCCATGTTCTTGGAGCCAAGGATCTCTGAATATTAACATAGATTAGTCCCAAATCAGATTCCATAAATGAGGAGGACACGGAATTCCACAAAGCTCCGCTTCTGGTGCCATCGTTCTGAACCTCCGCCACTGACAACGAGATAATGAATCTGCTATATCATTCTTTTTTCCTTCTATATAGCTAGCTTTCAACCAGATGTTCAACTTCAGACAACATAAAGTTAAATGTCTTAATATCTTAACTACTAATTCACATTTTGAAGATAATGTGTTAATTGCAAAGACCACACCTTTGTTATCCGTAAACAACAAAATTCTCCTATTCTTAAAATAATGACCCCATACAACTATGGCTACCAAAACCGGAAATAATTCCAATAAGACAATATTTGAAGTAACTTTGCTTACACGCCAAGCACTGGGCCATAACTCAGCCGACCATTGACCATTAAAGAATGCCCCGTAGCCCATACTACCGGCTGCATCCGTAAATAAAGACAAAGAGTCAGAATCCTCAAAATTAAACTGCCAGCAACTGCGTCCATTAAATTTAGATAAAAATTCTAGCCATACAGCTAAATCTTCTTTTAGCTGAACCGTTAACCTAATATGGGACCTAGGTGACTTAAGACCCCTTGTTGAAAAATACAGCCGCTTTGAAAAAACTCTTCCCATAGGAATAACTCTAGAGGCAAAGCTCAACAACCCTAACAGTGACTGCATATCACTTAATGAACATTTCTTCCTAGCTAACATACTGACTAAAGAAACCCTTAACTTTAACAATTTTTCCTCTGGTAAACTAAATTCCATTCTCTCAGAATCTATTCTAATACCTAAAAATTCTAATGACCTACATGGAAACACAGTCTTCTCTTCAGCTAACGGAACACCAAAAAATTTCATAAACTCGACAAATTTTAACAATAAGGAATAACATAACTCAGAACTAGCATCACCTATAAACAGAAAGTCATCAAGATAGTGCAGAACACCTCCATCTGGAATTTGCTTCTGCACTACCCAATGTAAAAAGGATGAAAATGCCTCAAAATAGAAACAAGATAAAGAAAAACCCATTGGTAAACATTTGTCATAAAAATAATCACCTTCAAATTGAAAACCTAGAGAGTTGAAACCTGCAGGGTTAACTGGTAGTAAACGGAAAGCTGATTTGATATCAGCTTTTGCTAAAAAAAACATTTTGACCAAACTGTCTCAATAAAGAGACAGCCTGATCAAACGAAGCATAGTGTACTGTCGCTTTAGACTTGTCAGCATCATCATTTAATGAAGCCTTAAACGGGTAAGAAAGGTGATGTATTAAACTGAATGAATTCAATTCCTTCTTAGGGACAATTCCTAAAGGTGAAAGTCTAAAGTTTGTAAACGGCGGATGTATAAAAGGACCAGCGATCCTGCCAGTTTCAAGCTCTTTCAGGATTTTCTGATGCACAATATCCTTATGCTGCTGGATGGATTTCAAATTATCCACCCAGCAACAACCAGATCCTTTGAAAGAAGGGATATCAAAACCAAACTTAAAACCGTTAAAAATTAAATTAGCTTTCTCCCTGTCTGGGAACATTTCTAGCCAAGGCGCCATTCTTATTAATTTCACTGGCGTCCATGCTTTTGGATAACTGTTCTTTGGAACTAGGGGGTTGAGACTGGTTTGCTCTTTTAAAACAGCGACACATTGGGTGCGAACCCCCACAAAAGGAACATTCATGTTTATACCGACAATTGTTCAACCATTTACACTGAGCTTCATTATAAGCAAAGCAAACTCCTTTCCTCAACGTATTCTGAGAACTAGGCTGCTGCTTGGGCACTGACCTTTGTGGAAGCATTAAACTAAGCCACAAACCAACATCCTTAGTGCCCCATTTTAATGAAGGGTACACTGCCATCTTCTGGCGAAACATTTCATCATAATTGTACCATGCTAAACCACCAAACTGGCGGTAAGCCTCAAGAATAATGTCTACATGCTGAAATTAATTACTAGAATTAATGAAAGACTTTTCCCCTAAAACTGAAGCATAGATACAGAACGCCTGTAGCCAGTTAAAGAAAGACTTAGGAGGAGAACGTTTTTTATCCTCATCTTTATCAGACTTACCATCCTGCTTGACAAGAGTCTCCTTCGCAGATGGTAATAAAGAAAATAAATCTATAAACTCGTTCCTCCAAATACGCTCCTTAATTGCTGGCTGTAAATGAAAACCTAATGGCGAAATATCGCAAGACATCACTTCCTTACAGCAAGTTTCCGAAACACCAATTCCTTTCTCTAAAACAGGAATATTACTAAAACCAGCATTCTGTAAATGCTGACTACTATGCTTCCATACATCAGCGGGGGAACTAGCAGGAACAGCCGACTTACTGACCAAATCAGCTAATAATTTTAAAATATCAAACATTACATTAGAATTGAGGGGAGGGGGGATGGGGTGGGACAGATAAGGGGTAGCTGGCATCTCACCACTCTGTTCCACCTGTCCTGGGTCGTGCACCGCTTCTGCTACCTCCTGCTGCGTGCCTGTAGATCCTGGGGAAACTTGCTGACAGGAAAGTTGACTCCTGGGACCTCTTCTTCTCCTTGATACTGGCGGGGGTGGGGAATAAGCCACCCTAGTCTTCCGGCTCCTCTTCCTCGGTTGCAGCTCTGAAGAAAAGTCCTGCGCCGCCTCTAAAACCAGTGAGGCCGGCGCTTCCGCTGTGTCCTCCACACCATCCTTGGAGCAGGAGGGGGTACCCGACCAACCTGTTGTCTCCCGTTCTCTGACTAAACTTCTGGCCAGCGGGTTAGCCAATTGCGCCGGCACTTGCTGCGCACTTCCGGCACTGTGCGCCACCTTCTTTGATGACACGGTCGGCCGCCTCCTCTCAAGCTCCGGCACCTGGAGCGAACGTCCGGAACTGCGCTCCACCCTCAGTGATGACTCTGCTGCAGACTTCATCCTCTTGGCTGCAGCTGATGACGGCACCTCGAGTGACGACCCAGCAGGAGACACTGCTTCCTCTAGGTCGTCTTCCAGCCCAGCAAGTTCGCTTCTTCCCTCGACTTCCCTCGACGGCGCTGCTGCTAGGCATTGCCTCAGCCAGTTTTCTCCTCCTTCCGACTCCGCTCTTCTGATCAGCTCCATCAGCAGGACATCCATGGCGACGGTCCAATCTTCAAAAACTGGCTGCTTGACCACGATGAACTGCTCCTTTTATGTCCAATTTTCCCGCCTTTAGGATTTTATCAATGACCAATCAGCTGGCCTTCCACAAAACTGCCTGGAGATAGAATCTGCCAGAACCTGCTCATGCAATTGCACAGCTGACCTAGGTCCAATCAGCTGGGACCAACTCCAAACTGCCCAGAGACAGAAACATCTGGAAACCGGCTCGTGCCACCAGCACAGCTTACCCGGGGGACACCACGATGGTAAGTACCATTCTAATATAAAATAAATGGAGAAAAGAGGGAAAGGGGGAGAGAAAAACATACCAAGCAAAAAAACATATTTTATTAACAACTTATGGGGGGCCGTGCGACCATGTGTCCCCCAGGCAATAGCCTGGGGGGCCCCTGACATTACGGCTGAAATTACGGAGCTGTTTTCTCCTGAAAAGAGCCTCGTAATTTCAGCCGTTACGGACGCTGCCATGTGAACATACCCTTACTGTGTATTTTTGGAGTATGAGGGTAAAGATAGTGTCTGGAGGAACCCTTCTCAAACACCGGTTCGGCATGCAGTAGAGCAGTTGTCTCCGACCTGCTGCAGACGGTTGGAGACCACTGCAATACAGCAACATTTACTAACAGAATGTGACTTAAGAAAAAGAAAGTTGGGTCAAGCAACCATCCAGTGTATGGCAGAAAGCACAGTCAAGTCTTGGCCTAAGGGCCAGGACCAGTGGTAGGGAGGAAGCCCAGGGTCTCTACCCCGTCAGTGCCTCCCTCCTGCAATAGCTGAATTCTTTGAATGAACATGAGTCCATGACTACTGCCAGTCCATTGACTACTGCCGATTGTATTCACTGGATATTTAACCAATATAATTGTATTATATTATTATTAATAATAATATTCACCCTGGCTAGCTGCCTTGACGCCTACAACTGTCTCAGATCTGTTAATGTAAAGTGGGAAGTTCATTTCCTCCCACAATATCGACATTCTTATCTCTTATGCTCTCTCCAGTGATTTTTATCATCTGAAATAAAAAAAAATATAAAAGCATAATACACGTAAGCTGAATACCAAACCCAGTGCAGTCCCCAAGACGCTAGTCAAATACAGACCAATCAACCAGGTTTAATGTATTTTATTACTGGTTCTGAAAAGATTTCATATTTACCCTTGTTAATAAAAGCCTACATACAGAATAATGACAACGTCAATTCATTAAATATTCATACCGTATCCCAATGGTAAATATCTCTACTTTGTGGGAACATATTCTAAAACGGTCTGAATTCAAATGTGGAAACCATTGATCGTGCTGCATCCATTTAATAAAAAACATGGGATTTATGGAATGGAAAATATGTTGCTGGGGCATGGGTCACTTGTTAATACAGATCCGCTTCTTATTCAGTATCATTTATTATTTATATGGAAAGATGAATAGTATTAATGGTATTATATTGACAGATGCATAATTTTAAAGAGCTGCACACACTGTGTTATCAATGTAATTCATTTTTCCTAACATGTTCTACTTCATCACATGAACAAGTATTAAAAGCAAAGGTGACCACATATATATATATATATATATATATATATATATATATATATATATGAAAAGTAAAGCTTTTGTTTACACTTTTTCTGTAAAAATTACAGAAAAAGTTACCAATAAGATTTTTGTGCCATCAATTAGGTTCCTTTCCTTCAGGCTTCTGTTGCTTTTGTCATTCAGATAAGTGTAGTTGGGGGCGCATGCGCGCAGCTGAACATGGTGGACGCGTTCTAACCAGGCTCCGCACCTCGTGAAGGCAATCCAGCATATATATCGCTAACAGCAGACATCGAGACCCATAAAAGAAAGGAGAAGTACCTTAGAGGTTCGGGCATCCACCTATGGCCAGAGGGAGTGGAAGAAGGGGTAAGCAAACCCAGGCTCAGAGGTCCGTGGCAGATATGCTGATGGCGGCGCCGAACATGGCGGAGCAAGGCCTGCTGCAGCAGCAGCAGGTGACACAGATAGAATCCAGCACGGCGGTGTTATCACAGGATTATCCTGTGCTCCTGCGGGAAAATAGCAGCACATCACTATTGCAGGCACAGGAGGATTTACAAGGAGAGGGCCCGATCCCAGACCTGGGACTGCCGCAATCAGTGCCCATTCACGTGCCACAGCACTCGCCCATGCCGCCGGCCATTACTTCCGGATTAACAGAGGACGCCATCTTTTCCTGCATATCAAGAGCCATGCAAGCTCAGATGGGGGAAATAAGCTCCAAGATAGCCGCGGTACACCAAGATTTACACAAAGTGGGGGCGCATATGCAGGCTATTGAGACCAAAATGACCGCCGTCACTGCAAGAGTTAACCAGAATACTAGATTTATGGAGGATCTGCAGGAGCAATTGGAGGAGGCGAACACCAGAATTGAGGACCTGGAAAATCGATCCCGACGCTATAACTTCAGGATCAGAGGGGTCCCGGAATCTCAGACGGAGGTACCGGTGGTGGTTCGTCTGCTACTCACTACCTTGATACCTGATATATCAGAATCACATATGGAAATTGACCGGGCCCATAGAGCTTTGACGGCCATGAGGAGGGATGGACTTCCCAGAGATATTATAGTGAAACTCCACTATTATTCGATTAAGGAGAAGGTGATGGAAAGAGCTAGGAAGCTTCCGGTGATCACCATTTGTAATACAGCGGTTCAGATATTTGCTGATTTGGCTCCCCAAACCATTCAGAAAAGGCGGATGCTTCGTCCTATCCTGCAGACCCTCAAACACCATGCGATCCCTTACCGGTGGGCATTCCCATTTCGTCTCCTTTTCATGCGCAATAACAGGCAATATGGCTTCTCTACGCTACAGGAGGGAGAGGATCTGCTGAGGGACTTACATATTCTACCACCCCAGGATAAGTCTAGCTCCTCCCGACCCCCCATACGGGATCCCCCGTTGTCACCAATATGGCGTACCCAAGGAGGCCGTCCAGAGTTACCTCGGGAACAGAGGGTGGAATCTCGTCGGCAGCAATTGAATCCGACATGACGGAAAGGAGGCTGAATATAGAAGCAGATAGTTTCTTTCTCTTTCTTTTTCTTTATTCTTCATATTGGCCGGAGATGTCTTCAAGCAGCACTGATGCTGAGTTTCAGCCGGATACCGCCAGTTGCAGTTCTCAGCGGACTGGGAGCCGGGGTTCCATACGTTGGGGTGGATGAGGGGATTTCTTTTTGCTTCTCTGGACTCCCACTTATAGTAATGAAAATTTGTTTATAAGCTGACCCGAAAAAAGGCGAGGAAGGTTCTTGATGGGTCAAGTTCGCAGTGAGTTGGTACTCTGGCTATAGATATGTCTGTTTTTTTTTTTTTTTGTTTTTAAAAATATGAAAGTTTGCTTTAACTTATATTTAACATGGGAATGCTTATTATGCTCAGGGTTGATATAGGTTAAGGGGTTGAATGTCTGGGTATATATTTTCGGAAATGCTGTGCCTTCACGACGGTCTGCTGTCCCCCTGTTAGCAGTCTTTTCTTGACTGCCTAGTCGGTAGACTATGTTCGGTACTATTGATACTTTGTGTCTGTTCTATTTTTGTTCTGTCTTTTACTCCCTTCCCTTTCCCGTCTTTCCTATTTCTGACCTTTGTCTCTATGGCGGGATCCTAATATGCACATGGTTCTACCTCCTGCTCTATGATGGCGGCCATGGAATCTGCTAAAACCTTTAGTTTACTCACACATAATGTGCAGGGCCTTAATTCCCCGATCAAGCGTCGAAAAGCTTTCTTGTATTATAAATCCTCTCATGTTGATATACTATTTTTACAGGAAACGCATTTTTCTACCTCCTCTGCTCCATCGTACTTTCATAGACACTACTCACAAAAATTTTTGGCTAGTGCCTCTACTAAGCACAGGGGAGTGGGCATATGGTTGTCTCGGTCGGTCCCGTTTACACCTCACAACACGATATCTGACCCGGATGGCAGGTACATCCTGGTCTCGGGTCTGTTACATGAATCTCCAATAACCTTTATTAACTACTATGCCCCGAACTCCAATCAACCGGCGTTCTTCCAAGGCATGTGGCGCAAGCTCCACTCATCGATAGAGGGCCCGATAATTATGGGTGGGGATTCTAATATCGCCTTGGACGCGTCCATGGATAAATCCCACGCATCCAGGGTGCGACTTATACCTCCTACGTCAACCAGCATACAAGTAGCACGTTTCTTCCATTCGGTGGATGTCATAGATGTCTGGCGGGATTTTAACCCCACAGCAAGGGATTATACTTATTTCTCCTCAGCCCATAATATTCACACCCGTATTGATCATGTTATGATGTCAACTAGCTTACTCCCTAAGGTCACGGATGCTAGGATTTTGGCTACACCCTGGTCTGATCATGACCCGATTGTGGTTCGGCTGTCAGATTTATGTGGGAGACCGCCTATCTCCTCTTGGAGATTGAATGAGTCACTACTATCGGATCAGGAGATAGTTAAAGAAATCCAAAGGGATTTGGACACATATTTTCTACTTAATAAGGCACCAGACACCTCAATTATGTCCAATTGGGCGGCTCACAAAGCAGTGATTAGGGGGAAATTCATCCAGATAGCCTCGCGTAATAAGAAACGGTTGAAGGAGGTTCTGGCGTTAAAGGAGAGGAAGTTTGCGGATCTGTCTAAGCAATTTAAAACAGACCCCTCAGCAGATATTAAAGCAAAATTAGCGGAAGCTAGAACAGAATTAAATTTATGTCTGACAAGTTGGGCGGAAAAAAGTCTGCGTTGGTCACAACATAAGTTTTTTACACAAGGGGATAAAACTGGAACATTACTCTCTAGACGCCTCACGCCCCGATTTAACACCTCAACACCACCGAAATTGCGATTGGTGGATGGATCTTTATCACAGAATCCCACAAAAGTTGTAAAGGCCTTTCAGGATTTTTATTCAGCTTTGTACTCAGCACCACCTCAGTTTGATAAAAATAAGGCTAAGGTCTTGCTGGAAAAAACATTCCCTACTAAACTTTCCCAAGGGGATAGAGAAACACTGGATGCTGAATTTTGTTTGGAGGAGGTATTGGATGTTATTAAAAATCTGAAGGCTCACAAAGCCCCGGGGCCAGATGGGTTTTCCGCAGGTTATTACAAACATTTTAGGGAGGTCTTGGCCCCGCACATGGTTGAATTGTTCAATGCTTATCGGGAGGGTAATAATTTGCCCCCTTTTTCGAATTTAGCTTACATACATCTTATTCCCAAGCCTCATAAGGATCATACAGATCAGGCCAACTATCGCCCGATATCCCTTCTTGATGTGGATCTTAAGATTATGACAAAAATTCTGGCGGTTAGATTGAACTCCTTCCTTGCCACATATATACATAAGGACCAGGCGGGATTTATACCCCTCCGCCAGGCGGAGGACCAGATGAGACGGGCTGTGGACATTATCTCAGCTGTTCGCTCGGGGTGGGATGGTACTTCCGGACGTCAAAGTATGTTATTAAGCCTTGACCTTCAGAAAGCTTTTGACTCGCTATCCTGGGACTATTTGTTTTATGTCCTTGAGAGAATGGGTTTCGGTTCAGGTTTTTTGTCTATTCTTAAGATCTTATATTGTCTTCCTACAGCAAAAATAAATTCTAGGGGATTTATGTCAGGAGCTTTTCCAATATGCAGAGGAACGCGACAGGGGTGCCCACTATCGCCTTCCCTCTTTGCGCTGGCTATTGAGCCGTTGGCCAACCTCATACGAAATTCTCCCGACATTAGGGGGGTGAAGGTGGGAGGAGTAGAACATAAATGTGCCTTGTTTGCGGATGACATACTGCTTTTCATATCGACACCTCTCACATCCTTGCCGAATCTCTTTCATATTCTTGATCAGTTTGGCAAGCTGTCTGGGCTTAAGGTCAACCACTCCAAGTCGGTGGCAATGAATCTTACATTGCCAATCGGGGTAGTGAAGCTCCTAAAACTTAACTTTGATTTTCATTGGGATGCACGTAGATTGACGTATTTGGGTATTAAATTGACGCCCACCATAGAGTCCCTTTACGAGGACAACTTCCCTCCACTTTTTCAACAAATAGCTACAGATCTCACTAGATGGTCCCCTCTTAATCTCTCATGGTTTGGGCGCATTGCCTCCATCAAAATGACGATCTTGCCCAGATTGCTATATTATTTTCGCACGCTCCCTATCGTGGTCCCACAGAAGGCGCTTAGACAAATCCAAGGGCTCATCATGTCGTTTATTTGGGGTTCTAAAAGACCGAGAATACAGAGACAAACTTTATTTACCCCTAAAACTGCGGGGGGGCTGGGGGTTCCCAATATCCAACAATACTATCATGCAGCACGTCTGGCGCAATTTACAGATATGTATGCGAGACCATACTGCCCCCAGTGGACGCAAATTGAAACGGCCGCATGTACCAGTTTCCCGCTGGAAACGTTACTGTGGATGGAGTCCTCGGACAGACCTCCGGTTCTCTCCCCTGTGCTTTCTCAGATGTTACAGCTGTGGGACTCGCTTAGAAAGAGATTTCATATTAAATCACCCCATAATCCGCTCATGACCATCACGGGTAATTCTGCCTTTCCTCCGGGTCTGCGTAGAATGGAATTCCGGTGGTGGCTTAATAAGGGGTTTTACAGGATTAAGGACTTCTTTATAGGGGGGGGGACATCAGAACTTTGGATTACTTTAAGGACTCACACTCGATGCCCCCATCTGAGCATTTTAGATACATCCAGATACACCATTTCTTGTTGGACTGGAAATCCAGGAGGGGGGACATCAGTACATTGACCACTTTTGAACGGCTGTGCTGGCTTTCTGGCCTACGACGTAAAATATCCACGATATATTCAGATCTGGTTACTCCGGTAGGTAAACTCCCTTACATGACACGATGGGAACACGATTTAGGCATGGGAGTGGAATTGGAGCAGTGGAGGGAGATGGCTTGTACGACCTCGAAATTATCCATCAATACATCCTTGGTGGAAGCGGGTTATAAGGTATTAATGAGATGGTATATGGTCCCTACTCGTATAGCTCGATTTAACCCATTGGTGGATAAGCACTGCTTTAGACAATGTGGTGCGGAGGGTACACTAATGCATATTCTATGGGAGTGTCCAGTGGTTGCCACCTTTTGGAACCAGGTATACCAGCTTATTAACACAGTGATCCAAGTCAAACCCCCCAGGGATGTGATTACGGCTCTGCTATGCGGTCCTATTCCGGAGGTTCGGGCCCCCGCACGTAAATTTCTCCGATATGTGTTTCTGGCAGCTAAAATAACTATCGCTAGGGCCTGGCGAACACCCACGTTGTCTATGGATATGTTGATCGCTAAGATTTCATGGATAATGGTTAATGATCGCCTAACACATCTGCTGGCGGGTACATTAGACAAATTTGATGCCATTTGGGACCCATGGAGGAATCACACATTTTCGTGAATACATAGAGATGGTTAGGAAACCCTTCTACCCTACACCTTTCCTTCCCCCCCTCCTTATCCTTCTTTTGATTATTGTGTGTGTTTTGTTTTTCTCTCTCTTATCTTTCTTCCATAGAGGCCATGTTAAGGTACTCTATAAAGCAATGTGATGTCAAGAATAGTTACCTATGTTAGCAATGAAGACATTTATATACTATATATTTGGCAGGAGTGTAGACATCATGAATGGTATATAATGTGAGATTTATTGAAGACCATGTTGGTCTAATACTTTGTTTAATTGTATTACTGAAATGCAAAAGTTGAGACTCTGCGAGTCTGTGTTATTATTATATTATTATTTTACAAAACTGTTTAATAAAAAACTATTGAAAACAGATAAGTGTAGTTTACCATGCTGTTATTTCTTGTAAGAAAAAAAGTCAATGAGATCCATTAGACATATGTTTTGGGCCATAAAAAATTCATCAGTCAGAAACAGAATCTCTGACACAAGGTGGCTATACATTAAATAACTGTCGGCCAATCCCTTGGTTGTGGCTACTGAGAAGTGGCTTGGTACATGTAGGAACCTCCCTTTGCCACTATATGGCAGGATTAATTTACTTAAAATGATATACTTACCCAAATTTTTATACTTATTTCGTGCCTGTCCTGTTGTGTTATCTAGAAGGTTCTTTAAACCGCTTGATGGTATACTGCGATCGTTTGATTGGAAGGGTAGTGTGCCTAGGTTCAGTCTCGCTCTGTTGCAGGCCCCTAGGAGAATGGGGGGAATGGCGTCGCCAAATCTTCATTTGTACTATTTAACCTCTCAACTAGTGATTGAAGCGTTGGTGGGTAGACATAGATCTGAGTAATGCAGCCACTGCACTGATGTCCTCCTATGAGAGTCTTACAAACTTGCTGTATAGATTTAAGTCCCCTGGGAGCTTGCCACTGCCGCCTTGTACGGGGGCTGTTGCTTGGAGGGCGGCACATGCTCTGATGAAGGTATCGGAGGTTCCCTCATACTCACCTAGAACTCCACTATGGAATAATCCCTGGTTACATAGGGGGTCAGGTTTGTAATGCAGACTCTGGCTTTGTATCCTTTTCTGCACTTCAGGATAGATTTGACATTTCAGGGACGGCCTTTTTCTATTATCTTCAGCTGCGTCATGCTTGGTGTGCCAAATTTGGCTCTGTCACCAAGGTCCTCCCTGGGACAAAGACCCTTTGATAAGGCATTTATGCGATGGAGGGGAGATATCCCTGATTTGGTGGAGGAGGATTGGAGCAAGGTGGAACTTTCTTTTTTTGACTTGGTTGTGGGTGCAAGGGATTTTCTGATAGTCTCAGTTTTTACATAGGATCTATTACACACCTGCCAGACTCCGCAGGATGGGGGCATTGACCTCAGATAGCTGTTTTCGCTGCCAGATGGATGTGGGGTACATATTTACACTGTGTGTGGGTATGTCCCAGAGTGGCCCCCTTTTGGTCGGAAGTAGTTGAGTTTCTACACGTTCATTATGATTTTCCGCGAATTCTTACACCTTAGATGTGTCTTTTGGGTATTATGAATGAAGTCATACCAAATCACCATGATGAGATATTTTTTAGATTCGTACGTTTTTGTGCTAGGAAGCTTGTGATTATGGCTTGGAAGATTCCGGATGGTCCGAGTTTGATACACTGGAAGCAATTGGTGAATAAATATATACCTATGTATACACAATTATATCTAAACAGACTATGTCCAGTTAAATTTGGTAAAATTTGGTCAAGGTGGTTAGAGACCCTGGAGACTGTGGTTTAGCTGCAATTTTTATGAGTGGAGGTGGTTCTTGGGGGAGGGGGGGGGATTGGAGGCACTAGAATGAATGTGTGTTTATGTAAGGTTGGACTGGGTTGGGGTATGGTGACATGGATATTTTGTGAATCTTGTATGTGCAATTACCTGCTCTGAATTGACTCTATTCACTGTAATGATGCCTATCTTAATGTCTCGTAGTTTGTCTAACTTGTTTATTTGTACATGTTTGTACAGAAAAAAAGTTTTGAAAATAAAGCCTTTTAAAAAAAAAATAAAAATGTCGGCCAAACGAGTGTTCAACTGACTTATCTCTGGACTCCCCTATAAACATTTACAATCAACTAAGGGTACAGGTTTACTTCAATAGGGAGAGCAGCGGCTTTTCTCCTGTGGGAACAAATGATCGGGCACGGTGAAATCCAACATGCCCGATCCTTCTTTTTCCCGATGTCTGCCAGTAGGGGGGAGATGGGTAACGGTCACACACATTAGTCAGCTGGAATCAGCAGGTATGGCACGATACTGTGCAATGTGCATAGGCACCTAAACGAAGGGATGGTAAAAATTTAGAAAAAAAAAAAGAAGATGATGCTCCTCTAAGGTAGTATAGTAGGAACTAGAAAGGTACCATAGTCATTGGTCATAGATGGTGATCTGCTCACCTTGTGTGGCTGTGCTACATTAGGGACAACGCTAATTAATCACGTTAATTTGTTTCTATGTGAGTAGCCTCCCACTGCTGTCCCGATGGATCAGAGGTCTGTGGTACTAAGAGACCATATCAAAAAATGTTTTGCAAATTGCAGTTGTAATTCAGGGCGACAGTTAAAGATTGATTTCTTAAGAGGATTTATTGGACAAAGCATTTCAGGACTGGACTGGTCCCTTTGTCAGGTCAACAGGACCCATCATTAGGTCTGGTCACCTGCCCTACTACCCACCCTAGGAGAGCTGATTTCTGAAAGTAACTTCAACTCTATGGGGGATGAGAACAACTTGAGCTGGTCCACCTCCTCGTTGACTACCTCTATAAATGCCTTTCTATACTGTATTAGGAATTCTAACATATCTACAATAATATTGGAACTTTGGAATTTCATTCTATATAATAGATGCACAACTTTCGTAGCATGGCTTTAGGAATGTTCTCTACAACATTGAAGAGCTTCCTGATATCAACTTGCTGCTCCACATTAAAGAAAATATATTATGATCCGAATGATTTATATAGGAACACAAATTCTACCTGCACAATTTTACTCCTGTGCTGCAAAGAGAAGCCATCATGCAGCAGTTATTGTCAGACTTATAAATAACCTATTAGAAAACATTGTGGCTAAAGTAAAGCTGTTAAAAAAAAAAAAAAAAACACAAAAATCAGTCGTAACATTAAATCCACCTTTTTAATATTGTGTAAGTCCCCCCTGTACTGCCAAATCAGCTCTGAGCTGTTGAGGCGTGGGTTCTACACTATCTCTGAATGAGTTCTGTGGTATAGCATAAACTTTTCAGCAATTTGTACTACAGTAGCTTTTCTGTGGGGTTGAACCAGACAGCTAGCCTTTGCTTCCCATGTGCATCAATGACCCTTAGGCTAGATTCACACGAGCACATTACGTCCGTAATGGACGGAACGTATTTCGGCCGCAAGTCCCGGACCGAACACACTGCAGGGAGCCGGGCTCCTAGCATCATAGTTACGTACGATGCTAGGAGTCCCTGCCTTTCCGTGGAACTACTGTTCCGTACTGAAAACATGATTACAGTACGGGACAGTTGTCCTGCAGCGAGGCAGGGACTCCTAGCATCGTACATAACTATGATGCTAGGAGCCCGGCTCCCTGCAGTGTGTTCGGTCCGGGACTTGCGGCTGAAATACGTTCCGTCCATTATGGACGTAATGTGCTCGTGTGAATCCAGCCTTCGGCAACCATGACCCTTTTGTCGGTTCACCAGTTGTCCTTCTTTGTAGGTACTTACCACTGCATACCAGGAACACCCCCACAAAACCTGCCGATTTGGAAATGCTCTGACTTCTGTCTTCTAGCCTTCGATGCAGATGTGAACAGGGCTTAAAGAGGCTCTGTCACCAGATTTTGCAACCCCTATCTGCTATTGCAGCAGATCGGCGCTGCAATGGCGATAAGAGTAACGTTTTTATTTTTAAAAAACGAGCATTTTTGGCCGTTATGACCATTTTTGTATTTATGCAAATGAGGCTTGCTAAAGTCCAACTGGGCGTGTATTATGTGCGTACATCGGGGCGTGTTTACTTCTTTTACTAGCTGGGCATTCTGACGAGAAGTATCATCCACTTCTCTTCAGAACGCCCAGCTTCTGGCAGTGCAGACAGACAGCGTGTTCTCGAGAGATCACGCTGTGTCGTCACTCACTTCCTGCCCCAGGTCCTGCATCGTGTCGGATGAGCGAGGACACATCGGCACCAGAGGCTACAGTTGATTCTGCAGCAGCATCGGAGTTTGCAGGTAAGTCGATGTAGCTACTTACCTGCAAACGCTGATGCTGCTGCAGAATCAACTGTAGCCTCTGGTGCCGATGTGTCCGACACGATGCAGGACCTGGGGCAGAAAGTGAGTGACGTCACAGCGTGATCTCTCGAGAACACGCTGTGTGTCTGTGCACTGCCAGAAGCTGGGCGTTAACGAACAGAAGTGGATGATGCTGATTCGTCAGCATCATACACTCCCATTCCTAACGCCCAGCTAGTAAAAGAAGTAAAAACACCCCGATGTACACACACAATACACGCCCAGTTGTACTTTTACTGTAAATACGCCCAGTTGTACTTTTGCAAGCCTCATTTGCATAAATACAAAAATGGTCATAACTTGGCCAAAAATGCTCGTTTTTAAAAATAAAAACGTTACTGTAATCTACATTGCAGCGCCTATCTGCTGCAATAGCAGATAGGGGTTGCAAAATCTGGTGACAGAGCCTCTTTAAGAGAATCCATTTTAAAGTACTTTGTGAGCTTTCTAAATTAAACACAACAGTTTACATCTAAATCTTAAAAAGTGGAGTAACTTTGAACATAATCTCATTACTATTTTTCTGCAGATTTTGTTTTTCCATGTCTTCTCCATTCACATGCAAAAGTCTGTTGGTTGCCTTTGGGAACAGACATCAGTTTGTCTAAATTCTGCGGTCAGGCATGCATCCTAGTAGCTTAGTTTGAACTGGGTAACTAATCTGAGCCCCCACAATGCACTGCTCTCGGATATCAATTCTGAATGTCGCTTCAGACATGAATGGAGAAATCATGTAACAAATTTTATTGGGCTTTTGACCTGTAGTATAATGTGATGCGTTCTTTAAATGCAGCATTTTCCTTTAATTTGCAATAGAACAAGCTGCACACCAATAAATATTCGGGTGGCACATACTGTATAGTGTGGTCTAACTAATCCAGGATTACCTTTAACTAGTTCCCACGTTTGAGAAGTAGCATGGACTGAACTCCCCTCATATTCACATGTACTACTGATTTATGTAAAAAACATTATAATGATACATATAAGGGTCCAAAACTAAGTGCAAAAGTTGTGTTTCCACTTTGACAAAATACATATAAACAGAGAACATTAACATTTTTGGATGGAATGTTTTCACAAGTCATCGTGCTTTGCACCCTTCAAAAAAAACAAAACACACACCTCGTGAAAACAAGAACATTTCCCAACGTCCTATTACTTACAGCTAACAATAGCGTAAAATAATTTGAAATAACACCTCCCAGTTATATCCTGTTTAACTACAGTCAATGGCTGACAAGGTACCAGAGGTCTGTCAACATCTTCTTTGATAACTTCAATTCAAGTGAAGGGAATTCTTTATAAAATTCCATGCACATGTTGTAGTAAAAAAAATGTTTTCGGACAAGGTACAGAACTATCCACAGCATGCCCTATCTGTTGCGGATTGCTTGTGTAATTGTTAAAAAAAAATGTACTGCTTTCTTGGAAAGGATTTTATGAGAACCCAATAAAACTTACCTTGTGGTGGAACTGAAACGTCGCTTGGCTCTAAACATGGGCAAATTAAACCACTGATTTTTTTACTGGACCTTGCTGGTGTGCTGCAACCTTTTTTCTTGTATGTGTGCATGTGTGTATATATATATATATATATATATATATATATATATATATATTATATTTATTCATTCACCGGATCCAACACTATTTTAGTTATGGCTGTTCTGCACAAGATTTTTTTGCAGAAAAGGGCCATCAGTCATTGGTGAGATTCGTACTGCACCAAACCTGTGTAACGAAAGCAAATGTATCAACACAGGGTCTGTATTTGTATTCTCTTATGGTAAGAATGCTTCATATACTTGTAATTTGTATTCATGGTCTCTTGTGAAACCGCAAAGAAACGATTGTGGTAATATTATGCCTTCCGAATATCAGGCCTTGTCTTCACCTTCCAAGATTGCACTGGATGAGGAACAAGGTGTCTTATTTGTTTTTTCTCTTGGAAGACTGAATGACTACATTGCTGTTGTGCTGGGTGTTTGCCTTTATGGCTTGTGATAACCAAGGATTGTTAGCCATAAAATGGAACTATTAGGTCTATACTGCAGCCTACATCCTGAAATGTTTAACAATTGTTACTCCATTTTAATAACGACTTTATCTATTGCGATAAAAAAAAAAAAAAAAAAAAAAAAGGTATTGCTGTCGTTTCCCCCCCCCCCCTCTCCCCAGATTTAAGCTGATTCCTGGGCTCCCAGCCAGAAAACAATTTGTCAAGTAGGGATTGTCCAAAGCGTAGAATCTCTTTAAATATTTGTAAATATAACCGTAATATAAAACAAAAAAAAATTAAGTACAATCTGAACATATATTAGGTAATCAGTTGATGATTCACATTTTAATGATGTTATTTTTTAGTTATGATCTGGACAATAGTGTGCAAATTCATCCATGCTAACTTATCAGTAAACGTTATCTCCATTTTTATTCCATATTTTAAAACAGCAGCTTTTATTTAACCACACTATGACAAAAGTGGTCTTTTGGCCGGCAATTTAAAAAAAAATTAAAAATCATAACAACAATAATATAGTTAATGTTATATAAAATGCCTTGAGTTACACCATCAGGAGGAGGCAATTTTTTTTTACAGCATTGTAGCAAATAAGACATGACCGTATAAATTACGAGTTTTTGCCAACATTTGAGGCAATTTAAGTGCATATCATGTGATTCCAGTTACTTTGGAGCAAGATTCTATGAATCGACACTTGATGTCAATGACCAGTTGACCATAAAATTGAACACCAGTTTGTTTTAAAATTTACACATGAATGGCTTAATGAAGCAATACGATTTTCTGCATTGTCACCAGATTCATGAAGGTGAAGATATTATAAGATGGGGGGAAAAAAAACAAAGAAAAGAAAAATGTTACATAAAAGTAACTTAACTTTACAACACACACAGCAGTTGCTGTTGCATGAGAGTGGAAACATTTCCCCGGACACTATGAATCATTAGTATGCGAGATCTTTTTCCATAAAAGAGCTTTTAAGTTGTTTAAAATTAATGAATGTTGCATCTCCATGTTCTTGGTAACAGCTTTCAGGGCAATACAGGAGTAGATTTGCTTCTCTAGTTCCTCTCGGATTTCAGAAGGGCTTCCCCGAAGTAGGTAGTCCTTCACTAACAGACATATTTTTGCTAGATTTGGTTGACTTAAATCTGCGGTACATTTCCTTTTGCTTTGGTCACACACAGTGCTGCAGTCAGAACCATAAACACAATCTGAGTCCGCCTCACAAGCTCGATCTTTGATCATGTCCTTCAAGTGCATCTCTGGGACAATGTTCCTCATGTCGACCACTTTCAGGTCATACTTGTCATTATAACCAAAGTTTTTGGCACTTGTGTCACACATAAGAAAATTTCCATACGGTCCATGAAAAATATCTTCTACAAATTCAAGAAGACCTATAACTATCTTCGCCTTCCTAGGCCATGATGGGGTGAACCACTGGTCCATCCTTTTTCGCAGTCCTTGAGGAACAAATATTTCAAAGATCCATGGTAGACTTATTCCATAAAGTGAGGTGTATGGTACACGCTCTGTTATGTATAGATCCCCACAGAACCCCAGTAATTTTGGGGTGTGCTCCTTGTCTTGAAGGATTACCATCAGCAAAAACTCATTGAGTTGCAGAAGAGCCCATGCAGATTTGGCCTCAGGAAGGGACACGTGGCCGTCTTTATTGCCATCTGCAGCTGCTAAGATAAGGTTTACTAGCTCACGGAGATTACCTTGGTCACCTAATTTAGTCTGAAAAAAACACAGAAAAAAAGTTTACTTTGAATAATGTAATAAAGCCATTTTTCTTGAAACTGAAAATACCAATAAGTATATTTATGGGTACGTGCTTGCACCAGCAGAATCTAATAATAAATGTATATACCTTTTATATAATAAAAAATTAGCAATACTCATTGGATATATCAATGCACGAAAACATATTCTTTGTGGAGGTGGATATAGCAGTTATAATCAGGTCCTTCAGCGAACAGGCAAAACTATCACATCTTTGAATGCGGTACATTTTTAAACCACAATGCACTCTTACAAAACAAAAAGGCCACCACAGTAGTTCAACAGGAACAAGAAAAAGAAAAGCCAAGCTCACTGGTCTGTGTCTTGCTGTAAGACAACTGTCTGAAGCAGGAGCCTCCCCCTCTGCCCTGTCTGCAGTAGGACAAAAAATATGGTTAAGCCCCACCCCTCAGCCATTCCCCGGCCATAAATGGAACAGATCAGAAGGAAAGTAACCTTTGTGTTCTCTGCAGGATTTCTACAAGACTTAGTCTGCATGCTCCTGAAACAAACAAACAAACAAACAAACAAACAAACAAACCGGTCTAGGTCTAGTGTTCCTCTAAACAAATAGTGTCAACTCTAGAATATAAGATACGTATATACAATTGAGAATTTAGGTTATTATACAGTGTATAAGGTTGTCCTCTAATTCAAAGTGTAGGTTCACATGTAAACTCTATTTTACAATTGACATCTAGACAGAACTGTAACTTGAAGATCCTGGGTTCCAAAGCAAATGCTGTATTAAAGCCTCATCTACCATGTGCCATTTTTAATACTGGTGCCTTTTTATGTGCCAAAGGGGTGTGTGGGTCCCTCAAGCTCCAGGGCCTTGGTGCAACTGCTACAAGTATACCCTATAGCTACGCCTCTGCATCTAGTTGTCCACATGTAAAGCGGAGTACGTTTTGTTACCTTAGTACTATGAAATTAAAAACATCCAAATACACTTAAAAAAAAAAATTTGGTTTCAATCACTATTTTTTGACAAGAGACATAACTTAAATACACTTAGAAAGCCCCACCAATTTCAACACTACCTAGGAACTGAGGCATACTTGCCCTCCACTTCCACCATTACACAGCTGGGCAAGCCTACCTGGACTGATCATATCACAACCTTTTAGGGACAACAATTTGTTTTGCAGAATTAAACTACACAAGGTACTGATCATAACTCACACTGCAAAAAATACAACCAATCACACACACTAACAAAAAAAATAGTAATAATAATAATATTATGGAGAACCAACACAGCTATATCCGGTTATTAACCCCTTAATGACCGCCGATACGCCTTTTTACGGCGGTCATTAGTGGGCTTTATTCTAGAGCGCCGCTATTCTACGTCGCTGCTGTAGAATAAAGTAAACAGAGCAGGGAGCCGTGAAATCTCCCTGCTCTCGGCTGCCAGAGGTAGCTGAGGGCTGGGGGCGGCCCTGCTCTGCCGGGTGAGATCGATATTAGTATCGATCTCACCCGTTTAACCCTTCAAATGCGGTGCACAATAGCGAGCACCGCATCTGAATGGTTTTGGAGAGAGGGAGCTCCCTCTCATCTCACTGACACCCGGCGATAAAATCGCCGAGTGTCTGTGTCTTCTATGGCAGCCGGGGGTCTAATAAAGACCCCCAGGTCTGCCTGCAGCGAATGCCTGCTAGATCATGCCGGAGGCATGACCTAGCAGATGCCTGTCCGTTTTAAACGGACAGGCAGTAATACACTGCAATACAAAAGTATTGCAGTGTATTATAATAGCGATCGGAGGATAGTGAAGTCCCCTAGTGGGACTAGTAAAAAAGTTTAATAAAGTTAATTTTAAAAAAAAAGTGAAACAAAAAAAATGAAAAAAACACTTTTTCCCCTTACAAACTGCTTTACTACAATAAAGCAAAAAAGTTACACATATTTGGTATCGCCGCGTCCGTAACGACCCCGACTATAAATCTATTGCATTATTTAACCAGCACTGTGAACGGCGTAAAAAATAAAATAAAAAACAATGGAAAAATTGCTGTTTTCTGTTAATCCTGACTTAAAAAAAATGTGATAAAAAGTGATCAAAAAGTCGCATCTACTCTCAAATGGTACCAATAAAAACTGCAAGTCGTCCCGCAAAAAACAAGACCTTATACAGCTATGCCGACGCAAAAATAAAAAAGTTACAGCACTTCGAATGTGACAATGGAAAAATGTAAAAAATGGCTTGGACATTAGGGCCCAGAATGCAAGCAGGGGGAAGGGGTTAAAAACACCCAAGAGCTAACTATAATTCGGTCTCATTAATTTTCATGAATTTAAAAATTATACAATTTTATTCTCTTGGTGGTGGGGGGTAATTGAGTACTGCACCACAAATAGGGACCTAACTAACCTTTTCTAGATGATCTCATTTACCAGTATGGCTTCAAATGTGAATATTCAAAGGCGCTATTTGCTTTTAATAATGGCCCTCCCTTCCCATAGCAATCACCTATCATCTGCTCCCCAGGTGTAATTTAGTGGGTGGTCTACATTGGATTCCATGCTGTTAGGTTCTTGATTAACCCCTTCCCGCCGGATCACGTTAATGTACGTCATAATCTGCGGTGCATTCCCGCATTATCACGTACAGTTACGTCCAGACGATAAACTGTCACCATGTCACTTGACATGGTGACAGCAGGCAGATCACGGCGGCGAGTAGCAACTAACACTTGCTGCTCGCCGGTACAGGACCAATCAAAGTGGTCCTGTGACGTCGATGGCTGTGATTGGTCATTCAAAAATGAATGACCAATCACAGCATATGTAAACAAAACACAGAGAATTCTCCTCATCGCCGACTCTGACAAGCTCATTTCTGTCAAAGAGCTTGTGAGAGTCGTCGTGTGAAGCCTTGTCAGACAGAAAAAGTTAAAATACAGTGAATAAAGATCTCTTCTAGATCTCCCCAGATCCTCCCAGATCTCCTCAGATCTCTCCTGTCCCAGTAGTTAGAAAATAATCCCCAAATCGCCCACCCATTACCCCAGTGAAAATACTGCGCCATATTACGTTAGGCAATAGCCTAAATACCCCCAGATCGTCCCCTCACTGCCCAGCGAGAGAACATTGATCCGTGTCAGCGTCCAGTCCGATACACACAGATCGCAACCATTCACTGTTGCCGTGCCACATACAGTCACAGTTTTACGCAGTGACCCAGTCCGTTCCATCCCGCTCCTACGTTTTTGAGAGCGCCAGTTTGTTTCCAGTTAATAAAAAAAAAAAAATACAAAAAAAATATATAAAAAAAAAAAATTCTAAAAAAATTTTTTTTTTCTTAGTGACAGTTACATTTTAGGGTTACAATAAAATTAGAGCTGTTACATTGTAGTGTCCATTTCTACAATATGGCACAGAAATTTTATAGCCCAGAGGAGGCGTACGCTATGCTGTGCTCAGATACAGACTCTGCTAGCGAAGATGAAATGGAGTTCGTGCTGACATCATCTTCGTCTAGCGAGTCTGATGAGCCCCCCCAGCAGCACAGAAGAGTTGCTGGTTCTGACCCCCCCGATAGTGAGGCGATATGGATGCCTGCTACAAGTTATGCCCCCCAGGTTCCCGACTTCACAGCATCCTCGGGAATCCAAGTGGAGACCACGGGGTTTGGAGAGTTCGATTTTTTTAAATTATTTTTCTCCGCTGAATTTATAAATTTAATGGTCAAACAGACTAATTTATATGCGGAACAATTTCTCGCCAACAATCCCACATCCTACTATGCCAAAGACCAAAATTGGACCCCCACAAACTCTGAGGAGCTTTGCAAATTTTGGGGCCTGTTACTGAATATGGGCCTCATAAAGAAACCCAGCATTAGGGACTACTGGTCATCGGATGTCCTATATTATACCCCCCTTTATGGCACCATTATGACCAGAAGAAGATTTGAGGTCGTCCTCAAATTTCTGCATTACGCAGATAATACCCGCTGCCCACCCCCCAATGATCCAAATTATGACCGTTTATTTAAAATAAGGCCTGTCATAAATCATTTGAATTTAAAATTTGCCCAAATCTACACCCCAGATAAAAATATTGCGGTCGACGAGTCTCTCGTCAGTTTTAAGGGAAGGCTCCACTTCCGTCAATACCTCCCAAATAAAAGGGCCCGGTATGGAATAAAGCTCTATAAGATCTGTGAAAGTTCCACCGGGTACACCCATTGTTTCCGGATTTATGAGGGAAGGGATTCCAAAATCGATCCCCCAGAGTGCCCCCCTTCCCTTACTGTCAGCGGAAAAATTGTGTGGGATCTTGTACACCCGCTACTTGGCCAGGGATATCATGTCTATATAGACAATTTTTATAACAGCATCCCTCTCCATAAGTGCCTTTTGGCAAGAGCGACAGTGGCCTGTGGCACAATCAAAAAAATTTCTAAGGGCCTCCCCAAAACCCTCCTGGGCCAGACTTTGCCAAAAGGGGAAAGCAAAGCAATGTGCAGTGACAACATGTTGCTAGTGAAATATAGGGACAAGAAAGATGTCCACATTCTAACTAGCATCCATAAGGATAGCAGCATCAATGTTCCAGTTCGTGGCTCCAGCACCACAACTTCCAAGCCTGCCTGTGTACTGGATTATAACCGCTTTATGGGTGGGGTGGATCTATCTGATCAGGTCATAAAGCCGTATAGTGCCATGCGTAAAAGTAAGACCTGGTACAAGAAGCTGGCAGTCCACCTCACCCAAATGGCAATGTATAACGCATTTGTGGTGTCCAGATACGCAGGCAATCGAAACACATTTCTCCAATTTCAGGAGACAATAATCAAGGCCCTTTTGTTTGACAACCCAGGAGGCGAGGGCACTTCTTTGGGAGATTATAGTTGCCGTATAATCCCAGGCCAGCACTTTCCCTCAGTAAATCCCCCCACTGACAAGAAAACAAGATCCCAGAAAAGATGTCGGGTGTGTTCCAAAAAAGGCATTAGGAAAGACACTACCAGTGTGAGACATGCCCCAAAAAGCCAAGCCTATGCATCAATAAATGCTTCAAAATTTACCATACCTCCACTGAGTTTTAGATTATTTTATTTATACACCCGTTTATTTTACAAATTGGCCATTCTAAATTGATTTTTGAAGCAGAGTAATTTTATATCAAATAATTTTTGCCCACAAAATTTAAAAGAAGCCCAAACAAAACTAAAAATTCTTACTGCACCCCTGGATGAATACCTAAAGTGGCTTCACGTTATAATTAGTCACACCAAATTAAAAAATGTTTGAAAAACCCCTAACAAAATTCTCACTATACCCCTAGATAAATACCTACGTGGTTTCACGTTATAATTGGTCACACAAAATTAAAATATTTTTGAAAAACCCCTAACAAAATTCTCACTATACCCCTAGATGAATACCTTGAAGGGTAGAGTTTTCAAAATAATGTCAGTTGGAATCACTGAAATAGCATACTTGAGATAAAAATTTAATTTTTATTTGACAGCATCATTTCATATAAATGTAATATTCCTTCAATACATATTTTTTTTATAATTTTACTGAGTTTGCCTATTATTATAACTGATTGATGGGGCTAAAGAGATGTATGACTAGTCCCTTTGAAAAAAAGAAGTGACATTATAAAGCCCTGTTCTTTCATCCTGTGAACATGCTCAAGTTCTAATTTTTTTCCTCCAGTTCTCAAATATATTGCCCTTCAGCCCAATACAGTTCTAATTTAAATTCTCCCTGCTTTAACTGTTGTTAACAGCTGTGGACTGACACATTTGTTGGTCATCTGCTTTGTTGGCATGACACAGTTACATACACTGGCAAATGCACTTCTACGGGTTAATATGCTGTGGAAGGCAACCATGTACCAAAAACAATAGATTTGGTAAAAAAATTACCACCTAAATACCATGATTCTGGCCAGTGGCGTAGCTATAGGGGTCGCAGCGGTCGCAACTGCGACCGGGCCCCGTAGCTAGGGGGCCCGCAGGCCCCCCTCACCACACTAGCGCTGCAATGATTACTCTACATTGCTGGGTCCCTGCTGTGGTACAGAAGAGACCCAGCAATGTAGCTTAAAGCGTTGGTGGCTGCTCAGCTGTCAGAGAGTCATTGCACGGAGGGGGAACAAGAGTGTGGAAAATAAATGATAGATGAATCCACTCATCTTACGAGACCCAGCCCCGCCCACTGTACTGTCCACCCAATCAGCTCACTTCTTGCTGTTTCCCTCTTCCTCGTGACCTGTTCAGAGGGAAAGGAATGGCTACAGCAAGAAGATGGTGTGCGTGTCTGCTGCTCCCCTGCAGTACGAGCTGCTGACCCCACAGCAGATGTAAGTACCAGCTAGTAATCCAGCTCTTAACCCCTTCACTGTGTGTATGTATGTCTGTCATGCTGAGCAGTCACACCTCAGGGCTGACAGTTTAGTATAACAGACAAAGTATCTATCTATCTATCTATCTCATATCTATCTATCTCATATCTATCTATCTATCTATCTCATATCTATCTATCTATCTATCTCATATCTATCTATCTATCTCATATCTATCTCATATCTATCTCATATCTATCTCATATCTATCTATCTCATATCTATCTATCTATCTATTTATCTCATATCTACACTGGCGTAGCTATAGGGGTCGCAATTGCGACCGGGCCCCGAAGCCAGGGGGGCCCACAGCCCCCCGCACCACATCAATAAAAAGTTACTATAGTAACTCGGGCCGCGGGCCCCTGTTACTATAGTAACAGACTGACCTTACCTTCCTGGTTCCGGATCGCAGCGGAGGTCCTGACGTCACAGCGCTATGTACCGCGCACAACATCGAGAGGACAGAACTTCTGCCGCGGCTGAAGAGGAAGGTAAGATTAGTTGCCCTGACTGGCGGGGTCCGACTCCCGGGACCCCCCAATCAGATGTTTTGAAGGGGCCGCAGCACTCGTACGAGAGCTGCTCCCCTTCATTCCGGTCACACTGTGAATCCGTGTCGGCGATTCACAGTGTGAGCGAGTAGTGAAATGAAGGGGAAGCAGCTCTCGTACGAGTGCTGCGGCCCCTTCAAAACAGCTGATTGGCGGGTCCCGGGAGTCGGACCCCGCCAGTCAGGGCAACTAATCTTACCTTCCTCTTCAGCCGTGGCGGAAGTTCTGTCCTCTCGATGTTGTGCACGGCGCATAGCGCTGTGACGTCAGGACCTCCGCTGCGATCCGGAACCAGGAAAGTCCCGGAAGTCGGACCCAGACACATCAGCTATTCATGGCCTATCCTGAGGAAAGGCCATCAATGTTTAGGGACTGGACAACCCCTTTAAGCCTACGATGTAGCAGGCTTAGAGGGCCCATGAGACAGGATCACAGATTGTGTGATCCTGTTTGCTGGGCCCTGTATCTAAGACAATCACATGTTAGGCTTAGATACATGGCCCATGTGTGATCCTGTCTGTGGGACCCTGTATCTAAGCCTACCACACTGTCGGTTTAGATACAGGGCCCCAGCACACAGTAATCTTATACTGTATAAGATTACTGTCTGCTGGACCCTGTATCTAAGCCTACATTGTGGTAGGCTTAGATACAGGGTCCCACAGACAGTATCACACATGGGCCCTGTATCTAAGCCTAACACACGTGTTACTAATCATTTTTTGTGTGTTTTCTTACAGGTTCGGTCGTTGGACTACGGCGGATTCCAGGACTACTTCGATGATGGCTTTTTTCTTTGTTATCAATAAAATGGTTAATGAGGGTTGTGTGTGTTTTTTTTTTTAATTTCAATAAAATATTTTTTCTATGTCTTGTTGTTTTTTTTTAAACTATATTACTACCGCCTTAGTAATGGCCGCCGGCTGATTGACAGCATCCATTGCTAAGGCGGGGCTTAGTGTTAGCCGGTGTAGAGGCTAACACTAACCACCTTTATTACCCCGGTACCCACCGCCACCAGGGGTGCTGGGAAGAGCCGGGTACGATCCAGTACTTGACCATCTGTAGTGATGGACGGCCACTGGGGTGGCCGCAGGCTGGTATTATCAGGAGGGGAAAGGCCAAAAACAGTGGCCCTTCCTACCCTGGTGATGCTGCCTGCTGCTGCTTTATTGTATCTGGCTGGTTATGAAAAATGGGGGGGAACCCACATCATTAATAAAAAATAATTGGAAAGAACGATGTGGGGTCCCCCCCAATTTTCATAACCAGCCAGATGCAACACAGCAGCAGCAGGCAGCATTACAAGGGTGGGAAGGGCCACTGTTTTTGGCCTTCCCCAGCCTAATACTACCAGCCTGCAGCCACCCCGGTGCCTGCCCGTCACTACAGATGGTCGGGTACTTGTTCGTACCCGGCTCTTCCCAGTGCTCCTGGTGGCGGTGGGTACCGGGGTAATAATGGGGGTTAGTGTAGCCTCTGCACCGGCTAACATTAAGCCTCGCCTTAGTAATGGAGGTTGTCAATCAGCCAGCGGCCATTACTAATGCGGTGATAATAAAGTTTAAAAAGATACAAGCACATAGAAAAAATATTTCATTGAGATAAAAAAACACAACCCTCATTAACCATTTTATTGAGAATAAAAAAACCGCCGTCATTGAAGTCCTCAAATCCGAAGTCCAACAACTGAACCTGTAAAAAAAAACACAAACACACAAAAATAATCAGTAACACATAAAGAAGCAAAATTATTATTCTTACCTATCCCGGGTCCAGCGCTGGAGCCGCAATGTCAGCGAGCTGGGCCCTGTATCTAATCCAATCATGTGTGATACTGTCTGCTGAGCTGTGTATCTAATCCAATCATGTGTGATACTGTCTGCTGGACCCTGTATCTAATCCTATCATGTGTGATACTGTCTGCTGGGCACTATATCTAATCCGATCATGTGTGATACTGTCTGCTGAGCCACTGTATCTAATCCTATCATGTGTGATACTGCCTTCTGAGCCACTGTATCTAATCCTATCATGTGTGGTACTGTCTGCTGAGCCACTGTATCTAATCCTATCATGTGTGATACTGTCTGCTGGGCCACTGTATCTAATCCTATCATGTGTGATACGGTCTGCTCAGCCACTGTATCTAATCCTATCATGTGTGATACTGTCTGCTCAGCCACTGTATCTAATCCTATCATGTGTGATACTGTCTGCTGAGCCACTGTATCTAATCCTATCCATAGTTTATAGGGTCGTAGTGCTATAGATATGCTATGCTGTCTCATATACACACTTTTTTTGGGGCGGACACATATGTATTGGGGCTATTTCCCTGACATTTTAAGCCCTGAGGGTATGTTCACACGGCAGCGTCTGTTACGGCTTAAATTACGGTACTGTTTTCAGGAGAAAACAGCACCATAATTTCAGCCGTAATGGCATGTGCAGGCGTCTTTTGCTGCGTCCATTACGGACGCAATTGGAGCTGTTTTTCTATGGAGTCCATGGAAAACGGCTCCATTTACGTCTGAAGAAGTGACAGGCACTTCTTTGACGCGGGCGTCTTTTTTACGCGCCGCCTTTTGACAGCGGCGCGTAAAAAAAAAAGACCGTCGACACAGAACATCGTAAGACCCATTCAAATGAATGGGCAGATGTTTGCCAACGCTTTTGAGCCGCATTTTCGGACGTAATTCAATGCTAAAACGCCCGAATTATGTCCGTAAATAGGGTGTGTGAACCCAGCCTTAGTGACGCCCCGGCTGCTAGTGCTGCATTGTTGGGTCACTTAGGAGACCCAGCGATGCAGCTGAAAGCTGCGGACCGTCGGCCATGAGAAGTTTGCGGTGGGAGGGGGGGGCCCAGTAAGAATTTTTGCATCGGGGCCCATGAGCCTCTAGCTACGCCCCTGATTCTGGCTATGAAAACCTAGCGGTACAAACACTCAATAAACCACTAGGTGAATACCTTAGGGGTGCAGTTTTCAAAATGGGGTCACTTTTGGGGGTTTCTACTGTTTTGGTCCCTCCAGGGCCTTGAAAACACGACATGGCACCGAAAACCATTCCAACAATATCTGCGCTCCAAATGGCACTTCTTCCCTTCTGAGCCCTTCTGTGGGTCTAAACAGCCGTTTATGACCACATGTGGGGTATTGCCGTAATCGGGAGAAATAGCTTTACAAATGTTGGGGTGCTTTTTCTCCTTTATTCCTTTTAAAAATTAGAAAATTCTATGTTTTTTCAGAAACAAAGTCGATTTTCATCTTCACAAACTAATTCTAATAAATTCAGCAAAAAACCTGTGGGGTCAAAATGTTAACTATACCCTTAAAAAACTTCCTTGAGGGGTGTAGTTTCCAAAATGGGGTCACTTTTGGGGGTTTCTACTGTTTTGGTCCCTCCAGTGCGTTGCCAACGCGACATGGCACCAAAAACAATTCCAGCAAAATCTGCGCTCCAAAATCCAAATGTCGCTCCTTCCCTTCTGAGCTTTGGCATGGGTCTAAACAACCGTTTATTACGACATATGGGGTATTGCCATAATCGGCAGAAATTGCTTTACAAATGTTGGGGGGCTTTTTCTCCTTTATCCCTTGTAAAAATTAGAAAATTCTATGTTTTTTCAGAAACAAAGTAGATTTTCATTTTCAAAGACTAATTCCATTAAATTTAGCAAAAAAACTGTTGGATCAAAATGCTAACTATACCCCTAGATAAATTCCTTGAGGGGTGTAGTTTCCAAAATGGGGCCACTTTTGGGAGTTTTCCACTGTTTTGGCACCACAAGACCTCTTCAAACTGGACATGGTGCCTAAAATATATTCTACAAAAAGGAGGCCCCAAAATCCACTAGGTGCTACTTTGCTTCTGAGGCCTTTGCTTCAGTCCAGTAGCGCAGTAGGGCCACATGTGGGATATTTCTAAAAACTGCAGAATCTGGGCAATAAATATTGAGTTGCGTTTCTTGGGTAAAACCTTCTGTGTTACAGAAAAAAATGTATTACAAATGAATTTTGGCAAAAAATATGAAATTTGTAAATTTCCCTTCTACTTTATTTTAATTCCTGTGAAATGGTTAAAAGGGTTAAAACACTTTCTGAATGCTGTTTTGAATACATTGAGGGGTGCAGTTTTCAAAATGGGGTGATTTATGGGGACTTTCTAATATTTAAGGCCCTCAAAGCCACTTCACAACTGAACTGGTCCCTGAAAAAATAGCCTTTTGAAATTTTCTTGAAAATGTAGGAAATTGCTGAGAAAGTTCTATGTCTTGTAATGTCCTAGAAAAATAAAAGGACGTTCAAAAAACGATGCAAACATAAAGTAGACATATGGGATATGTGAAATAGTAGCTATTTTGGGTGGTATAACCATCTGTTCTACAAGCAGATACATTTAAATTTAGAAAAATGCTAATTTTTGCAAATTTTCTCTAAATCTTGGTGTTTTTCACAAATAAATATTCAATTTATCGACCAAATTTTTTCACTACCATAAAGTACAATATGTCACGAGAAAACAATCTCAGAATCGCTTGGATCGGTAAAAGCATTCCGGAGTTATTACCACATAAAGAGACACATGTCAGATTTGTAAAAATGGGTCTGGTCCTGAAGGCCAAAATGAGCTCGGTCCTGAAGGGGTTAAACCTCTGGTGGCAATAAGAGAAATGGTTTCCTCAATCAGTTGCCACCATGGGAGATCGCAGTACTCCAGGACTAAAATTGCTCTATTGCGGTGTGTAGCAAATCATGCCGTTATTGAAAGGAATTCAAAATTGATCTACAGGGTCCTTAGGCTGATACACAGACAGGAAAGTACAAATTGGAGATGAAAATAAGTTATTTACTACACAGTGGGTAAAAGGTAAGAATATTTATCCCTTTGTTATACTGTATGGTGCTCTTAAAGTAAAGTTTATTACATGAAAAACAGCAGACACACTGAGCAGCAGGGAACAGTATAAAAACAGCAAGGCGAGTATATTGGAAAGTACATTATGTTACCATTTTGAATCTGAAAAGATAAGAGACACAAAACACGGCGCCACATAGTGTAGATTACCAGAGGTAAGAGGATGCAAAATCCCGAAGTCCAATTAGGTGCTCACCTAGAATCAAAGGACAACGAACGGTGGAGAGAAAGGTTGCTGCTGCTGCCAGGACTCGGTGAATCTGAAAAGAAAACTCTTAGGCCTAGTTCACATAGTTTTTTGCAGGAAGAAATAAAATCACCTTAAAATTCCAGAAATTCCAGAAATTTTGAACTGCCAGCCTTGTTTTAAGTTTAACTTTTGTCTTCCGCATTTTTTGCCCACGGACGTGACAAGAAATGCTCAGAAACGAGCGCCAGTGTTTTTTTTTCTGCTACCTATTGTATTCAATGAAATATCAGAGGTGGAAACCACTCAAAGAACGAGCATGCCGCTTTTTTTTTTCCCCGGGAGCAGCCAAAAGCTGCCGGGAAAGAAATAACTTTGCCTCAGATTGAAATCAATGGGGGACGATTTGGGCCATTTTTTGGCGCAGATTCAGACACGGTTTCTGCGTCAATATCAGCGTCAAATACTCTGTGTGAACCGAAACTTAGAAAACCCATTTACAATCTTATAGTCTTATAGAAAAACAAAGCTTGGACTCCTGCTGGGCAAACAGTACAGGGGAGGTCTGAGAACAGGAAGAGGTCTCACCAACCAAAAGTGTCCATGAGTCGTTTCACCATGTGTGACCAGCACTAGCATCAGGTCATGTTCTCTGGGCTTTTTAGTTGAGAAGTACATAAAATATAAAGAAAGTATTCTATTATTAGTGGTTCTCATGACCGGTTTAAATTCAGCAGCCAACAAAAAATTATGCCTGAAGATTACTCTATAACAGATCTTCTCAAACTGTGAGGCAGGCATCACCAGTGAAGCGCCAATTGTTGGCGAGGTGCAGCTGGGGAGGCAATTTTCCAGAAGTGATCATAAACTGCAAAGGTCTTTCTCCGGCTGCAGCAATCTCTGGTTTAGCAACATAATTTAATCTTTTTATGCTTATCTTAAAGGGGTTTTACCATCAGGGACAATTATGACATATCCACAGGATATGCCATAAATACAAAACCAATATGGAGGAAAAGCAAAATCCCCCACCCCATCATCAGCAAAGAATCATATTTGTAATGTATAGTGTATGTTGGGGATGTCTGATGGATAGTTATATTGTGATATTAACATAGATCGGCTTCCCATGATCACTGAATCAGAGGTGGATTCATTGGGATTTCAGTCATCATGTTAAAAATGTGTTTCTAACTAGGCTCATGTAACGCATTGTATATAAACGGACACATGTAACATCGTTCCCAATTCTGCATAGCTTATTTACTGCCTGGCATCCATTTTTCAATACTGTGGCAATCATCTCTGTTTTTAATGAGTTTTTATATCTTTTACATTGAAACTGGTGGTTCATAGACTCTTTTTTTTCTTATAGGCTTTTAGGATATGTCATAAATGTCAGATAGATGCAGGTCCCATCCCTGGGACCCACACCTATCTCTAGTACAGGGCCCCTTAAACCCCATTATACCGCTCTGTGATCCGGCTGACGCGTGTGATTCTCGACCATGGAGAAGACAGCGTAGCTCGTGGACTTACTAATTTGCTGTCTGTAGCTGGAATATCTCTGTAAGCCACTTTCACATGATGTAACAGGACACACTCCTGCTGTTTATCTCCTGCTTGTGTGTCGTCCCGTACACTGAACACATGGTTATTTCACCTCTCCATCCTCCAAGGGACAAATTTTGCTCTAGGCACTGGAGGCTCAGTGCCTAGGGTGGCGCTCAGATGGGGATGACGTTGGCACACGTTAAAAAAATGAATAAATCTAGCTATATACATTTTTTAAATGCAAGCCCTCAATCAGAGGGGCATGGCGTACAAGATGCTAACACTGACCAGCATCAGGACCTTGCATGCGCTGCTGCACACAGCGCTGCCCTGTGATAGAAAGAAGCCAGATGAGGTAAGTATAAAGAGGGGTCTGAATTATTTATTTTTTTGGTTTGATCTGAGGTCTGATTTAATTTAGGGGTCTGGCATGGGGTCTGATTTAATGTCAGTGCCTAGCATGAGGTATGTATTCATTTTTGGGTCTAAGGAGGGAGGCCGCATGCTGCATGACTTGATGCGATGATTTCATCATGCCAGCCAGCGTAAGGCTGACTGTCGGACAGTGGTCAAGTAGTGGTAGCACTGGACTCTTCGTGGGAATGAGGATAGGTTTCGTTTTTGGTCCACTCTCTACAAGGCACAGATATACATGTGGTACCATTTACGGCACAACTTTATATAGGGAAACTATACGTAGCAAAATGTTATATGGGGCACTTAGGGGTACACTATCTGTATGGTACAATATCGTAATGGCGGCACTATTTACTATGGTGCACAATTTGTATGGCACTATTCATTGTAGGTCACTTTAAAGGGGCAGTTGCTGTATGGCCACTATCTGTATGGTACTAATTACTGTGGGGCACTATGTGCATGGAACTATTTACTATGAGGCATGGTCTTTTACTGCTGTACAGTATTGGGGGGCACTGATCATCACAGCAGACACATTAGTAGGGGTAATAGCAGAATGGAACTAATGGTGGTAATTTTGGTATTCTCGTAGTGTGTTTTAATCAGCCACAGTTTGGATGCATTATCCAGTCACGGTATGGTGGTGTTATCCAGTCACGGTATGGTGGTGTTATCCAGTCACGGTATGGTGGTGTTATCCAGTCACGGTATGGTGGTATCAAACCATTGTAACCGGAGGCCATTGTAACCTAAGGGACCACTGTGTATAAGATAGATAGATACATTGAGTTGAATCGAGGCTATATTCTTAAGGAACATTTTCCACCTTGAATGTGTTTCTCGGTTAGTACAAGATGCCACAATCAAGTTTTCTGCTGGTTATCACCCGAGTATATTTTCCGGATTTTAGACGGTCTAAAAGGGCTTAATTCCATTTTTTTTAATATAGTATTTGCAATGTTGTATGCAATGATATAATGTAGTCTTTTAGAAAGTAGAAATATATCCATCACATAACTAGTTCTAGAGGACTCAATCAGTTAAATTATTGTCTGACTGCATCCTGCCCCCATCTGCATTTATCTCTCTGTACATGAAATTCAGGACACGGGAGAATAGCTGCAAGTAACGCTAAATGCTAGAAGCACGGGCTTGCTGAAAATCATATTATTGATGGTATCGATTTCTGTCAGCCCGATTACTAAACAGTTCTAAAGACAGAGCCCATCAATAATGTGTTGCTTATGTTACAGAAAATAGCTTTTGTGTTTCAAAAAACAAAATAGCTTTGTTAACAGGGTTGAGAACAGATACACTACAGATAAGTATTATTTTGCAAAAACCATCAATAAAAGTTGCCTGAATAATTAGCTAATATAGTATAATATATTTAATCCTTAAAGAGGCTCTGTCACCAGATTCTAAAATCTCTAATTCCTATTGCATGTGATCGGCGCTGCAATGTAGATAACAGTAACGTTTTTTTTTTAAAAACGTTCATTTTTGGCCAAGTTATGAGTTATTTTATATATATATATGCAAATGAGCTTTGAAATGGACAACTGGGCGTATTTTTTTCGTTATGTCCAACTGGGCGTGTATTGCGTTTTTAACTGGGCGTGTTTACGTGTATGACGGTGACCAATCAGTGACCAGTCAGCGTCATACCAATCAAGTGTCCTGATAATGAATACACATAACCTCCAGCCTGGACGTCATGTGTATTCAGAATCCTGAAACTTCTGACTCTTTTCTGTGAGATTCCAGCAACGGATACGAAATCTCGCGAGATTACGGAGGTAAACGAGATTTCGTTTCCCTTGCTGGAAATCTCAAAGAAAAGAAACAGAAGTGTCAGGATTCTGAATACACATGACGTCCAGGCTGGAGGTCATGTGTATTCATTATCAGGACACTTGATTGGTATGACGCTGACTGGTCAGCGTCATACACGTAAACACGCCCAGTTAAAAACCCAATACACGCCCAGTTGGACATAACGAAAAAAAAACGCCCAGTTGTCCATTTCAAAGATCATTTGTATATATATATATATATATATATATATATATATAAAATAGCTCATAACATGGCCAAAAATGAACGTTTTTAAAAAAAACAAAACACGTTACTGTTATCTACATTGCAGCGCCGATCACATGCAATAGGAGATAGGGATTTGAGAATCTGGTGACAGAGCCTCTTTAACGTTACAAATGCATTGAAAAAAAAAAACAGACCCACACAGATCGACTAGAACAGTTAAACAATCTACCTAATATTGTGTTGTGTAGGTCCCACTCGTGTGGGCAAAACAGCTCTGACCTGTCGAGACATGGACTTAACAAGATCTCTGAAGGTGTACTGTGGCATCATGCACCAAGACGTTAGCAGCAGATCCTGAAACTGAGCACTTCATGAGACCAAGTATACGCATGATGTAATCTCGATCTCCTCCCACCTAAAGATGACAAGCTCCTGAGTGTCGCTTCTTCCGGGCACCATCCTGAAATCTCACACATGCTCCGTACAAGCTGCAGTTTTCCTTCTCAGCAGTAGAAGAAAGCAGCAGAATGAGGTAGATGATGTAATTTCACACAAACTGCTGCTGGAGGTCAGTCTTTCACTGCGGAGCCAAGGAAACGTCAGCTGGTACTGAGCATGTGCAAGATTTCAGCATGGTGCAGGGGAGTGGACACTTATAGGAGCTGGTCAGCTCTAGGTGGCAGGAGATTGAGATTACATCATGAATATACTTGGTCTCATGAAATGCTTATTTTAAGATCAGGCAGGAGAACTTTGAGAAAGGATTATACAGCCATTCTAACATGGAGTTTCAAAGTGATCAGGTCTAAGAGATCAATTTCATAATGTATGTGGTTTGTATTGTGAAATCTTGTGACAGATCCCCTTCATGTCCTAAAGTTGCAAGGTGAGGTTTTTCATGGATTAGACTTGTTTTTCCAGGACCTCCAACAGATGCTCGATTGGATTGAGATATTTGGAATTGGTAGTCAACACTTTAAACTCTCTCATGTTCTTCAAATTATTTCTGAACAATTTTTGCAGTATGGCACGGGCAATATTCTGCTGAAAGAGGCCACTGCCATTAGGGAATACTGTTGCCGTGAAGGGTTGTACTTGGTCTGGTACAATGTTTAGGTAGGTTGTTCATGTCAAACGAATATCTACATGAATTCCAGGATCCAAGGTTTCCGAGAAGAACATTACCCACAGAAATCACACTTACTCTGGCAGCTTGCCTTCTTTCCATAGTGCATCCTGGTGCCATCTCTTCACCAGGTAAGCGATGCTCACACACCCGGCCGTCCACTTGATGTAAAAGAAAACATGATTCATCAGACCAGGCAACCTTCCTACTTTGCTCCATGGCCCACTTCTGAGGCTCATGTGCCCATTGTTGGCAATTTGAGCGGTGGACAGGGCCCATCATGGCCACTGTGACCAGTCTAAAGCTACAAGCTGCCATGCAGCTTGTTCTGACACCTTTCTATCATAGCCATAATTAAAGGGGCTATTGAGAATTAGAAAAACGTGGCTGCTATCTTCCAAAAGCAGCGCCACACCTGTCCATGGGTTGAGTCTGGTGGTACTGCAGCTCAGCCCCATTTAAGTGAATGATGTTGAGTTGCAATAATACACACAACTAGGGGACAGGTGTGGCGCTGTTTGTTGAAAAAGAGGCCACGTTTTTTTAAAATCCTGGACAACCCCTTTATAAATTTTTAAGCATTTTAAGCAATTTGAGCTACAGTAGCTCTTCTGTGGTATCAGATCAGACAGATTAGCCATCACTCCATAAGCGCATCAATGAGCCCATAAACCTGTCGCTGGTTCACCGGTTGTCCTTCTTTGAGCCATTTTTGGTAGATACTAACCACTGTATGCCCGAAATACGCCACAAGACCTGTCGTTTTGGAGATGCTCTGACCCAGTCATTTAGCATCCCAATTTTAACCTTGTCAAAGTTCCTCAGATCCTAACACTGGTCTATTTTTTCTGCTTTCAACACATCAATTCCAAGAACTGACTATTCACCTGCTGCCTGATATATCCCATCACTTGACAGGTGCTATTGTAGTGAAATAATGAATGTTATTCTCTTCACCTGTGTGTTGGTTTTAATGTTATAGCTGATTGGTGTATACATTTTTTTTAGTTAAAACAGTGGAGGACTTATTGTGATCGCTGTACAGCCCAAATCACTGAAAAAGGAATTACATTTACTATAAATTACTGAAAAAGGCCAGACTTACTTAACAAGGGCCTTCTACGAAAACAGATATGGACACATGGAGATTGTTTCAACTTTTCGTTTATTTGACAAGTCATGCATATTTCCAGGAACTTAGGGCTCATGCAGACTTCAGTGAAATTCTTCAGTATGCTATCTGTTTTTTTAATGGACAGCACACTGACCCATTCATGTCTATGGGGCCATGCACACATCCATTTTTTTGCAAACCCGAGTGTCCGTTCCGCAAATTATAGAACAGGTCCTATTTCTATCCGTTTTTGCGGATCAGTCTCAGCAATTCTATTCATTGGTCCATTAAAAACACGGACCGCACACAGAAGCCATCCATGCGCAGTCTGTGTTTTGCGGCTAATAAAATTTAGAGCCCAATTGATTGTTTTCTCTGTCTTGCTCAATGTTTGTAAAAAAAAAAAAAAAATTCTAAATGTTTATTCTATTTAAAAAAAATAAGTGTCTAGTAATTATATCAAGGGTTTTTACTAGCATACTTGTGCAGTCATCTTCTATCTGCATTGTCTTATTCTGGAGGCATTAGATAATCACATTTAACCGTATCGATGTGGTAAGGAAAAACAGTACAATCACTTGCAGTGCTCGATCTGGTAAAACACTAGCACCATCAGCTACTTACTTTAGAAAGACTGTGCACCATCTCTTTGAACTTTTGCACTGTCGTCCCTCTTGTTGGTTTGTCAAACAGTACAATTTCTTTCCTTGGCTCTAATTCAGTTCCAAAATCAAGATGTAGACTATCTTCCATTTGACACTTTATCACCCCTTCCAGGTTCCCCCAGGTTCCCAGGTACATCTGAAATACACACAATTTTCAGACTGTATATTTGTTTCGTATATTCATTATTTCCTCCCTGCAGCATGAATGGTAAAAATATAGATAGAAAACTGAACAGACAATTGTGTGAATACATCCTGTGTCAACCATTACTCGATGCTGATAGTTTCAACTCCACTTTATGTAAGAAACCATATCAATATCAACTGCAAAAGTATCTTAAAAAATAGATTAAAAATGGCCTTCCACATAGTGTGTATGTATGCCTCACCAATTGGAAAGGCTTTGTTCTACCTGTATTCAGTGTTCGACTGCATTCACACATGGTATTGTCAACATATTTTTGGCAGATGGGCTTTCTAAAATCCCACTCACACAGCGCAGTTGGTCTTCAGGACATGCGTGGTCTTTGACTGCGGTTTTCCATATAAAACACATCTAGGTTTTGCTATGAATTTTGTGGCGCACTACCAGTGAATGCCCCCTTGCTATATGGTTTGCACATTGAGTAGCTATTGGTTGTTATCTTCATAGACTACAACTTTTATAGAAATGTCCCTACACATTGGCTAGAAGTGGCAATCAAACAGACATTCGACAATTAAGCTCCATGCAATGCTCAATCCCTATCATCACTGGTATACTAAGGGAGGGTTATTACAGGAGTTGTCTGTTTTGGCAAACCATTTTTGCTACAAGGGTCCCTCTTCAGAAAACTGATCACTCTATGTCCCACCACTGGGATCCTCAGCCACAAGATGTGGGACAATCTGGCAATAAGTGTTTATTTCCCCTGCAGTGCCCCCACAGTAGAAATTAGTCATTACACAGTGCCTATTGAAATGAATGGGTTGTCAGTGTAATCCACGGTCAGGCAAAGTACTCCAAAGCAAGAGAGTTCTGCAGTTAGTGTTCTGCAGTTGGTTCTGAATATAAAGCTTCAGAGTTTTTTTGTTTTTTGTTTTTTTAGCTGCTACATTCAGTCACTTAGAACTAGAACAAACAGATTTGTTCTATACATTACACTTTCCTGTTAAATGTGTTAAGGATTGACATATGTTAAGGATACTTAACCACACTTCAATGATCTAAAAATAAACAGATTGTGCCATATTCTCCAGAGAAAGATCTCTTTATAAAAAAGCAAAATGCTAGGTGGAACATACACACGATGTTCTCTTACGACTAAACCGAAGGGATGTCCAATCCAGATGTTGCTGATTTTGAACATCTTGGGAGACTGTTCGACATCAGATGGATTGTTCACAATTGCTCATTCCAGTTATCTAAAATCTACATATGTTCCCCTTATTAACACAAATAAATATATTACCTGGTTGTTTGGCTTTGTCGACAAACATTTTCCAAAATAAATAGTTTCCTTAGAACAGAGACCTTCACAGGCTGATCCGTCAATAATCCCCTTCCGGTATTTGTCACACTGGAAGGAAAAGTCAGGATAAGAGCAATTAGGTGTTGTACGATATAATCCTTCACACACCATTTCATTCACCGTTATGCCAATTACACTACATGTTACAATCACAAATCAGGATAATAAGATTGTGATTAGGCTCTCTTATAAGTCTCAATCAATACTTTCACCTTCCAATTTGGGGTATTAATAATCAAAACATATAACCTAAAAGAGTACAGGCCCATTTAAACGGGCTAATAATCGGGTGAATGAGCGTTTGTACGAACCTTCATTTTGGATTATTGCCCCTTGTAAACAGAGGGAAAAAAGTAGAGCCAAAATCCAGCGCTGGGTGTAAGTAAAAAGGAACTCCTGTTCCAATTTTATTGATATAACAAAAATAAAATGAACTATATAGAAATAGTAGTATAGTTGAGCAGAGTACAAAGATGAGAGATGGGTAAAGGATCAGAATGAACCCCGTTAAATGGTGCCTACGCGTTTCTGACACGTCTTGTGTCCTTATTCATGGCATGCATGTAAACAGAGAAGCGGTCAGCCGACGAACGATGATGAACGTCCGTCGGCTGACTTATTCTTTCATGTTGCCCTAAAAAAAAATCTTCCTTGGAAGCAAACATGTCCAAGTAAACATTGGATGTGCTACTGACATTAAGTAAACTGCATGGGGACCGAACAATTGTATTAATGATCGTTCGCCCCATACAGTTTACATTGGCCTGTGTAAGAAGCTCTGATCGATCTGTAATTATCGGCGATAGGCACTTGTTAAGGGGAAATAAATGCCGGTGTAAACCCAACCTCTGTACTGTGACTTCACTGAGTGAATATTCCTTGTATTAGGATGCAGTGTTTATTTTCCGGTGCTGTGACATCACTGTGGTCCTTAGCCATTTGAGGTGACATCAACATGTTGATTAGCCACATTCTGTGACATCACTGTAAGCATTATTCTCATATTGTGACATCTCTGTAGCCTTAGCCATTAGCGGTGATATCACTTTATTTAATATCCCTGTTCACTATCATCACTGTGCACCTTATTCTCATGCTGTGACATCACAAGGTGGAATAATCCTTACCTATGACTTCACATTCTTTATTAGCGAAGTACTGTGACATTTTTTTATTTTATTTCATGTTTTGTGACATTACTTTGTGCTTTATTTCTGTAAAGTGATAGACCGTGACCATACTAAATGTGAGCAGCATCTCTATACTGTTACATCACTGTCACTACCGTTCTTGTTCGGTTACTTCTCTTTGATTAAAACCCATGTAAAATCACGGTTTTTATTATTTCTTTACCAAGACTTTGAAGTTTAATCCCTATAGTGGGATGTTGTGCATTATCTAGGTTTTGTGACCTAATTGTTAATCATTCCTTTGTGGTGACATCATTGTGTGCCTTTTCAGGGGTAGTATATGAGGTGTAGGGATTGCAGTTGCACCTGGGAATTGGCTCCTGAGGTGGCCCAATGATTCCTCTGCCACATAAGTGGATACCAGTATTATAAATTGCATGCAAAGTTGTAACAGGTTTTGCTTCAGTTTGCAGCATAAACAGTCCCACTATTGGAATTGGAAACAGTTGACAAGCTGGTGGGCTGAATTATAGGAGCTCAGCTAAGCAGTTGTAAATTGTCTATGCAAAAGTTACTTTTTCCAACATCAGATCACTGTACTACAATGCAAATCACTTGAGCACGTTCTGTGAAGTCATTGAGCAAGAAAGGAATTATTGGAGATTTCAGCTTTGAAGCCAATAGAATAATGAATGTAGCTCTGGATTATAGTACAGGCTGTGACTCAGGATCAGAACAAGATAAATAAAGCAAGGTCTTTTGCAACGTTACCCCACTTTGTGCTAAACATCATGTCATACAAACATTGCAAAAACAGAAAATACTAATAACCATATTTTTTTGCAATGTTTTTTTATAATTGTAATAATTGGAAAAAAAGGGTAAACCAGAATACTGAAAAAGTCCTAACCATTACTGTAACTTCTTAATTTACTGGATTACGTAACCAAATAAAAAAACAACGTTGAATGACAGCCGTGATCTTGAGTGCACTTATTTCTGCTTTTTATTATTTTATATTCAATAGTCTAATATAAACCCCTAATAATCTGAATCACACCTGTCACATACATACCAGATAAACAGACGTATGCTGAAATCTTATTGCGCTCCCTTCAGCTACGGCATGCCAACATTAATTCGGGTAGCAGCCGCATGCAGAAAATTGTTACATGTCACTTTATTGCCTCCCATCACTAGGATTCTTCTAAACATGTTCCTAGTTATAAGCCTTAAAAATAATTGTTCTAATTAAAGGCTGTTAGAAGTGAGCACCAAGCTCATATTAAAGCCTAAGGGACAGAACAAGACAGGCATTTGTCACAGATTACAACATTGTTATTTTAGTCTCTGGCATCCGGACGAAAATGTTTAGAAATAATCTAAATGGAAAATCATGCCTGTCTTACGTTATAGTAAAATTTAAGCACATTATGAAAGAGTGTCTTGCTCAAGTCACAATACTTCAGGCAGAACAGATTGCTTGTTCTGCCACCTATGATCACCTATGCAAATAGGGACTGTGAAATAATATAACAGGGCATTGACTTGTCTTGGGCCTGACAGATCACTAATCTACTAACTTTATGGTGCCCACCAAGTGTTAAAGTTTACCACCTGTGTTACATGAAATGTATGCAGACAAATCTTTATTACAGCAAAATGCACAAAAAAATAAAAAAATTAACTATCCCAGCAATTCCTTCCTTATTTTCCTCCTTTCCTTTGATCATATTTTGTCAAATACTGTAATTAGTAATACTGAGAAATATATAAAAAAACCTTCTCTATGTGTTCCAGGAGATCAGCTATTTACCACCTCCTTCTACTACTCACAATATTGTCTAGCTGTTGGAGAACTGGCTGCAGCAGGAGCCTCCCCCCTCTGCCCTGTCTACAGTAGGACACACAGATTATTAAGACTTGCCCCTTTTGTAAACCCAATCCACACCATCATTCACCAAACGAAAGTAGAAGAGATCACAAGAAAATTAACACCAGTGTTCTCAGCAGGATTTTTACCAGACTGTTTGTCAGTCTGCAGGATGTTCCACAAAGTGTTTGGAAAAGTTTATCTCCTGTCATTTCTAGGTTAGTATATAAATGGCTGGTAGATGGGGTCCCAACCTGGGGACCCCCACCTATCGGGAGAACAGGGGCCCCCATTTGCAGATACAGAGCGACCACCAGCAGAATCATCTTGTGTGCATGAACACAGATAACATTAATAGCAGCTTTAATAAAGATACAGATGGAGTCTCTCCGCCATTTACATTTGCCTTTTCAACCCACCCACCCTAAAACATTACACCAGACTTGTTGCTAGGGCACCCACATTTATACAGGAGCTCCAGTTCAGCACTATGGTTTGTAGTCTTAATGGACAAGTGGCATGGCATGTGGACGTGTACCATAATAAAAAAAGGATTGGAATAAGGTGGTGCAATGAGTGACCTCCCTGTGGAAAATTTCCCTAGGGGCTGGAGGTCAGGGGGGTACCCCTTTTTGTTATACTTGTTCCTATTGGTAAGAAAGTGGTGTATGTTCGAATAAATGGCTGCCACCAGACAGTCCAAAAATTTCAGAGGTTATAGCCCAGTTACAACTTCTCATGGGCATTGGAAAACGTAACACTAAGAGACATAGTTACATAGGTTGAAAGAAATCCATGAAGTTTAACCTCTTATTCAATTACACGTCATTTATTCCTTGATTAATTATAACCCTCAATGCCATTGGTCAGTAAATAATCATCTAGCCTTATTTTAAATGCTAACATAGTATCTGCCATTACTACACTACCTCCTGGGGCTGGGCATTCCATGTTTGACACTAACTGTGAAGAACACTTTCCTATATTGATGATTAAATGTCTTTCTTCCACATACAACGAATGTCCCCTGTTCCTTTGTAGAGTACTTGGAAAGAACATATTATGTGCTAGTTCTTTGTATTGACCACACATATACATGTTAATAAGATCACCTCTAAGGCGTCTTTCCAAGCACACCTCTCATCCTATTTAGTAATCTAGTCACCCATCTTTGAACCCTCTCAAGTTCTCCCATATCCTTTTTCAATTTAAAGCCCAAAACTGAATTCCATATTCATAAAGTTAGGGTAGTATCCCTGTTTTCACAATGGGTGTCAGGAGGTGACTTATGCCATTGTACATCGGAAGAGTTTCCTGGCATCTAAACTGATCCTTCAACACAAACATGCTGTGATCAGTGTTACAAATAAGTTAGGGAGCGGTCCTGACTCCACTAAACAAATGTAGCTCTAAAGCGAATGAAAGTATATTGCAAATGTGTTTAATTTTTAAGTTCACCAACTACTAATGAAAACTGATTTTATAGTGACCCTACATTATATCATCCATAGGTCAAATACTGCAAATGTGTCCTTCCTTAACTTTTATCTCAACATATCCTGAGATGTGTGGCACGAGATGACCAGCTTTGAAAAAAAAAAAAAAAAACAACCACTAAACATGATTTTGCGATATTCTGGCACAGGATGTCTATGCTACATGTCTCTGTGTATGGCCAGCCAATGGTTGTCATGTGAATTGCAGCCTGTCAAGGGTTTTGCTAGCATGTCGCAAAATTGTGTTTAATTTATCTTGAACCAATTCGAGTCCTTAAACCAAATTTGATAAGCCAATAAGGGTGGACCCATCTGTAAGTAAATTACAGTTGAAAATCTCTAATCTTAAGACCTTTAATAGACATAGTTATAGCTGTAAGCTATCTTCACATGATAATTTTTTTTGGGGTCGATAGACCCTATGCCATCACATAATGTTATCAAATGACATGGCCACATTGAAAAACCCATTTTCATCCCTCTATTGCAGAGGTGGGGAACGTCCGGCCTGCGGGCCGTATAAGGCCGGCGGATCATTTGGTCTGGCCCAACCTCACTCTGAACGCCGCTGCGAGTCCGCCCTACTCACTCACATTTATGAGCACGAGAAGGGCGGACGGAGCTAAGTATGGCGGCGGCAGCGGCGGTCTGAGTGAGGTTGGTGCGTGCCTGCCCAAAAGGGGATTAGTCCGGTCACCTGATCTGAGTCAGTGACGTGAGGTCAGGTGACCAGGCTGGTCCACTCCCGGGCCGGCAGTGGCATAGCTATAGGGGTCGCAACTGCTACCGGGACCCTAAGCCTGGGGGGCTCCCGTTGCCACACAGCGCTGATCGCGCTGGTACCGCTTCCAACTGAATCTACGACTGTAGGACGCACATTCAGTTGGGTTCAATGCTGGAGCCTTGCTTCAGCATTCACTGTGCCGCGAGCGGCTCGGTGCAGGAAGGCGCGATTTAGTCACGTCATTACGCCTGTTTGCACCGGGTCACTCACAGAACAAAGGAGAAGAGGGATCTCCTCCACCAGCCATGGGAATGAGGATAGGTAATTATGTTATTATTTTTCTATTTGGTACATACATATGGGAGCATTATACTGGGTATTGGCAGGGGGGACACATATGGTAGCTGCTGTGGTGCATTATACTGGGTATGGGACAGCTATTGGGGGCATTATACTTATGGGGGCTTTATACTGTATGGGGCAGCTATGGGGGCATTATACTGCGTTTGGCATTATACTGTATGTGGCAGCTATAGAGGGCATTAAACTGTATGGGGGGCATTATACTGTAAGTGGCAGCTATGGGGGGCATTATACAGTATGGGTGCATTATACTGTATGGGGCAGCTATGGGGGCATTATACTGTATGGGGCAGCTATGGGGGGCATTATACTGTATGGGGCATTATAGTGTATAGGGGAGCTATGGGGGCTCCGTCCGCGCACCCTACTTACTCGAAGGGAGGTCAAGTGACCTACAGGGGCTTATTTCATCAAGGACGTTTATGATATATCCACAGGATGTCATAAATGTCCGATAGATGAGGGTCCCAGATCTATCTCAAGAACAGGGCCCCTAAACATTGTTCTACCTCTGTGTTTTGGCTGAAGCTTGTGATTTCCGACCTTGAAGAAAACAGCGTAACTTGCTGAGCTACGCTGTTTCCGTAAATTCAATAAAACGGAATAGTAGTTACGGAAACAGCGTAGCTCGCATGCTATGCTGCTTCCGTAACTGCCATTCACTACGATGGGAGTTATGGAAACAGCGCAGCTCAGCGGGATATGTGGTTTTTTTCTTCATGGTTGGAAATCAGCCAGAACACAGAGAGGTGAAACAGGGTTTAGGGGGCCCCGTTCTAAAGATAGGTGAGGGTCCCAGAGGTGGGACCTGCATCTATCTGACATTTATGACCTATCCTGTGGATAGGTCATAAATGTCCCTGATAAGAAAACCCCTTTAAGTAAGTAAGTCTTAGTGTTAGGAGTTCTTCTCAAAACGTACCTTGGTTAATAGTCGACTGCGCTCCAGACTGACTGACGTAGCAACATCATCAATACCGGCTAACATCACACGCCTTACCAAAGAGAAGCAGTTCCAACCATCACATTAGGGGGGAGTTAAAAATGAGCCTGCTTTATTTGGTGAAACATTTAACTTGTTAATTTTGTATGGCCCGCGAATGAGGTTATAAATATCCAAATGGCCCTTGGCAGAAAAGAGGTTCCCCACCCCTGCTCTATTGTGTAGATAAAGCCCTTAATCAGATGATTGCATCTTTTGAGCTACAGCTTGTCCATGGTTAAACAACTACTTTATATGGAGTTTGAGGATAAGCTTTTCAGGGGTTTTGATCTGGTAGATGTACAGGAGCGTTGGATGGAAAAGTAGTTGGGTGGAACAAAGTGACTTTCATAAAGACAATTGAGAAAACCTTTAACGCATTCCTTTTACAATAAACACCCAAACATATTAGACCATCACAGACAGGGATTCTTTACTGTAAGAGCAGTGAGACTATGGAACTCTCGGCAACAGGCTGTTGTGATGGTTGACTCTTTGAACAAGTTCAAGAAGGGCCTTGATGCCTTTCTTGAAATAAATAATATTACAGGTTATGAGTACTAGACTCTGGAGATGGGACGTTGATCCAGGGATTCATTCGGATTGGCTAATTTGCAGTCATGGTGGAATTTTTCCCCTATTGAGGCAATTGGCATCAACCTCCATGGGGGTTTTGCCTTCCTCTGGATTTTCCTGGTAGGATTATAGGTTGAACTTGTTGGACCCGTGTCTTTTTTCAATCTTATCAACTATGTAACTATGTATATCAGGATATTTACTAATTTAGTTTTAAAATGGCTTCATTTAAATTCATAACATAAGTCTGCAGACTGGGTGCTGCAGGATCATCGCGTTTTGTGAAATGCAACATTATCAGAATCATTATATTTGAAGAAGGTCAATGCTAAGTTAGAATGATGTAATTAATTAGCAAACTAGATATGTACCGGATAAAACAAGGGTAGAACAATCTGTGTTATGGCAGGAATGCTAACAATAAATGTTTGTTACAGGAGTTGATTAAATCTGAGCTTCTATGCAAAATGGATGTTAAAAAAATAACTTTTCAATACATGTGAAGTTCTATTGTCCCTTTCATTGCATATAAGCTGAAAAAAATCATAACGCAACCAGACGACATTGAAGAACCATCGTAAAATCCATTGAAGAACACCATAGTCACCATATATCCGGCATGAAATGGGACTCTAGACTGGATTCAACTGCGCAGCAACTATACTATAGATATTTCAAGATTTTAGTTAAGAAACCATTTAATCAGTAGTGTTTTCTACTTGCTTTCTTGTAGCAAATATATCCAGACAAATTATTATTCGGGGGGGGGGGGGGGGGGGAGATCCCTAATAGGCCATATGGATATGAGTTTTCTAAAGCAGACAACCCCATTAGACGTACATTTACATATAGCATTTATTTTACCAAAACATTTAACAATTGCTGACCCCATGCGATCTTTACAAGCGTTAGATGGATGTTAAGTCAATTAAAACAGGTACAAATCAGGAACAATTTCATACACATATTAAATTATAACAGTTCTATACAGACAAGACAGAGGATGACTAGTTACATGTTACAAGCACACACTATAACAATAGTATAATAATAATTTTAAGTATAAAAAACTAACTTACATCAAAGATAATCAGTACTTTTATGGTCTTGTACTTTTACGCTGACACATTTTGGTTATGAATGCAACTAAATTATTTTAATTGTTCCAAGACGTCTAAAATGAAAAACTTTACAAATCGTCTTAATTAAAAATTCTTTCATTTTGTGTCTACAGCTCCTATGCAGTCCTACTGTATATGTTTCCATGGCGACAAACTACAAACAAACAAACTGATCCTGTAGTCATATTGACATCCGTCTTTCCCCTAATTATTGCTAACCTACCAGACATAAGGTAGTAAGAATTAGATACAAAGAACGGTACAATGCACTTGCATTTACCTTCAATGTGCTAATAGGCAGCCCGTGTATACGGAGATAGCTTTGGGCTCCTGGGCTTTTCGGTCTTAAAGGCCCGTTTACACGGGTCAATGATCGGGCAAATGAGCGTTCATATGAATGCTTGTTCCCGATCATTGCCCTGTGTAATGATCGGGAACGACTGATCGTATAGTTCGGCTGATTGTTTATTGTGTAAATAGGGAGATTTGCTGCCGGCATGATGAAAATGCATGTGAACGAGCGATCGTTCTACGACCAATCGTCCCCATACATTTCTGATCATAACTCCATTTTTTACGGCCCATATTGGCCGGTGTACAAGGACCCTTAGCTTGTTGAGTAGGGTGGGTGGATACAGGAAAATGAAGCTGTATATACATAGATAGGGCAGAAAAATCAGCACTCAGCATTCAATGCTGTAGGAAGTGCCCTGGCCAGTGGAGATCTTCATGAATGAGTGTACTGCCGAGTAAATTGTGTGATATCACTACAGAGGTATAGAGTCCAGGTAAGGTCAACAAAACACTTTCAGGCAGGAAAGCTACTGTGCACTAAAGGGGGTTTAATACTGGGCAATTATCAGGCAGACAAGTGTTCATAGAACGCTTGTTGCCGATAATTGCCCTGTGTAAACAGGGCAGCGATCAGCAGATGAATGAGAAAACGCTCGATCATCTACCGATCGTATCCTTTTAAAAACCAGAAATATTATCGTTGTCGGCAGCACCGCGCTGATGACATGATGATAATGTATGGGGACGACCGCGCGTCCCCATACACAGCTTCTTGTGACAGGAGGAAATGACCGGCGCTCATTGCACTGGTCAAAATTGGCCGGTTCAATAGGGCCTTAAGATTAGACCTCATAGAGCCAGGGAAGTAGGGTGCATGTCAGGCAGGCAGGGTCGGACTGCTCATCTGGCATTTGCCAGAATTGCCAGTCCGGCCCTGCCTGACATGCACCCATGCTACTTGTACAAAAACATTGGTGATTAAACACAGATTATTATGGTTAGCACTATCTTTTTTTTATGCGTCAGTAACTTACTTACACATAGCAAGTATTTGAAGACGCCACACGTATAAAAAAAAAAAAAACTTCTGCTAAGGTGGAAAATATGCATTGGAGAGACTATAAGGAATAATATTAAAAGACTGCATAAACAACAATACCTGAATATAATGTTATGTGAAATTATCATAATGGCACCCTTTAGAGGCAGGAGCAGTCATATAAAATCAAATGGAAGACTGCTGGTAAGTGTAAACTTACTACAGTTACACAGCAGGCCCTTCATCAGGCTGGTACCGCAGTCAGTTGTCTGAAGTCCATTGGCAGACTATGTAGGCTGCTTTGTTTGGCAGACTGTAGTCTGTTGGTTTATTATAATACGATAAAAGCACATTACACAAGCCTTCTGGGTCATACTTATAAAAGCTTACATTTAAGTGAAGATAGCACTTACAATGGTGGCTTTACACTCATGTCCCCTGCAGAGCTCTGTGTACGAGTTGTATCGAACATATATCACCCAGCTGCCGATGAACACCGCCAGCCATGAGAAGAAGAGGTATTTAATCCGCATATATGACAAGCGAGCCTGTTGAAACAAAACACAGCCCAATGTTCATCCATTCATCTTATTATATAATTCATACTGTAATACAGATCATTCAAACATTTAATAACACCTAGAAACAGATTTAAAGGTTTCTAAACTTATTATGAAATGGTTGGCGTTTTCAAGTCCAGAGGAAAATCAATTTCCCGAAGTGGAACATTTGATAGAAGCTCGAAAAGTGGAAAGTGGAAAGAAAAAGGCTTTCCAGCTACAAAACACTTGAACTGTCCAGTAAAATTATATTTCTGTCAAGCTGTAGAAACACCTAAATGTTCTACAGGTTATTATTTAACATGGGCTGTGTTTCTTTTTAGATCAAATTATATTGGAGCAGAGAACACAATAGCATCAGAATATTTTATTATTGGCTTTGAACTGACTATGTTCGGCTGGGTCCAATTATTGTACTGGTCACACAATGTTATAGAATTTATTTTGCCATCACCAGCCTATAGTCAGAAATGTTATTTATCAAATCTTAATGACACTAAGCAATGAGTGACGTTGTCTCCAATGGCTCAATCACGTGGTGAAAATAATGTGGCAGAAAGTCACAACATTATTACACTGCAAAACCGGTGACACAAAAAGTTATTTGCAAAATTGTGATTTTTCAAGCAACTACAACAATGGTCATTAACCAAGGATACCCAACAAATGGCCTTCATCGACCTGCTATGCTGTCTGGAGCCAAGAAGTAGGCAGTACATAGCTTGTACCGAACCCCAGGCTAATCATCAGCTGTAAAAGCTCTGTCCAACCTAAAAAAAAAACAGAGGTGGTGTCGTCGTACAGGTCTTCTGTTCTCTCATCCATCATGTTTGGTGGTTTATCTATGTGTATTTATATATTGGTTCATTGACATGGCTATATTTCAATATATTATCTCTAAGATCCCTGTAGATGAAAGTAGGAAAATCCTTACTTTGGGTAAAGTTTCACTTTTTTTCCTCTGCCCAGTCCCAACCTGGTGGCGATGTGAACAAACCAAATATGTATGGTTAACACTTGTCTTGACCATAGCTAAAAAAAAAGATGTACAGCCTTTGGATGGAGTTAAGAGCCACATTTAAGGCCCCAACAATATTTCCAGGTGACCAACACTGGTCATAAAGCTACAACCCTATGGTTTGCTGATAACCTTTCCAAATAAAAAATGTTCTGCTTGAGTGAATCCTATCTAAAAGAATCATCCTGACTGATCTCTTGTGGAGACATATGATGATGCAACAGTTTATATAAAATGGATTATGAATTTACAAAGAAATAGAAACCCAACAGAGCCATTATATGCCAATAGGATCCGTTATTAAGCTAAATCTAAGATAAAATTAGAGACTCATACATAATACGGTTCAAAAAAAGACAAATGTCCATCAAGCTCAACCAAGGGATGAGAAAGGATGGGGATGAAGGGAACAGGTATGGGAACTTTATTCCTCCCTATTGATCCAGAAGGTAAAAAATATAAAAAATCCCATAAGGCATGAGCCAAGTTAACAAAAAAAATAAATAAAATTCCTACTGCTTCCAAGAGGCAATCAGACTGGATCGACATTCAAACAAGAATTCTATACATTTACAAAAGCGTTGATGTTATTTTGTTCTAAGAAATCATCTAATTCATTATAGTTCCATATATTCACAGTTCTTAAGATAAAGAAGGCTTGTTGCCTCTGGGGACTGAACTTTTTTTTTCTCCATACAGAGCGAGTGACCCATTGTCCATTGAGGGGATTTTACATGTAAAAGCTTTACCAGTTTTTTTTGTACGGGCCACTTATACAATCTTGGCCAAAAGTTTTGAGACGGACACATATTTTGGCTTTAACAAAGTTAGCGGATTCAGTGCTTTTAGATCTTTTAGTCAGATGTTTCTATGGTATACTGAAGTACAATTAAAAGCATTTCAGAAGTTTTTAAACTTTTATTGATAAATACATCAAGTTTATGCAAAGACTCAATATTTACAGTGTTCACTCTTCTTCTTCTTCTTCTTCAAGACTTCTGCATTTCACCCTTGCATGCTGGATATCAGCTTCTGGGCCAAATCCTAACTGATAGCAACCCATTCTTGCCTAATCAGAGTTTATCATAAATTCAGTATTTTTGCTTGTCCACCCGCTTTTTGAGAATTGACCACATGTTGTCAATGGGATTGAGATCTGCAGAATTTTTCCTGGCCATGAACCCTAAATTTCAATGTTTTGTCCACTGAGCCACTTAGATATGACTTTTGCCTTGTGACACGGTGCTCCATCATGCTTGAAAAAGCATTGTTCATTACTAAATTGATCCTGGATCGTTGGGAGAAGTTGCTTAGAGGATGTTTAGATACCATTCTTTATTCATGGAAGTGTTCTTAGGTCAAATTTTGAGTGAGCCCACTCTCTTGGATGAAAAGCAACCCCACACACGAATGATCTTAGGATGCTTTACTGTTGGCATGACACAGGACTCATGGTAGCGCTCACCTTTTCTTCTTTGGACAATCATTCTTCCAGATGTCTCAATCAGTCTGAAGGCGGCTTCATCAGAGAAAATAACTCGACCCCAGTTCTCTGCAGTCCAATCCTTGTATTTCCTACAGAATGTCAGTCTGTCTTTGATGTTTTCTTGGAGAGAAATAGCTTCTTTGCTGCCCTTCTTGACACCAGGCCAGCCTCACCGTGCGTGCAGATGCACTAACACCTGCCTGTGGCCATTCCTGAGCAAGCTCTGCACCGTTGTGGAACCGACCCCGAAGCTGAATCCTCTTCATGAGACGGTCCCGGCACTTGCTGGACTTTCTTGACAGCAATTGAACCTCTCTCCTTGAAGTTTTTGATGATCCGATAAATAGTTGATTTTGGGTCAATCCTACAACCAGTAATGTCCTTGCCTGTAAAGCCATTTTGATACAAAGCAATGATGACTGCATGTCTTTCCTTGAAGGTAACCAAGACGACAATGATTTCAAGCACCATCCCCCTTTTAAAGCAGCCAGTCTGCTCTTATAATTCAATCAGCATAACAGAGTGATATGATGCTGCCTTGTCCTTGTGAACACCGTCTCCTGAGCCAACGAGAAGATAACTGAAAAGATGTTAGCAGATCATTTTTGGCAGGGCTGAAATGCAGTGGAAATTGGGTTTTTATGATTGAGTTAATTTTCATGGCAAGGAATTACTTTGAAATTAATTGCAATTCATCTGATCACTCTTCATAACAATTTAGAGTTAATGCAAATTGCCACTATAAAAACTGAAGCCACAAACTTTGTGAAAACCAAAATTTGTGTCAGTCTCAATACTTTTGGCCAGGACTGTATACTTATACAAGTCAATCATGTCCACCCATAGACATCTTTTCTTAAAGGGGTTTTCCGAGAAACTTTCCTGCCGATATTGAGCTTAGCTTGAAAGCAAGATACACTTTGTAATTTACTTGCCTTTAGAATAGTGCCCCTGTTTCTAGATGCGGCCAAGCGTCACGTGACATAATCTTTAGGTCCTACTCTAGTGGCATCCCGTATACCTTTCCTATGGTGAAGGAACCGTTACTCACTCAACCAGTATACGAGACGTCACTGGTGAAGGTCAATGGGGTCGGTCAATTTAGCAGCAGGGAACACGCATGCGCGGTCCCCACTGTACTCTGTACAGAACAGTGCCTTACATCGGTGTCTGGTGGAGATGCAGCCCCGCGATGTAAACAAAAAGTGCGCGATGGGGGTGCAGATAGTGGCAGCAAAGTAATTATAATGCTAGGGTAGGAGCATGTTTATCATCAAGTACAAATGTAATCTCAGTGGTTTTATTTTTCATGAACTCAGAAAACCCCTAAATAAAAGTAATTATTTTAGTCTTTCCTTATAATGAAGATTCTCTGTTTCCCTTATCAGTTTAGTTGTTCTTTTTTATATTTCCAACTCTAGGGCATCACCTTTATAATCTAGCGGTCAGAACTGAACGGCATATTTCAGATAAAGCTACACTAATGCTTTGTAAAGTTGTAATATTATATCTCTGTCCGGTGAATCTTTACCTCTTTAATACATAATTGTATCCTCCTGATATTAGAAGCAGCTGATTGACATTACATACTGTTATTAAGTCTATGATCTACAAGTACACCCAGATCCTTCTTAACCCCTTAATGACCAGCCTATTTTAAACCTTAATGACCAAGCTATTTTTTGCGTTTTTTCCATCGTCGCATTCCAAGAGCTATAACAATTTTTGCGTCAACATAGCTGTCTAAGGTCTTGTTTTTTGCGGGACAGGTATTTTTTAATAGCACCATTTTGGGGTACATATAATTTATTGATTGACTTTTATTAACTTTTTTAGGGGGGTAATGGAAAAAACCCCATAAATTTTGCCACACTTTTTTGCGTCTTAGAATTACGCCGTTTACTATGTGGCATAAATAACACAATAACTTTATTCAGTGGGTCATTACGATTGTGGTGATACCCAATTTATATAGATTTTGTATGTTTTACTACTTATACACAGTAAAAACACTTTTTTTTTTCCCAAAACGTTTTGCTTTTGTGTCGACATATTTTAAGAGCCATAATAGTTATATTTTTACGCCGATGCAGCTGTATGAAGGATTGTTTTTTTGCGGGATGACCTAGTTTTTATTGGTACCATTTTGGAGTACATGCAACTTTTTGATCATTTTTTTGAAGGCAGGATGAACAGAAAACCGCGGGTTAAATAACGTAATCGCTGTATAGGTGGGGTCCTTATGGGTGAGGCGATACCAAATATGTGTAATGTTTTAATTTTTTGAATTTTTTTTTATATTAAAGTACTTTATAAGGGAAAAGGTGGGTTTTTCATTTTTTTTTATTTGGGATTTTTATTTATTTATTATTAACTTTATTACAATTTTTGATAACTTTATTTTTAGCCCCTCTAGGGGACTTCACTATGCGAACTTCTGATTGCTTTTAGAATACACTGCAATACTTCTGTATTGCAGCGCATTATTGCCGGTCAGTGTAAAACGGACAGGCAACTGCTAGGTCATGCCTGAGGCATGGCTTAGCAGGCATCCACTACAGGCAAACCTGGGGGCCTTTGTTAGGCCCCCGGCTGCCATAGAAGCCATTGGCACCCTGCGATTGCAATCGCAGGGTGCCGATGGGGTGAGAGGGAGCACCCTCCCTCCAAAACCACTTGGATGCGGCGCTCGCTATTGAGCGCCGCATCTAAGGGGTTAAACGGGTGAGATAGATGTTGAAATCTATCCCACCAGTTAGTGCAGGTGTCCGGCTGTCTTTAGACCGCCCGACACCCGCTTTAGCCGGGCACAAGACAAAATCAGCTTGTAATTTAGGAACATCTTCCATAGACTGAACTATATTACATAGCTTGGTGGCATCTGCAAACAAAAAAATTGTGCTATTAACCCCTTCCCCCTGCTGGCATTCTGGGCCCTTATGTCCAAGCCATTTTTTAGATTTTTCCATTGTCACATTCGAAGAGCTGTAACTTTTTTATTTTTGCGTCGGCATAGCTGTATAAGGTCTTGTTTTTTGCGGGACGACTTGCAGTTTTTATTGGTACCATTTGAGAGTAGATGCGACTTTTTGATCACTTTCTATCACATTTTTTTTAAGTCAGGATTAACAGAAAACAGCAATTTTTCCATTGTTTTTTATTTTATTTTTTATGGCGTTCACAGTGCGGGTTAAATAATGTAACAGCTTTATAGTCGGGGTCGTTACGGACGCGGCAATACCAAATATGTGTAACTTTTTTGCTTTATTGTAGTTTTTTTTAATAGTAAAGCATTTTGCAAGGGGAAAAGCTGGGTTTTTCATTTTTTTTTTTTCACTTTTTTTTAAAATTAACTTTATTCAACTTTTTTTACTTTTTTACTAGTCCCACTAGGGGACTTCACTATCCTCCGATCGCTATTATAATACACTGCAATACTTTTGTATTGCAGTGTATTACTGCCTGTCCGTTTAAAACGGACAGGCATCTGCTAGGTCATGCCTGCGGCATGATCTAGCAGGCATTCGCTGCAGGCAGACCTGGGGGTCTTTATTAAACCCCCGGCTGCCATAGAAGACACAGACACTCGGCGATTTTATCGCCGGGTGTCAGTGAGATGAGAGGGAGCTCCCTCCCTCTCTCCAAAACCATTCAGATGCGGTGCTCGCTATTGTGCACCGCATCTGAAGGGTTAAACAGGTGAGATCGATACCAATATCGATCTCACCCGGCAGAGCAGGGACGCCCCCAGCCCTCAGCTGCTTCTGGCAGCCGAGAGCAGGGAGATTTCACGGCTCCCTGCTCTGTTTACTTTATTCTACAGCAGCGACGTAGTTTGGCGGCGCTCTAGAATAAAGCCCACTAATGACCGCCGTAAAAAGACGTATCGGCGGTCATTAAGGGGTTAATCCCATCCTCTATATCATTAATAAATAAGTTCTATAATAGTGGTCCCAGCACAGAACCCTGGGGTACACCACTTATAACCGGGGACCATTCAGAGTAGGAATCATTGACCACAACTCTCTGGATAAGGTCCTTAAAAAGGATCTGTCACTAATTTATTAATTCCCTATCTCCTAACTAATCTAATCGTCGCTTTGCTGCTGATAACCACAGTGTAATTTGTTTGCAAAAACGTTTATTATTTGCAAAGTTATGAGCATTTTTCTAAATATGATAATGTGGCTCTAATAGCCAAATAGGAGGTGACTCTTTCTTTGCACTCCAGGCGGTGTAATGTTTTCTGTATGATCCTGTCCAATCAGCACACAGCTTCTCCCCCTCCCCTGCCCAGCAACACAGCGTGATCATATAGTATACAGCTTCCATTCCCGACTGTGTATTCAACTGGTGAGATCTCCGGTTGTTTCACAGCCAAAACTCCGTCAATGAGGGACAGTATCAAATGCCTTTGCAAAGTATAAAAACATAATATCTACAGCGGCCCCTCTGTTAAGGCTTTTACTCACTTCTTCATAAAAAAAAATCAGGTTGGTTTGACAACTTCTGTCCTTCGTAAAAGTGTACTGGTTATCACTAAAAATACTATTTTCTGTCATGTACTCCTGTATATAGTCCCTTAAGAGCCCCTTAAAAATGTTTCCCACAATGGACATTATTACTGATCTATAATGACCTGGGAAAGACCTAGATCCCCTTTTGAAAACGGGCAGCACATTAGCCCTAAGCCAGTCCCATGGCACAAAGCCAGTCACTGGAGAATCTCTAAATATTTTGAACAGGGGGACAGAAATAGCTGAATTGAGTTATGTAAGAACTTAGATGTAATCCACCTAGTCCTGGAGCCTTGTTCACATTTGTCTTATTTAACTTGGACCAGATCTACATTCAGCCAATTACGTATAGTAAATTATTTATTAACAGCACTGGCACTGCCTACATCATGTACTCTTTCTTCTGTTGTACAGTATATACAGAACTAAAGAACTTCTTTACTAGCTCTGCCTTTTTTTGATCCCCAATGATCAACTCCCCATTACCACTATTTAGGGGTCCTATATGCTCTAACCTTCTTGGCATTTATATACTTAAAAACATTTTGGGGGGGAATGTTTTGCTTTTTTTTGGCAACCCATCTTTCATTTTATCGTTTAGACGATTTTATTACCTTTTTACAAATTGTACTAAGCGCTTTGTAATTTAAAGACTTGAGCTGTCATTAATTTCCCCTTTTAACAGGTAGAGTAAGCTATGTGGGGTTAAATTGTAGTCCTTTATACCTTAGGATTATGTTTTGCAGTATAATTACCCAAATTAGATTTAACGCATTCCAGGTTTAGCATTTGTATCGTTATTTAACAAAAGTCATTCCTAGTCTATGTCCTAAGGTGCAGCCCTTAACCACCAGGAATTGGCCTTTTTAAAATATGTTTTTCCCTCCCAGCCTGTGTTTCTTTTTTTTTTACAGTTTAGGCAAAATTTAATTCGTTTGTGGTCACTGTTAACAAGGTTTTCACGAACAGTGACATTAAGAACAAGCTGTGTTGTTTGAAATGACCTGATCCAACAAAGCATCACCTCTAGTCAGGTCTTCCAAAAACTGGTCCATAAAATTATTCTGAAACACATTGAGGAAGTTTCTCTTCTTTGTAGATAAAGGCGAACCATGACCCCAATCAATATCTTGGTAATTAAAATCTCCCATTATCACTACAGTACCAGCCTGGGCAGCCTGCTCCATCTGTTTATATAGCTGACCTTCCATCTCCAGTTATATTGGGGGGGTCTATAGATTACACCAAAAATATTTTTTCAGTGTTTAAAGAGGCTCTGTCGACACATTATAAGTGCCCTATCACTTACATAAGGAAATGGGCGCTATAATGTAGTTGATAGCAGTGCTTTTTATTTAGAAAAACGATCTATTTTCTCCACGTTAGGAGCGATCTTAGCTTTATGCTAATTAGTTTCTTAATGCCCATGTGGGCGTGTTTTTACTTTAGACCAAGTGGGTGTTGCACAGAGGAGTGTATGACGCTGACCAATCAGCGTCATGCACTTCTCTCCATTCATTTAGTCAGCGCATAGTGACACTGTGTTGTTCGAAATGTGCTGTCTTATACTGACATATTAACCTGTCATTTACAGCGAGATCTCGCGAGATTACGCTTGCTCTGCTGTAAGTGCCAAACAAACGTTAACGAAGTGTCAGGATTGTGAATAGACATCCCGTCCTGGCTGGAAGGAATGTCTATTCATTGTCTAAACACTTCAGTAACATTAATATGTCAGTATAAGACAGCACATATTGAACAACGCAGTGTCACTATGCGCTGACTAAATGAATGGAGAGAAGTGTATGACTCATTGGTCAGCGTCACACACTCCTCTGTACAACGCCCACTTGGTCTAAAGTAAAAACATGCCCACTTGGGCATTAAGAAACTAATTAGCACAAAGCTAAAATCGCTCCTAACGTGGTGAAAATAGATTGTTTTTCTCAATAAAAAGCACTGCTGCCATCTACATTATAGCGCCCATCTCCTTATGTAGGAGATAGAGGCTCTGTCACCACATTAGAAGTGCCCTAAGTCCCTTTGTATTTCCACCCACAAGGTTTTAACCTTCTTACAATCTTCACCCATTGCTTCTTTTACACTCACCTTCATATCATTTCTAACATACAGAAATACTCCACCGCCTTTCCGTTTTCCCCGGTATGTCGGAAACAGTGTAAAATCCTATAGATTTACAGCCTAATCGTGTGAAGAGTCTACCATGTTTCAGCAACACCAACTACAGTATATTGATATGTTACTCCAGTAACAAGGCCTCAAGCTCCCCCACTTTGCTTGCTAGACTTCTGGCATTTGTGAACATACACTTTACAGTTTCAGGAATGGGATTTCTTAAATTTTGTGGGCACACGGTCTCCAATGTTGGTTTGGAATCCCTAATCCAGTGCCCTAATCGTTCCCCACAGTCCACTTCTCAACCCATCAATATAGTCTGACCCCTCTCTAATCCATTATTTTCTGCCTTGTCCTCACATCCCTAGTATAAATATTCTAGAATTTTCTCCCCCAGCACAGTAGACTTCCTGTCATTCAGGTGCAAACTGTTGGCGGAATACAGTTTGTACCCCAATGAAAAGTCGCATACTGTGTACTATTCTACAGGATTATAAATGATATTTGATTATTAGTTAGAGGTCTAGTCAGAGAATGATTTTAATTTAATGTATAACATTTGTAGCTAGTCCTAAAGCAGAGAGTAGATCTCTTATGACTCAGGTTCTGGAACGTCTCAACAGACAGAAGTTAAAGCAGTCAAAGATTTGGATATGTGAAGACGTCTAGTCAGTGACCCTCCTTTACAAGAGCCAACACTAAAGGAGAGGCCAATGAAAATTGAGCATGCTTAGCTACTTGATGAACTGCAGATGATGCAATCAAGAGGAAAGTACTGACAAATACCAAGCTAAAAAATAAAGCTGTAAATAAAAAAACCACAGCTAAACTACTCCCAGTATCTACTGGATTTAAAGCGAAAGATGCCTTGTGATGTATCATTACTTAAAAGGGATGTCCAGGTTGGGGGCTGTTTTTCTTACTGATGACTTATCCACAGGATAGGTGATTAGTAAATGATCGTGGGGTCTTTCGACACCCAGACCCCGCACCGATAAGCTGTTCCGTCTGCCTCCGAACGCCGGAAGCAGAATGCTCCAACAACCGTAGAGTGGCCGTGCGGCAGTACTGCCTGCAGCTCTGCTCTTGTTCAAATGAATAGGAGCAGAGCTGCAGTAACCCAGCACGGCCGCTATACAGTGGTCGGAGCCTTCTGCTTTCGGCACGGACCACTGCATAGCTTCCAACGCTCGGAGGCAGCCGTAACAGATGATCAGTGCAGAGTTCGGGTGTCGGACCCCCACTGATCAGTATAAAGAACAGCCCACAACCTGGACAACCGCTTTAATATCATTACATAACTTTCAAAGGTCAACATTCTGTGAAACCTGTGGAAACTGTAATGAAGCCATATAAGCTGTCACTAGGAGAATAGTTGGCGGGACATGTGTCCTAGGTACTGGGGCAACCAACAAGCCACTCTGCCTTGGCTAAAGTTATTAGATACAAGACCTAGGGTAGGAAACTAAAACTTAGCCCTGGGTGAAGGAAGGCTTAGCTATGCCACTAGTTGTCATCCAGCTTTTTCAGAAATAGATATATAGGAAACGTCTGTATATTTTTTTTTAACGACTTGAAAGAGGAAAACTCGAGGACCTCTATTTGCTGATGATTTATTTCGATCAGTGGGACATGATTCTCAAGAAAACTCTCCAGCTATAAATGCAATATTATTCAAGAGAAACTCTTGCTGACGTGAAGGGTTCGTGGACCCACTGGGCCGTACCGTCTCGGCGGTATGGCAGCTGGCCAACAGGACGCAGGTCAAAGTCTATAGTTCGTATAGGGTATCTGTGGCAGTTCGGACAGGAGCGAGGCAGGCTAGGCAGGAACTTGGCAGCAGGTGGACGTCAGGTGTGGAGAGGCAGGTCAGGCGTGGAATACAACACAGCACGGCTACAGCAAGCACAACACTAGATTCAGGATACAGGAACAGGAAACAGGAACAGGAAACAGGAACAGGAAACCACTGGGAGCAGGAAACACTAGGGGGCCATTTGCAAGACAGACTAGGGATACAATAACAAAGCTCAGGCATAGAACTAGGGGGCTGGACCCCAATTATAGTCCAGAGTACTCACAGGTCAAAGGTCAGGAACGAGGTCCGGTGCACGCGCTGCCCCTCTAAGAGCGGGCACGAGAACGCACACCCTACGGGACCCGGCATTGGTGAGTAGACGCGAGCGCTGGCTTCTCCTGAGGAGGAGGCTGGGGCCAGCGCTTGCCGACTCGTGGCTGCGGCTGTCAGGGGAGGAACGGAGCGGACAGCCCCCAATCACGGACATGACACCTGCATACACATAATAGAATTACTACCACCCCCTGACATAGAAGAACACTGTTGTAAGGATGTCCATTTGCTGCATGAAACTTCTAACTTAAATCGTTCCACCTGTCAGCCATCTTTATTGTAGAAACCACTGTCTGCAGGGAGACGCTCTAGTAACTACAGGTCCCATCATGCCTTGGTCAGATATCACATCTATTAGAAGATACAGTTATATACAGATGTGTCCACCCTTACCTTTACTTGAATTTGGTTAACCTCTTTAGGACGCAGTCTCTTTTGGTCTTGGGGACACAACCGATATTTTGAAATCTGACGTGTTACTTTATGTGATAATAACTTTGGAATGCTTTCACCGATCCAAGCGATTCCGAAATTGTTTTCTCATGACATATTGTACTTTGTTAGTGAAAAAAATCTGGATAAATTCAATATTTGTGAACAAATGGGGTACTTTATTACCCTCCGTGCACAGAGGGTAATAAAGTACCCCATTATTTCACTTGATTTACGGAGTGCTGCATATTTTTTGCTGTGTGTTTATATGCGACGAGGGTTTGTTCACCTGGGCCTGCACCCATAAGCTGCTGGACTCTTAGATTCTCTGCTTGTAAAACAGATAGAAATACCACACAAAATAGTTACTAGTTAACATTTCCCATATGTCTACTTTATGTTTGCATCCCGTTTTTATTTTTCTAGGACGTTACAAGGCTTAGAACTTTCGCAACAATTTCTCACATTTTTAAGAAAATTTCAAAATTATATTTTTTCAGGGACCAGTTCAGTTCTGAAGTGGCCTTGAGAGCCTTATATATTATAAAGTCCCCAAAAACCACCCCATTTTAAAAACTGCACCCTCAAAAAGTGTTCAAAACAGCATTCAGAAAGTGTGTTAACCCTTTAGGCGTTTCACAGAAAAGGTAGAGGTGAAATTTACAAATGTAATTTTTTTGGCCAAAAGTCATTTGTAATAATTTTGTTTCTGTAACAACGATGGTTTTACCAGGGATACGCAACTCAATATTTATTGCCCAGATTCGGCAGTTTTTAGAAGCATCCAACATGTGGCCCTAGTGTGCTGATGAACTGAAACACCAGCCTTAGAAGCAAATAGTGGATTTTGGGGCCTCCTTTTTTTTTTAGAATATATTTTAGGCATCATGTGAGGTTTGAAGAGGTGTCGTGGTGCCGAAACAGTGCTAAATTTATTTGAATTAGTCTGTGAAAATAAAAATGTACAGTTTTTCGGAAAAAAAAAAAAGGAATAAAGGCGAAAAAGCACCAACATTTGTAAATCAATTGCTCCCGATTACAGCAATACCCCCATATGTGGTAATAAACTGCTATTTGGACCCATGGCAGGGCTCAGAGGAGAAGGAGCGCCATTTGGAGCATAGATCTTGCTGGAATGGTTTTCCGGTTCCATGTCGCGTTTGCAGAGCTAATGAGGTATCAGTACAGTAGAGACCCCCAAGAAGTGACCCCATTTGGAAACTTCACCCTTCAAAGAAATTATCTAGGGGTTTGATCACATTTATGACCCCATAGGTTTTTTTTTTTGCTGAATTTAGTGGAAATCTGGCATGAAAAATAAAATGGTACTTTTTTCACAAATACGTCATATATTGGACAGATTTTTCAGACACAGAGAATGTAAGTGAAGGAAAGCACCTCTAAATTTATTGGGCTATTTCTTCGGAGTTCTAAATACAGTATGTTGACTGGACACATAGCAGTGCCTGGAAGTGAAGGAGCACCACAAGGATTTTGAGGCCTTATTTTTACTTGGATTATTTTTGGGCACAAGCATAGGCCTAAACAAAATTGTGCAGATCATACACAGAGTATTAGGTATTCATCTAGAGGTTTTGTTATACATTTTTTTTTAGTGTCCCCAATTTTAAACATGGGTAAAAGACCAAAATGATAAAAAGGAGGGGGTGGGAATTTTAAAAGTATAAAATTTTTAATCTAGGGAGGTGTGGTAGATTCGGAAGCAGTTATTCATGCAGAGTCTGGGTTTGGATGGACAAGTGTCGCACTGATATGTGGTATCCTTTCTGATAGTAAAAAGTATACAAGAAAAATTGGTCCGCTCACCACTCATTCGAAGTAAAGACGCCACATTACATGATTATTCGGTGCACGGGCAAGAGAGCTACGCCGGGAGTAGGTAGAAATCCAAGGAAAAAAGTTAGAAGTCCAGCACACGATATGATGGGAAAAAATACAAAACTGTTTATTTAAGTCAAAATTAAAACAAGAAATTAAAAAATCCCGGGAGAGAACGCCTACGCGTTTCGAATTTTTGATTTCTTAATCATAGCTATGATTAAGATCTGAAAAGTTAGAAACGCGTAGGCGTTCTCTCCCGGGATTTTTTTAAATTTCTTGTTTTAATTTTGACTTAAATAAACAGTTTTGCATTTTTTCACATTATATCGTGTGCTGGACCTCTAACTTTTATCCTTTCAGATACCCCTTTTTGTGCAGACACGGCACCTTTTTTGTGCCCTGCCTTTTTTTTGCTGTGGCAGGCACTTCACTTGGAAAGTGTTGCCCAGGAACAATTGGGCCAACACTACTTGAAGCAGCAGACCTTTCCCCCACCTCATCTCCAAGTAAAACAATTTTAATAATTTTTTCTTGGTACTACAAATATGTTCCCAGGGTGGCTAACTTTCCTGTAAATTAAAAAGGAGTTTTATAGTGCCATCTGGACAAGGTATACTGACAATTTTTTTTGTACCAAATTTTGCTTTTTCACATGGCAATATACAGTTTTAACATCTGATCACGGATGTCAACCCCCATGAATTTATTGTATGCCTGAATGCACACAGGTTTCTTTGTGGACGATGCAAATCCACGTGTGGTGACAGGGGTGCAGCTGGCGTCATGTATCGACGTTATCATACATATATACATCTTTTTTGTCCTTGTATTTTAGACACAGGACCTCATCTTGCAGCAATGCCCTGCTTTGCCGATGAAGGTCTTGGGAAGGTGCCTCTGGTTTTTTTTTTTTGCACTGTCCCACACTCCACTGTTTTTTTTTTGTCTAGAACACATTTGAACAGGGGCACACTTGTGCACCAGTTGTCCACTACAAGTCGTACCCCTGATCAAACAGTAGGTGCAGGAGGTCCCACACTATCTTCTCAGTTGTGGTCATGACGGGGCGGGGGCAGTTTGGGGGCTGTATTGTCCTGTCCTTCCCCTCATAAATTCGGAAATCATGTGTGTATCCGGTCTCAGATTCACATAGCTTGTACATTTTGTTCCAGTATCTGGCAAATACTGGCAAAACTTCAGCCTGCCCTTTAAGTGCACCAGGGATTCGTCAATCCAAATTTAAAAATTTTATAACACTTCGTAACACTTACTACACTAACTGACAGTGACGCTGACTAATTGACAAGTGACGTGACAGATGCTACGGATTGACACTGACAACTAACACAACAGATTGACACAGACAAACTGATCTGACGGATTGACGCGGACTAATTGACATGACAAATTGACAGACGAGCTGGACAACTAAATCTAATTTTTATTTTGTGAATTCTGACAAAATGTTTTTTAAAATAAACTAAATCTCCCTTATACACTGGGGTCACACACTGGGAACAGGGAACTGAAAATTAGGTGTTTATTCTCTTTTTTTTTTTTTAAGTTTGCCTGGCCCACAACTGGCGTGTCCTGTATTTTTCACCTGCCCTGGGTGAAAACGCAATGTGATTGGTGGGTCTGAACACAGCTGCTATTGGTCTATTGCCAGTCACATGGGGCAGGGTAGGGAGGCTATAGTTACCGTTCCCAGACTAAACTACAAGTCCCGGTAACTGTTTATAAAACTTTTAAGGCAGATACAATGTGATCGGTGGATCTGATAACATCGATCGCCGCCATTGGACCTCTATTCTGGGTCCATTGTCGGTGACTTGGGAGTGTTAGTTGTCGGGAACAGCTGCTCTCCCGGTTTACACAGTCTCTTACAGTGTGCACCGGGAATGTCTTAGTAACTGTACGTCCTCATGCAGGAAGTCACCTCATGCCACGACGTACAGTTACTGAGTGATGGGGCTAGGGGTTAAGTACTCTAATTTCTTATGAAACTAATTCAATATAATATCACAACATGCTAGCAAAATCCTTGACAGGCAGCAATTCACATCACAACCACTGGTTGGCCACACCTAGACACAGAAAGCAGACATCTTGTGAAAGAGTAACACAAAATTATGTTTTGGTTTTTTTCAAAGCGGGTCATCTCACTCCACACATTTCAGTGTATGTTGAGATAAGGAAAGGTATGGAAGGACAGATCTGTAGATCAATAAAAATTCTGAGCAGGATGCTGGAGAACCACAAATGCAAGTCTAAGGCTACATTCACACGAGCGTGACAGATTTATGCGCGTGAAAAAACGTGCATAAATCTGTCCGTGTGCGTTGCGTGTGCTTTGCGAGTGGCATGCGTTTTTCACACATTTTTTTTTCAATGTAATTGATGCGTAAAACACGGACAGCACACGGATGTGCATCCGTGTACTGTCCATGGCTTTCACGCACCCATTGATTTCAATGGGCAGCTAGGTGCGTGAAAATGTACCGATATAGGACATGCAGTGAATTTCACGCAACCGACACTTGCTGCGTAAAAACCCACGCATGTAACACTTGGTGGCTCACTCCCCGGCAGCTGTGGTAAAATACACGTCTACATGGTCTCCTTGGATAGTGTTTCTTTCTTCGCCTTCCTACCTCACGGTTGTAACCTGAGTCGGCCTATGCCCCTGTGAAATACACTACGGCTCTTGCTCGCTGCTGATTTTTTACTCATAATACGCCGGAACTGGAGTCCAGGATCCCTCCTGTCCTCTCCCCTCCCTCCTATCCTTCCCTCTCTTGGGGCCTTTTTCTGTACTTTCTTTCCCCCTGACTAGGGCTATGTGCCTCTCCTTCTCTGTTTGAGTTAAGTGATCTCACTGTACCTCCTGATGTTATGCCTCTGATTATTCATGCTACTGTTGTACACTGACAATTCTGTTTCATGTCAAGATGTGATGCACATTATTGATTTTTCCTTTTTTCTTGTATGTTTTTGCTTTGGTCCACTGACCTTGTTTGTTCTTTTAGTTATGGGTGGAGGCCTTCCCTCCAATATGTTTTGTAATTTTGTGTTCTAAAACTCAATAAAAAATTTTGAATAAGAAAAAAAACCCACGCATGTGTGAATAGCCCTATTGAAATCAATGGGTCTGTGTGCTGTGTGTTGTTTCAAAGTACACCCCACGGACGAGATTCACACTTGTGTGAATGAGCCCTAAGGCCCAGGAGAGGCTGCAGAAAGTGCCTATGCAGCAGCATGCAAGTCAAAAGGCAGCTTGATAGCTCCAGCCCACTGCGGGGAGAGTCGGGGATGACTGACAGGCAATAGCCTTATGTCATCTTGAGGAAAAGGGGAACCAGCCTGGAGGAGATTCAGTGAACAGCAGAATAAACAGGGCTACCAAGATTTTGTGTTTTAGCTGCATTCTTGGATTGTTGGGCAAAAGTCCAGACACGTTCTGCTTGATATTTTATTATTCATAGACAGGAGAGATCAGACGTGATTATAGATAAAAATTCACATGGGAAACTGTAGTTTTCATTGGTGTTAATCTTTAAATTGTCACAAAAGAAATATAAATGTGCATCTTTCATCTCAATGGTAAAATAACATGGATGCATTACCAGGAGAACTGGTGTACAATCAAATTGTTGCTGCCATTTTCCAGCCTAATATTTTCCCATTGGACGCAGCACATACAACTGCATTGGGTAAATTAACAAATTAAAAAGTCAAGAATATTGGTACCACTCCCATGACTACACTGGTTAGGTGAAAAGTGGCGCATTGCAAAAAAAAAATTAAAAAATGCAGAATTTGTGCCAACTAAAATATGGCCCGTCTGGATTTAGCTCCTTGTTGAAATATCCATCAATGATAAAACGCTGATTGGATTTTGCATAATGTTAAACATCAGACACTGTCCCCCGAGAGATAATTCAATACATTTGTCGTCCTAATGGTAGAAACTCTGCAAATCATAAAACCATGGCTATCTATTGCTTTATTGCAAAAAATGATGCATCTGCTTAGGGCTAACTCCTCTTCAGGTGTCCGGTCATAATAATAAACGGATATTACAAGCAATGAATCTAGGTAATGTTCATTGATCTGTGATAGAGCGTACTCATTCAGCCTAGATTTTGGGAAATGTTATGAAATGCTTTATGAATAAAAGGTAATTCTGTGTGTGAAGGAGCACTTCATCAGCCACTTCCCCAGATGGAATTATTTTAGTTTGAAAAGAAAAAGGGAGATGCTTCGTTATGTGAAGTTTACAGTAAAGACGTTTGGCGTCACGTATCACTGCAGTATTGGAAAATATGCTTCCCAGTCTCAACAGATGTAGAATGCTGATGAATGTGATCACTCGCTTATCAGAATATACAGTAAACTGGATTTACTACCAGTAAATGCCCCCTCCCCCTTACCATTAAAGATGGTGATCTTCTGGTTCCAGCTTCAGATTAGTGAGGTGGAAGCAATGGCAGTCCCACTAAGTCTGTTTGCATGGATGCATCGGTCCTGCAGACAAAAGAAATAATATGTGAAATATATACAATCCATGTAATAGTTTAAGGTTGCATTATATGGGTGACTTTGTAAGGTATGTTTTATGAGATATTTAAATAAAATTTGTACAGAGCTTAAAGGGGTTATGTGGAAACCAAAAATTATTAGCAGTGTACACACTGCAGTATGTGAGTACACTCGCTAATATACATTCCAGTCCCCCGTCGCACGGATTCTGAAATGTTCATAGATTTATTTTATAGCGCTGCAGGGGGACTGGAAGTCTAGTTGCACAGCCTTCTTTGATGATGATGATGATGATACGACTCTTCGTCATGTGACCGGCCCCGCTGTACTCTATGTACAAGCAGTAGTGCATCGATTAAATAGAGTAAAGCAGGGACGATCATGTGACGAGGAGTTGTATCATCATCAAAGAAGGCTGGGCAACTAGACTTCCGGTTCCCCGGCAACGGTATGAAAATCTAGGAAAATCGCAGAATCGGTGCGAAGGGGGATCGGAATGTATATTAGCGAGTGTACTAACATACTGCAGCGAGTACACTGCTAATAATTTTTGGTCCCCACATAACCCCTTTAAGCTTCAAAATAAACACACACATACATATATATATATATATATATATATATATACACACACACACACACACACATACATACACACACACACACACACACATATATATGTCACATCATCACACAAAGAAGGTAGACAGAAAAGACTGAGAACAGACGTGCACCTTTTGTCTTTCCCATTTACTTAGTGGAATGTAAGCCCTTGCGGGCAGAACCATCTCGCCTTCTGTACCAGTCTCTTACCCAGTAAGGTAATGATTATTGTACTTTTCTTTTTATATTTATCGATTCTTAGTGTTCAGTATGAAAAACCCTTCTGTATTTCATATGTACCGCGGCCTAGAAGTTAATAGCACTATAAAATATAATCTGGAATATTCAGATGACCGAGTTTGCCAGCCCTAGGCCGCGCTCGTATCGACATATTTAAACAAATGTATCTGGAAAATCCAAGAGACTGGACCTTTACGTGAGGTCGTAAATTTTCCCTCATATGGAGAAGGAAGCATTGCACTTTGAATGGCTGAGGAGTGCCCAAATACTTCTGATGTATCTTAGTAAGAGCCATTGGAAAACAGAAGAAAAAGTTCAAAGATAATATGATTCCTAATCGCAGCAAGAATCTAATGTCTGCAAATTCTAAAAATTCTGATAATTCTCTCTACGGTCAAAAAAACACAATACAGCAGTAGAGGATTTGAAGGGACAAATGGGGAGTGTACATTTGGATATATAATTAATAAGAGGTGACATACAGAAGATAAGAGAGTGCCCACGGGTGGCCGGGGGTACAATTTCTGTAGTGAAGTATCAGATGCATTTAAATATAAAGAATACAATTCTTGAACAGTCAAACTAAAACTTTGCAGATAAAATAATAGATTGAGAACAGAACTATAAGTTCAAATATCAGAATCCTAGGCTTTGTGGAGGGTACAAAGAGATATAAAGTTTCTACAGAATTGGTCACAATAAATCACTTCCAAATGAATCTTTTTTAAAGTTATTTGCCATTGAACGGGCACACAGGCTTCCACCAAAATCAGTGATGGTTGGAAATCAACCTCGTCTAATAATTGCCAAAATGTTGTTATCTTCAGATAGAGATGCTATTCTACGAGCCGTCAGACTGACGTCTTAACGAACGCATAATGGCTAGCACATCAGAATCTATCCTGATTTTTCTAAAGCTACTGAAAAAAAGTGGACAAAAATGTCAATAAAATTAAAGTCAGACTGAAAAAAGCTGAAAATAAATATTACATAACTTTTCCCTCTAAATTAAGAGTTGTATACAAAAGAGAAAGTTATTTTTTTTCTTTTTGCAGTGATGTGGATGGACTCAGAGGGTCTCTATGGGTTGTGGAACTACTACGCAGTCTGCTCAAGTGGGAGTTACCTGCGGAGTTAGAATTGTTGATTTATTTTTTTTGCTTTCTTAGAAAAAGTACTGGGGGAATTACTATGATGGCGTCTATCACCGGTATGGGGGAGCTAAGTACGAATTATTGTGAAGTAGCTGAATATTAGCATGCTGGGAGTCTAGTACTAAATTATGTTCTATATTTTTTTTGCTTGGGTTGGCTAGCGGCCTGGTGCTGGGTGTGAAGGCTGGGCATTATTGCACAGTGTAGGGACTAACAACAATGGAGAGAGTTTCCTCAATATAAAAACTCAATAATTCTAATAAAATTGCTATTAGACAAACCCCTCTTTCAGAGGGGTGAGTGTATTAATACATTGGGATATAAAGTGTCATGTTATTTCAAACCTAATAGATGAGGGGGCCCGGTGTGTCTTTCTACTTTGCAACTTAGAAGGTAGAAAGTTTATGACTTTCATTTATGTCACACCCCCCCCCCCCCTTCGCCTCCACTGTCCTTGTGAAGTTACAACTATTTGTTAATGATTAATACTTTATTCTAATTTTCAGACCATTCTGCTTTCCGAACTTAAAGGCTACGTACACCTTTGAAAACGCTGTTTGTTTTTTAAATAAAAATGTGTATCAGTGTTTTTGGTGCAACTTTCTAATTACTTTCTATTAAAAAATATTTTACTTTATGAGATACAGCTGCTTTGTATCCTGTATACAGAGCAGCTGTATCTTGCGCTGTGACCTGAATCTGTCAGGTCAGCGGCATGGACGGGTTCGGTGACAGCAGGTCCTGTCTCTAACACACAGGATCCACCGGTTATCGATCACATCTAAGTAACCGCTCCATCCTGCGTGTCTGACCCGCTGACAAATGATAACAGGGCCCTTAAACCCTCTATGTTGGAAGCAAATAGAACACTCATCCCAAAGAAGGGAAAAGATGTATTGTCACCTGATGCATATCGTCAACTTTCCTTACTAAACTGCGATGCTAAATATTCGTCTAAAGTATTGGCCAACAGATTGGCATAAAGTGATTGCTGATTTGGTTCATCCTGATAAAAATGGATTTGTTCCTAATCAATTTACAAACATTAATATTAGGAGGTTGTTCTATAACATTCAGATCTGTGCAGTATGGCGGGCCATCCATTTTGTCTTTGGATGCTATTAAAGCGTATGACAGCGTGGAGTGGCCCTACATCTGGGCCGATCTTGAAAAATATGGTTTTGGATGTAATTTTGTGCGCTGGATCAAACTGCTATATGCAAATCCAAAGGATCGCTGACCTGACGGATTCGGGTTTCAGCGCATGATATAGCTTATATGCATCCAGGATACATAGAAGCTGTATCACAAAAAGTATATTTTTTTATGAAAACCAATGACAATGTTGCATTAAACACTAAAATATATATATATTTATTTCTTTTTAAAAGCTGTAACTGCAAAACGCGCGTCAGGGCGCAAACTTTCTTTGGCCACATGACGACATCCACAGGTAAGGCATGGTCTATGCTGTGATATCGTTACCTCTCTACCCCTCTTATATATACCTTCTTTGGGGAGCCTTTAACACAAAGTGTCTATAAGGCTAGCTACGCCTAGTTACCATGTCAGGTTTCCATCTTCTTAGTCTGTGACTTTACTCCCCATATACTCTTGGGTCTAGTAGTTTCGAGAATGTATACTGCCAACACTTGGTAATCTAGATAGTTATGCAGTATGCATTTATACCATCAGTATTTTGGTTTGTTCATATCACAGTAATTGCCTATTTTACCCATGTAAACAACAGGGATAATATCTATATATACCTATATTAACTTATGTGGTGCCCACATTATTCTATACATGGCCGCTATACAGATCTGATTTTGGTTCCTCTGTAGTTTTATATATGTCCTCATTTTTAAATTGTCATAATAAAATTGATATTTTTCTACTTTTTCAATAGAAGTGTTTGACTCCTTTTTCTCTGTGTTAATATATGTAAATGTTGAGTTTCTACTCTGGTAATTTTCTCTGAGATACCTTGGAGGTGGTAATACATTACATTGGTACCATCTAACCGTTTACCTGCCCTGTGAGATTTGTTGTCTCAATTTAAAACTTTTGCCTTTCCTCAATTGTCATTCATAGTAAGTAACTCACCACTTTGGCTGGATAGAAAGATATTCAGATTGGCTAATAGCATCTTGTCGGAGTTGATTTGGAGATGAAAAAGACAGAGAATTAAAATATTTTATTTTACTGCACCTATGAATAAGGGTAGATTCTCAATCCGTGAATTGGAGCGTTACTTCCTGGCATCAACATTGCAATTTTATTTTATTTGAGTCATCTCCCTACTTATGTGATATTACTTCACAGTTTCAATGCCAAAATATATTTCAGGTTTTGGAATCTGGCATTTTGGGAGGACCAAACTGTAAAAAATTATTCTTAATACATTATGTTCCAGAAAGTTTGTGACGAAATTAAATGGATATTCTCAATCACTCATGTTCTGTCCATTTCTACTTTATGGCATCATGATAACCATCTGAACTTCCAGGAAAGTGAGATCTCAGAGTTCTGGAAAAAGAGGGAACTAATATTTAGGTCTTAGTTTTTTTAAGGGAGGTGTGGTGCTCACATTGAGATTTGGACAGCTCAATTTTACTCAGCTAAAAGTATTTTTTTTAGATACTTTCAATTACGAAGCGCTGCTTTCACCTCTACGGTTGACTATAATATACAATCCGCACTCATTTTGGACCTTTTATTTTCTTCTAATTTGCAGAAATGTCAATTCTGAATTCAGTTTTAGATCTAGAACACAAAAGGAACACGTTTAAGGGGTTCTGTTGGATGACAGACGGCAAAACATATTACAGCTTATTGACATGTCCTCTCCTTGGGTTAAGCACAAAATGGCTAAATTTATGTGGATACATAGACTACTACTATTACTCTTACTTTTTTGTACAGAATTGGGCTGCGTCAAACCTCTAGCTGTATGAGGAGTGGCGCTTTGAACGCTAACATACGATCCAGGCATGTTCCAGAATTGAGGTATAATGGATAAAGATTTTGGGATATATACAGCTTAAAATTAATATGTTAGTGCCGCATGATACTTTAGTCTGTCTCTTAGGCGATATGCCAGAAGGATCCTTTCATTCTATACATGAAAAGTAATAATCATAAGACTATCATATTTTATGGCCAATGTAAATACGAAAGAGAGTTTCGTCCATTTACACATGAGCATTTAAACAGGCTGATCAATCGATGAAAATCTAATATTTGCGCTGGGTATTTATGACTAAGACAGGCTGTAGAGTTTTTCCAAGTGTTAGGCTCCATGCACACGACCGTAAAAAAACTCAGTCATTGCGAACCGCAATACGGTCTGCAATTACCGACCTGCCCGGTTCTATTAGCCGCGGACACCTTTTCGTATCGCTACGGAAGGGTGTCTGCGCCGTAGACCGTGCTGTAAAATTATGAGCATGTCCTACTTTTCATTTTTTGCGGGCCGTGCTCCCATACTTTGTATGAGAGCACGGCACGAAAATGCGGCCCACGGGTGTCGGCGGCCGGCCGTGCCCGCAAACGCGGGCCGTGATTACGGGCACGGCTGTGTGCATGAGGCCTTAATGTGCTACTGAGACTTGCAGCCCGTTCACAGTAGTACTTCATTGGCAACTCACTTACTGACTAGCTACTCATATACTAGTCACACAAAAGAGCAGTAAAGTGGCTTGTTTGCATGTAGCTAGAAAAAGGTTATAAAGATACATTAGAAAGATGCTAGTTTTAATATTGCCCGATTTAAGAGAGGCAATGTGTGTCTAAAATGGAGCACCAATATACGACTCCATATCAAGTAAAACAGAAAAAGACCATTTCACCTTGCAAGAGTTCACCAGAAATGTAAACGAGATGATGCGGGTTAAAATTCTCAAGTAAATGAGCATTTTGTGGGAAAAGTTAACAAAACGGTTACGATGGATAAGTAGTTAGCTGTAATTTCCTTTCTACTGACTGAGACCACAAAAACACAAAAGCTGTCTCTGTAGTGGTTATCTGCCAGTGCACTTTAAAGGACTCCCCAGGTTCTACAAGGGCCACAAAGAGGCTTGACAAAACATAAACCTTAGGTTTTAAATGGGTTTCCTGCACACTTTCAAATAACACTACATTTACAGACAAGAAAAAAAACTTCGGAACGCGTGAATATAATGATCATTTGTATGGAGAATACAATAAAAAAGGAAGTGAAAACTTCAGGAAGATAATATATAAAAATAGACTTCTCACGACTCCAAATTGAGTCGTGACCAGCTCACTAGCTGCAATAGTAAATGTTCTAACAGCCCAGCTGAGGTTCTTTGTTGGATCGCAAACTCGGTCCTCCCCAGAGCTCAATGAAATAACGGCTGTATACTTGCCGTGGGATTACATTCAGTTAATTGATGTCTTTTATATTAGACAACTCTAGTTATTCCATGATTAAGTTCAAGGCCAGAAATTACACGGCAAAGCTTTTGACAAGGTGATATTTTTTACGAGCTACGGGAACTACACCATCGTATCGCAGAATATTATTTTTCACTTACTACAATTCATCTAAAATGTCATAATTGTCATGTTTTCTGAAATTTACTCTCTTCGGTGAAATATCCAATACATCCAAATTTGTACTCCAAGGATTATTTATAGTGTAATGGCAGGGAGGCTAGTCGTCTGCGCTAAGTGATTTTATTTTTATTGATCGTGGCCCAATCAGGCAAAAGAAGGAAAGGAGAATTCACTTTTTATGTCCTTGATAGAACGGTTTAATGTATTTCTATGCGATTTTAAATAAAATACTTTTTCAGAACTAGTCATGTGGTGGTGAACCAGTATATGAAGAGTTGATATATAAACCTGTTGTAAGGTGAATATTTAAATTAGATGGGACCTGTAGGCCTCAGTCACACGGATAATCTGAGTGCATAGTTCTTGTACGGCAGTCATACAGACCCTTAGACACTGTATGCGCAGCCGTCTGGTGCCACTGTGGGCTATCGTATTCTTTGGGATTCCTTCAGAATCTGTGAGAAAATGCCTCTGTATTAAATTGGAAGCACGAAAAGGTACAATATTGGACCATAGCAGTACCATATTACATTACTATACAACATGACAACGTGCATGAGCCCTTATGTGGGATACATAGACGCATCAATAGTTCAGCCAACTCTGACCGATAAGTGGTGACAAACAACTGTTTCTGACAGAAAGATTTACCCATTCTCTTACACTTGTTCATCAATGTATACTGTAACCTCAAAGAGATGAACAGAAACGGCAATTATAGCAAATTAGGCAGTTTTAGTTCTATATCATACACGGTGGGTTGAACACATTGAGGAACCCAGTACTACAACTATTGCACGAGTCTGTAAAAAATGCTTTAATATAAAGATACTTTTATTGCAATGAAGTACTCAACTGAAAAGTCCTGAAGGAGTTAATTCATTATCAGTAATGCCTCCTTTATAGGTCCACACCATGTTTATTGTTAGGATAATACTATGGGGCAGATTTACTACTAGTGTATTAAATTCAGACAGCTTAGAATTATACTGGATGTGCCAAATTGATCAGTGTGTCTCATGATGGATGATAAATTTGGTGCATCTCTAGGCACTTCTCTCTAACCTTACACCACCTCTTGGTTGGCTTATTCCACTGTTTTTGCAACAACATTTTAAAGTAATTTAAAAAAATCTTAAGCCCCACCGCGTTTCCTGCTAAACAACGCCCCTTGCCGTGGGAGTCAAACACATCTGAAGGTGCAACTCAGGACAGATTTCTGGCGCAAGACCAAATCTGCCCCATTGTGTTGTGCCACAACTAAAAATATTATTTTCAAATGGTTTCCCTACTATGGAAAGTGATGGCATAGCACTAGGATGTCATTACCGGTGGTGTACTTTCAATGGAGGTAGACCACACTACTGCTATAAAGCCCTTGGACAGGGGGTCCTGCCCCTGTCCCGCCCCATTAACAACAACTGGGCCCCATGATTCAATTATGTCTGCGCCCTTAAGACACGGATACAATTTAACGTGTCACCAGCACTCCAGGGTGCAAAGGAGCCGTGCTTGGTTGCCTGCACAACCGCATGGCACCTTCTTTGTCATGCAAGCGGTGAGAAAGAGGCCAGGCCTTATAGTAGATGCTAGAATGTATGGGCTGCTTGGAGGTGCTGACGTCATGCGGTCCCGTGTCTCTGCACTCACATGACCACTTTCATGCTCCTTCTACACCACACACGGAGCAGGAGAGAGGCTGAAAACTGGCTGGTCTGGGGTCTGTATTGACTGGGTGTGTCTGTTCTAAAGTGTGTCTTGAGGGGGGAATGTCTGACCTAAGATCTGTGTTTGAGGGGGTCTGTGTTGTGGGGAGGTCTGCTCTGCGGTTTGTGTTGGAGGGGGGTGGGTTTCTTTTCTAGTCTATTGACCAATAATGGCGCAATAACAACACATTTAAAAACTACAAATGGCGGCCATTCCACGTATGTAATATTTATGATATAACTAAACATGAAAAATAAAATATTGCGCTGCAGATTTCAAATTTTTTTCCTAGGAGCCCATACATTCTAGGTACAACCCAAGCCTTACCTGTGTGGCAGCTGCAAGTGGGGAAATGCGTTGGATCGTTGGAAGAGAAGTATTCCATTTCTTACTGGGGGGGGGGGAGCTTTTATTTCACGGACATATTGTGGAGCACTTTTAATTTAGGGGGTACATTGTGGGGTACTATTAATTCAAGGATGCTCATTGAGGTTGTAGTTTTTTTTCAGGGGGCATATTGTGGGGCAATTTGTATTCAGGGGCACAGTGTGGGGCATATTTTTATCGTGGGGCATTGTGTGGGGCATATTTTTATTCACTGGCACAGTGTGTGGCATATTTTTATTCAGGGGCACTATATGTTACACTTATGTTAAGAGAAACCGTTTAAATATTTGTATCAAATATAAGTAGCAGATGACATCTGGTTGGTCAACTCTACAGAGAAGAAGTTCTTCTCAGGAGAATTCGACTGGAACCAAAAGGAGAAGAAAGGGAACAAGAGCGACTCCAGCCATAGAAGACATCACCTGTGAGTCACTAAATGTAAAAAGGTTTATTCTGCCTCTTACCGTCTGATCAGTGCTTTAGTCACCCGTATGGTTTACAGAATGATGATTGATGGTAGCAGTTGGGGGGGGGGGGGGCATTTCTGACTTTAGCTATGGGTCCCCATGATTACTATGTACTCCCCTGGTCATCACTTAGTCATCGGTGGGGTCAAATGTCGGTGCAAGAACATTTTCACAATCAATGGGGACCCCCACTGTTTAGAATATATTAATTACAAATTATAGTACATCCTAGCAACACGCCAAAACATTCTTAGATGTGAATAACCACTTAACTGTAGAAAACAACGATTTAATAAACACTTCACCTGTAGTTGCATTTCATAGACAAAATGGCTGGGATATAAGTTGTTGTCCTACATTAATCCTCTTTGCGGTGTACGCTTTAACAAGTTTATGCAGTGGATGCACTTCTGGAATGGTTTGTGGTTAATGTATAATAGTGCTAACCATTCTGTGACCACCTAGAGGCAAAGAATAAGAAACAAATTAAAAAAACATTTCAGTACTGGAAAGCCTGAAACATTTTCAATAACTTTACTTTGAATTATTTTTATGTAACTCTGCCCCAAACACAAACTACTTATCAGAAACAGAAATGACGTGTCTCTTTCTTGCGGTTACTGGGGACTTGCAGTCAAAAATAAGATTTAATAATTCACCTTCTCTACATTGTACCAATTATTGGTTGGGACGATTCCAAGATCTTTACAATTTCCAGCACTAATCAGGATCCAGATATAAGATGGCTGCCTTGCTTACCCCTGTTCTGGTATGTACTTGAGTAGCCATCACAATGCCAAAGCGGAGGGGGGATTAGGACAGGCAGGATTAAAGATGGCCACAGACATTTTTAATGGATCCCTCATGTCCACTGATGCCAGCCATTTAAGGAAAATGGGATTGGAAATTATGGATTTCAATCTGAGCCTATGGTTTCCTCCAATGCTATGGACTGCTTTGAACTTTTTATTTTATTGCATCTTATCTATTTTAGGCTAAAAAAAAATAAAACATTTGCAATTGTTTTTTATTAAAAAACCCCACAGCATTTCTCTTCTGCAGCTTGTATCTATTTCAACATAGGTGATCAGTGCTATTCAGTGCCAATTCCATCAGACAGCCTCTCTGACAGCTCACTCTCTAGCCTGCCCTCTACTCACCGGAATGCTGATCTAAGCCCAAATCTAATCAAATCAAAAGTTGGTCAAAGTAGGATTGCCCCTAAACTCATATGCTCAGTGGGAGCGGGCATTTAAATCAATACAATTATGCTAAATATTCTCCCAGAAAACTACATATCAATCTACGGAGATCCTCTCTATAACAGATGTAGTTTAAGGAGCACTTTCATCCTAGGGTATGTTCACGCGGGTTAAAAATTGGAAGAAAAACGCCTCCAAACATCTGCCCATTGATTTCAATGGGAAATACGGCATTCTGTTCCGACGGGACATTTTTTACGTGGCTGTTTTTCAAAACGGGCGCGTAAAAAAACGCCTGCGAAAAAGAAGTGCATGTCATTTCTTGAGCCGTTTTTGGAGCCGTTTTTCATAGACTATGGAAAAACATCTCCAAAAACGGCCGAAAAAACGCACCGAAAAACACGAGTGGATTAAAAAACGTCTGAAAATCAGGAGCTGTTTTCCCTTGAAAACAGCTCCGTATATTCAGACGTTTTTTATTTTGTGTGAACATACCCTTAGATGTAGTGTTGGGTTTTCCTGACTGCTAAAAATAACACAGAGGTTCCAGATCTGTGGTGTGTACTGTAACTTTAAACAATATTTCAAATGGTGATAATTATGGGAGAGTGGCCTAAAATAAAATAATTTTATCTATTTATTTTTTTTAAACTTGTCAGAATGCCCCGTTTTAATTTAAAGGCTTCTGTAAAATGCTTTAACAATATTGAATTCTTTAATGCAATGACACCTAAAATACTAAATAAGGCCGGAATTATGTATCAAAATCAGAAGAGGCTAATCTGATATGGTACCGTTCGTTAACTAATATTTTTTTTAAAGTAGTAACATGGCAAGGTGTTGTGTGATCTCTGACAATGCTGCTGACTAACTAAGAGGGACACACATCCCCATATACTCATAATTATAATTCCCAGTTCACAAGCAGTTTTTTGGAGTTGATTTGAACAGTTTGAGTTGAACAGCCGAAACCACACTCGCAGGAAAAAAGTTCTTGCCGCGGGTCCGCCTCTGACCTCCCATTAAAATCAATGGGAGGCAGAAAAAGCAATCTTATTTTTTGCAGGTTTTTTTACCCGTGGTGCTCAATGGCCGAGGGCAAAAAATGCAGCAAAAAGAGTCACAAAAACCGCGGCAAGAAAGTGCCGGCAGGTCAAAATCTGCCTCACATTTTTTCTGCTTGCAAAATACTCTGTGTGAACAGGGCCTAACGGTAGGTTCACACGTACAAAAAGAAGTGGCTGAAAATGATGGAGCTGTTTTCAAGGGAAAACAGCCTCTGTTTTTTGTGCCGCTTTCCAAAGCGTCATTGGAAAATCAGCTCCAAAAACGCCTCAAGAAGTGACACGTTACTTATTTTTACGAGGCTTCTTTTTATAACAGCAGCGTAAAAATACACCTCATGTGAGCAGCACAGTATATTTCCCACTGAATTCAACGGGAAGCGGTCTGTAGGTGTTTTGCAAGTGTTGTTCCAGTCGTATTTCAAGATGCTTACACTCAGATTTATGCCTGAAAAAACTAGGTGTGAACATACCCCAACAGTATATTTTGGGTGCTGTTTAGGTGTAGCCGCATAGACCAATATGATGTCATTAGGGAATTTACGTGACTAGGCTCTCCAATCACCTGATTTTACAGGGATGTGGTGCCGGAAACGAACAGTAGTAGTTTGGGAATGGTGAAGAATCCTATAAGTAAGTCTATTATTTTAATATTATTGGCTTTTGTATCCACACAAACCTTTTAACTTTTATATTAAGGGGGTTTTCCACAACCGGACAACTGATGACCTATCCGCAACGATCAGCCGCTCCGTCTGCCTCCGGGCACCAGATTTATTGAACGACATGCAGTAGTTGGAGCCAAAAGCAGATGGCTCCGACCACCATATAGCAGCTGTTCTGCAGAACTGCAGCTCGGCCGCTATTCCGTGACCGGAGCCATCTGCTTCCAGCTCCCAGTACTGCATATCATTTAAAACAGCCAGCGCCCGCCGATCATATACTGATGACCTATCCTGTGGATCGGTTATCAGTTGTCCAGTCGTGGAAAACCCCTTTAAGGCTACATTAATAAATAGAGCATTAAGATATTAGCGGCATAATGATTATATCTTCTTTTATCCTTGATACAAACAATACCTCATTATCAGATATGCCCTACGGCAGTTAACCCATATTTGTCACTAATGAACAATCTGCTCATAAGAACATTTAATGCCCACTGAAGGCATCTCATTAATTTGGTTGGGAAAAAAAAAAATACCTTAAGTCAGAGACAAAAAGTTAATCATTTAATTGATGATGCTTATATTAAATAAATTTAAAAAAAACAAATAACAAAAATTCTAGTTAATCCTTGCGTATTTAAGTTTTTTTTCCTCCACTAGAGGTGATAAATAGTGGCATAACCCCTCATGTACCCCTCCTCTATTCCCGTAAGACTTCATGGCATGGTTCACTGGCATGCTAATCAAGCATTCTAGCTTGCTAATCAACCAGCTGGGAACTTAGCCAACATGCTAATCATAGCCCCACAGCACAACATTCGCACCCTCTAGTGAGGAACATTGGCACACATTTACTAATGTTATCTAATAGTTAGAGAGCGTAAACTTAGAACAGGTATGCACAAGAAGCACCAAATTTGCGGTGGTGCATACATTATAATTTTGGTGCATCTTGCATGACCTGTTAGACACTTTTCTCTTCCTTATACCACTTCTGATATGGCTTACTTTGCGCTACAATTTTGTGCCAGTTTGTTTGGAGCAGTTTTGGCGCACATCGGCACGTTTTAAGCCACACCCTTTATAGCAAGTTCCCTCCTTTCTGAAACACTTTTGTCTAGAGAGGTGCTTCATCAAAATTACACGAAAATGTGGCAATTTGCCAACATTGGATGCATTTTCAACAGTTTCTAGGCCCAGTGGTAAATCTTCCCCATTATGTGGAGCAAGAGGCTGACAGAAAAAAGACAGACTACCACTCATTAAACAATTACCCTACTGAGCAAGTTTATATGTCTTCTTAGGTAAACTAGTTATCTTTTTTTTCCTTATGTCCAGGCTTTACATAACATGTCTCATATAATCATAAAAACCTTGGGCTTTGTTGAGACTTGCGTTCGTTCTTGCCCTAGATTTCCATTTTTGATGGCCAGAATATTGTAGCTTGCCAGAGGGGTAGCTAGGTCCTCCAGCACCTGGGGCAAAGATTCAATTTGCCCCCACCCTCCCCTTCCCTCCCCATCTCCTTCCTCCTCGCCATGTTTGCTTTCTCTACCAATCAATCAGATGTAATTATTTTTTTTTATGTAAAACCATTTGTACATTTTACAAGCAATATAATTATATAAGTGAGTTAATAGAACAATAAATTAAACTAAATAAAGAGTTCAGTGCCGGACTAAAACAGATTGTACAACTGAGGCTAATAAAACTATATGATGACATAATGAACAGCCTCCCCCTGTAGATAGTGCCACACCCCCCCTTGTAGATCGTGCCACACACAGCTCCCCCTGGAGATCGTGCCAGACACACAACCTTGGAGATCGTGCCACCCCCCCTTGTAGTCACACACACACACACACACACACACACACACACACTCCCCTTCTAGATAATGCCACACACACACACACTCCCCTTCCTAATAGTGCCACACCCACTCTCCCCTTCTAGATAGTGCCACACACTCCCTCCTGTGGATCGCACTACACCCCCTCCTCCCTGTACATAGCGCCATTGGGTCTCCCTAGAGGAGCCTCTGACGTCACTGTCCATATACGGATAGTGAAGTCAGGGGCTTCTCCAGGAGCAGAATCCCTGGGAAGAGCGTCGGCAACTTTCAAGCATCATAAAGAGGGACAAGTATAATGCCCTCTAGTTGCCCTCACACAGTATAATGCTCTCTAGCTGCCACCATACAGTATAATACCCCTATAGATGCACCCATACAGTACAATGCCCACACATGCCCCCATACAGTACAATGCCCACACATATGCCCCATGCAGAATAATGCCCATTCAAATTCCCCTATACAGCATAATGCCCCTATAGCAGCTCCCATACAGCATAATGCCCCTATACCTGTCCCATACAGCATAATGCCCCTATAGCTTCCCCATACAGTATAATGCCCCCATAGATGAGCGATACAGTATAATGCCCCATAGCTGCCCCATACATTATTATGCCCCCATAACTGCCCCATGCAGGATAATGCCCCTAGTGCCAGTGCCCACGTAGATAGTGCCACAGTGCCCCTGTATATGGTGCTCACAGTACCCATGTAGATAGCACCAGTGTCCCCGTAGATAGTGCCCCTATGTGGTGCCACAGGGCACATGTAGATAGTGTCACACCCCCTTGAAGATAGCACCACCACCTATAGATAATGCAATTTTCTAACATTTGATGTGACTGACAGTTTCACATTATACTGTATTCATTTAGAATACTTTTTTATATTAAGGTCCAGATTACAGGCATGTGACACTCTTAAATAAACAGCCGCTTACTTGGTTTTGTATACCTGCTAATTAATAATTAAATGTAGAAAATTGCTTTTATTTAAAGCTAACTTAGTCATTTTGAATTTTATTCTGAATAAGCACCCATGTGGTAACCCTATTATATGGAGTCAGCAGGTGATATTTTATTTTTAGTCGTAAGTCTTCCCATATGTTTTACTTTGTAAGTTGCTTAGGAACGGCTTATTTCTTCTACTTGCATATTAAAGTGAATGAATCAAATAAAATAAAAAATCTCTTCTTGAGAAATAACAGATTGCAGATCTGAAATTGAGCTGACAACGTGTGGAAGAAGCAGCTAGGGTCCTCTTGCATACAGTTTTCATGATTTTCTTGGCTAAGGCCCACTCGTACTCCCCCTCAGCAATGCACAATACACTGAGCACTAATCGTTCGGTGGCATACAGCAAAAAGAAAAATATTCCTTCTAGTTAAACCTTTGCCAATTACATTTCAAAGCAATATGCGTTATAGAAGTGGGTACTGCTGAGTAGGACAATGGTCAGCTTATACAAAAAAAAAAAGTGGGCAGTGATTTACCTCATATTAAAACCACATGAAACTCAAAAACACAATAAAGCTGATACAAAAGACATACGTGGACCATTAAACACTTTAGAAAAGTTTGGGTCTCTAGTATTTTTGACGGCAAGAACAGCGCAGTGTGAAGCGCTAGCCTGGCTGTCAAAAATGCCCGAACCCTGATGGATCCTATTATAAGTCAATGGGGTCCGTCAGGATTCATCAGTATATGTTTTCAAAGAGATCCGCCATAACGGTCATAGTTATAATATAAAGGAAAGCCATGACAGGTGTGAACAGAGCCTTACATGGTCAGCCATTCATTTGAATGAGCGCATGTAATACCAAATGTCTCGTGCAGCCGTTACTGCAGGAGAGTTGTGTAGCCGTCAGCAGATTTCCCCTGGCGATAACAGTTGATCTCCAGCGGATCCTCATTAAGACAAGGGAATGTCAAGATAGGACAGCTTGTTTAGGATCATGGTCATGGCTTTTATATACGGTTTTCCAAGCTTATGGTTTTCCCCTCTGCAGATCACAAAAATGCCCGGGATTTAGCATAATGAGGTCAGGTTATGGATTGAAAACCCCACAGTACACTGTTCACACATGAAACATCTTGACGCAGCAGTAAAAAATTTTACAAAATGTATTCACTTAAGGGCTTTGGACCACGTTTGTGGAATTTAAAAAAAAATAAGTCACATTTTGGCACACACCATATTTGCAGTCAAAAAAATTTTGATTTCTTACTCCTCTTGCCCTTTTCCAAAGTGGCGATAAAAGCGGGTGGGGTTATCTTGAGGGGCAGGCCCTCCTGCGAACCAACACATTTACCATCCCCAAGTTATGGCAACCATCTATAGGTGTAGCTTTGAAATTCTGGCACAAGGACAGCCAAAGATGCACCAAATGGATTAAGAATTGTGTGCCTCCTAATAAATTTGGTGCAATTCACACCAACATGGTTTAGTTTAAGACTGGCGTATGAAACACCACTATATATTCCCTATATGCGGCTAGACTGCACCCAGAGTGTGAACAGTGTGTTATTAATTGCATTGAACCTTTTAATCAGCATTTCTAGTTCTTGAAAAATGAAAATTTTTGTATGTCATTGGTCGCTTTAAGAAACGATCGGTTTAATACAGCAGTCAATATAATTCGTTGCTGCACCATGACATGTATGAATCTAGCCATATAGTAGAGAAGCTATTAAAAAGAGAACTTGGCCATGCTGGAGGGCTCAGTCGATCGTTCCACACATAACAATGCAGCTCTGCTATCGATTGTCTCACTTGTTTCAGCTATTCTATTGTCCGCACAATAGGCAGCCTACGCAGACTACTGCTCATTTCCTCAGTAAATGAAATATTAATTTACTCTGCTTTACTGCTCATAGTTCTCATAGTTTCGAATGAAGTTCCAGTATTTCCTCTGGAAGGAGCGTAAATTGCGGCCTAGATGTGCTTCTACTGATGCTTCACAATGGTAGAAGGACAGAGGTCAGGTCCTACCATTAACCGAACAGTGAACTAGGGGACGACAGTATATTCCTATTGCTGTACACATTAACAGACTCAATAGAGTGAGCTGGTTGAGACAAATCGACATCTGCAGTCAGTCAATAACTATCTATCTTTTTTTAACCCCTTAAGGACGCAGCTAGCTTTGACCTTGTGGACACAGCCCCATTTTTCAAATCGGATGGATCATTTTATGTAGTTATAATTTTGCATTGAATTTACCTACCCAAGTGATGAGATTACTTTTTCGTAACACATTGCACTTTATGTTAGTGATAACACAACCTAATCAATTATTATAGGTTTGCAGAGGTCTTGAGGTACCAGTACAGTGAAAACCCCCCAGATGTGACCCTTATTCTGGAAACTACACAACTCAAGGAACTCATCTAGGGGTGTAATGGGCATGTCGACCCCACAGGGTTTTCAAAGATTTTATTAGAATTGGGCCCTGAAAACAAATTTTTTTCCAATAATATGTAGTTTTAGTTCAACATCTTTAATTTTCACAAGGGGTAATAGGAGAAAGAAAAACACATACAATTTGTTACGTAAATTTTTCTCAAGTATGTTAATATCCTATATGTGGCCATAAATTGCTGTTTGGCACACGGCAGGGCTCAGAAGGGAAGGGGCACCATATGGCTATTAGAGTGCAGATTTTGCTGGATTGGTGTTCAGGTGCATTTCTTATTTGCAGAGCCCCTAAAGGTACAGGACAGTGGAAAGCTCTGAGAAGTGACCCCATTTTGAAAACTAAACCCCTCAAGGCATTCCTCTAGGGGTGTAGTGAGCATTTTGACCCCACAGGTGTTTTTCAGAAATTAGTGTGCAGTGGATGTTGCAGAGTAAGAATAGTAATTTTTACATAGATATGCCAATTCAGTGTTTAATATGTTGTGCCAGGCATGTAGCACTGTGAAAAGACAGTTCTTTAAGGGCATATTCTGATGTGGTGGACAATTTCCATTGCGGATTTTGCCGCAAATTTCAATTCAAATCTGCAACGGATCTGCTTTAAAATCTGCATATGAAACATGCAGATAAGAGCTGATTAAAGGAAAGCTGCCACTTGGACAGATAACTTTAGCTTAGCGTATCTACAACATGCCCAATTAGAGATGAGCTACTGCATGGATTGACAAAATGCTGTTGATGAATCTAGGAGCCAGATTACATTTATTTACGGCAATCAATAAGAGCTTTCAAGAAATTAAACCGACCTAACCTTGAAATTTAGGCATCTGCAGCAAATTTCTAGGCACACTAGTAACTCGGTACCTGGGAATTGTTCTGCACTGAGCTAGTGATTACAACAGCACCCACAACACTGCAGGTCATAAAGCCCTTTTGGCCAGTTAGAAGAACTTAGGGGGTACATGTGTATGGACTTTTTTAGTTATGAATGCCAGACAATTTGGCACATCTAACTGGACGGGAGCTCATTGTTAAGTGGCCCATGCGATTGCATATAGTGCTCTCACTCCAAATCATTCATAGAAATGCCAATGGCCCATGTAATCGGTACAAATGCACCCACTAGTTCCTGTGTATTACAGCCTAGGATCTCCAATGTCTGGCTAGTCTAATCAGAGATTTGTAGAAAATGATAGGACATGGCTTGTGTATTGGGTAATGTAGTGTTCAATCGTCACACAGTAAGGCCTCATTCACAGGGCCGTGCCCGTAATCACGGCTCGCAATTGTGGGCAAGGCTGGCTGCTGTCACAAAGTATGGCAGCACGGCCCGTAAAACGCAAAAGATAGGACATGTTCTATCTTTTGCGGCACAGTTCAACGACACGAACACCTATTCGTAGCGATACGGAAAGGCATCCATGGCCAATAGAACTGAATGAGATTTTTTACGGTCGTGTGCATGGGGCCTTAGAATGACACGCGTCACGTGACTACCGCGTAAAGGTGGAGCATTCTTCTCGTTGAGGAAGAATTGAACCACATCGAGTGTCTTGCTGAAAACTCCCTGGCTATGCATCACTTAATTTAGGTATTGTACAGTCAATTATTGTATGATCTGTTACTTTTTATTATTGTATTGTTGTGTTTAACCAACAAACCACCGTGAAACTCAATGTGCAATGGGGAGGCATTCAGGAAATAATAATCAGCTGCAATATCAACATAAAAAATCCTAAACCACAAAATTCATCAAAACAGTAAAATTCCTACACGTTCGCAAAGTTGGAGATATCTGTATTAGATGACATTAGGACATGGACTCCAATGGATTAAGAAATGCATAGCAGTCATTTTTTGGTTGCTAGATTTCACCTTTTGAAATATCTCAATAAAAAGGTAAAGAAAGACTTTCACACGGGGCGGATACGCTGTGTATAAGCACGCAGCGTATCCACCCCGTGCGCCGCAGGGAATTCCGGGTGAAAACCAGTTTTTGCAGTTTTTCGGCCGGAATGTCGGCTGCGGAAAACTGCAGCACTTCACGTTTCATCCCAGGAGGCCGCGGAAGCCTGTGATTCACCGCAGCGGCGGTCAAATGGGATGAAACGTCATCACAGGAGGCCGGCCTTCTGACTTCCTCCAGGCCGGCCTCTTGGGATAATGTTTCATCCCATGTGATCGCCGCTACAGCCTGTAATTGGCTGCAGCAGTCACATGGGATGAAATGTCATTCCAGGAGGCCGGTCTGGAGGAAGAAACACAGATTTCTGGCTTTTTTTGTCTGAATTGCGTTTTTTTACTGCAGAATCTCTGCTAATACGCTGCAAAAAAACGCAACAACTGATATTTGTCGCGTGTTTAACAACCCCATGGAATTCAATGGGGAAAATTTGCAACAAATAAGCAGCGTTTATGCAAATACAATTGACATGATGCAGAATAAAATGACGCAGCGTGTGGATAGCATTTGTTCGATCTCATCCACTTTGCTGCTACTGTATTATGCTGCGGATATTCCACAATGAATTCAGTTGCGGAAAATCATCAATTACGGAATCAGCGGTGCAGAAAAGAGTTAGGCTTTATTCACACGAACGTGTCCGTTTTGCATCCTCAAAAAATCGACACGTTTGTCATGCGCTGCAGTTCCGTGTGGCATCCACATGTGTTCCGTGTGGCATCAGTTGGTGATGTCGCTGTTGGTGCACATTACTTTATTTTTATTTTATTTATGAACTTGTGCGTGAATCACGGACAGCACACGGATGTGCGTACGTGTGCTGTCCGTGGTTTTCACGCACCCATTCACTTCAATGGGTGCATGATGCACTGAAAACGCACAACAATAGGACATGGTGAGTCTCACGCAACAGAAACACGCTGCATTAAAAACACTGCATATCTGAACGGGCCCATTGAATTGCATAGGTCCGTGTGACGGCCGTTGTTTTAACAGCCAGCCATCACACGGACGTATCACACGTTCGTGTGAATAAGGCCTTATTGTCAAACACGGACAAATGGTCAAAATAGGATAGCAGGAGAAGGATAAGAGAAGATAAACATTTTAAGGCAATGTTTCTAATGATGATGATCTTCTTTTCCTAGTGTATATCAAAATGTGGAAATAGTCTGTTTAATTTAGGAAAAGCAGACACTGGTCACCGGCTTTATAACTGGAGGAATCATGGGCATCACCATTAGAGCAGAGATTCTAAAATACTCAAGACGCCATTAAACTATGTAAAACATTAGATGTTGACATAAAGTAGTCTGCAATCTGTACATAAACCACAGCCAAGGTCCTCTAGATTATAAAGCCGTGTTCACACATTGCACGCAGTCAATTTGTTTTTTTGCCACGATGTGAAAACCGCGGTAAAAAAAAAAAAAAAGCATCATGGCCCCGACCACAGCCCTTTATGCTGACAGAGTTTGCAGATATCAGAAACATGTTGGTTGTGTTCACACTAGTGTCTTATGGCTTTTGTTTAGAGTGAAAGCTATGACGCTAACAGAGCCATTGTATAACGGATCTGAGCGGTCACTGACAGACACCATTAACTTTTTTGTCTGTTTGACAGCAAGAGTGGCACTGCGGACAATGCCATCAAAATTACCAAAATGCTTGCCAGAATCTTCGATAAAGGTTTCTAACAAAAAATTGAATAAAACCATATTGTAGTAATTACTAACTTCTAACATGAGGCCTAAAGTCACCATTTTGGCCTCCTTGAGTCTGAGGCTGGATTCACACGAGCGTGTGCCTTTTGCGCACGCAAAAAAACGCAGCGTTTTGCCTGCGCAAAAGGAACTTAACAGCTCCGTTTGGCAGCAGCATATGATGCGCGGCTGCATGGTTTTCGCGCAGCCGCCATCATTATGACACTCCATTTGGATGTTTGTAAACAGAAAAGCATTCATCCTTTTCACAGCTGTTGCGCGAATCACGTTGTTCGCACGGAAGTGCTTTCGTGCGGCATGTGTGGTTTTAACGCACCCATTGACTTCAATGGGTGTGTGATGCGCGAAAAACGCTCAAAGAACGGACATGTCGTGACTTTTACGCAGCGGACCAACGCTGCGTAAAAATTATGCACATGTCTGCACGGCCCCATAGACTAATATAGGTCCGAATCACGCGCGTTGCACGGACGTATATCCCGTTCGTCTGAATAAGCCCTGACAATGATTGAAATAATAATATAATGCCAATGCATAATTGTTCCTCTACTCTCAAGCGGTGTCCCAAAATAATCTTTTTGCTATTGTTTATAAGCCCGCACTTTGCATGCTCCTATCTTGTCCTTGACATCTGATTTTCCATGTGATACTAGAACAGATGGTTTTTTACGATTTGTTAAAATAACCTTTAAGAAACAAAGCCTTCTGCAGTTCATTATCGACATGGCCCACATTGATCTGTCAAAACGCCTCAGGTTTTATAGTGAACGGAGTGCTAGGGGGCTCTCACTTGTTCAGTATAAGTGTGTTTTTTTTTTTTAAGAATCGGAAAATATAAAAAAAAAAAAAGCATTCACAGAGTAAGGCTTTATTCAGACGAACGTGTTAGATGTCAGTGTGACGGCCGTTGAAACAACGGGCGTCACACGGACCTATATAATTCGATGTGGCCGTTCACACGGCCGTTGTTTCAACGGACCATGTGAAGGTCCGTGACGTCCTATTTTTTCACACTTCATGCATCCCTCCATAGACTCTAGTCTATGGGGGATGCGTGATATCGCGCCCCGCAGCGCAGAGCATGAATGCACCTCCAACGTTTCACGTCTGAATTTCGCAACGCCCGTGTGAATCTAGCCTAAGATGAAGGAAAGTGGTTACTGTTTGCCAGAACATTATGTTTATTTTCTAAACTGCTACTACAATATGTTTTTCATTTAGATTAGATCAGTAGCACTGTGACAAGGCCCTTTGTTACTTAAAGACGACCTGTCACATGGTCATAAGTTGAACTGGATTACTGACCTGAATAGCGCAGTCTTCCTGACTCCAGCGCGGTCTTTCTTTTTTCCCGTTACAGAGATATAGCCCACGGTTGTGTTGTCTCCCTATATGCGAATTTGCTGTAGCTAGCCAACGGGGTGGAGCTATCTCCCCTGCCTGTGATGCTGACCAATCAGCGCCAGGCGGCTTAAGGGTAGTTTCCGCACTGTTGGCGAACTACAGCAAATTTGCATATAGAGCACAACACAAAAGTCATAATTCTGAAATAGGAGGGTCTAGGGAAAAACAAAAAACAGCACTGGAATCAGGGAGACAGCGCTATTCAGGTCAGTAATCCAGTTCAATTTATATGTCCTAGTGACAGGTCCCCTTTTAAAGAGGACTTCTTACATAGTAAAGTAAAGTAAAGTAAAGTCTTTTTTAAAGTTGATTTGTATTCTCCAGGAAATAACCTTACAGTGAATTCACGTCATATTTTTAAACAATGGATTTGGCCACAGCAAATCTGCTGTAAAACTTTGTTGCAGATTTGTGGATTTGGCACTGCAAAGGAGGAAATCTGCAACAGTCAAATGTGATAAATCCACATCCTATTCAGCAATAAAAGCTGCATGTAAAACATGCAGATTTTGCTGTGGATTCGCTCTCACCAAATTCACGGCATAAAATTACACAATAGTATGATCAGATAGACACTATAAGGGGTAAATCTACCCCTTATAGTGTCTACCTGACCACCCTGTTTTATCCCAGTTAAATCACCAGTTTTAATTCAAGTGGCGCTTTCCTCATTAAAACTAGTGTAATTTAGAAGAAATAAAAAGTTAATCAAACAGAAGTTCGTGTGATTTGTACATTCTAGATATACCTGTTTTTTTGTGCGGCCTGAGAACTGCAAGATTTCTGTTGCTGGCTCTGCTAAATTTATTGAGGCACTAAAGCCTCTTAATTCTCTTATGAGTGGCCTTGGAAACATTAAAGGAATTATCCACATTTGAGCAAACACTCATAATACTATATGTATTAGCGCCTCCATGAATTGCCTGTAGTTGTGGAACAGAACAGTGCACAAACCACTAATGTGAGAGAAACCATGATTCTCAAGCAGTTCTATTAAGGATAGGGCTACACTGCGACTTCGGTCGCACTGGCAAAGAACACGGTGTAATCGTGCGGACTGCATTACAGTAATAAAAGTGAATGTGGCTGCATTGCGACCCGCAGGTTACCAGGACACTACAGTCGCAAAGAATCCAAACTTGGAGGAATTTTTCCGACTGTTGTGTTGCGACAACCTGCAAGCCACAAGGCGGCCACATTCACTTTCATTACCGCAATGCAGCCAGAAAAACACAGCGAACTGTGTGGTGGCCAAAGTAGCCACGGGCCAATGATCGGGCAAACACTCGTTCCCGACAATTGCCCTGTGTTAACAGAGCAACGATCAGCCGATGAACGAGCAAACAATCGTTCATCGGCTGATCTGCTAGTTTATGCAGCAGTAAATATTATGTTGTCGGCAGCATGGATGTGGTGCCAACATAATGGAAGTGTATGGGGATGAACAATCGTATTAACAATCGCTCGTCCCCATACTTAACCAATCATTGCTCAACGATCAACGGGCCGTGTAATAGGACTTTAATTCTTGTGTTCTTGCAATAGAAAAAAAGCCCGGTACACTACAGATGTTACCCACCCCAATGAGGAAGACACTTTCTATAACTGCAATCAAGGGTAGTTGTCAGACAGTAGCTCTGCTCTCTTCATGTGTCTCAGCTGCCTTAACCCCTTAGTGACTAGACTATTTTAGGCCTTAATGACCAAGCTATTTTTTACCTTTTTCCATCGTCTCATTCAAGGAGCTATAACTTTTTTCTTTTTGCATCGACATAGCTGTATAAGGACTTGTTTTTTGCGGGGCAAGTTGAATTTTTTTAAAATAGCACCATTTTGGGGTACATATAATTTATTGATTAACTTTTATTAACTTTTTTCTGGGGGGGAGGGGGGGATAAAAAAAAAAACAGCAATTTCGCCGTCCTAAATTGACACCGTTTACCGCGTGGTATAATAACTTAACTTTATTCAGCGGGTCGTTACGATTACCAAATTTATATAGTTTTCTTATGTTTTACTACTTTTACACAGTAAAAAACACCTTTTTTTTTTTTAAATTATTTGTTTTTGTGTCGCCATATTTCAGGAGCCATAACTTTTTATGCTTTCCGCCGATGCGGCTTTTTTTTCCGGGACGACTTGTAGTTTTTATTGGTACCATTTTGGAGTACATGCAACTTTTGATCACTTTTTATCAATTTTTTTTTAAGGCAGCATGAATAGAAAATTGCAATTCTGGCATTGTTTTCTATTTTCTTTTTTACAGGGTTCACCGTGCAAGTTAAATAATGCAACAGCTTTATGGTTGGGGTCGTTACGGTAGCGGCGATACCAAACATGTGTAACTTTTAAACTTTTTTTCATTATAAAGAATTTTGTAATGGGGAAAAAGTGGGTTTTTAATTTTCTTTTTACTTGGGATTTTTATTATAAACTTAAATAAACTTTTTTTAAACTTTTTTTCCCACTAAGGGCGATTGTTTGATCACTTTTTTAATACATTGCAATACTTCTGTATTGCAGTGTATTACTGCCTGTCAGTGCAAAACTGACAGGCATCTGTAAGGCCTCATGCACACTTCCATCACCGTTTTCTCGGCCGTTTTTGACGGATCCGTGTGTCCGTTTTTGTTTCCGTGTGCACTTAGTTTCCGTTCCGTGTTTCCGTTTTACACGGACGTTTTGCTTCCGTTTGGCTTCCGTTTTAAAAACGGATGTGAACTTCATTTGAACCTGTCACATGTCCCAGGAAACACCCACAGAAAGTTTACAAGAAGTTTTTGGTGCTGTTTTCTGCAGCTTTCAGAGCATAGAGAACAGTTTGAGATTACTCTGCTTGGCTTACTTTGGTTTTTTTGGGTGTTTTGGAGTGAAAATATGAGCCTATCTTCAGGAATGAATGTTTACTGTAGTCTGTGAACTTTTGCTCACCCAGCCGTTGCTATGGCAACGGATCCATCAAAAACGGACGGCACACGGAAGCCTTTCGTGTGCCATCCGTTTTTTTCACTGACCCATTGACTTCTATGGGCCACACGGTCACTGAATCACTGAGCAAAGTAGGACATGCTCTACTTTGCACGGAACGGAACAACGGATCCGTTTAAATAACTGAAGTGTGCATGGGGCCATTGAAATGAATGGGTTCAGGGTGCTATCAGTGACAAAAACGAATAGCACCCTGAAGGAAAAAACTGAAGTGTGCATGAGGCCTTAGTCCATGCCTCTGGCATAGCCTAACATGCATACCTGGGGGCTTTTGTTAGGCCCCCGACTGCCATAGATCGCATCGCATGTGTGCCGATGGGGTGAGAGAGAGCCCCCTCCCTCTAAAACCACTCAGATGCGGCGCTCACTATTGAACGCCGCATCTGAGGGATTAAACGGGCGGGATCGATACAGATAACGATCCCGTCTGTTCGAGCAGGTCTGCTCCCAGCCCTCAGCTACCTCCGGTAGCTGAGAGCAGGGAGATGTAACTGATCCCGGCGGTGTTTATTTATTTTAATGCAGTGCCTTAAAAAGGCTACTGCATCAGAATAAAGCCAGTTAGTAGCTGTCATAAAAACACCTATGGCCGGTCATTAACTAGTTAAAAGAGTCTCCTCACACAACAAAAAAATAAATCCCAACAAAAGGCCATACTACTATAGGACATTGGTAAATGTTACAGAAGTTTCATGCACTCTCTGCAAAAATTGTCTACACAGAAATATAATATATAGTCAGCATAACAGCATGAATAAAGAAATATTAACACCCTAGAGTAACATTTCTAAAAATGGATAAGACCTGGTCAGCAAAGACTACATTTGTTGCCTTTGGCAAAACTAAAAAAACTCTATCTGACCCCGAGTGGAGGGCAACATTGTTATAAATAAGGGAAAACCCTCAATGGAGTCCCAGAGCATAAAGGAACTTTTACACAACCCAACCCAGGCCGTGTAAACGAGCACCGATCAACGAGACAGCTCGTTGATCGGCGCTCGCTTGCTCCTTTCACAAAGAGCTAGTATGGGCAAGATCGCTCGTCCCCATACATTGGAAGCGCATCTCCCTGTTTACAGGGCAATTATCTGGAGGGAGAGTTCTTCATATGTGGGGTTCAAGTCTAAACCCCACATATGAAGCCTTTTATTATAGAAGAAAAACATAACATACTTATGTGAGGAACGGTAACAATCTTGGGAGTAGGTGGGAAACAAAGAAGGGGTTTACAAGAGGCAAAGTAAAGAACGAGACTTTGGACAAGTCTTTCCTGTCTGCCAAACCCAGAGAAGAGAATCTTTTTATGAAAGTCAACTGGTAAAATCCGCACTCTCTCTGCAGGGAATTCATCTGACACCTACCAGATTCTATAGAAGCTATCCACACGGTTGTGATCCAGGCTGTCCGTTTTTTTAATATATAGGTAATATTTGAACCCATGACCTTTAAAGCTCTACCCACAGGTGTAACCAGTTGGCAGGCCATTTTCCCCCTGATATTACAATTAAGTACATCCCACTGTTGGTTGGTTGGTTGGTCCATTAAAAACAAATAAGCCCCATCGTTTCTTTCAAAACCTGAAAAAAATGGTTGGTGGAGGTCCCTGGGCAATTGCCCTTTTTGCCCTATAATTCAGTTTAACTAGTTCACAGTCATCCATTATCGGTTGGAGTTCTTTTGCACATTTTAACTTTTTCTTTCTTTTTATCAGCTCAGAATACGGCTTTTTCTTTTCACCTTTTTATACTAGAATTCCAGAGTTGTCTTTTTTATTATTATTATGATTATTATTATGATTGCAGACACCAACAATTTAGGACCTGTAAGGTGTCTATTTCTCAAACCACAGACTAGTTAGATCCAGGTTTCCCTTTTCTCTCAAGAAACCTGAATTCCAATGTATAAAAACCATTGGTTTCTCGGCAGTCTGATGCATGAAATAGACAATAGACTTACAAGTTCCTTGAGAAAGTCGATTCCTTTTTGCCATTTATGAAGCCAGAAATTTACTTTAGAGAGGAGGAGTAGCATAACGAAAACTTTACACTTCTCTTACTTTGGATATTTACCCATCAATATCTAAAAAAAACTAAAGCAAATAAAGAATAAAAATCACTGAAGTGAGTAGTTTGTACACCTTTGGCCAGTGTTAGATTTATATAGACATAGAAGACCAAGCACTGGAAGTGAACAATGGTAAGCAGGATTTGGCCAGTGGGCTGTGCAGTTTAAGCAACCCATTGCCAACAACCTACCTAATTTAAATGGTGGGATTTCATGCTTGAAACTTCACTCAAGCCCCTTTTCGTTATAGCTGAGAGAGGACAGACAGACACTAACTAGAGTGCGAACAGACTGGATCTAACTAGACTTAAGTTGGCGGCTTTCGTAAAATGCATACCATCTGCAAACGTATAAGGAAAGTTGTGAAGAAAAGGCCATATTTGAAATTGACTAATAGCAAAAAAAGGGCAAAATGGGCAAAATAATGCAGCAGATTTTCTACTGTGTCTAGATCTAGAACGCGTTGAAAAATATGCCACGTTTTGATGTTTGCACCTCACTAGACACTTTTTGATAGTGTATCAAAAAGGGGTAAAGGCGCATGGCTTAGCGGGAAAGGGGTGTGACGTAAATATGTCAAAGCACGCTAAAAATGCATAAAAAACCTGGCAAAAAACTGTCGCAATATAAGCAAAATCAAAAGGTGGTATAAGGAAAAGTGTCTAACAGGTCATGCTAGATGCTCTAAAATTATAATACAGTATGCACCATTGTGATAAATTTGGTGTATTTTGTGCCTGCCTGGTGTAAGTTTACGCTGTTTAACAATTCGACAGTATTAGTAAATGTGGGCCATAGTATGGTGGATGCCTGGAAACCAGTATCATGGATGGATGACCCTTGTGCACAGAGTCTATTCTACACTACAAAGCTATTGTGTGTCGCTGTATGGTGCCTCTGTACGCACCATATTACAGGGATATTCTCCAATACAAGAAATAATAAAGGATTATTTTTAATTTCCCTGTCTAATTCATAGAGACAAACAGAAAAAAAACGGTGTATGCATATGAAGTTAAAGGAATATTGGGTTAGCGTAAGACCCCATACTCTCCTATAAGTCCCGTATTAAGGCTCTGTACAATTCAAAGAATGTACAGGGCCGCAATAGGGTCGTGTGAATGTGGGCGAAGTTTGAGGTGTTTGGATAAACAGAAGAACATATGCTGCCAGCATGATAATGTATAGGAGGGGGCTCTTCTCAAGGCAGGGGTGTTTCATGAGAGGGGAGGGGAGAACGTTCAAAACTAAACTGGCCAATTTGGTTTTATTCAAACACTGAAGCTAAAAGCAGCTGCTGCGAAAACATGAATCTTCAAATTACTTTACTGTAAATATATCTTCCATGCTCAGATATTTTTAAAGACAAGAACTTATTTAGAATGTGGAGTTAATATGTTTTCAGATATCTTTGTATTCCAGCATGCAGAACAGGAAAACCTGTGGATATTAAAAATACACAGCAGGAAACCACTGTCAGCCACTACAAGATGAGAAGAAAAGACGATTCTGTGTTCTTACAAGGGTATAAACAATGGCGCAGAACGTAGTCAGTACATCTGAAAATCAAGACAGATATTTGTAGACTATGCCCAAAAAAATGGCCAAAATAAAATTGCATGCGATATTCACCCATTTACATCCACACATATTGTATGTACGTCATAGGGGAGGGGAGTTGTACGATGCGGACTCACATTACAGATGACACCCTACTCTAACTGCTGGGATCGGATAGAACTCCAATCCCAGCTGTTTAACCACCTAGATTCTGCCATCTATAGGGAGCACGGCATCTAAGTAGTTAAAGGGGCGGCCCCATCCGAGAGCCGTCGCTGACCCCCTCCTTGACGTGATTGCGGGTGCCGATGGTTGTCATGGCATCCTGAGGGCCTAATGAAGGCCCTCGGGAGCACAAAGCTGGCAGACCTTTTAAGCTTAATAGGTCTGCCTAATAGATGCCTGAAAGGCTTAATAGATGCCTGTCAGAATGACGATATACTGCAATACATTCGTTTTGAAGTGTATAGTGTAAGCGATCCAGAAATCGCCGGTTCAAGTCCCCTAGGGAAAAAAAAACAAAAAAAAAAAAAAAAAAAACCACAGGTAAGTTGTTTTTTTTATGTACAAAAAAAAATATTAAAAGTTCCGAGAGAAAAAACTTCTCCTTTTTTTCCCCCAAAGGTAATGTAAAAAACCAAAAATATACTTGGTATCGCCGCATATAACATTATTTACATATATTATTTAACCTGCACAGTGAACACCGTAAAAAAAAAAAGAAGAACACCTCATCTCCCACAAAAATTTGAAATTAAGCGCTCAAAAAAAAAGTCATATGCACCCCAAAATGATATGAATAAAAACTACAGCTTGCCCCGCAAAAAAACAAGCCCTCACACAGCTGCATCGATGGAAAAATAACAATTTCTGGGTCTCAGAATATGACACATTTATTTTTTTAACAAAATGTTTTTATTTTGTAAGAGTAGTATAACATAAAAATAACTATATAAATTTGGTATCGCCATAATCTTATTGACCCGCAGAAGTTAACATGTCTTTTTTTCTGCAGGGTGAACGCCATAAAAACTAAACCCGAACATCAATGGGGAAATTTTAATTTTTTTTCCATTCCACCCCACACAATAATTTTACGTTTCCAAGGAGATCATATGGTACATAAAATAGTGCCATTAAAAACTACAACTCGGCCCGCAAAAAAAAAAAATAAGTCCTCATACACAAATGTCAATAAAAAACAAGTGATGGCTCTTGGAAGGCAAAGAGAGAAAAAAAAATGGAAAAAAAATGAAAAATGGCTGGGTCATTAACGGGTTAAACGCTTGTCTCCGTGCACTACCGTAAGGCTCCGTCAGACGCCGTATGTACAGGGGAGTATATCTCGGTCCATACAGACTTTGATAGAGCAGCCACAAATGTATTTTTCTGTTAGATTCATATGGAATCTGACTGTAAAACCCTAACCCTACAGGTACAGTAGAGGTCCCATGCACCTCTATGGAAAGTCTATTATGGCTCCGTACAAAAAGGAGCCCTTATACCTTTTCATTCATTCAATTTCCCAGACTTTGTAAACTGCCAAGCACAGTAGGAGGAAGACTATTATGATAAAAATGGTTAACGTAAACCTGATTATATGTTTACTCAAGACATGCTTTAGTAATTAGTCAAGAGATTAATCAATTTTGCTAACACCACAAAAAGATAGCAGAGTGTTCTTGCAGGTTTTATTAAGTACATGTCCCAATTAACCTCTGTGTCTACACCAGCGATGATGAAGAGAAAGAACTACATAACCGTGTCAATTTAATCCTCTAAAATTGCGAGTGTGTTGATAGCTGATTAACGGCTACCACAAGATGTCAACTTCTCGGAAAAAATACTGCTTAATAATAAGTCCTACTGGCCAGTACGCCAAGGACAGGATTTAATGGTGCAATATGGAGCATGACTAGAGAACAGTTCCTAAATTTGCTAGGACAACCGTTCTTTCATTTAATTAGCGTCTAGTCTGTTCTCCTTCATTTATTGATTCATCTTGGTAGCTCTGCCAATCTGTACCGCGGACTGAGGCTGCCAAAACCAATCCCTCTTTTAAATAATAAAGCATTTTATTTTCTTCAATAAAATAAAAATAAGCGTGATATAAAAATATTGAATTTGGCTCATTTTAGGGGATTCATTTTACACCGAGAGGAGACATTAATAAGTCAATCCCGAAAGTCTTAAGACAAAGCTTTTCGGGAAGATTTACATTTTCTGGTTAATTGACTACTTTCATGTTTGCAGGTCTGAAATAATTACTATGATACCTGCAAATACCAGATATGTTCTAAGACAGAAAAGATCAATGTGGTCATGCGTACAAAAATGTAAATATTCTCAAGAAAAAAGAACATCATTAAATATCTAAGTGGCGGATTTACAATTCAAAATGCACCAGAATTCTGGCTGAAATGACATGCCGTGCGCCACATTTATTAACTTATTTGAACACTTTTTTGTTACCCCGAACAAGGAGGCGTGGCTTATCAGGAGGGATTTCTAGCAAAAAGGGGTGTGGCTTGAAATGTGACACTGTGCTCCGTAAATACGCCTTAAACTAAGCCAACTAATCGTTTGTATAAGGAAGACAGAAGTGTCTAACAGGTCTAGCATAATGCGCCACATTTATCATACAGATTGTACCACTGATAAATTTGGAGCATTTTCTGACTGCCTTGTCTATGGGCCTTTTACACCGGCCAGTTATCGAGCGAACGAGTGTTCACAGAATGCTCGTTCCCGATCATTGCCCTGTGCAAACAGAGCAACGATCAGCCAATGAAACGCTCGTTCTTCGGCTGATTGTATCATTTTAAATGCCCAAAATATTATTGTTGTTGGCAGCACATCTCCCTGTGTAAATAGGGGGACGCGCTGCTGACATGATAATAATATATGGGGACAAGCAATCGGAGTAACGACCATTCGTCTCCATACATCGCTCCTTGTGAAAGGTGCAAACGAGAGCCGATCAATGAGCTGTGTTGTTGATCGGCTCTAGTTTGCACGGCCCACGTCAGGGCCTAGGGTGTGTGTAAAAGTACCAGGAGTTTACACTGTCTAAGAGCCTGTTCACATCACCATTGCCCTTCTGTTGAGGGTTTCCGTCTGAGGTTTCAGTCAGGTTAACCCCTCAACAGAAAAGCAAACGGAAACCTAAGCTTCCGTTTCCCTCAACATTGATATCAATGGTGACGGAAACCTAGCTAACGGTTTCCGTCTGTCAACATTGTGACAGGGTTCCGTTGTTCTTGACGGAACAAATAGCGCAGTCGACCGCTATTGAAACCGTCAAAACGACGGAACCCTGTCACAACGGTGACAGACGGAAGCCATTAGCTAAGTTTCCGTCACCATTGATATCAACAGTGAGGGAAACTGAAGCTGAGGTTTCCGTTTGCCTTTCCGCTGAGGGGTTAACCCGATGGAAACCTCCGACGGGAACCCCTCAGCGCAAACGAATAGATAGTATTAGTAAACCTGCCACATTGCCTTTATAAACAGTGTTATCCTGTCCAATTCTAATTAGCAGAATTCTCTGTGTAAATATTTTTATCTTTCAATGTCCAGTTAGCCTACATTGTTGGTTTGGAGAACCTTTACGATTACATTGGGGCAGTGGTCTCCAGCTGTTGTGAAACTATATCTCCCAGCATCCCCTTCACAGCCTTAGTGGCTCTTTAGCTGTAGAGAAACTAGAATTTCCATAATTCCATTAAAGCTACAGGGTGGGGAACAATTTGAAAAACTGAACCTGCTATACAATATTTTAATTGTCGAATTCACTGTAATCACTGTGCACTGTACCGGTCTCAATAACTTTCTTGTAATACTCCCAATAGATTCTGGCTACAATTCCCATTATCATTAGCCCAACCAAAGCTCCAAATAGCCATCCAGTTCCTATTCTACCATAGTCTTCCCATCAGTGGGAAGCTGCAGATTTCAGCCCACGAGGTGTTGCTAATTGTTCATATAGTGTATGTGCAAATCAATCTCTCCCTGCGTTCATTTCAGGTTTCGAGCTACTTGGGCAGTACTGGGCAATGCAGCCACACATACTAATGATTCTGCACACAGATGTTCAGCTCCCAGGGCCTGTTCTACAAGCTGTACAAGAATACTGAACATAGCTATAATTGTTTCTGCATTGCTCTGTAGAGGCAACAGATGATGGCTGAAGATAGGAAGGGAGAATTGGGCAAAAGTTTGATAAATGTGTCAAGCCTAAAGGAAAGCAAAGACACAAAGATCAGACAAATGATCTGATATTTATCCAACATCAGAATGTTCGTCTAATACCATACATACACATAAATATCTTGCTAAAGTTAGAACAATTCTCCCATGCAGTCAATACGACTGCAGCACAAATAGGAAATTATTTTAATGCCACCGGTCCCCAGCACTGGAGCCTGGATCTATAATTTGATAAGGCACATATATAAGAGGGTCCTATACAAGGATTTTTATATTCCTGCTGAGGATTCTGAGATTTTCATAGATTTTTCTAGAGATGCCGGTGGACCGGAAGTCTAGTTGTACAGTCTTCTTCTTTCTTTGTACTCTATGTACTTTCTATACTACTGCTAGTTATCCATGTGTTTTACAATTTTTCAGGCGGGCAGGAGGATATAAAATAATAAATTAAAAAGTATTCTGAGGCAGCGGCAAATGGGGGTGTCAGCGATTGAGTGGGGGGGCCTTTGAAAGGGTAAGTACCGGTTAGTTTATTATTTTATACTCTCGAATAACCCCTCTAAGCCCTCTTATTCATTGAGAATAAAAAGGGCTTTTGAATTACATTATTACATTAAAAATAATTAAACCTCCTCTCTTACATATAGAAGTAAAGGGAAATTATTACCTGCCCTCATCTTGTTCAGACTCTTTCGCCGGCTTTTACTCTTTGAATAAAAATCTTCACTGTTTCTTTCATATCGATTTTTTTCCCTTTGTCTTTATTCTCTTCAGAACATAGGTCATTTTAGCCTTCATGACGCATCTATATTTTCTGTCTTTCTACATTCCAAGAGATATAACTATTTTTTTAAGCTGATGTTGCTGTGTGAGGTCTTGATTTTTGGCATTTCAGGTTCAGGTGTGCCCTAACAGGCCCTGGGGGCCTGTTAGGTCCAGAACTTTCTCGTGAAACCATCAGCCCCAGTGATCACTATTGCCGGGGCTGACGATCAGGGAGCAAAGGGAATCCCCTCTCCTTTGTGATTCGGCGATCTGTATGAATAATGGCATCACAAGGAATCTTGGCCGTGGTCATGGGGTGGCAGCTTTAAATCACAGACCCCACCGCCACAGGTGATTACGTGGGCACAACTACTGTGCCCCTGTACTCGCAGCACCATAATTGTATGGTGCTGGGAGTTAAGTCCTGGCTTCCAGTGTCGTATGCATACGACGCAGGTCAGGAAGGGGCTAAGTATACTTTTAGTTAACCCCATTCGTATGGCGCCTGCCCTTGACCTATCTACCTCTGCAATCTATTGCCTTACATTGTTTCTTCTCACCTGGAAAACTTACTGCACTCTTTTTAATAAATATTGAGTAACTTTCTAGAGGAAGACTGAAAAGATTAAAACTATAGCTTCTAAAGATCTTTAGACCGTATAGACTGGGGGTCAGAACTCACATCTGCAGCATGTGACACTGTACATTCTAATCCCATCTCTGACTGATCCTTCAATGTATCTTTCACCAGATCTTCTCTCTCTCTCTCTGTGTCGCGGTTACTCCGTGTTCATTGCTGGGCTGCTGAGGAACATATCCCTATATACAGAAGACTCTGTTCACATTATTTTTTCCCCATCTGGTCAGGGGTTCCAGTATTTTTATGTTATTTTTTATTTTTGTTGATCATATAGCACCAATATATTCTGAAGTACTGTACAAAAGTTGACAGCACTCTCTGGTCCCAGTGTGGCTCATAATCTAAATTCTCTATCTGGAGTACCGAGAGGAAACCCATGAAGAGAGAACATGCAAACTCCAGGGAATTATTGTCCTTGGTCAACTTCGAACTCACTATGCAGTGTACTGCAGAACGGCCCCATTCCATTTTTAGGTATGTTAAAAGTGACTGAGTTAAAAAAAAGTTGCACAAGGTCTCAGACTTCATTCATTTTTAGACCCCCTGATATCTAGTTCGCAATTTGCTCCTAGGTTTAGACTCTTTTTCCTGCGGGCATGTCCCTCCATGCCAGATGTGAGATCTGTGAATCCAGGATGCTGCGGCCTTCAATATCTTATGTACTAGTACATCTTCATTCTTGTACGGCTTTCTTCCACAGTCCTTGAGGGATCTCTTTTACCTTCACACACAGGTACTGGGGATTGTGTAAAGTCTGCAGTGGGTGGTCTCCTCTCTCTATACACTGATACAGTCTGAGTGATTCATTTCCTCACCCTGTTTGCCAGACAGGAGTAGTGTGCTGTTTGATTTATGTCAGAACCAACAGCACAGCCAACTATGTATAGGCATTACACAGACACTGCTGCAGCAAAACAGTGGAAACATTTTAATAAAGACTATTTAGTAAGCCGATTTATTTTGCATTAAAAAGGCAAATGAACAAAAAAAAACAAAAAACAGTGCAAAGGTAGCCAAAGAATTGAACCTTTCCACTGCCAAGGAAGTATCTCATACGTCCTGGTAAGGAAGCACTTTAGTAGCCAAAGACATATCGAATACATCCTTGCTACTAAAGGCTCTAGCTCAGGCTAAATCGTGGCTAGAGCAAGCTTGAGCTAGAACAGATTAAAGTAGGAGCTGCATATACTTGCAGCTCTCACTTCAACCTGTGTAAAGAGCGGAGGGGGGTGCAAGTGGGGGAATATTCTTGCAGTGTGAAGGGAGAGGAAAAGGACCAGTGATCTTCCTCCAGTACGGCTTCGGATGACCCCTGGTGTAACATTAAAAGGGGTTGTCCAGTCCCTAAAAATGTATGGCCTATCTTCAGGATAGGCCAACAATAGCTGATGGGTTGGGGTCCAACTCTCGTACGAGCGCTGCTTCCCCTCCATTTCTTCTTGCGCACTGTGAATCGTCGACACAGATATAGCGGCGATTCACAGGCATAGCAGTCTTCTTCTTCCATTGAAGGGAATGGGAGGCTGCAAGACCTACAAATTTCCGCTACATGTGTGTCGACAATTCACAGTGAGCAAGTAGAAATGAAGGGGCAGCAGCACTCGTACGAGCGCTGTATCCCCTTCAAAACAGCTGAGGGTCCCAGGAGCTATTGACGACTGATCAAAAAAACTACACAAGAAAAACCTAACTTTTACTTCATATTGATAAAAAAAGAAGATCGTCCTTTAAAAAAGAGAGGGTGGGTCAAAAAGAGCTACAGGGAAAACAAGTTGGTTTTTTTCTTCTTTTATTGACCTATTGGTATCACACCAAATCTCACTGTGTGTTTACACCCCACCCATTCTCTAGACTATTAAATCGGATAGGCCATTAACAGGGAGTCTAGGACGGTTGGAGTCGTCCCTTGAGTAGGGGCGCTGCCCTATTTAGGCAGGGTGACCTGGTAGTGTTTAACAGAGTCAGTTTGCTTTCCCTATAGCATTCTTTGCCCCACCGTCTTTTTTAAAGGACAACCTCCTTTTTTATCAATACGAAGTAAAAGTTAGGTTTTTATTGTGTAGTTTTTTTGATCAGTATGTTTTTTCTGTGACTTTGGCTCACACTTTTAGCCACAAATGTGAATTTTTAGGATGAAAAATTACAGTAAGGCCTCATGCACACAACCGTAGCATGGCCGTGATTTTCGGGTCGGACGGCCGCGGAGTGTCACCCGCAGGCCGTGCATTAATTTCTATGAGCCTAGATCGCAAAACATGGCCGTAATAAGACTTGTCCGTTCTTGTATGGTCGTGTGCATGGGCCCATTGAAATGAATGGGAGCACAATTCACCCGCAGATTTGCCTGGGGCCTTACACAAAATTACATTAAGGTGCATGTGTGTGTATAAAATGCTGAGTGGCATTTTGAGAACGCATAAGCGGTCTACTTTCAAAAAACATATGGGTTTGAGGTTTTTATTTTATATTTAGTTTTTTTTTTTTGTACATGTCAAAAGTGTGAAAATTTGCCTGCCTACCAGATGTGTAAAATGTCCAAAAATCCCTGGAAGCGAAAGAGTTAAGGTTACAGTTATGATCCACAAATAAGTGCTGCTCATCATATAAGAACCCAAATAATCTCTTTAGCCTTCCTTGGTTAAGCAGGAAAAAAAAATAAAAAGGGAGGTTGTCAGACAACCATGGAAAAGACAGCTAAAAACGCATTGCTGAGCTCACTCTTCCATGGTCAACACTACTAAACGGGTCTTCAGATGTCATGGTCTACAATGATGCCACATCTAATACACATTGGGGGAGATTTATCAATGCAATGACTGAATGTTGAGTAAAGTACCTGGGGTCTTGCAGTCTTTCAGATGACGATTGATTTACTAACGTTCACTGCCACCTTTTCTATCATTAACGTGGCATAGATCTGTAGCTCGCAATAGGTATTTACAATTTTAAGTAATATAATGCACGGTACACTGCTTTTACACACAGACTGGTTGCCTCTTTGCAACCCGGATTCAAAACAGAAAATATGTCCTGGTTCATTAATATTTCCTCATCTAGTTTTATTTGCATTACGTTGCATTTACTGCGTGGCCAGGATAATTTAACATATCTCTACTGCAAACAATGTTTTGCTAAGGCAGATTAAAATATTCCTCAATGACTATTGGAGTCAGCAAAACAACCTCAGTGTCCTTTAAATCTAGAAAAAAAATAATCATTGTCGATGCAATTGATTTCGATTTGTGAAATGGAAAAGTCTACTGGCATATTTGGATAAAGGGAAGGGGACAAACGCTTGAAGGAAAATTGGCTATTATATTACGAAACCGACTTGTATGAGATCAGCGAACCCCATGTTCTAACTATATCTTGCCATCAACAGTACTAGATGATATGAACACAGACCCTTAACTCTACTTTGTCATCCATGGCATTCTTCCAATGCCTATTGCGCCAACTTCTTATAGGCTTGGCTCATTAAAGGTTTAAGCCATTTACCAAAAGCCTCACACAGTGACAATTTTAGGAGGCTTTTTTGATGATCTATACCCTACAAGCCAGCTGCTCACTCATGTTTAGATATCCTCATATTACATTCTTCATTTTATAGTTCAGTATTACATGGTTTCCACAATCAGCCCGATGGATGTCATTTACCACTTTCCTGTGAACCCTTTTCATCATATTCAACGATCTATTCACTTTATATTAGATTATGAGGTACAACAGCATACTAGTCATGTTTCATATATCGAGGAGACAGTTTGAAAGCTAGATATTTCCACTAGATATTTGTGTAATATTCACAGCATTCCATTGAAATGGGTGTTACCTGCAACAGGCATTTGAAGAATGGGATTATGTCTAACCCAGTATAAAAGAAAATTAGTCCTAAAATCTATTTAATCTGGCTCTGAATTTTTAGGGTCTAAATGTAAACTAATAAATAATACTTGAAAGTCTATTCAGTGGTGGGAAAGAGCATGAAACGTTATTCTACAAATTACATAGTAGGATTGACCACGAAAGAGAAAGGAGTAATGAACTTACCCAGGTATAGATAAGAAAATCCAAAAAGTTTATTTCAATAATTTGAAATTGATTAGCAAACAATAAGAGGTAGACAAAGTATAATTCCAAACAGAATGGCAGGTACACAAGGAAGAATAAGAATAGGGCTCAAAATGGATATTGCCTTGAATTCAGTAATACAAGTCCAGTACCCCACTCAAATAATCTATCTTCCACTGAAATGTAGCAGGAGATCACTGAATATAAAATGATAACATACGAAAATCAGAGGGGAATATTACCCATGATCCTGGATCTTTGCACCATGCCGTGCCCCAATACGTGTTTCACTGCTTCCCCAGGGGAGCGTTCCATTAGGAAGCGGTGACGTGAACCGCACTTTGGGGCACAGTGTAGTGCAAAGGTTCAGGATCATGGGTAATGTACCCCTCTGATTTTCGTATGTTATAATTTATATTCAGTGATATCAATCTATCTTGCACTGAAATATAGCATATTTGAGTGGGGTTCTGGACTCTATTAACTCATTGTATTAGTGAATACAAGGCAATGTTTATTATGAGCCCTATTCTTATCCTTTCTAGTGTACCTGCCGTTCTGTTTGGAATTATACTTTGCCTACCTCATATTGTTTGCTAATCAATTTTAAATGATTTAAATAAACTTTTTGGATTTTTTATCTATACCTGGGTAGTTCATTACTCCTCTCTCTTTCGTGGTCAATCATTCTATGGAATGTCTACCAATGTAATAAGGATGTAACATTGTAACAATGTAACATTCGGATCTCTGTGTTCACTGAGACCAGTCCCATTACTTTTAGTCAACCAGCAAATTACATAATTAGTTTATTCTCCTTGTGCTTGGGTTTATTTCTGTCAGGTACTCAAATTTCTCAAAATATACACTTATAGGTTGTTTGAGTCTTATGGACCTGGTGTATATGTGGGTGTTCTTGAGCAATGGAAAATTAGACAGTGAGCCCCACTGAGGACAGGGACTAATACAAGTGGATGCATTCTGTAAATAGCAATGTGGATTATGAAAGTGTTATATAAATAACTGGAAATAATGAAAAAGAAAACAAACATCTGAACATTTTAAAAACTCTGAAAAATCCAGCAATCAAGAAAGCCTTTTTCCTTCCCTCTGTTGGTTTCTATAAATACACATTATAATGCAAGATCTGGGCTGGGTTCTCCGAAAAACCAGGAGTCTCCCCCTGCTGCTTCCCCATTCCCTCGCACAGAATGCAGTCTCGCACACACTGAAGGAGAGATATTGCAGCTGCACCCCCCTCCTCTCCCTTTTCTATTCAATCTAGACAGATTATTTGATGAGTGAACACTTTAGGTGCAGTCACACGCAGCACATTTTGGTGCAGAAATGTCTGCAAATGAAAATCCGTTCCATTCATCAAAATGGAACCTGCAGAAATCCATGTGCCTGCTGCAGAAACAACTACATTCAGATGAATGAGACTGAAAATCTGTTCAAAGGGAATGTGTCACTAGAATTTTTTATTTTTCAGTTAAACAATTAGTATATATGTGATTACACATTGTTTTAATTTTTTCACAAGTCAGGAAATATTATAAATTAGATTCTAATTTATAACATTTACATGTGCTGGGCACTAGAGGGAGCAGTTCCCAAAATTGCAGCATGGTCACTGTGGTAAAGCAACTTCATTGATTTATGCTGCAAATTTTGGGTGGACACACTCTCCTTTAGTGTCCTCACACAATCCCCCCTCCCTTCTTCTGGCTAGTGCCAGGAGAAGGAAGGCTTTGAATCTTCAAACCTCCTACAATGTGAGCCGCCATTTTCTGAGCGACCGCACACAGTGTAGGAGGATTAGATACAGGGCTCAGCAGACCGTATCACACGAACATAATACACACATCACATACACGAACATAAATTACCTGCCGCCGCCTCCACTGGTCTACGCTCCTATTCCTTGCGCCTGAACATATGGCCGAAAGCCGTCATCTTACTGTCCGGCAGCGGCTTCCGGTCCACATGAAAATGGCGCCGGATTTCGCTCTGCGAACGAGCTTCGTTTTGGTCTATGCGCCGTTCCCACACAGACGGCGTATGCTTCTGAGAATGGAACGGCTCCCGTTCGCATTCTCTATGAGGTTGTATGTGCCGTATTCCATCTCAGTATGTGTCGTTAATTGACACATACAGAAATGAAAAAAAAAATGGCAGCCCCCATAGAGAAGTAAAAGTTTGAACACAGTAAAAATTAGAACGTGACTACACTAATAAATATAATTTTTGTAACATCTAAATGTTGTGCTTTTTTAAAAGACATTAATTTGTAAACTGCCTGAAGGGGCCTGTGTGCTCTGAAAGCTGTGCATATAGAACTTTTATGGTTAGCCAATAAAGGTATCATACCTTAAATACTTTTGTGTCAAAAAAGACAAAAGTATAGAACATTGCATATTGTTTCTGGCTAACACGGTACTACACTATTTTTTACTGTACTTTTGAGTTTTGAAATTCAATAAAAACTTAGGCCTCATGCACACGACCGTAGCCATGTGGACGGCCGTGATTTTCAGGGCAGTCGGTCGGCTGGCCGCGGAGTGTCACTCGCGGGCCGTGCACATGTCCACGAGCATTATTTTCTATGAGCCTGGACCGCAAAACACGGCCGTAATAAGACATGTCCGTTCTTTTTGTGGTCCAGGCTCCTGGGCCATGCACGGACTGTGGATACCACGGTCGTGTGCATGGGCCCATTGAAATCAATAAGGCCGCAATTCTCACGTGGATTTTCGGGGGAATTGCGGCCGCAAAAGCATGTTTGTGTGCACGGGGCCTTAAAATTTGAAAGAAAAAAAACGCAAATCAGGAAAAAAATAAATAAATCTTAGACACCCATAAGTCTGTGCTTCTTCGTCCAGGCTCTCCTCCTGGGATGATGTTTCATCCCATTTGACCACTGCAGCCAATCACAGGCTGCAGCTGTCACATGGGATGAAACGTCATCCCAGGGCTGCACAACGTCAGGAAGTCAGGATGTTGGAGGGACGCGTCGCCGTTGTAACTATAACCGTTTGTTTTTTTTATTGCAGGATTTCCGCAGCGGACATTCTGGGCGATAAACTGCCACACAATTTAGTTTGGTTTTTCGCCCGGAATTCCCTGCGGGCAACAGGGCGGATACGCTGTGTACCTTTTTGCAGCATATCTGCCCTTTGTGAACTTACCCTTACAAAGGGAAAGCAGGCTGGACACAAAGTACAGGCTGCTGAAAGGTGAGGGAGATGTCACTTTCTCTTAATAGAATGTATGACAAAGTTTAATGGACTCACATAATGATTTATGGGGGGGGGGGGTATAACTATAGGTGCTTGTTAAACCGTGTACTATTTGTTTTGCAACTTTTATAATCCCCCCCCCCCCCCCATGCTGTGCCACCTTTCACACAGATCTTCACTCAGTAATAAATCTTGACCTGCCTGGTTTAAAAAAAAAAAAAAAAAAAGATAAGAAATATGCTTAATCCTGCCATTCATTACATTTTATTGAACGTGAATTTACGATAAAAAAGTTAATAAAAATAAATGAATGTTAATAAAGCAAATCACAGCACTAATAAAGTTTACACATCACTTGTCCTTCGTATTATCACTTTATGGCAGGCAACATTAACTACATCTTACAGCGATGCGGTTTGCGTTTTTCACAGGACTGCTAATTATAACAATAATGTAGAGAGATTAATCAAATGCTATTAAAATAACTGAAACACAAAAAGTTTCATCAGACTCCAGCTAGACAATTCCAATAAAACAGGGGCACCAAATAGCTAGGTCAATGTTTCCCTACCAGTGGTCTGTGGCACATAGACAGGGGACGTCCTGAAGAAAGTTTCACTGATCCTGCTGAGAGAAGATTGGCCTAAATTGATAAATTTGTCCCTCACACCAAAGCCCTTGTATCTAACAGGGGCCCATAGGCAACCTTTAATATATACGAGGTCGGTACTGCTATAAATGGTAAGTGACTGTTGCTATTTGCCTGGTACCTTACCCTCTTTGGAGAACTATTTCAGATGCCCTATTAGAGTCAAATCCCGATTGGGTGACCCACCAAATTCTCTATGAGCCCTGGAGGACTTGCTGCATTTATATATTACATAGACGCACACTGATTTCTATAGGTGTCATGTAATGTTTTGTTGCTTCACCATTGTCAAAGTGTACTCCGTGGACAGCGAGCGCTGCGGCCCATTCATTGTTTGCATCGATTTCATTTTTGTTCATACTTGCCCACACCGTTACTTTCGTAGCAGCTGTGCAAGGTATTGCAGCATTTTCCCACTTGAGTGAATAGGACAGTGAAGAAATACCTTGCACAGTCGCTATAAAATTGTAACGAACAAAAATTTAATTGATTTAGACAATGATGGGCCCGCGGTGCTCGTATGAGCGGATTGGCGGGGGTGCAAAAAGTCAGACCCCCTCCTGTCTAATATTGATGGTGCGCAGTTTCCTGCAGCCATTAAATTTAGAAAATAAAGGATCATTTTTTCGAGAAACAACCTATGTGAAGGTTTGCTTTTTCTACTCTATCAAACTCCTAGTCTGTAGAATGATGCATCCATGTCTTCCTCACATCATGAGACGGTCTGCTGTTCACCTAGAAGTTTACGTCTCCCACAAGATATGAGCATTTCTTTGTTCTATCCAGTTAAAATTGGGAGCAAACAGAAACGTGGTATTATGACAGTAAGGTTCATAGAAACCCTAGTAAAACATAAAAATGCAAATACATCCTCATGCTAAAGTAAAATTGTGTAGCTCGTATTAGCTGACCCGAGGAAAGGACATTTTGCATGGATTGAAAATATTGTCCCTTCTATCAGTAGTCTTAGATGACCCCATATGTGCTCACCTCGTAAGCACTAAAATTGAAAATCAGAATGTAATAAAAGCTCCTATTCTGAAAATAGAAGAGGTGAGTAGAATTGCTACTGTAAACAGATTACATATTAACTGGCACTATATCAGATCTGAGCCAAGCCCAAACATGCTGCACCCTAAGCAAATACCGGATGTATCAAAGAAAAGCCAAAAGAAAATATATATACATAAAGAACAACTTGGCCTATAATCCACTATGACATAGTCGCTAACCACAGGCTACACAACACTTAAAGAGGCTCTGTCACCAGATTTTCAAACCCCTATCTCCTATTGCAGCAGATCGGCGCTGCAATGTAGATTACAGTAACGTGTTTTTTTTTTTTCAAAAACGAGCATTTTTGGCCAAGTTATGACCATTTTTATATTTATGCAAATGAGCCTTTCTTATGTACAACTGGGTGTGTTTAAAGTTATGTCCAACTGGGCGTGTATTGTGTGCGTACATCTGGGCGTTTTTACTTGTTTTACTAGCTGGGCGTTGTGAATAGAAGTGTATGATGCTGATGAATCAGCATCATCCACTTCTCTTCGTTACCACCCAGCTTCTGGCAGTTCACAGACACACAGCGTGTCCTCGCTCATCCGACGCGATGAAGTTCCTGTGGGAGGAAGTGAGTGACGTCACAGCGTGATCTCGCGAGGACACGCTGTGTGTCTGTGCACTGCCAGAAGCTGGGTGGTAACGAAGAGAAGTGGATGATGCTGATTTGTCAGCATCATAAACTTCTATTCACAACGCCCAGCTAGTAAAAGAAGTAAAAACGCCCAGATGTAACGAACACAATACACGCCCAGTTGGACATAAGAAAGGCTCATTTGCATAAATATAAAAATGGTCATAACTTGGCCAAAAATGCTCGTTTTTGAAAAAAACAAAACGTTACTGTAATCTACATTGCAGCGCCGATCTGCTGCAATAGGAGATAGGGGTTTAAAAATCTGGTGACAGAGCCTCTTTAATAAAGCGTGTATGAGAAACAATCACAGTCCACACAACATCTGACTGCAGATGGCCATTGTACAATCAAACAGTATGAGAAAAGTATAGGTAAACATAGATGTGTCAATCGTTTTGTGGCGCAGACCAATGAGAGGAAGTTGGCGTGAAACCTTGTGCAAGTGAAGCTCTCTGCAAATTTTCTTAATTAGTAAAATAGAGCGAATTGCCTCATGTAACATACCAGAGCCCTTAATGGTTTCCTACAGGTCCCTCAAATGCAAGTTTCCAAGGTGCTCTATTATTATTACTCTTTACCACCACCACCAACACCACCACAGAAAACAACAACAACTGCTGCATGTTACTGGGATGTACAGGACAAGTTGCCGAAACATTGCACCAGTCTCTGGCATCACTCAGTGCTCTGCAGCTATTAGCTGAAGCTTCACCTCTCAGACTTTCTGCTCTGCCTGCCCCCTCATGCACCGCGCACATAATACTGGTAATATAGAGAGTCCTCTTCTCCCTTTCAGGTAATTCTCTCTTCTTTTTGGTCCAATTGTAGGAGGATGTAGCTAAAATTGAGAAGACAGCTCAGTATTACGTGCGAAGTGTATGCAGGGGGCAGGAACAGAAGGAAGTCTTTAAAGTGCAGCTTCTGCCAATAGCTGCAAATCAGACAGCGATGTCAGAGAAGGAGGCGTCATTTTTGCAACTTCTCCTGTGTAGCCCAGTAACATGAAGCAATTTTGTTATTGCCTGTGGAGTTAAAGACCTTTAGTGTACAGAGCATAGAATTTGTGGGACCAGAATAAAATAAATAACATCCCCGATATGTTACATGTCCCTAGAAACTCAACTTTGACTAATTATGACTTTTTTACATTAATATGTATCATAATCTTAATTAAGCTTCCCCTACCTCATGAACTATCACTCACTTTCAATTTACAGATAAAATCTGTACACTTGAGGCAGAGGGGAGACGGATTTTCAGCTTTACAGAGGGATATGTTTACAGCTGCAGCCAAAAGAGGTCTATGGGGAGGGAAAGGGAAGCGGGAGGGAGCTGTTGTATAGAGACAGAGTGAGAGACACATACACATTTCAGATTTGACAAGGATTTCTGTGCTGAATCCACGCTGATATCCGCATGACATCCGTCTCCAAACCAAGTGAATGCTACCTTTTTCACTGACCCGGCATGGATTCCCTCCATCGAGTGCGGACCCACAACACATTGAACATCTGTGGCAGAAATCCAAGTGACAGACTTTAGTTTGTGTGTGTCTCTGTGTGTCTGTGTCTGTGTGTGTCTCTGTGTCTCTGTGTGTGTGTCTGTGTGTGTGTGTGTGTCTCTGTGTGTGTGTGTGTGTGTCTCTGTGTGTCTCTGTGTGTGTGTCTCTGTGTGTGTGTCTCTGTGTGTGTGTCTCTGTGTGTGTGTCTCTGTGTGTGTGTCTCTGTGTGTGTGTCTCTGTGTGTGTGTGTGTGTGTGTCTCTGTGTGTGTGTCTCTGTGTGTGTGTCTCTGTGTGTGTGTCTGTGTGTGTGTGTCTGTGTGTGTGTGTGTGTCTGTGTGTCTGTCTGTGTGTGTCTGTGTGTGTCTGTGTGTGTCTGTGTGTGTCTGTGTGTGTCTGTGTGTGTCTGTGTGTGTCTGTGTGTGTCTGTGTGTGTCTGTGTGTGTCTGTGTGTGTCTGTGTGTGTCTGTGTGTGTCTGTGTGTGTCTGTGTGTGTCTGTGTGTGTCTGTGTGTGTCTGTGTGTGTCTGTGTGTGTCTGTGTGTGTCTGTGTGTGTCTGTGTGTCTGTCTCTGAGCGCTTGTTTACATCAGCATGGTCTCTCCGTTGAGGGGTTCCGTCTGAGCGTTCCGTCTGGTGAACCCTTCAATGGATAGGCAAACGGAAACCATAGCTTCCATTTGCATCACCATTGATCTCAATGGTGACGGATACTACGCTAATGGTTTCCTTTTATCACCGTTTTGAAAGGGTTCCAGTTGTTTTTGACGGACTGAATAGCGCAGTCAACTGCGCTATTGATTCTGGCAAAAAAACTGAGCCCTTTCAGAATAAAGATGCTTTAAGGTAACAACTCAATTGGTTTCAACCTATGAAAATCTATGGCATTGTTCAGAACAATTATGATACCTGTAATAGTATCATAGGTTTTAATTGCTCAAATGAGTAATTTCCATCTAGTGTATAGCATATGTTTATTGAAAACAAACACACTTTCTTATATTAGATCAATTACTATGGGTCTCAGACCTCAAGGCTTTGAGGGCCTTATATACCTTACCAATATCAGGAACTGTCTGTATATTTCCAAGTTTCTTTCACAAAATAAGCCGATTGTTTCACGTGAAAGATGTAAGTTTTACCAACCGTCCACACCCAAAAAATAGTTTCAATTCAGTTGGCAAAACACTGTAGAATAAGCAAAGTAAAACCTTCGCCCCTCCTGATACACTTTTATGGGATTAAAATCAAGCAGCAAATACTGAAATGTTCTGGGCAAATGATCCTTTAAACAAACACAGAATTAAATGTCATTATTCTAAAGAAGAGAATATTGCTATTCATTGAGGTTATTAACAATAAGTGGGTTGTGATACTGCAGTGGATGTGACCATTAAAAAGCAGAATAGCATATTACGTACTTATATACCACAACAATTAAATGATGAAGCCCAAATTTGTCTCATGTAGACAATCCCTTTTTAACGTGAAGTCAACGTGAAGTCAGCGATTAGCAGGTCCGGTTTTTCTTTTCCCTGACGACCAGCTGTTATATGCAAGAGAAGCCACTTTTAGGCATACAGTTCCCCGGCAGCAGTCACTGCAGGGAGAATGTAACATTACATAGGTGTGTGTGTGTCTGTGTGTGTCTGTGTGTGTCTGTGTGTGTCTGTGTGTGTCTGTGTGTGTCTGTGTGTGTCTGTCTCTGAGCGCTTGTTTACATCAGCATGGTCTCTCCGTTGAGGGGTTCCGTCTGAGCGTTCCGTCTGGTGAACCCTTCAATGGATAGGCAAACGGAAACCATAGCTTCCATTTGCATCACCATTGATCTCAATGGTGACGGATACTACGCTAATGGTTTCCTTTTATCACCGTTTTGAAAGGGTTCCAGTTGTTTTTGACGGACTGAATAGCGCAGTCAACTGCGCTATTGATTCTGGCAAAAAAACTGAGCCCTTTCAGAATAAAGATGCTTTAAGGTAACAACTCAATTGGTTTCAACCTATGAAAATCTATGGCATTGTTCAGAACAATTATGATACCTGTAATAGTATCATAGGTTTTAATTGCTCAAATGAGTAATTTCCATCTAGTGTATAGCATATGTTTATTGAAAACAAACACACTTTCTTATATTAGATCAATTACTATGGGTCTCAGACCTCAAGGCTTTGAGGGCCTTATATACCTTACCAATATCAGGAACTGTCTGTATATTTCCAAGTTTCTTTCACAAAATAAGCCGATTGTTTCACGTGAAAGATGTAAGTTTTACCAACCGTCCACACCCAAAAAATAGTTTCAATTCAGTTGGCAAAACACTGTAGAATAAGCAAAGTAAAACCTTCGCCCCTCCTGATACACTTTTATGGGATTAAAATCAAGCAGCAAATACTGAAATGTTCTGGGCAAATGATCCTTTAAACAAACACAGAATTAAATGTCATTATTCTAAAGAAGAGAATATTGCTATTCATTGAGGTTATTAACAATAAGTGGGTTGTGATACTGCAGTGGATGTGACCATTAAAAAGCAGAATAGCATATTACGTACTTATATACCACAACAATTAAATGATGAAGCCCAAATTTGTCTCATGTAGACAATCCCTTTTTAACGTGAAGTCAACGTGAAGTCAGCGATTAGCAGGTCCGGTTTTTCTTTTCCCTGACGACCAGCTGTTATATGCAAGAGAAGCCACTTTTAGGCATACAGTTCCCCGGCAGCAGTCACTGCAGGGAGAATGTAACATTACATAGGTGGCCATTCAAATGAATGGCTGTCCATGTAATGAATAGATGCGCCTGTCTGCCAGAGTATTCTGGCAAATAGAGGGGGGTCCTAAACTGGGAATCTCCCCCCTTCACAACATCCAATAGGGAATATGGACAGGAGTTGTTCGGTTTAAAATACTGTGCTAATTTCAGAATATATTTTTTATAGCAGATGAAGCTTTTTTTTTTCTGGTGCAGATCTCCAAAACCCCCAAATAGATATTTAAATTACAAATTCCTGCCTGACTACAGCCACCACTAGGGGGAGCTTACCGCATGCTGTTTTACTATGGAGTTCAATATATAAATAGTTTACAGTAAAGCTCCCACTAGTGGATGCTGCAGACAGCCAGCATGTTTTCTCTTACATCTACACTTATCTAGAGGATTTGGAGTTCTGTAACAGAACAACAAATATATCAAATTGGGGTTAAAAGGGCAGACATTCATTTTAACTTTGTGAGTCATTCAGGCTTGTATCTCTTATGTATCTAGTATAAAGAATTAAAGAGTTTTTCATTCAAATATTTAAAAGGTGGCTGTGCCTGCTGCTTCCATACTTAGATGTTTACATTTATTACTTAAAATAAAAAATTTACATTTTGGGGATTTTTGTCTTTCTTGAAATGTCAAAGGATTTTTATTTTTTATTTTTTTTACAAAAGGAGAATAAATTACTGTTATCATTGAACACAAATGATTATAAGTGATAGTCTAATCTCCAGCCGTATAAACTCATCACAAAGCATCACCACTTTGAACTATCAATAAAATACACATAGATGTACACACATATTCTGAAAAACATTCAAAGACTGTTACTCTACACTACTTTTTTTTTTTTTTTTTTTTTATATCCCCTACATTTCATTTCAGAAGGAAAAGTGAACAGGCACAGTGACATATCTAATGATCTGTGGATGGGGAACAGTCTAGAAGAGGCCGTACTGAAAGAAGAAAAAAGGAATAAGGGAAGGCCTCCATGACTAAAATAGATGGGAGGGACACAGAGTTGGCTGGCCTATGAGAGGAAAAGGGGGGGGGGACAGCAGGAGGGCTTGAGTGAGAAGGGGTGGGGATTGAAGGGGATGTACCTGTTTCCTGTTTGTGCTCTCCCTCTCTTCGCCAGGACACAGAAGCAGGAACATGTTTGTTACCCCTGCTGCGTCTGATGAGGAGGCTATGGAGCTGTTGCGGGCCGCGGCAGCCTCTCAGGGTCCTGGATGGCTCGGAGCACGAGTAGCGACGCTGCTGCAGGGACAATCGGGCGCTCCGGTCCAGGAGCGAGCAGAGTCGGCTGGAGCAAGCGGGGAGCGCTCTGTCATGCCGGTGGTCGCGGGGCTGCTGGAGCAGGCCGAGGTACAGGACCGGCGTACCAGGGGGTCGGGCAGGAGAAGAGGAGAGCCCGTTTCCCCCATGACTCAGGCCAGGGCTGGCACTCCCGGCGTGACGCGCAGCACGAGGCGCTCGCGCCCGCCCGCAAGGCTGAGTCCTGAAGACATCCCGCGGGCGCGGCGGCGCAAGAGGAGCCCATCAGTGGACCCTGCAGGCCAGACCCCAGGGCGGCCTGCCGCTGCTCTTTCGTCTGGTCCTGGGAGGAATCCCAAAACGCGGCAGCGCCCGGCGGCGAGGAGGACGCGGCCTTCACTTCCGGTCACATCCTCTCCTTCTTCAGCACGTGGCGGAAGGGCAACGGCGACCCTGCATGGTGATGTGCCAGCCAGAGGGTCGGCTCATGGTGTCGTCGAGGTGGAAACGACCAGAGGTCGCAGGATGAGGTCGGTGGTTGGAGTGCCAGGGACGGAACAGCTTGGAGCTGGTTCAGCGGGACGGATGAGGCATGAACTGGAGCTCGGCCAATTGGATGATGCGATGTCACCCCCCCTTTACTCAGACGAAAATCGGAATTCCCCGTGCACACATTGCCAATGCGGACAGCGCCAGAGGGAGTCCGGAGCATTGGAGGACGGTGAGCGGCGGGCCTCTACACGTGGACATGGGGGTCCGGCTGACGGGTTCACAGCCCCTGGGCAGCCTGGTGAGTTGACACCTACGTTACCATTTCCAGCTTTATTGATGTCGGGTATCGGTGTAGAGGGTGTCGCGGCGGTGGGCGTCGCGGCGGAGTCGGGGGTCTCGTCGCTACAGGCGGGTGCGGGGGATAGTTTGGCGGAGTTAGTGGGATGTTTAAAAGTGTTAGTGGGGCGGCTAGGTGGTTCCCCTTCCCAAGAACCGTCAGGTGTGGCGCCGGCCGCGGTGTGGGGGGGCAGTGTTGGAAGCGCTCCGGTTCGTCAAAACGGTGGGGGGTTGAATGCCGGGGCAGCGGTGGCAGTGGCGGCGGCGGTTCAAACAGACTCGCCAAAGGAGGTTGATAGGGTGCGTCTTGATGATCGTGCGCGCGGGGAGGTTTATGTTTGTTATGAGGGCCCGTTAGGGGCGCATTTAAAGCAGGAGGTAAAGGAAAGGATTTGGAAAGACGAGTATGTGGCGATTTTTTCCTTGCTTCCGCTGGAGAAGTTTAATTTAGATAAGGTGAAGCGGGATGAAACAAAAAAGGATGAGGAAGAAAAGAGACGGTACAGGTTGATTCCAAAAACGTTCGTCAATTGGATGCAGGCTTTTGCAATTTTGGCGAGTGTTATTGGGGAAAAGGCGCCAGATAATTGTTCCGGCTTGTTTTGTTATTTGGATGCGGTGGGGGAGGCGCATCGGGTTTATGGGGGCCAGGCCTGGCTTCGTTACGATGAGCAGTTTAGGCAGAGGAAAGCGGTGCGGCCGAATATACGGTGGGACCATAAGGACATAGCCTTATGGTTGAAAGTGACGGCACTTTATAAGCAGGGGCAGTCCTTTCCCGGGAGCGGGAATGCAGCAGGAACTTCCGGCGGGGGTAGTCAGGCCTCAGGTTCAAAATTTGGGACGTGTTGGCAGTTCAATGAGGGGCAGTGCAAATTTGGAGCGACGTGTAAATTCAAGCATGCGTGTTCACATTGCAGCGGGCAGTCACATGGAGCGTCTAAATGTTTTAAGAAGGGTAAACGACAAGGGGGAGCCAGCGGTGCGTCTGGTTATGGGGGAGACTCCGGTGAAACTCATAAAGATGGCCCCCTTTCTAAGTAGGTACCCCAATAAGGAGGGGGCGCGGTTGATTAATTTAGGTTTTGGTTACGGTTTCGTTATTCCGCCCCCTTTGCATGAGGTCCCTTTCACGCAGCGCAACCTTAAGTCGGCATATCAGCATGCGGGGGTAGTCTCGGAAAAAATCCGGAAGGAGATTGATCTGGGCAGAATGGCGGGCCCTTTTAGCACGATCCCAGTTCCAGGTTTGGTGGTGTCACCGTTAGGGGTGGTTCCAAAACGAGAAGGTAACAAATTCCGGCTTATTCAGCATTTGTCCTTCCCGAAGGGGGCGTCGGTTAACGATGGCATTGACCAGGATCTCTGTTCTGTGGTCTACACGTCGTTTGATGCGGCGGTAGCGTTGGTACGTGGTTACGGAAGAGGGGCTCTGATGGCTAAAACTGATATTCAAGCGGCGTTTCGTTTGTTGCCGGTTCATCCGGACAGCCAGAGGTTGTTGGGATGTTATTGGGAAGGGGATTATTACATTGATCGATGCCTTCCCATGGGTTGTTCGTTGTCGTGCGCGTACTTTGAGGTGTTTAGTTCTTTTTTGGACTGGGTAGTCAGGGAGGTCGCGGGGGTGGAATCAGTTATTCACTATCTCGACGATTTCTTGTGCGTTGGCCCGTCGTGTTCGGGGGTTTGCGCAAATTTGTTGGAGACGGTCAATTGGGTGTCAAGGGAGTTCGGTGTACCCTTGGCTGTGGAAAAAACTGAGGGTCCGGTGACGACCATTTGTTTTTTGGGAATTACTATCGACTCCGTAGCAATGGAGTGCAGATTGCCGGAGGATAAGTTGGGGGATTTGCGGTTGGTAGTGGAGCGAGCGTGTCGGATTAGGAAAATTACGCTACGTGAATTGCAGTCCTTATTGGGGAAGTTGAATTTTGCTTGCCGCATCATGCCGATGGGCAGGGTTTTTTGTCGGCGGTTGGCAGCGGCGACGGCGGGGGTTCGGGAACCCCATCATTTCATTCGTCTGGCTGCAGAGCACAGGGAAGATTTACAGGTCTGTCTCCATTTTCTGGCACAGTATAATGGGCGCTCTCTTTGGATGTCCCGGGCGTTAGATAGCTTCGATTTGGAATTGTTCACTGACGCGTCTGGGGCGGTGGGGTTCGGGGCGTTCTTTAAAGGGTTCGCTTGTTGCGTCAGTTGGTGCTTTCCTGTTTGAGTTTAAATGCATGGGTGGTGGCGGTGCATGTTCCCGGGGTAGAGAATTGTATTGCTGACGCGCTTTCTCGCTCGCAGTGGGATCGTTTCCGGCAGCTGGTCCCGGACGCGGAGTTAACAGGGGTGGACTGTCCCAGTCATCTGTGGGAGCTGGTATCCAGGCGGCAGGTGCATTGATTAAACGTTCACTGGCCAGTGCGACGTGGTCGTCGTATGCGGCTGGATGGAGGCAATGGGAGGAGTGGGTGAGATCTTTGGGTGATGTGTGCTCGGATGATGATAGGATGGTGGCCTTGCTGTTTTGGTTGGGGGATGCGTTCGCCCGGGGTTGCACGGTCGCTAAGGTTAATCGCTTCGTGGCGGCCATTGCTTTCGGTTGTAAGTTACGGGGGTTGGCAGATATCACGAAGCGGTTCTTGGTGGGCCAGGCATTGAAGGGGCTGAGACGGGGTGTAGTGGTGAGGGATAAGAGGCGTCCCGTGTCATTTCAATTGTTGTGTTCCCTGGAGGGGGTGGTGCGGCAGGTGTGTCGTTCAGAGTATGAGAGCAAGCTTTTCCGGTTGGCTTTTGCGTTAGCCTTTTTTGGAGCTTTTCGGGTAGGGGAATTGGTTTCCCCCAGTTCGGTAAAAGCGGGGGGCTTGTTGCAGGATAATGTCGATTTGTATGAAGACAGGGTGGAGATAGTGTTGCGAAGGTCCAAAACGGACCAAGGAGGGGCAGGACGTCGAGTGGTTTTGCTGGCGGTCCCAAAGAATCCGGTTTGTCCAGTGTTGTGTGTCAAGGAGTACTTGGCGGGTTTAGATCTCTCAGACGGGCCGTTGCTGCGGCACGAGGATGGCTCGTTTCTGTCGCGGTATCAGTTTATTTCGGTTTTCAGAAAGTGTCTGGTGGCTAGCGGGGTGCAGGCAGAGCAATACTCGTCTCATTCTTTCCGTATAGGGGCAGCGACGGAGGCGGTGAGATGGGGTTTAGATAATGCAGGCGTGCAGCGGATAGGGCGTTGGGAGTCGGCGCGTTTCCGTTCTTATGTGCGCTTGAACATGTTGTGATATATTGATGTATAGCATGTTCCGGGTGCGTGCGTTTCCGCCTGAGTATTGATGGTACGCGGCAGCAAGAGGTGGTGCGTGTATGTTCTTCATTTGTTTTGCAGGCCGTGACTCATGCATGGTGTGGATTATGGGACATTCTTTTGTGTACTGGGGTGCCCTTCGCGCGGATGTACGGCCGGACGGTCGACAGCTCAGGATTCCGCGGGACGCGGCGGTTGTGAGGTGGATGGGTATACGGGGAATGACATGGAACAGGGTATTGCCCGAGTTTCACAATTTTGTACTGCTTGACAGGGCGCCGGAGGTACTGGTGTTGCATGTGGGAGGCAACGATTTGGGTATACGCCCTTTCCGGGAGTTGGTACGGGACGTCAAGCATGATTTGCTCTGCTTATGGGCAACTTATCCTAAATTGGTGACGGTGTGGTCTGAGATGGTCCCTAGGAAGAACTGGCGGATGGCCCGTTCTGTGGGAAAAATTAACAAGGCTCGCATTAAGGCTAATAGGGCCATATCGAGCTTCGTGATGCGTAATGGTGGGGTTGCGGTGCGCCACTGGGATCTGGAGGCTGGGACTGGCAGGTACTGGAGAGAGGATGGTGTGCACCTCAATGAGGTGGGGATGGATATGTGGAGTCTGGCTTTGACCGATGGAATTGAGCGAGCGGTGGGAGTGTGGAGGAGCTCGCAGGCGTGAGGTGGTCAAGGCCTGTTTCGCTTTGGCGGGGGGGAGTCCTTGAAGTAGGTCGTAAAAAGTGGTGGGGGGAATGCATCACGGGATGCACCCCCAATTTGTCGGCTTCTTAGGGTGTTACCCCTTTTGAAAGCTGGGTTATATATATTTATATATATGGTGGTCATCTGCAAAAAGGTAATTTGGTGCTCCTGGGCCGGGTTACGGCTGGGGGTAAGGTATTTGTGGGCAGATGGCCAAAATTAAGTATCGGTGGCTTCAAGGACTTGCCCCTGTCATTCTGGTTGGTTTATAATGTTATGACCCTGATAGGGTCGCAGTGGGTTATTTGTTGTTATGATGTATCCCCTTTTTTGGGGATTCAAAAAATTATGGTATTTAAAGTTATTGTTATTTAAATAATAAACGGCTGCTGTGGCCATTAAAATCCAACTCTGTTTCAGTGTCTGCTTTGAGAGGGTAGATTTACATAAGGGGAGAAGCGACTCGACTTATTTGAGTCATGCTTTCTGGTATTTTTTATGCAAAAATATTGTCGTTTGCAGCAATACCCCTGATGTCCATCAGGATTCGTCAGTTTCCTTTTTTCAATCTGATATGGCGTATCGGTCATGGCTCCATTATAAACAGAAGCCACGATGCTAGTATAAATAGAAGAGATATTTCCACAGAAAGCTGAATGGATGATTTAGAATGCAAACATTGCCCTTTGAAATAGCTTTCTGCATAGACTGAAGGACTTTGAAATGACAAAAAAAAATAAAATAGAAATTTGAAAGATGTGATGAATGTACATTTTAATGGATGCAACTTTCACATTGAACTCATAATTTCAATGCAACAAAATTGCAAACAGTAGCCTTTTTCCATATGTTGAGAATTAGTTGCAGTGTGTCATTGCAAATCTGAAGACATAGCTCAGAAAACTGAACAGAACCCAGCCAGATATCCACATTGGACCTTAATTAAAAACTTAGAAAGCCAAAATAAATCAGCTGAAGGCCCAATAATTCTCTGCCAAGTTCCTGAACGGCATTAGAGAACAAACACATTCTCTGTACCTCCTACAATCTGCTCACGCACACAACACTGTCTGAGCAGAATGACAAAAGTAAACTTCACACCCCTGGTCCTAACCCTACATATTCCCTCTGTTATACAGAGGTCCCTCAGAACTCTCCACGGTCTTCCCTCTGTGCATCATTCTCGATCACAATTCTTCTTTGTGCATCTCTCCCCTTGACTAGGCCATTGTCTTCTCCAAACCAGCTGCCTGCACACAAAACACCCGCTCTATACAGTATTGTGTGAGAAAAAAGAATAGTTAAGCTTCTTTACACGTCCCTTATTTAATATGGATATTGAACTTTTGCAGGCTATGCCTACAGTTGCAAGAAAAAGTAAGTGAACCCTTTGGAAATAGCTGGATTTCGGCATTGATTACTAAACAAAATGTGGTGTAAACATTATCTGTCACCATTATAGACAAAGACAAGCGAACTAAACTAATAACACACAAACAGTTGTACTATCCATGTCTTTTATTGAGCACATTGAGTAAGGATCCACAGTGCAGGAAGAAAAAGTGAACCCTTGAATTTAACAACCTATAGATCCCACTTTAGCAGCAATCACCCCGCCAGACATTTCCTGTAGCTGTAGCAGTTCAGGGGTTTGCTATTGCTGGAGTTCCGGAGCAGATCAGCTGATGCTCTGCCTGGGGACTCCAGCAGTTCAGCCAACGTCACTATCACTGTCCAAATATGGACAGTGATGTCTGCAGCTGTACTGGAGTTCCCGAGCAAAGCATCCGCTGATCCTATCGCTGGAGTTCCCAAGCAAAACATCAGCTGATGCTCTGCCTGGGGATTCCAGCACTTCTGCCAACATCACTGTCACCATCCATATATGGACAATGACGTCGGCAGCAGTACTGGAGTCCCCGACCAGAGCACCAGCTGATACTCTGCCCGGGGACTCCAGCCCTGCTCCCGACGTCACTGTCCATAAATGGTCAGTGACTTCAGGACTTCCTATCGCTGGAGTTCCCAAGCAGAGCAAGTCCTGAAGTTACTGACCATTTATGGACAGTGACGTCGGGAGCAGGGCTGGAGTCCCCGGGCAGAGTATCAGCTGGTGCTCTGGTCGGGGACTCCAGTACTGCTGCCGACGTCATTGTCCATATATGGATGGTGACAGTGATGTTGGCAGAAGTGCTGGAATCCCCAGGCAGAGCATCAGCTGATGTTTTGCTCGGGAACTCCAGCGATAGGATACCCCTTAACTGACCAAATATGGACGTCGGGAGCAGTGCTGGAGTCCCGAGCAAAGCTAGCTGATGCTCTGTTCGCGACTCAAGCAATAGGCAATGTGAGAGCCCCTTGCAGTCACTTTCACGAACAGCACATGAAGCAAGCCCTGTGTCGGAGCATCATCATTATTAGAAAAGCTCCAGGACTTCCGGGAACAATTCACAAGGTTTGAACTGCACCACGTAGTACAGAATTTTTAATTAAAGTATAGTACTAAGTTACTTCATTTTACATTAATATATTAATGCAATGCAATTTTTGGACCCCGGATAACCCCCTTAAGCCCTAGGTAGAGCATAACAGAAGCCTGTAAAAATGACAATATACTGCAATACATTAGTATTGCAGTGTTTTGTACCAGCGATCTAATGATCGCTGGTTCAAGTCCCCTACGAAGACTAAGAAAATGTGTAAAAAATGTGAAATAAAGTTTAGTAGTGAAAAAAAAACATTAAAAGTTAAAAATAAAATTCCTCCAAAATAATGTAAAAAAATAACAAAAAAGTTTAAACTGGTATCGCTGCGTCAGTAAAAGTCCGAACTGTTACAATATATCGTTATTTAACGTGCATGGTGATCGCCGTACAAAATAAAAATGCGGTGTTGCTATCAGTGTGTGAAGAGAGGGAGAAGAGGGTTGCATTGACAATCCAACACAATGGGCAGCACTTTGAACACATTTTATAAGTGGTCAAAAACTTGTAAATAACTCATGAAAGAATAAAGTAACGTTAAAACCAAGCACACCATTGTTTTTCTTGTGAAATTCTCGATAAGTTTGATGTGTCACATGACCCTCTTCCCATTGAAAAAACTAAAGTTTGATACAAAATGTCCGACTTAAAAATGGCCGCCATGTTCAACACCCAGCTTGAAAAGTTTCCCCCCTCCCATATACTAATGTGCCACAAACAGGAAGTTAGGCGGGATTCACACGACCGGGTCGTTCCCGAGCCCGAGTGTCGGCCGGTAAAATCGGCCATTTTGCCGGGCCGGTTTGCATAAAGTTATGCATCCGTGCCGGGCCGGGCAGATCCGGACAGTGACATCAGCGGCCGCTCCTGAAGGGGAATCCCCATGTGTTCGGGGATTCCGCTTCAGGAGTTTCCCCTGATGTCACTGCCCAGATATGGACAGAGACATCAAGCGCTCTGTCCAGGAGCGGAATCCCCGAAAACACGGGGATTCCGCTCCTTCAAGGAGCTAAAGTGCGGCTAGCACATAGCAGAGCGGGGAGATATCTCCCTGCTCTGCTATAGTGGCATCGCTGCAGTGGTAGCAGCCGCAGCAGCTGCTGCTACTAGCGGCGCCATCGAAGGTGTCGCCGGACCAGGGTGCTTTTAACAAGCAGGGGAAGGGAGCCAGCGCAGCGCTCCCTTCCACCTGCTGTACACCCCGGCCCTGCAACACAGTGTACAGCGATGCCATTCGTCAGAATGGCATCAACTCCTCCTCCTCACATGCACTCTGCGCTGTGAGGAGGAGGAGATAGAGCGCAAGCGCCGGGAAACCCGGCCATCACTCGGAACACATTCCGGTGATGGCCGTGTAATACCCGGCCCCATAGACTTCTATGGGAGCCGGGCGGCCGGGTGCCCGGGCAAAGATAGAGCTTGTCCTATTTTTTGACGGCCGGATTTTCCGGCCGTCAAAAAATCGGTCGTGTGAATAGCCCCATGATGGGGCTATTCACACGACCGATTTTTTGACGGAATGTGTTCCGAGTGATGGCCGGGTTTCCCGGAGCTTGCGCTCTATCTCCTCCTCCTCACAGCGCAGAGTGCATGTGAGGAGGAGGAGTTGATGCCATTCTGACGAATGGCATCGCTGTAAACGGTGTTGCAGGGCCGGGGTGTACAGCAGGTGGAAGGGAGCGCTGCGCTGGCTCCCTTCCCCTGCTTGTTAAAAGCACCCTGGCCCGGCGACACCTTCGATGGCGCCGCTAGTAGCAGCAGCTGCTGCGGCTGCTACCACTGCAGCGATGCCACTATAGCAGAGCAGGGAGATATCTCCCCGCTCTGCTATGTGCTAGCCGCACTTTAGCTCCTTGAAGGAGCGGAATCCCCGTGTTTTCGGGGATTCCGCTCCTGGACAGAGCGCTTGATGTCTCTGTCCATATCTGGGCAGTGACATCAGGGGAAACTCCTGAAGCGGAATCCCCGAACACATGGGGATTCCCCTTCAGGAGCTGCCGCTGATGTCACTGTCCGAATCTGCCCGGCCCGGCACGGATGCATAACTTTATGCAAACCGGCCGGGCAAAATGGCCGATTTTACCGGCCGACACTCGGGCTCGGGAACGACCCGGTCGTGTGAATCCCGCCTTAATATCACCAACCATTCCCATTTTATTTAGGTGTATAAATATAAATGGCCCACCCTGTGTGTGTGTATATATATATATATATATATATATATATATATATATAAACCATATGGTCTGTGTTTCATTGCAAAGCTATGCAAAGTAATTGAAGAAAACATTTACAAGACAATGTTCTTTATTACCCTGCATTTACAAATGTACCTCAGTCTGCTACACATTATATATATATATATATATATATATATATATATATTCACACACACACACAAACACACACGCGTCATTTGCAAACTATAATAAGGCAACAGTATAATAAATCGTGTACATACCAAGTCTTCACAACAGACAACAAGTCAGTCGCGGATCTGCAAGATGTTATTCATGCAAATCCCTGACGGTCTTCTTTCACATACAATAAAAGCAGATGTCAGAGACGCACAAGTTTAACATAACTGCTTTACATTACACGTATGAGACTTATGATTGGAAACAGATGCTCAGCAGGGAAGGTATTTTTCCTCCATTACTAAAAGTGAAAACATCACTACTAGAAAGCGAGACATTTATCCCCGCTTACAAACCCGACTTGAGAAATCCCCATCCGTTTACAGGGCTATATTTAGGTAATACAGGTTTGCAATCACCCGTCTAATTACAATCACCTGATTACAATTACAAGAAATGTGCTCGTGCTTCATTTCTGTTGTATTTTCACGGAACGGTCTTGTGGCATTTTTTTGCTGTGATTTTGTCATTACCAGAGCAAAAAATAACAGACAAACCCTGTTCGTGGAACTACAACCTTAATATCCAAGGCTGCATTCACACTAAGTTTAAACAAGGTTGGTAAGTATTTTTTCCCCAAGAAATAAACATAGGGGAGTGTATAGCATTATCATTTACATGGCCTAATCACAAAATTAAGGGCTGCTTTTAAAGTTGAAAAAAAGGAACATGTAAGGGTATCGCTCTTTGAGCACCATAGCAAGTTTTTCAGGTGCAACGGTGACTCCATAACAAAACATTATAGTATTGGCCACAGTGCCAGCCATAGTTCGCCCCCATTACAGAGCCAACCACAGTGCTCTCATAGCTACCCTGCAACATTGCCCCCACCACAAGTCCAACCAACAGTCGACCAGAAACAGCACTACTATAAAAAAAAACTAGTACTGTACTAGTTCCCCCGTAACAGAGCCATTCTACCAGTGCCCATATAACAGAGCCAGCCCGCACCAATACCCTCATAACAGAGTCTGCCATCACCCATAGCCACATAACACAGCCGGTTTTTCCCCATAGCCTTATAACAGAGCCTGTCTTTACCCATAGCCCAAAAACAGGAGCTTGCCTTTACCCATAGCCCCATAACAGAGCCTGCCCTTCGCAGCCACAGAAGCTCATACATCTCCTCTCACTTCTGAGTTGGCCTGTACGTCACTAACAGGAAATTAAGTTACACTCTAAATAGCTGTAATCTAAACACTTGTTCGGCCGATAGCTATTCCACCCAACTCCAAGCTCAGCTAGGCCAAGCGTACATGTTTATTTCAATGTGGAGGGGGGAACATACAACATGTCTGTCACCTCTTCCACCAACATCTGCCGTTGAGTTAGAGTCGGGAGATTTGCTTATATTTTAGAACGATGGCTGGTCCCGGCGAAATCCGAGCTTGAAGTCCCAGGCAGACTTTGGGGGCTCCAATTTTGAAGCAGTCATCTCCTAAATAGAGTAAAATGTATATATTGAAAAGAGATTACCCTTCTTTTCAAGTGACAGGTGCGCTTTATGAAAAAGCTTTTGTGAAAAAAGAAAAAAAAAGTAACAAGCAGTAAACTTATGCCTGACCTCTTGTTTTATTCATTAGGATATACGAAATTATTTTTGCTGTAAGCCTCTGGGAATATAAAGGTTTTTACATTCTATGCACGATAAGATAGACTTTGTAAATTTAATGCTTGTAAGTTCATGTTCTCACATGAAAAGATTCAATAAGGATTTAGGCCCAGATTCCGCGCTATTGTACACATGACTTCTGCATCGTCAAGAAATCTTACAGACATTATAAATGTAAAAGGGTCAGTCCTGGCGATAGACTCCATTTATGGGTTCAAGCGGAGTTCCTACCACATCCTCGGCACAGGAATCCCTTCCCTACTGTTTGAGTATAGTTACCACATTGCTGACACAGGCTTGTTACGTGAAGCTGACTGCACATCTCTCCCAGAAATCCAATCAGACACAATAAGCAAATGCTTATATATTGGAAGTGTTAGTGACTGGAATTCTTCATTTGTGTCAACTCCATAAAACACAGTTGTGCTGATTTATAAGAACGACTGCTAAGAAAAACAACGCTGTTCTACCTAGAAATCAATCAGACGTTTGCTTCCATTTTTTACTTTGAACTAGAAAATAACACGAGTAATCGGACTAGAAAGAATTTCATTGATAAAGAAGTAAAGTGTACATGAATGAGTGTTTGCATCAATACTCTATAGCAAAGAGCAGATATGTGATTGTTCCCCATAGAGCGTCCACCATGGAGAGACTACGTGACATTATAAATTGCACTGAATGCGATTGTCTAGGTGCTGAAGTTTTAACAAATGCTTATTATAACATAGAAGGAAAAGAGGATATGAAAGGGGCAAAATAGAGGAACAGAAGACAGAAGCAGTTAAGTGGACCATACGCATTACAAAAATGGCAGATTAATATTTCCATTTAAACATTGACACGTTGGTATTACACCACCCGGTGACTAGAATAGTCCCGTAGGTTTCAACAGTATAAACAACAAAAGTGTAAAAGTTGACATAACTTTGAATACTTTGTCACATTTTTGTTTTTTTAAGGAACTCAATTTTTTTCTTTGTACTAGAAAGATAACTAGTGTAGCATGCTAGGCTTTCCATCAGAAAAACAAAACACAGGTTCAACGGGAGCTGTACAATTTGGCCTTTGATAAGCCCCCACTAGAAGCTTTGGCAGGCAGCATAGTATTGGGACAGCTTCACTCTTTTTTAGCCAGTGCGGTTTGTACCACTGGCTGGGGGAGCATTCGCCCAGGGTGCCATCTCCTTTGGTGAGGACGCAACAACGCCTCCAGAACTTGTCATTGCTGTTCAGTAGCCCGTCCTTGAGTGGCAGCAAGTGTGTGGGCAGCTGAACAGCAGTGACAGTTTGAGTGAGCCTCTGGGGTCGGAATCTGCTATCGAGGGTGGGGATGGACTACAAAAGCCAGGGGTCAAAGATGTGTGGGCAGCAAACGCAGCAGTAATCAGAAGAAATCATCATGGAGGTTTGGGTTGGATGGAGAAGAAAAGGAAAGGGAACAACAACAATCAGAGAAGACGTCACATGTGAGGCTCTGGATTTATAAGTTATGTATTCTGCATCGGATCAGTACTGGATCTTTGTATTGTCTTTAGCGTGTTAATACTCTGCAGGGAAATGTGTACTACTGGTATGATAACCACTATATGGTCACTGTATGGCGGTATTATTGATTATATGGTCTTTGTATACTGGTAGAGTTTACACTGTACACTTTTCTCGCTCTTCTTGTGTGGATGGTGTGATTTACATATTTACAAAATGTTCATTGTATTCATGAGAGGAGCGCTCTACCCGCACCTCACAGCAGTTATTGAAGGGCTGCTTTGTATCTACATACACAGAAGCAAATCATCAAATCAATGCTAAGAGGGGCACGGGGGGGGGGGGAGGGAACGGACAGACATGTTAACTATTAGTATAGTATATGCTTTGATAGCTCCTATTAGGCAATCGGCACAAACATTTTTTGTGCCATTTGGGTTAATAGGGGAGTACACCTGTCCCCATACCACTAGTCTGATGATCCATTTTAACTCGATTGTGTAAAGTGCAGCTGGAGATTTGGGGCTCAGCATCAGAAAAACGGAGTAAGCCCTTAAAAAGATATATTATATCATTAAAAAGTTGTATACAAATTGACTCAAATAATGAGTATACCTTGTGCCTAGAAGCTTGCTAAAATTCAGTCCCTAAAGAGAAAACCAATAAAAATGTCCCCAGAACTTTTTCCCTATAGAAAAATAAAAAAACACACACATGAATGTTCCAGATGTTACCATTTCTCACTGGGAAATTATGAAACAAACATATCACATGAGGACCATACTGTGACTTAAAAAAACCAAAATGCTACTAGAACATAAAGTGCTCTAAAACACCAAAAATACACTTTCAAAAAAGCATTGTGTAAATGGAAAACAGTATTATCACAGTCACAGCTAACATCTGGACGCTAGACTTTTAGAAAACCCAAAAAGAATTACAAAAAACCCGTGTGACTGCTGCAATATTTTTCCTTATGAAACCATGTGAGATATTTGAATGCCATAAAATTTACATGCCGTATGAGAGTTCCTGTTTATCAAGACAAAGTTCTTAATTTGTTCTAGAATTACAAACTGAAATGGTGAATTAAGGCCATAAATCAGAAGGATGAGTGATTTTGACAGTAATTATCTCCTGTATAACAATATATTCATTGCTTCTCAAGGGCTAGAACAAGCAATAAAATCTCAGAATAATGTATCATGGCGCATACCTCCTCTCTTGTATTTTTCAATAGACTTTTTTTTTTCAACTTAAGCCTCTGCAATTAACTATAATACATCTGCATTCTCCTTCATAATGTTATATATCTGTGCCCCATTCCAGGAAGGTCCAAAATAACTTATGCAGCAGATTGTAGGGCCAAAGGGAGCAGATGAGTATATAAGTACCCCCGCTATAAATTACGTATAATTAAACATTGTTGCTTATTTAAGGGATTACAATGATTTCTGTCCTTCTGCACCGTACAAATTGCTCCAGTACTGTGCAAAACATCAAAAATAGCTTCTTAACAGGGCGTACAGGTATAAGGATGTATAGTACAATAAAGGTTATTATTTATAATTGATTTAAAGATATGTCAAACTCTGTTCTGCACTTTCACTAATTTAGGGCTGCCTTATTTGTGCATTGTGACAATTCTTAATCTAAAAAGAGAAGAATATTATACGGCAGTAAGAGATAACGACAGACACGCCATGTCTCCCTGCTCTTCTCTTTTTTCGGTTCAGTGACATTTCTCCCTTTGTGCTAAAGGTTTGAGTAATCTGAGACAGACTGGTTTCTAGTGAAGTAGTGACAATCCCACTGAAAAGACGGTGGTTGCTAGGCAGTGTTACATAGCATCCAGACTGTCAGACATTACTTTTTTATTCTGCTCAAATATGAATGGATACTGATGATAGCAGAACAGAGGAGAAGCAGCTGGGAGATAAGTCAAGCAATAAAATCTTCCCTCTCAGTCTATGGTATTAATCTTTGCTAAGAATACTTGTAGATTCACTCACTTGGTAGACAAACCAAACAGTTCTGCTAGATCTGGTCTTATCTAATAGACCAAAAACATTATGAGACGTGGAAGTCCGGGCAGGGTGGTGTGCAGCTGCTTTACCCATGCTTCTCTTTGACCCCTACGCCGATCGCCCCTTTTGTGGGCTGTGCCCCCCCCCCCCCCCCGAACGCCGCTTCTTCAGACTGAGCACCAAGTCCTCTCTTGCATTCATCACATCCCCTGCACCCCAATGGCGCCGCGCTTCCTGACCCGCGCTGTTAAATGCTCGCTGCCCACCAATGAACAGAGAAGAGGATTGGAATGAAGTTGTGAGTGAGCATTCCTGTTATTACTTTCTTGAGGCTTACTAAAGGGGCACTATTACTATGTGGGGGGGGACAATTTATGAGTAAAGGGCACTAAGAAGGCACTTTTACTAATAAGGGGACACTGTTATTGTGTGGAAGTCACTAAGGGGGCACTTTATCTAAGTGGGGGCACTATTACTATGTAAGGAAAGAAAGGTGGCATTAATTAAATGTGGAAGCAGTAAGAGAGCACTAGTACTGTGTAGCGACATTAAGGGAACATTAAAACTGTGAAGGGGAATTAAGGGAGCACTGTTACTGTGTGGGGGCACAAATAGGGCCCTATTACTGTGTTGATGCCCCTAAGGGATCACTATTAATGTGTGGGGCACAAAGACGGGCACATTACTGTGTGGGGAACAATTACTGTCTGGGGCATTATTATAACCATAGTTATGACACCATTATTTCTGAACTACAGAATTTGGGGACACTTTACTACACAGCAGGTAAAGCAAGTTTCGGCACCTGGGGCAACAAAGGATGGTACTGTTAAAAAGGAAGGCAGGATGGGAAGTTTTTGTAGAGGTAGGAGGACTAGGTGGGGAGCGTAACAGTAAGGAGTCAAAGTTGTATGTGCAGCAATGTTTGCAGATATGAATCGTGTCCGGGGGAAGTCGTCATGGCTGTCTGGGTCGTTTGGAGAAGATAAGGGAAAGTTAACACTTCTGATAATACATCACCTGTGAGTCACTGGATATAACTATACTGCATGGTGGTAATATTGGTCTTTATATAGTGTTTTTGTTCTGTAACAGAATGGTTGTATTATTCAGTCACAATGCGGAGGTAACTGAAGTTTATTACACAGGTCAAGCCTATCCTGTCCTCGCACAACATCTTCAGGGGATCAGGCACACCTGAGGCTGTTGGCAAGTCATGAGTTCGGCCAGGGAAGCTCCAGGGATAAACTGGTCATATATGGACAGTTACTTCACCGGACATAAGCGATACAGTGACATCTATCACCCATAGGCTCTCATTGTAAAAAAAAAAAAACAACAATAAAAATAAATATATATATATATATATATATATATATATATATATATATATATATATATTATATAATAAAACGTATTTGTTTCTTCAACTAGTCTTCACAGGATGGAACAGCTTAGTCTACTACGCTATTCCATACTTTTATTTTTTTTGGCGGTTTACTGAAGTATACCGGCCAGATGGAGGCCAAAAGGACACTATTTCGGCCTCCATCAGGCTAATGGATCCCTATTGACATGTTCAGTTTGTACATTGGGAGCATTTTATTTTACCTACACGAGATATTGGCTTTTTCTATTATGTAGAAGTGCCCATTTTTGCCAAAGTGACAAGTGTCAGCCATTGGTTGTCACCTCTAGGCTAATTTCAGACGAGCGTAGCTAACCTCAAAAGGTGAAAAAACTGCAGTTTTTCATGTCTGAGGTGCAACCGTGCGGGGCGCGTTGTCATGTATCCCCCATACACTAGAGTCTATGGAGGGATGCATGATGCGCAGTAAAATAGAACATGTCCTATTTTCTCCACGGACCCTTCAGACACTTTGTTGAAACAACGGTCGTGTGAACGGCCCCATTGAAATACATGAGTCTTTGTGACGGCCGTTGTTTTAACGGCCATCACACGAACTGGATATACGCTCGTCTGAATGAGCCCTTCAACTAATTTATCGGTAATATATCACTTATCATACTGATAAAATGATAGTCATCAGTTTCTAAAAAGGTAATTCAAAGGTGACACCAATATGATTCATTGTATTTATGCGACATTTTGAAACTGCAAACCTAAAACTCTCAGCATGGCTTCAGAGTTTCCATATCTTTTATACAAATATTATCAACCTGTTTAATGCTGGTAGCTTGGGTAACCTTTCAATTACTTCCCAATCATAAATATCAAAGCGGCAATCTGTGGTTTTAAAGGGTGTGCAGACAATTAAAAAACATATTGCAATACCACATCTTTGTGGTGCAGACATGTTAGAAATGTGTTGGATAATTGCTCTTTGATGAGAAGTCACTTATCCTTTTGCCATCCGCTGGTCTGGTATACATTGGTATAGATCCTGACTCGCTATCCCCCCCATGGACAGCTTTATATAGTGACTACATTTTAACCATTTAAATAATTAAATAACGTCACAGAAGTTGTTAAAGTGTAGCTAAACGTTTTACAAACTTCTGACAAGTCATAGTGACACGTCAGAAGTTTGGATTGGTGGGGGTCCAAACACTGAGACCCCCACCAATTTCTAGAACGAAGCAGCTGAAGAGCTCGTGTGAGCGTTCAGCCGCTTCATGTCTGTACGGCTTTTTCCGGAAATAAATGTATCGGTGTACAGACTCTATAGAAAGTCTATGTGCCCATACTCCGATACATCGGCTTTCCGGAAAAAGCCGGACAGACACGAAGCGGCTGAGCGCTCACACAAGTGCTTCAGCTGCTTCGTTCTAGCGATTGGTGGGGGTCTCAGCGCTCGGACCCCCACCAAGTCAAACTTTTGATTACACTTTAAGCAACCTCTCTTAAAATATTTAGATAGTGTATACATTAAGATTTCTTCCTTCCACAATATATTTTTTATCATAAAATAAAATGATTACAATAGAACCACATAGGACATGCTGATCAATTACTACATAATTATTACAGTATATTACTATGCTATAGTGTAAATAAGGACTATCTGCATAGAAAAGTCAAAGGGCATAGGATAAAATTCTCCGCAAATTACTAATGTTTCGAATGTCTAATATGCACACTGGGAATAAAATAATGTATAGGTTGTCTATCTGGACAATTGCTTTCTACATGTCTTTTTAGGGCATATGAACGTCATAGATGTGGATCCCCCACTTGGCTAAATGAGAGGAATTCCCGAGGCAGAGTACCGCTGGATAGCAAATATTTATAACATGGCCCCCCATTTATTTGAACAGGCACCAAGTAACACAACATTCCCCCTACAGTGTCACTGCCGACCTGCGGCGATCAGTTGAACACGCGGGGATGGGGTAATTTTTTAAGAAGGCCCATCATCACAATTATATGTTAAATAAACGACAAATATTGTACTAAAAACATCCAAAACCCATTATGCCTCCATATTGCACACTCATAAGGCTGCTGTTATCAGTAGGGGACCTTAGAAGAGTCCCTGAGTAGGAGAACCTGGATTTGATTGCCATTTCTGCAGCCGCTATAAGTACATGGCTATGGATATCATAAGACTTCCCCTCTGATGGCATTCATTAATGCTGTTCTCTTGTTAATTTTTCCTAAAAAACAGGCACAGATAACAGCTAAAGAGAGAAATGCTAGTGTACACAAAGCTTTAACCTTAGGCTTTTGTGTAATCTGATTGGACCACTAAAATAAATGCATGATTAAACGAAAAAATAATAATGCGGTTTCTTGCCCCGCAAGCTGCAGATGTTATCTCTGTAGGCGATGTAAATACTGATAATGAACTCAATGAACAATGCGGCCATAGAGGCATAATTAAAACGGAATACTGAGAGCCCTATGTAATGTGTAAAAAAAAATATCCCTTTGGTACCACCCTTAGGCATCAAGTAGTTTGTCTATTGTGTGCCCTGTGTCACCAGATTTCAAGACACCATGCCCTCATATGTGTGGTTTTCAGTCCACTGCATATGAATGGGGTTTAGTTTTATGCATCTGTGGTGTGGGTTTTCGTACCAGTTCTGTGCCAAGTGTGCACCCACCATAATAAAAGGGAAGCATGCCTCTCTCCCAGTGTAGCGGCAGACATTGAAATCAGAGCTTGGGAGCCAAATTATAATGAAATGAAAAAAGAACGTTATAGAAACCTTAGTGATCTGTTAATAGGCAATTATGAGTTATATTTGTCTCCTACACAAGTTACAGATGCAGGGTGACTACACTAATGGCTACCATGTCAACGTCTATATGGGTTGTCACTCAGCTTTCCAGATACGATAAATGTCATAGAAACGTGCACGGTTATGCGGTAACATACTATTACAATGCAGATTATTATGCTATTCAGAGTCTGAAGAACTGGACGACAATCCTTATTGGCACTATAATTAAAACCATTAGTGGTCGTCACACGGCATCTGTTATGTGGGAGACAAAGATATCTCATAACATAATTACATATGAATGGATGGTTCCGAAGATAAAGCCTTAGATTTGGCTGGAAGCGTACAGAACAATTATCAGGCGACGTACGGGGGAAATAAGAGCTTTAAAAGGTCAGAAGCACTTCTGTTCACACTTGCCCTCTATGCAGTATCGAATTTACAGGACTGTAGGCATAGATTATCGGCAGATATTCAACCTGGTAAACGAGCACCATATGACAATACATCATGACGATCGGCACTCGTTTGCTCCATTTACATGGAGCAACGATCGGAATGTATAGGGACGGAGTAACGATACCATTATTCATCCCTATACATTTGCATCTTGTCTGCAGCACGTCCCCTGTTTACAAGGGGAGATACGCTGCTGACATACGACAATTTTTTGGGCCACATAAAAGAGACAATCACCCGACAAATGAGCTCTTGCTCGTTAGTTGGCGCAGTGCTGCCCTGTTTACACAGGCCAAGTCATTGGCTGTGTAAAAGGGCCTTTAGATTCTGCTCATCAAAGCTTTTAGGCCAGGGCTACATCTAGACTTTTTGTAGAGCTACGGACTCATTTTAACTCTTGAATGACAGCTGCAGTCCACAAGATTGCATGCAACATTTGGACTGCAGCTGTAGCTCAATAGTTAAAGTCAATCAACGGCACTACAAAAAGCCTAGATGAAACCCTGGCCTTAGAACACTGACAAAATAAAGCAGAACATGGCTCAAAACATCTAGCACCCTCCCCTAGTATTCCCCAAATCCCACAGCACATGCATGCTCAATTAACATATAAATACACATTATATACATATTATTACACACATATTCATATGAAAAGTTTGCCCGTCAGTAGAAACGGTTTTTCCAGGGTCACCTATAGGCACAGGCCTACTATGCCTATAGGTTAATATGTCCCTGCCTATAGGAGTGTCATTTAGCTTTCCTAAATCACATGTGACTGCATAACATTGCCATTCAGCACTTTAATGACCATTAATGGTCCTCACCCAGCATCTGTTATTCATGTAAACACAGAAAGAGCTGAAAAGAATACACAAAAGGACATATGAGGTACTTATATTTCCCAGTACATGTTTATTTTCTTTATTTGAGAGTAAGATATTTTAGATTAAAAAAAAAGTTCCTAGTATATTGGTAGGTTACACTAGGTGGTTGCAGTGGATATGCTAAAAAAAAGGGTCACCTGTGTGACGGTATGAAAACTTGAATGATAACTTAGGCCTCATGCGCACGAACGTAAAAACGCCCGTAATTACGGGTCCATAGACTTCTATTAGTCACGGGTACCTTTCTGTATGCTTACGGGAAGGTGCCCGTGCCGTCGAAAAATATGGAACATGTCCTATTTCAGGCCGTAATAACGGCACAGGCAGGCCCATAGAAGTCTATGGGGCTCCAGTAATTACGGGTGGCTACGTTTGTGCACTCGTAATTACGGGAGCGTTGCTAGGCGACGTCAGGGGATAGTCACTGTCCAGGGTGCTGAAAGAGTTAACTGATCGGCAGTAACTCTTTCAGCACCCGGGACAGTGACTACAGCTGGAGTTAATAGTATTAAAAGTTAACTTACCTGCTTCTTCCTCCAGTCCGGCCTCCCGGGATGATGTTTCATCCCATGTGACCGCTGCAGCCAATCACAAGCCAAACACAGGCTGCAGCGGTCACATGGACTGCCGCGTCAATCAGGGAGGTCGGACTGGATGTCAAGAGGGACACGAACACCAAGACAACGGTACGTATGAACTTCTTATACTTACAATCGCTGCGGAAACTCTGCCCGAAAGGGCTGCCCCTTCTCTATTTCCAGCACTGATAGAGAGAAGGGGCTGCTGATTAGTGAAGAGAAACCGGGTCCGTAAATACGGGTGGAATACTGGTGACACCGGACCCGTATTTACGGGCACGGGTCTGTAAATACTGGTGGAATACAGGTCGAATACGTGTGACAAAGGAACCGTATTTATGTCAGTATTTACAGGAGGAAAAAAATACGTTCATGTGCATGAGGCCTTACTTTACAAAGTCTCCACAGCAAAATCCTGAATGTAAACTTACCGTAAGAAAGAATGCAAGTACACAAGCATAAAAAGATAATGAAAACCTGGTTCATCTGCTTTCAAGTTAGTAGAACGCTCCTGGCACTTCCATGTGTCATCTTCTTTGCTAGCCAGAAGTCTAATACTCAAAAGAATTGTTAAAAATAACAACCTTATTAATTGAAAGCAAAGCTAATTCCCTTGCTTATGAAGTATTTCAGATACTTACTCCTCTCTGAAATATTTTCGATTACATACTGGACTAAAAAGAGAAACCCGAAGAGAGATTTCAGGAGTCAGGGCAGTGTTTAAACCGTGTTGTTCAAGCTGGAACGATTATACAAGGTCTCAAAGTGGTAGTTCTAGAAGAGCAAAAATAACATTATTATTAGAATCCTGCAAGGAATAGTACATCGCGAAAAGCTATCCCTCCATTTGATATAAAGTACAGGCCTCCACCTAGTAGTGCTGGATACTGCTGCAAAAGTCCATACTGTATAGGTCTATGACTACCCCTAATGTCACAAGCTGTAAATATCTACTACCGCTCAATAGCTTACAAGACCTTGAGCTTCCCATGAAATGAAATAATTTCTGAGCTTCTCTTCTGACCATTGGTAGGCAAATGGGCCACCAAAATGTCAGCCCAAGCTCAATCAGTTAGGCCCCATGCACACGACCGCAAAAAACCTCAGTTTTTGCGGACCGCAATTGCGGTCCGCAAAAACGGAGCCATTCACTTTCATTGAACACTGACACCTTTCCGTAGCACTACGGAAGGGTGTCCGTGCCGTGGAAATGTTTCGGGACTTATGGAACATGTCCGTTCTTTCGCATTTTGCGGGCCGTGCTCCCATACTTTGTATGGGAGCACGGCCCGAAAATGCGGCTGTCAGTCAGCGGCCGGCCGTGCCCGCAATCGCGGGCACGGTCGTGTGCATGGGGCCTTAGGACACGCCTCAAGACAGGATGGAAATTTAAAAAAAATACAAAAAATAGTTTGAAGGCCATATTGTGGAGTTTATCGGGCCCTGAAATGACTTTTTTTTATAGTTCCTAGCAAGTCAATGCAGATAGCTAGTGACTGACTATATTATGCAGTGGACAACTGAAATTGCAGTGGATGGAGCAGAAGTTAATATTGGCCTGATCATAGTTTAGTCCATACAAAAATCACAGAAGAGGTGTGAACAGGGGAATAAACAGAATTTTACCTTGCTTCAGAGATTACCAATTCATGATAGAAACTATAAGTTATGTGAGAATGGATGTTAGTGAAGATCTTGCCCTAGGCCTAGCTAAAAACCCACATTAAAATTATCCAGCGGTATATGGGGAAAATAATAGGCGGTCACAGGCACTTATGCAGAAGGGCACTTATTGTGGCACTTGGAGATTTTACAACAAGTTGTTTGGTAAATCCTCAAGCAATGAAACTGATCTATCCCTTTTATCACGTAAAGAAGAGGAATGTTTTCGTTATCCATCTCGCGACACAGGCGAGAGCTATACAAGTTCCAAGAGCAGACAGACTTGGTTGGCCCAAACAGCCAGTGATACATCTGCATGCTTATGTTCAGCCTTACAATATGAATGTAGATAATAATTTGACCCAGAAGGTGATGACATCTGTAAATTAGATTTTTGTTATGCCGGCAAATTCAAACCATTAAAAATGGTGCCTGCTAGTCATTTCCCTGCAATACTTAGGATAGGGCTTTTATAGCAACTTGGCACGTAGGTCCCCAGTAACCTCATACATGCAACTTTGGAGCAATTTAGTAACACTTTCTTTTCTTTGTCTCAGAATGTTTTTAAAGATTTATGTATTGGTGTGGCATAGGACATAAAAGTCTCAGAGGTCTCCCGTTGAATTAAATGAGATGCAATCAGAAGGTGCAGATTGTGCGACTCAATGCTTTTCTATAGCAGCTGTAGGCCAGGATTCTTGTGGCAGTTTTTGGCTCAGTTTTTTTCGATCCAAAGCCAGAAGTGGATTGAAAAGGAAGTAAAAGTATAAAGAAAAGACTGTGCATCTCCTTTTTGTGTCCACTTCTGTGTTGCTCAAAAAACGGAGCCAAAAAGTGCCACAATAACTGTGTGTGAACCTGGCCTTAATCATGCGCTTATACTGTAGCCCCAACCTTAGAGTAAATGAGTGAACTCCACTTATTTGTAAGGCTGGGTTCACGTATGTCAGTTGTGTAGAGCCAGTTGTTTTATGACTGAGCCGGACATGAATGATGACACAGGAAGACCCCTTAAATCATTAACGCGGTTTAGTCATGAAATTAAAAAAGAAGGGGTTATTTAGTAATGTGCACTATTTTTGTATTGTGCTAAATTTTTCAGTTCTCGGCATGCAGCAAACACGGATGTTTTAAATCTGGTCGCTAGATCCAGGGTTATATATAAATGCAAGTATCATTTCTCCTGTAGACTAAACCAGATATAGTAACATACAAACAATATTTTCCAATTGGAAAGTTTAGAAAGCATGAAAATGCAAACAAAGTGAGTAAGGGTAAGTTCACACAGAGTTTTCGGCGCTGATCTTGACGCAAAAACTACGTCGGAATCAGTGCCAGAAAACATCCGAAATTGCCCCCCATTGATTTCAATGGGAGGCAAAAGTGGTTTTTTTTCCTGGGCAGGTTTTAGCCGCTCGCAGGGAATAAAATCGGCATGTCCTTTCTTGCTGCGGTTTTCATTTCCAACCTCCCATTTAAATCAATGGGAGAAAAAAAAAAAGCTGCGGCAATTGTTTCTGAGCATTTCTCGTGGCGTTAGCTACAATTCGCTACATTAGCATTAGCTACAATGGCCACGGGCGAAAAAAGCAGAGAAAAATTAAGTACAGGCAGTTCAAAATCTGCGTCAAAATTCCCATAATTACTGCCTGAAAAAAACTCAGTGTGGACAGGGCCTTACAGTAGAGATTTATAGAAGATATAAATACCCTAGATAAAGTCATGGTGCCTCCATTGTTTACATAGCTAGCTGCATTCAGAGAACGATAGAAATGAAGTTTATATTACAAAGTGACGTCTTTATTTCAGACGCTTCCTATTACTAAAAGTTTAGAACCCCATACAGAATGAACTAAGAGTTTACTAATTCTCTTCTTGATTAATCAAATTTTCCCATATTACTGAATTTAAGGACTAAGCAATACAGATTATTTTCAGTAGAATTATCACACCACTATGGTCACCCCGGTGATCAATCTCAAAATAAAACCCAAACTGGAAAATCATTTTTTTTTTCAGAATTACTATTCTCTACAACTAACCAACCCCTACAAGTGTAGATATTTAGTGTAACATTACTGTGACTTGGGCATGTTATAAGGCTCTGTTAACATCTGAATCAGTATTTTCATTTATCTGTTCCATTAAAGAAATATTAAAATAATGGTGGGGCCTGGATATGTCACATGAAGACACCAACGGAGCCTCCAACTTAGATGTGCATGTAGTGTAACCAACACCACAATAATAAAAAAAAGTCAGTGTGATTGGTGCAACTTTATAATTATATTTTTATAAAAAACTATTTTTACTTTTTGAGAATCAGCTGCTCTGTATTCTCTATACAGAACAGCGGTATCGTTCGCTAAGACCTGAATCTGTCAGTCCCACAGATCTGATGGGTTCACGGACAGCGATCCACCTGTAATCTATCACATCTAAGTTACGAACTTAGATGTGATGGATAACAGGTGTATCCTGCGTAGCCGCTTTCACTGAACCCGTCAGTCCCGCGGACCTGACGGGAACAAGATTCAGCGAATGATACAGCTGCTCTGTATACAGGATGCAGAGCAGCTGTATCTCAAAAAGTAAAAATAATTCTTAATAAAAACTAAATTTTAAAGTTGCATAAATCACACTGATTAACCGTTTTATAAAAAAAATCCCCTTCAAAGGTTTACATAGCCTTTAAGTTAACCGTTTACTCATAAGTTCACGTGTGGACTAATCACTTTTAGGCCGAGTTTACACGAGCGCGTGCGTTTTGCGCACGCAAAAAACGCGGCGTTTTGCGTGCGCAAAAGGCACTTAACAGCTCCGTGTGTCAGCCCCGTATGATGCGCGGCTGCGTGATTTTCGCGCAGCCGCCATCATTATCACACTCCGTTTGGATGTTTGTAAACAGAAAAGCACGTGGTGCTTTTCTGTTTACATTCCTAGTTTGACTGCTGTTGCGCGAATCACGCACGTCCCACGGAAGTGCTTCCGTGTGGCATGCATGATTTTCACGCACCCATTGACTTCAAAAATAAAAATCACGGACTGTCTGCACTGCACCATAGATTAACATAGGTCCGTACGACACGCATGAAAATCACGCGCGTTGCACGGACGTATTACACGTTCGTCTAAACAAGCCCTTAAATCTATTTGCAAATAATATTTTATGAAACAATCAAGGATGTGCATAAGTGAAAAACTAGGGGAATATCATATAAACGACAGTAGTATTAGCTTTTTCCAGGTACTCCCAAATCATCCCCACCAGTCAGATACAATCTGCAGTATTCAAACTCATTGGGAGTAAAGGTGCCCATACATATTAGACGGATGTTGGACGAACCTGCAGGGTATTAAGGGTAGGAACACACAGGGCGGATACGCTGCGTATAAGTACACAGCGTATCCGTCCTGGAAACCGCAGGGAATCCTGCCTGAAAAAACTTAGTTTTTCGGGCGGCATGTCCTCTGTGGAAATACTGCAGGAATAAAAATAAAAAAAATGTATACTTATCCCTGCCGTAGTCATGGCGACTCATCCCTCTATTCTGAGCGTAGCCCGGACTCCTGGGATGACACTGTAGTCCACGTGACTGCTGCAGCTTTTGATTAGCTGCAGCAGTCACATGGGATGAAACGTCATCCCAATGGGGCAGTGTACGCTCAGAAGAGAGAGGATCACATTGTTATAACTGTGGTCGGGGGTGCGTTTTTAAAAGAAAAAAATCCTACAGTAATTCTGCAGCGGACAATGTCGCAACACATAACTCTTTGTCACGGGTTTTACCTCCCATTGAATTCAATAGGGAAAACCTGCAACAGAAGAGCAACAAATCCGCAGCATAAATTTACATACTGCGGATTAAAAAACGCACTCCCGGTAATGTTATGAATGGTTTCTCTGCAGATTTTTTCTGAAATGTGTGGATGAGATTTGTTCAAATCTCATCCACACTGCTGCTACTGTAATATGCTGCGGATTTGACACCATGAAATCTGTTGTGGAAAATCCGCAGGGTATATGCCTATTCTTAACGTGTATTGGGGTGTCCCGACTTTCCTCCACCGGCAGATGTCCAGGGAAAGAAGCTTGGGCATGTTGGATTTTAACAAGCGCCATCATTTGTTTTCACGGGAGATAAATCAGTCATCTACCCAGAGATTGCCTTTCACCATAATATAAGACTTTATTTACATGGCCATATTACGACTCTTTTGAGCCATATATTAAAGGGGATGAGATCCTGCTATGGTAAAGAAGGAAAACGGATTAAAAACAAACCTTTGAGAAAGGTTCCCCTGCTTTCCCCTGACATTACCCATGATTCCTGATTTTTGCACTAAATATACATCTCTCAGACAGAGCCATAATACAGTTGTGCGGGAAAAAAAATACAGTAGACGGCACGTGCAGTTTGTGCTATTCGGACTGACCATGGAGCGATTCAGAGTCAAGTGAATAGTAACTAGGGACAACTATGGTAACCAAAAGTTGTTAAGTCACAAACAATAGTGAGTAGAAGCAGAGCAAGGGTGTATAGTAAATTGCTGCATGCTGGTAAAAGTCTATTATACTTTCAATACAGACGCATTGTTGAAAAGTGTCATGAAGGTAGAACACCCTTTCACATGGCAATTGCATTAATATAATGTTATTACCAGAATTGTGCCAGTACCGTGGGCAGATCCCAAACTACTAAGAATATGTTCAAATGCAGCAGATTTGTTGCAGAAATTTTTGCGACTGAAAATCTATTCCATACATCTAAATGGGTTGTTCCTGCATTATGTGCATGCAGGGCCGGCTCCAGGTTTATATGGGCCCTGGGGCGACACAGACTTAGTGGGCCCTTTTGCGGGAGAACTCATGGCGGCAGTAAAATTGCAGAAAACGTCACTTATAGAGGTTAGGCCCTGTTTATGCCACCATATAAAAGTTAAGCCCCATTTTGCACCCCCATAGATTTAGTGCCACACAGCCCCCCTCCCAGGTAGTGCCACACAGCCCACCCCTCCAAGATAGTGCCACACAGTCCCCCCACCAAGGTAGCGCCATGCAACTCCCCCTGTAGATAGCACCATGCAGCCCCTCCTGTAGATGGCAGGATACAGCGAACCCCAAATAGAATAAAAAAAGTCACTCACCTAGTCGTTCCCGCCACGAACTGAGTGAATCAACGGCAACGGGATCCATACGTAGGCTGGCGTGATCCAGTGACATCATAACGCCGGCCTGCGCAGGAATCCCGTCCCTGCGCATGATAGGCTGCAGCCTAGTAAATGACAGAGTAGGGAGAGATCTCTCTGCTCTGCCATAGTGTTCAATAGTACCTGCGTCCTTAGGACGCAGATACTATTGAATGTGGCGTTGCTACCGCTGTAGCAGCAATAGTGGCGCCATCGGGCATGGGGGGCCCGTGATGGCATGCGGCACGGGCCACCTCATGCCACGGGCCCCATAGCAGCCACTATGGCTGCTACAGCGGTAGTTATGCTGCCTCCTAGACAGGGGCTCCCTCTAGAAGTAGAATCCCCGGCAAGAGCGTTGCCAATGCTCTTGCCGGGGATTCTACTTCTAGAGGGAGCCCCTGGAGAAGCCATGACGGCAGCATCAGCAGCTGGCGGCCGAGTGGGCCTCCCCCAAGGGCACTTGCCCGGATTCGCCGGTTGCAGACATTTCTGCAACAAATCTGCTATGTCATTCACCTGCTTCCAGCCACTCACATGAAGTTCTTTGTAGTAGGGAAAAGACTGGTGTTTCTGCAGCACTGCTCTATTCCTTATGCCAGCATTGACGTACCTGCATAGGACGTTTCCAACAGACCTGATGGTTTACTTCAGACATGTGGCCAGGAAATTGCAAGACTAATGCCCCCTGCACACGTTGGGTATTTGCTGAGCAACTTCCGCATAGAAATTCTGCAGCGAATACGCAACGTGTGCAGGGGGCCTAAGTACAGGATTTTCTATGCAGAAATTCCATAATGTCAATTTCCACACGTCATTTCTGCAGATTTTTCCTGCAGTGTGTGGATAACATTTATTTACAATTCCTCTATTTTGCTGCTACTTTATATGCTGTGGCCTGATCGTAAAGAACCACTTTATTGAACTCCTTAAAATATTCTGCAGGTAAATCTAAAAAAGTGAACCTAAACTTGTGAAAGTCTTAGAAGACTTTATAAGTTACACGATTGTATTAATACATCTAAACAAATATATTTAGTGTGACTTGAGGGGCATCAAATTCCAAAATGACTATGAAAATATATGACTCAAGCAGAATTTAGATTGACATGCCAAAAATAAAGTTTTCATTATGCATCTGACCGCAGTACGCCACCAAGCCCTGAAAGAGTTAAGTCCATTCAATTCCATCTCTGTCACATGGATTTTGATCATAGATATGGAACAAGACTGATGATGAGATTAAATATATACTTATTGCAGAATGAAAATCTCCCGCTGATCCCATTATGTGTATAGAGACAGCAATTAACAGCATATTAGTTACATAATGACAGCGCTAAGTATGATACAATGTAATAAATAAACAAATTAAAAAAAAAGTTTACCATTTGGATGAGAATCCATCAGCACCGCTGGGTAAAACAAGCACTTCATTATCCTACATGTTTCCCATGAGCCTCATTCATTAAAGGGACCCATTGAGACAATAAATAGTGTGTCATAGATCAGGGCATTCTGCAGGGTGACAGAGCGATGTACATTTGTAGAAGTTGTCTCCATTCCCTGCCCTTGCCTCTATTTTAGGGTCTGCATGAGAAGTGCTGCTTGCCAGGATTTCTTGATAGATGCAAAGCACTGTTAATGGCTGACTGCATCCACAATCCTAGAACACTGCCTGGATGCCCCCCACTACCAAAGAAAACATAAGCTTCCTATAACATAGCCACCGAGTATAGCATAGCGACCATGCATGAACCGGGGTGCAGTACATGAATGTAAATAGTGAGGTGCCCAGTGATGATGCCATCACACTCCAGCAGGCTGGTCCAATGCAGAGCTGCCCATCTATCTGCACAATCATCAGCACACTGACAGCTTAATTACAGCAGAGGATAGAGCGTGAGCGGATTGCATTACCTGGGCTGGAGCTGGCATGGTCGGGAGCACTGCTGCCGCTGCTGCCGTCTGCTCACACGTTAGGTACAGGAGCTGTGGGGAAGCTCTCAGCAGGAGACGGCGGCAAATCTCGCGAGATGTGGCAGCTCAGCCGGCTTCTCGCAGCGTTTGCTGGAAGTGCTACATTCCCAGCATAGTTCCTATGTGACAGCCTGGGGGCAGCCTGTGTGTTAGCTTTCAGCTTGATAGCTGTCACATTTGTTTTTGTTTCTTTTAGTCACCTGTTTAGTCAGACCTTTATATGTCTGTGTGGGATAGAACATGTAAGGAAATATGGCTTCTCCTTGCTTCACATGTTCCAGTCAGCACTGCACAGGTTAATATCTGAACCAGGCTAGATGGTCACAGTCCAGAATTAGAACCTGGTAAATGTAGTCGTGTGGTGCCAGGCTGCCCAGGCACAAACGGTCAGCACAAATCAAGTGACACACTGGCTACTTTTATTAGATAGGGCGATTTGTGGAAAATGTATTGAAATAAATTTGGCGCATTTTGAGGCAGACAATTCAATGAGCAGGCATGTTTTGCCACAAAATGTGTAGCATATTCCAACTATTCCACTTAAAGGGATTGTTCAGGTTGGGGACATAAATGTCAGATAGATGCAGGTCCCACCTCTAGAACGAGACCCCCCAAAACCCTATTCTACTACTCTGTATTGCGGTTGAAGCGTGCGATTTCCAATCATGAATTACAGAAATAGCGTAACTCATAATACCACGTGCCTCACATCAGAAAATGGAAGAACTTTTTTTTTATTACTGTTGGAAAAGTATTGTTTTGGTATAATAAAATAAAAATTCTGTCCATGGTCATGTGATAGACACACAGGTGCACGGCTCGTTACAGTTACAGTATGTGTATCAGAGCTGCGTTTTCTAATGACCCCAGCATCTGTATATCTATCACATGACCATGGACAGGATTGCAAACCCTGGAAGTAAACAATGAATGTTTGTGCTGAATAACAACAAGCAGAGATCTTGAAAACAGTGAGGAATTAATACAGAAAATATATTTGAAAATTGTATAACTCTTAATCATATACAAAATAACATTATTTTGCTGAAACCAGGCAACTCCAGATGCTTGGCAAAACAGTCAAAACATTTAAACCAGAATATATTTCTAGGCAAGCATTATAACCACAATTTTTTAAACTGGAATTTTCCTTTAAAAATATTTCAGTCCAGTCCAGTTTTTTAACCCCTTCCCCCTACAGCCACTTTTGACCTTCCTGACAGCACCATTTTTCAAATCTGACGTGTCACTTTATGTGGCAATAACTTTGAAATGCTTTTACCTATCCAAGCGATTCAGAGATTGTTTTCTTGTGACACATTGGACTTTAAGTTAGTGGTAACATTTTATAGATACATTCAGTATTTAATTGTGAAAAACACCAAAATTTGGTCAAAAATGTTTCAAAAATTTGCATTTTCTAAATTTAAAAGTATCTGCTTGTAAGACAGATAGTAATACCACACAAAATAGTTCCTAATTAACATTTACCATATGTCTACTTTAGATTGGCATAGTTTTTTGAACATCCTTTTATTTTTCTAGGACGTTACAAGGCTTAGAACTTTAGCAGAAATTTCTCACATTTTCCCCAAAAATTTCAAAAGACTATATTTACAGGGACCAGTTCAGTTGTGAAGTGGCTTTGAGGGGCCTATACAATACAAACCCCCACAAGTTACCCCATTTTAAAAAACCCATCTAGGGGTGTAGTGAGCATTTTGACCCCACAGGTGTTTCATAGATTTTATTAGAATCTGGACGTGAAAATGGAAATTATTATTTTTTTTCCAATAAGATGTAGTTTTAGCTAGAAAAAAACAATGTCCACAAGGAATACAAAAGAATAAGCCTCCTAATATTTGTAAAGCAACTTCTCTGGAGTACTGAAATACCCCATATGTGGGCATAAACTGCTGTTTGGGCACACGCTAGGGCTCAGAAGAGAAGGAGCGCCATTTGGCTTTTGGAGCACAGATTTTGCTGGATTGGTTTCTTGGCATCATGACGCAGTTTGCAAAGCCTCTAAGGTACCATTACAGTGGAAACCAACTAAAAGTGACTCCATTTACGAAACCACACCCCTTGAGGAATTCATCTAGGGGTGTAGTGAGCATTTTGACCCCACAGGTGTTTCACTCATAGATTTTATTAGAATTGGGCAGTGAAAATATAAAAAATCCTTTTTCTTCAAGAAGACGTAGCTTTAGCTCAAAATGTTTCATTTTTTCAACAAATAAAGGAAAAAAAGAACCCTGACATTTGTAAAGCAATTTCTCCCAAGTATGGCAATACCCCATATATGGTCATAAACTGCTGTTTGGGCACACAGTAGGGCTTAGAAGGGAAGGAGTGCCATTTGGCTTTTGGAGTGCAGATTTTGCTGGATTGGTTTCTGGGCACTATGTCGCATTTGCAAAGCCCCATGTGGAACCAAAATAGTGTAAACCCCCCCAGAAGTGACCCCATTTTGGAAACTACATCCCTCAAGGTATTCACTTAGGGGTGATGTGAGCATGTTAACCCTGCAGGTGTTTTGCAGATATTAGTGTGCACTCAATGTTACAGAGAGAAAATGGGAATTTTTCCATAGATATGCCAATATATGGTGCCCAGCTTGTGCCACCATAACAAGACAGCTCTCTAATTATTATGCTGTGTTTTCCGGGTTTAGAAGCACCCTACATGTGGCCCTAATCTTTTGCCTGGATCAGTCGACAGGGCTCAGGAGTGAAAGAGTACCATGAGAAATTGAGGCCTAATTTGGCGACTTAGAAAGTATTGGTTCACAATTGCAGAGGCTCTGATGTGTAATAACAATAGAAACCCCTGAGTGACCGCATTTTGGAAACTACACCCCTAAAGGCATTTATTAAGGGGTGTAGTGAGCATTTTCACCCGACAGGTCTTTTCCATAAATTAATGCGCTGTGGATGGTGCAAAGTAAAAAATGAACATTTTTCCCTAGATATGCCATTTCAGTGGCAAATATGTTATGCCCAGCTTGTGCCACTGGAGACACACACCCCAAAAATTGTTAGGGTATGTTCACACGGCCTACTTTCGGCCGTTTTTTGGGGCCGTAAACTGGTACCATTTTGGAGTACATGCGATTTTTTGCTCACTTTTTATCCTACTTTTTGGGAGGCAAGGTGACCAAAAAACAACAATTTAGTTTTTATTATACAGCATTCACCATGCATTATAAATTACATGTTAACTTTACTGTGTGGGTCAGTACGATTCTGGCGATACCAAATTTATAGCAGTTTTTTATGTTTTACAACTTTTTGCACAATAAAATTACTTTTGTAAAAAGAATGTATTTTTTCTGTTGCCATGTTGTGAGAACCATAAGGCGGAATTCACACGACAGGGTTTCCCGGCCGGGTGACGGCCGTTCATAAATCGGCCGTCACCCGGCTGCATTAGGAACAATAGACCCCTAATGGGGCTATTCACACGACCGATTTTTTTGACGGGCCGGGAAAACCAGCCGTCAAAAAATGGGACATGCCCTATTTTCGGCCGGGTACCCGGCGGCCCGGCTCCCATAGAATTCTATGGGGCCGGGTAATACACGGCCATCACCAAAATGTGTCCCAAGTTATGGCCGGGTCTACCGTCGCTCGCGCACTCTCTCCTCCTCACAGCGCAGAGTGCATGTGAAGAGGAGGAGTGTATCCCATTCAGAAGAAGCGCTGTATGCTGGAGGTAACACTTTGGGGGTACTGCTGTAGCGAGGTCCCTGCTCTGCTATGTGCAGGGGTACTGTGTGGCAGGGCTGGGGTGTACAGCAGGTGGAAGGGGGCGCTGTGATGGCTCCCTTCCCAAATCTCCCTGGCCCGGCGAATCAGCCTCCTTTCCGCCCTGGCGCTTCTTCAGGCGTCGCTATAGCAGCCATAGCGGCTGCTAGCGGCGACACCTACCATGGCCGATGCTGCTACTGCTGTAACTTCGTCCCTGCTCTATGTGCTAGCCCCACTTTAGCTCCCTGAAGGAGCGGAATCCCCGTGTGTTCGGGGATTCCGCTCCAGGACAGAGCGCTTGATGTCTCTGTCCATATATGGACAGTGACATGTGGGGAAACTCCTGAAGTGGAATCACCGGCCACATGGAGATTCCACTTCAGGAGTTGCCCCTGATGTCCCTATCCAGATATGGACAGAGACATCAAGCGCTCTGTCCAGGGCGACATACAAAAGAATGTTGAAAACTTATGAAGTAAAAGAATGAACATTATTAGTAATGTGAAGATAATTTAAAAAAGGGCATAATGATTTTTTTTATGCTTGGTAGACATGGCATGAACAGATGGAGGTGAGGAGGAAATAAACACAAACTCCATATAAACAGACGTTTTTGGAAATTCCTGTGCTTGATAGACCTGGAATGAACAGTATCTATGTGTAGTTTAATTAGGCATCTGTTGCTATGGAATATGTGTTCATTCCACTATAAACTTAATTTATATCCTATTGAATCCTATCCAATGAAATGCAGCTGAGGGATCAGACAAAGCTCTCTATACTCTGTAAGCAAGTGAAAAAGATTGACTGGCAATCATGTGACCTTACTGGGTGTGTTTATAGTGGGTTGACTGAAAAAAACAATTGACAAATTAAATTCATCCGATTAAAAACGGTCAGGGAAAAAAACGGATGCAAGTCGGCCGGTAAAAACGGCAACACGGCCCGGAACGGAATCGGAACGGATGCAAACCGGCCGGGAAAATCGGCCAAAAACGGACGATTTTCCCGGCCGACACTCGGACCCTGTCGTGTGAATGAGGCCTAACTTTTTCATTTTTTCGTCGATGGAGCTGTATGATGGCTTCTTTTTTGCAAGATGGGCTATAGTTTTTATAGGTACCATTTTTGGATACATGCGACTTTTTGATCATTTTTTATTTACCCTACAAATTTTGTAGGGCAAAGTGACCAAAAAAACAGAAATTCTGCCATTGTTTTTCATGGTTTTTATTTTAATGTCGTTCACCTTGTGGAATAAATAATATTATATTTTTAGAGTTCAGGCCTGTACGGTCGCGCCGATACCAAATATGTATGGTTTATAATTTTTTTGTTCAATAATAAAGGATTTGATAAGGGAAAAAGGGTGATTGTGGGGTTTTTTATTATTTGAAACTTTTATTATGTTTTGCAACTTTTTTTTCTCACTATTTTACACTTTTGTTTAGTCTAACAAGGGGATTTGAAGGTCCAACTGTCTGATTTTTTTTTCTAATACATTGCACTACCTATGTAGTGCAATGTTGTAGATCTGTCAGTTGTTCACTGACAGCGAGCCGATTAGGCTTTTCCTCCAAGCAGGGCCTAATCGGCTTCCGTAATGGCAGAGCAGGAGGCCATTGTTAGGACTTCTGTTGCCACAGCAGCAGTCGGCAGTCCTGCGATCGCATGGCAGGGCTGCCGATCTGCTACCAGCCTCTAAGATGCAGCGATCGCTGCATCTAAGGGGTTAATGGCAGGGATCGGAGCTAGCTCCAGTTCCTGCCCTTACAGGTGAATGTCAGCTGTAACATACAGCTGACATCCACCGCTGATGATGCCGGCTCAACTCCTGAGCCGCCGCCATCTTGCCGGCGGCTACGGAAGCCTTTTAGGCCCTGCCTCTGGGTGGGCCTTGGAAGGCTTCCATACTAGGCAAACCGGGAGGCCAGTATTAGGCCTCCGGTTGCCATTGCCGCCACCGGCACCCCGGCAATTTCATTGCTGGGGTGTTGATGAGCTGCAGACCCCTTAAATGCAGGGATCGCTTTTGACCGCTGCATTTAAGGAATTAATAGCGGGGATCGAAGCTAACTTCGGTCCCTGTCATTATAGCAGGGTGTCAGCTGTAACATACAGCTGACACCGGGGGATTGTGGCACCGACTCAGCTTCTGAGCCGGTGTCCACCATTTGTCGTATGGATACAGCAAAATACGGGAAGCACTAGCTTTTCATGACGTATCCATACAACAAATGTCGGGAAGGGGTTAAACTAAAAAAATTCACTCTATGAAAATACATTTTTGCAAGGTTGAACCACACCACAATCACGTCTATGTGAATGAGGCCCTATGGATGAATGCTTAAACACCTAAACCTATAGAAATACTTATGCATTGCTGAATTCCCAACAAAGGTACCGAGATATCTTAACAGGCTGTATCCGAGGGAGACATAGAGAATTACGGAATGGGGGGTATTTCCTGCTAACTCCCAAGCAGCCCACTATTGTATTGTGCTTAGTATGTGAGCAGCACATTGTCGATTAGTAAGGTATATAAACTAAACTTTATTGTACCCTTGTTCTTGCACACACTTCTTATACCTTTATCTGATTATATTTTCAGGGATTAGCATCCCTCTAGTGGTTGTCATGTAGTCAGTACAATAATATACAGTAAATACATATTCTATTCCTTTGATCTGCTTCATATAGGTCACATAGGTTGGATATGGAGATCAAAGATAGCCTTGATAAAGCAAGGAAAGGTATAAAGAGATAAAATAAAATAAATGCAGGGGATGTGAACAACTGTGCGAGATGCACATATAGATCCGATACTGACCCCACTCCTGGTTTTGGCTGGAAAAAAATCATCAAAAGCTGGGTCAAAACTGCACTATGTGGACAAGGCTTAAAGGGAAGAGAAGAATAACTGAAAGCTTTATACTATTCCTTTTTTGGTTTATTCAGTTTTACATTTAAAAAAAAACTGCATTAAAGGGGTTGGCCTAGGAAAAACATTTATCACCTATTTATAGGACAGGTGATAGATGTATGATCGCTGGGGGTTCCTAATCACCAATCACGAGGGTCCCAAAAAGGAGTTGCTCTGATAGAGCGCTGCGATCACCGAATTAAACATCAATTTCTCGGTCATGCAGCTTGCACCATGGCCGATACTAAAGGTATCGTTACAATGCCCTCCCCTATATCATGCTGTCAGCAGTTTTGAGGCCTCAAAACTGCTGACAGATTCACTTTAAAGAAACCCTCCAGTCCCCACAAAAAAATAAACTAGCATGTCTGAGACACATGTCTACTTGTCTGAGACATGCCCCCTCATCCTTCACTGCCCTCTAATGGGCCAGCGCTGATGACGTCAGCGCTGGTCCATCGCTACTAACACTTGAGAGGACAGTGAAGGGGGAGGGGGCGTGTCTCAGACAGACTATGCTCCTTGTGCCAGTCTGAGACAGCGGCGACCATGTTGGATGGAAGACAACGGGGACCGAGAACGTGGCATCAGAGAGAGAAGAACCAATGGGATGGTCACTAAGTAAGTTAAAAATAATTCTACTATCGTTGGTTTATTTTTTTGTGTTGACTGGAGGTTCGCTTATTCAATGTTTACACGGTGAAGTTTTTTCTCTTTTAAAAGGGAAGTGATGTTTGTGCAAATGCATGTATGCCATACCTTTTAATATGTCTTCCAGTTGACTTCTGTTGTGTAAAAAAAAAAAGCAGTGTATGTGGTTTTACTGTGCCGCATAGAAGGGTACACTTTACAGTATCATAAAATGAATGGGACTCACTCGTAATCCAGTTTTTATAAATTTTGTTCTGGTATAAAAAAAATATATACGGGAGACATATAATAATAATAATAATCTTTATTCATATAGCATCGGAGAAGTGACACAATATGTACATGGGCTAATTTTGTCCAGGGCATTAGCCTTTTGTGTTGGCAAGGCAAATAGAAAAAAAGGTGCATGGACCATTCACCCAGCCAGTATCTGCGCCAACACAGATCTAAAGTGTAGGGTGATGCGACAAGAGTAGCTAGTAGAGTGGAGATATCTGTGACTGTGACCAGGTAGGTTGTCTACGAGCCATGGAATCTGGTTATGTGACATAGGCCTCCTTAAAGATGTCTTCAGGGCATGTATAAAACTGTGAATGTTAGTAGCAAGTGAGTTCCACAGAATGGTTGCAGAACAGGGGGCAGTCCTGCAGAAAGAAGTGAGAGAATGGAGACAAGTGTGGAGAGGTATGATGGAGATGCATTGCCGGAGCTTGGTATACTAGTAGGACATTTTGAATTTGTTGAATTAATTTCTAATGGAAAGAGGTATCTAAGGTAATGACCAACAGAGAGCAGAGGCCTTAGTATAACAGCTAGATAGAAAGATGAACCTGGCTGCTGAATTCATGATGGATTGAAGCAGAGTCAGCTTGTCTAGTGGAATATAAATTGGTAGAGAGTTAAAAGAATCGAGGCAACAAAAAGCATCAGGGCCTGGATTATTGTTTAATCAGAGTAGTGAGGAAGGGATGGATACAAGAGATGTTTTGGGGGTAAAGACAACAGAATTTGGCAATAATACTGCCTAGTGAAAGGTCCGGTGCCCCAATTTCCAAAATTTTTAGATATATGCTGGGTATTCTGGCAAGCAGGGCTGGACTGGCCATCTAGCAGTTCTGGCAAATGCCAAATTGGCTGGTGCACAGTGGGCTGGTTGGCTGCCACCCACACAGTTATCTTTAAAAGCTATGTACACCTTTGAAAAAGTGTTGTATCAGTGTGTTTGGTGCAACTTTCTAATTACTTTTTATTAAAAAAAGATTTTTTTACTTTTCGAGATACAGCTGCTTTATATCCTGTATACAGAACAGCTGTATCTCGTGCTCAATCCTGTATCCGTCAGGTCAGCAGGACTGACAAGTTCAGCGTCAGCGGGTCCTGCGTGTCTCTGACACGCAGGATCGAGCTGTTACCGATCACATCTAAGTTCATAACTTAGATGTGATCGATAAAAGGTGGATCACATTGATACACATTTTTATTTAAAAAACTGATTTCAAAGGTGTCCATAAACTTTAAATTCATCCACCTAATTAAATAATATCTAATTTATCCTTACTGCAAAAATTAATTTAATAAGTAAATTACGGGCACGTTATATATCCTGGTGGTGTATGATGTATAATATTTATTGTACACATATATTCTTAATATTTCTACACTATTCTATTTAGTACTTAAAATTGAAATATGATTTCGGAGCGTTTATTTCCGGGTATCGTCACCATCTCTATTAGGTCTCCATTCCTGCTGTCTTTCTTCTGTGCTGCTCAAACATTTAAGAACGGATAATCAGACACTATTCTTGTATGTGAGTAATGACGGGTGTATACATTCAGCCCCTCACATGATGCTCCCATTTAGCAGTTTTGTGGGATTTATTGATTTATGAAATATCTGAACAGCACAAAAGGAAGGCAGCACTTCAAGAAGCATCAGACAATGTACAATGTTTTGTAAATCTGGAGGGTGGATTCACAACTGTGCAAACATATTGCAGGGACAGTAGGTGAGCCTCTGCTTTATTATGTCAGGGCTGAGTTTATGTCGCAGTCCGGCCCTGCTGGCAAGTGCCTGTTCTTTTCCTCTTCTTCATTTGTTCTCCCTACAGATGTCGACATCAAATGGAATATACTTTCACTCAGCAGTGTTAATCTCCATGGCGAATCATACATCTTGTGCTTAGGTAGATTAGTACTAAGCAGGTTATAGGCTCAGCATCTGATGTTTCTAATACTCTGTAATCAAAGTAAGGTCAAAGTGATACCCTCTTTCTATTTTGGAAACAAAAAATATTTGGCTGCAAAATGGAGATTTTTTTTTACTGCATGTATAATAAAAACAAACTAATTGCTGAGGGTGTTTACAGCAGCCAAAGCATTACAATTACAGAATTGTTAGTAAAAAAAAAATATAGAAAAAAGCAAGTATTTAGTCAGAGCACAATTTTATCTAGTATTTGCAGACTTGAGATTCCAACATGTTTTACTGCATCAAAGGCAAAATATACAGCTGTCCATAGAAATAAGATGTATTTTAATGTACTGTGCCAATTGGGATACACAGTTCCCTTTCCTGCAGAGTGACGCTCCTGATCACAGGCTTTGCACAGAAGGGAACGGCAACACAGCCCCATTTACTTGACTCACATGACATTTCATTCTAAAACCATAGGCAGTAGTATCGAGTTGTGCTATATGAGTCCCCACTATTCTAGGAAAACTTTCTACAAGATTTTGAAGTGTCTGTGGGAATTTCATTCAGCCAAAGGAGCATTTGTGGTGTCAGGAATTGATGTTGGACAAGACGGCCTGGTCCGCAATCGGCATTTCAACTCATCCCAAAGGTGTTGGATGGGTTTGAGGTAAGGGCTCTGTGCAGTCACTCAAGTTCTTCCACACCAAACTCATCGAACCATGTCTTTATGAACCTTGATATGTGCTCAGTGGCACAGTCATGCTGGAACAGGAACGGGCATTTCCCAAACTGTTCTACAAAGTTGAACATCTAAAATGTCCAGTGGCCGACGCTTGGCATTGCATATGGTGATCTTAGGCTTGTGTGCAGCTGCTCGACTATAAAAACCCATTTCATAAAACATTGTTGCATTACTTATTTAGTGAAGATATTTTTCATGCGCCAAGTCCTTCAGCACACGGTGGCCCCGCTCTGTGAGTGTGAGCGGTCTACTGCTTTATGGCTGAGCTGTTACTCCTAGACGCTTCACTATAATGGCACTTACAGTTGACCTGGGCAAATCTAGCAGATCAAAAATTTCACAAACTGACTTGAGGCAAAGGTGGCATCCTTTGTAGGGGCCACGTAGTCATTGAGTTCTTCAGCACGACCCATTCTACTACCGTGTTTGTCTATGGAGATTGCATGGCTGCGTGCTTGATTTTATGCACCTGATGGCAATGGGTGTGGCTGAAACACCTGAACTCAATAAGTAGGAGAGGTATTCACATATTTTTGGACATACAGTGTAGGTTAGGAAATTAGAGCAATAGTATGCATGATTTCTTTTATTTTCTGCATTACTTTTTGAAAAAAATCTCTAGCTAGATCTTTATATATTTTGAATTATGTCCACACATATCTTTTGTCTTACTGCACTCAGCTCTTATGACCCCATTTCCTGCCTATCTTCTTGTCTAAATGATGACACATTTTGATTTTATCTATATTTAAGTCACCAGTCACTGAGACCACTCATACATAGGGTGAGTTGACGTGCTTATCTTAAAACCATAGACGTAGCAATAATTATTAACTATCTGCCCCTAAAGGCCCTATTACAACAGCCGATAATCGGCCGATGCAGTGAGCGCCAATCAACGAGACGTCGTTGATCGGCGCTCGTTTGCTTCTGTCACATGGAGCTATGGATGGGGATGAGTGGTCTATACTCCGATCACTCGTCCCCATACGTTACTATTATGTCGGCAGCGCGTCTCCCTGTTTACACAGGTAGATGTGCTGTCGACAATGATAATATTTAACTTTTTAAAAACTATATGCTCAGCAGATGATCGAGTGTTGCTCGTTGATCTGCTGGTCGCTGCCCTGTTTACCCAGGGCAATTATCGGGAAAGAGCGTTCTATGAAAACTTGTCTGACCGATAATTGCCCATTGTAAAACCCTTTTACACCGGTCAATAAGGGCAGTAAAAACGAGCGCCGATCAATGAGATAGCTCATTAATTGGCACTCGCATGGTCCTTTCACGAGGAGCTATGATCAGTAATGTACGGGGTCGAGCGATCGTTACTACATGTTTACACAGAGAGATGTGCTGCTTACAGCGACAATATTTATTGCTGCATAAACTATACGATCAGCCGATGAATGCTCGTTCATCAGCTGATCGTTGACTTGTTTCACAGGCAATGATCGGGAATGAGCGTTTATATGAGCACTCGTTTGCCCGATCGTGCCATGATTAAGGACACAGGAGGTGTCTGAAACGCGTAGGCGAACGATCAATGCGAATCACCCGTTTTTTGCATTTTGATCATTTTAAATTTGAATACCAATAAAATTGGAACTCCGATTCCTTTTACATACCATCAGCGATGGATCAAAGTTTTCTCTTTTCTCCTACATATGAACAATATATGAAACATTGGGGATGATTTTCCACATAAAGCGTATTTGTAGATATGTGGATAAGTCTCTCAGTGCAATAAAGGAGCTATCCCATGTGAACAACCCATTTTTATATGAATGTATTTATATGGATGTCATAGGAAAAGCACTGGCAGCTCTCGCACTGGCAGACTCAGTGGGGGGGAATTTGTTATGCCCTTTCCGCCAGTTTTCTGGCATAGAAGAGTTGCAAATTGCACAAAAACTTTTTTGCACAAACATCTTATGACTTTTCTATTTTTACAATGCCTCCGGCACTCTTTAACATGTGGGTAGGGCTTTGCCGGAGGAAGGGGCACCATGGCTTGATAAATTTACAACAATTTATGCCAGAAAACTGGCATAAATTGTAGCAAAATCTACTTTTTATTTTCTGGTGCACGAATGACGAGAGATGAGCCTAATATATTAGAAGGCATATGCCTCTTAATAAATTAGGCGCATCTTTCTCCATTTTTTTTTTAGAGTAAGACTGACGTATGAAATTGCCCCCAATAAGTCCATGTATTGCATGGTTGCCCATTTGTATGAATGAGCTCCATGTCACACTACATGTCCCCTGAAGCAGCAGATTAAAAAAGAGTGGCTGAACAGGGCTTCGGATTTAGAGAAACCAGACCCGAAATGGAATCAGGGAATTGCTATTCGGGTAGTATTCTAATAGTTTCCTTATCATCGTTGTCAGAAAAAGTGTCGGATTTGAAGTATGAAATCTCTCCATTTATCAGTTGGATGAGTTGAAGTTGTATAATTCTAAACTTGCTTTTTGTTGAATTGTGTAAGAGTTTAACTTTTCTTCTGTTAGTCTAGATGTATGTTCAGGAAGTGACAACATCAACCAAAGTTACAGATCTCGACTCCAACAAGAACAGGATAGACCAAATTGAAATAAAACAAAACTGACAAACATTTCCTTATTTAACTTCCTTGAAAGCGAGCTACACCCAAAGGAAAGCTTCAATTTTATTGTCCTATAAAGAATGCTTAGTACCTGATACAGCCAAGTTTTTTGTGCCCTTTTATAATACAATTATATTTGTGCTATAAAAACATTGAATTTTATTAAAGAGACTTGCCTCCTGTGTTTGATTATAGTTTTAAATGTGTATACAGAAATCTAATTTGTTTAGCAGTGTAATATTGAAGTGTTTTACGTGTCACACAGTGCTGGTAAACAGCTGTGTTTTTCGTGTCCGGGATAGTTTGCAGTCACTGAATAAGCCCAACATCTCGTATATCCATCATACCCATCAGTGAAAAGGAGCAACGTTTCAGCTGCTCAATGAAGCCTTTGTCAAGGCTGCATTGAGCAGCTGAAACGTTGCATTTTTTCACTGATGAGTATGAAATGTTAAATACTTTTGTGTCAAAAAAGACAAAAGTATAATAGGTATGATATCTTTATTGGCTAACCATAAAAGTTCTATATGCGGCTTTCAGAGCACAGAGGCTCCTTCTTCAGGCAGTTTACAAATGAATGACTAAGAAAAAAGCACAACATTTAGATGTTACACAAAGACAATTAGTACATGAGGTGATACATCATTAAGATAAGCCGGGGCAATAAAACTGAGGTTATAGGGGTGATGACTTAGGAGTTAAGGCATCTGGAGTCAGTCTGATGGGGGACGTGACGTGTGTCCATGTAGTGGCTCATAAATCCTGGTGTTAGATTGAGGCCTTGTGTCAATGACTGGAATTTTATCATCATCTTGAATTCCCAAATTTTTCTTTCTCTGTTGTTTTTAAAATGACCCTTCAGAATGAGTACCTTTAAATCTGCCAAACTGTGGTCTGGTCCAGAGAAGTGTTTTCCCACGGGTGTATCCACCTCCTGTTTTATTGTATGTCTGTGAAGATTCATCCTGGTTTGTAGTTTTTGTATTGTTTCTCCAATGTAGATTCCTTTATTGATGCACCTTGTACACAGGATCATGTACACTACATTGGAGGATGTACAGGAGAACGTGCCAGTGATTTTATAGTCCTGCTGCGTGTTTGGTATCTGGATGGTGTTTGATGACCAGATGTTGGTACAGGTCTTGCATTTTCTACTGTTGCAAGGAAAAGTGCCAGTCTCTGATGGTGCTGAGAGGGCACTTCTGACCAGGCGATTCCTTAGGTTTGGTGGCTGTTTGTAGGCAAGGAGTGGTAAATCTGGGAATATTTCCTTCAGTTTATTGTCTTTGTTAAATATAGGTTGGAGATCAGCAGCAATTTTCCTCAAGATGTTCATTTGGGGGTTGTATATGACCACTAGGGGCACCCTGCTGTTGTCTTCCTTCTTTTTGTACTCCAGAAGATTGCTCCTTGGAATTCTTGTTGCTCTGTAGATCTGATCATCTATAATCCTTGGATGGTATCCCTGTTGTAAGAATGTATTCCTCAGTGATAGCAGGTGTTGTTTTGTGTCTTCACAGTCTGAACAGATCCGTATGTATCGCAGAGCCTGGCTGTAGATGATGGATTTCTTTATGTGTCTCGGATGGAAGCTGTTCCATCTCAGATATGCTGGACGGCCTGTAGGTTTATGGTAGATTGTTGTTTGTATGGTATTGTCTTTCATGTATATGGTCATGTCCAGAAAATGTATTTGAGATGTAGAGTAGTTGAGAGTGAGTTTGATGGTAGGATGGAACTTGTTGAAGTTTTTATGGAAAGAAAGCAGTTCATGTTCAGAGCCTGTCCAGATTATCAGCAGGTCATCAATGTACCGGAAATATGCTAGAGGTTTAGTTGCGCAGGTTGATAAAAACTCATCCTTTAGTTTGGCCATGAACAGGTTAGCATATTGTGGTGACATTTTGCTACCCATAGCGCTTCCCATACATTGCAGATATATGTCTTTGTCAACTAAAAAATAATTGTGATGGAGTACGAACCTGATGAGTTGTAGCATTTGGGGATTTACGAGTCAGATCCATTGAGGCTTGCACCCTAATACCCTGGAGGTTTTCTATTCTACTGTGCTGCCCGCTTCTCCTTTGGACATCATACACAGATATATATATATGTATATATGTTATTAACCCCTTCCCGCTGTGGCCACTTTTGACCTTCCTGACAGAGCCTTATTTTTCAAATCTGACGTGTCAGTTTATGTGGTAATAACTTTGGAATTCATTTACCTATTGAAGCGATTCTGAGGCTGTTTTCTCGTGACATATCGGACTTTATGTTGGTGAAAGAATTTAGTCGATAAATTCAATATTTATTTGTAAGAAACACCAGAATTTAGAGAAAATTTGCAAAAATTAGCATTTTTCTAAATTTAAATGTATCTGCTTGTAAAACAGATAGTAATACCACAGAAAATAGTTACTAGTTAACATTTCCCACACGTCTACTTTATGTTTGCATCGTTTTTTTGAACGTCCTTTTATTTTTCTCGGATGTTACAAGGCTTAGAACTTTAGCAGCAATTTCTCACATTTCCAAGAAAATCTCAAAAGACTATTTTTTCAGGGACCAGTTCAGTTCTGAAGTGGTTTTGAGGGCCCTTTTTTTCAGAAATACCCATAAATCACCCCATTTTAAAAACTGCACCCCTCAAAGTATTCAAAACAGCATTTCAAAAGTTTCTTAACCCTTAAGGCGTTTCACAAGAATTAAAGCAACGAAATGTACAAATTTCATGTTTTTTGCAGAAATTTATTTTGAATTCATATTTTTCTGAAACACAGAAGGTTTTACATGAGAAAAGCAACTCAATATTGCCCAGATTCTGCCGTTTTTATAAATATCCCACATGTGGCCCTAGTGTTGTAATGGACTGAAACACCGGCCTCAGAATCAAAGGGTCACCTAGTGGATTTTGGCGCCTTCTTTTTATTAGATTATATTTTAGGCACCATGTCAGGTTTGAAGAGGTCTTGTGATGCCAAAACAAAGGAAACACCCCAAAAAAGACCCCATTTTGGAAACTACACCCCACAAGGAATTCGTCTAGGGGTGTAGTGAGCATTTTGAACCCACAGCTGTTTCGTAGATTTGATTAGAATTTGGACGTGAAAATAAAAATGTTTACATTTTTCCAATAATATGTCGTTTTAGCTAAAAAAAAAAATCTATTTCTACAAGGAATAAAGAAGAAAAAGCCCCAACATTTGTAAAGCAATGTCTCCAGAGTACGGAAATACCTCATATGTGGTCATAAACTGCTGTTTGGGCAAACGGCAAGGCTTAGAAAGGAAGGGGTGCCATTTGGTTTTTGGAGCGGAGACTTTGCTGGATTGGTTTCTCGGCACCATGTCGCGTTTGCAAAGCCCCTGTGTGACCAAAACAGTGAAAACTCCCCAAAAGTGACTCCATTTAGGAAACTACACCTTGAGGAATTTATCTAGGGGTGTAGTGAGCATTTTGAACCCACAGGTGTTTCATAGATTTTATTAGAATTGGGCAGTGAAAATAAAAATCTTTATTTTTTTCAATAAGACCTAGCTTTAGTTAAAAATGTTTCATTTTCTCAACAAATAAAAGGAGAAAAAGCACCCCAACATTTGTAAAGAAATTTCTCCCGAGGTTGGCAATACCCCATATGTGGTTATAAAACTGCTTTTTTTGGACACACAGTAGGGCTCAGAAGGGAAGGAGCCCCATGTCGCTTTTGGAGTGCAGATTTTGCTGGATTGGTTGCTGGGCTCTATGTCGCATTTACAAAGCCCCAAAAAGAGGGACCAAAACAGTGGAAACCCCCCAGAAGTGATCCCATTTTGGAAACTACACTCCTCAAGGTATTCACCTAGGGGCGTAGTGAGCATGTTAACCCCGCACGTGTTTTCCAGAAATTAGTGTGCACTCAATGTTGCAGAGTGAAAATGGGAATTTTTACATAGATATGCCAATATGTGGTGCCCAGCTCTTGCCACCATAACAAGACAGCTCTCTAATTATTATGCTGTTTTCCGGTTTTAGAAACCCTACATGTGGCCCTAATCTTTTGCCTGTACGATCGACAGGGCTCAGGAGTGAAAGAGTACCATGCAAAATTGAGGCCTAATTTGGCGACTTACAAAGTATTAGCATTTTCACCCCACAGGTCTTTTCCATAAATGATTGCGCTGCGGATGTTGCAAAGTAAAAATAGCTATTTTTCCCTAGATATGCCATTTCAGCGGTAAATATGTCGTGCCAGGAGGAAGCGCCATTTGGATTTTGAAGCGTGGATTTTGCTTGTTAGTAGTTTTGTTAGTACTTTTACTGGTATTTTAATTTATAATGTGGGGGCACATGTAAGCTGGGCAGAGGACATCAGGGGCATAGTCAGGTGGTATAATAATGGCGTCAAATAATCCATAGATGTGTGTTACGCTGTGAAGCAATCCTTTATGCACATGCCAGTGTCGCACTGATAAATAGTGTTGTTTCTTATCCCCCATTTGGTACATACTCTGCACCTTTAAAGTTTGGGGAATTTTGTAAGGAAAGCATTGTCCTGGTATAGTACGGGCACCCTCACTTCCAGCATATATGTTTGAGTTCTCCTCTTGCTGGTTCTCTAATTTTATTGCCTTGATAAATCACCTCTTGAAACAGAAGAAATGTTCCCCTCGGGCCTACACAACTGCATATTCTTTCTTTCTTTCCTGACTATGTGGAGCCTTAACTTATTTTATTTTTCCATAAACTTAGTGGCATGAGAGCTGTTTTTTTTGTGGGACGAGCTGTAGTTATTATTGGTACCATTTTGATCACTTTTTATTTCAATTTCTGGAAGACAAAATGACCAAAAAACAGCAATTCTGGCAAAGTTTATTAGTTGTTTTTTTTTCGGCATTCACTGCGCGGGATAAATAACATAATATTTTTATAGTTAAGGTCGTTACGGACGTGACGATACCAAATATGTATGGTTTATTTTCTTTTTTTCAATAATAAATGACTTGATAAGTGAAAAAGGACGATTGTGTTTTATTTTATTTCTTGAAACTTTTATTTTATTTTTTACAACGTTTTTTTAAAATATTTTTTTACACTTTTTTTAATTCCACTAGGGGACTTGAAGGTCCAACTGTTTGATTGCTGTTCTAATACACTGCACTACCTATGTAGTGCAATGCATTAGAACTGTCAATTGTTCACTGACAGCAAGCCGATCAGGATTAGGCTTCCGTAATGACAGACCAGGAGGCCATTGTTAGGCCTCCTGTTGCCATAGTAGCAGTCGTCAGCCCTGCAATCGCATGGCAGGGCTGCCGATTTGCTGCAAACCACTAAGATGCAGCCATTGCTTTCGATCGCTGCATCTAAGGGGTTAATGACAGGCATCGGAGCTAGCTCCGGTTACTGCTGTTACAGCGGGGTGTCCACTGTAACATACATCGGACACCCACTGCTGATGATGCCGGCTCAGCATCTGAGCCGGAAGCTGAGCCGGCGCCATCTTGCCGTTGGTATCAAAAGCCTTTTAGGCCCCGCCTCCGAGCGGGGCATAGGAGGCTTCCGTTGCTGGCAGACCGGGAGGCCATTATTAGGCCTCCCGTTGCCATTGCAGGCCACCAGCAACCCAGCGATCATATTGCTGGAGTGCTGGTGGCTAAAACCCCCTCAGATGCTGTGATCTTTATTGAACACAGCATCTAAGGGGTTAATCGGCCAGATTGGAGGCTAGCTCCAGTCCTGGCCGTTACATCAGGGTGTCAGCTGTAACATACAGCTGCCATCCGGCTGTGATGGTGCGGGCTCCGTTCCTTAGCCCGCATTATCACCGCGACGTAATGGTACTGCGCTTTGCGGGATCCCCTGCCCAACAGCGCCTTATATATACGGCGGATACCGGGATGGGGTTAGTGACATAGAGTCCTTATGAAGAACATATACAACCCCCCCTTACACTTTTTCATGTTTGGTGGATTTATAATATTGATGGGCTGTCTTCAAGCAAGGAACAGGAAACACATAAGGCAGCCCCTCTAAATTACGGATGCAGTACCGATGATAAAGGGATGCCTCCCTGTTTGAACACACTTCATAGATTTCAATGACCATTTAGCAACTGAATAATGGATAAAAATAGTGCAGATCAAGGCCTCATGCACACAAGTGTATTTAGGATTAGTATTTAGGATTACTATCACATAGATTCAGAATATGGTGTTTATGTAGGCATTGTAAGTTAGCAAACAGGGCACTCTTACCTCAATGTCTGTGTGTTATTATCCAGTCATGTTTTATTACTGTGTTGGTTTTCCATTATCCCCCCTATGTATTGTGCACCCTATGTACAAGAGTATAACTACTGTGTGTAGGAGGTCTAAATGCTTTTAAATACTCATTGGAAAGACATATATTTTTCAGAAGATTATATTTTATTTTTTTTCCAGAAGATTTTCATTTCACTTAATTTTTGCCTTTTTTAGATTCAGATTTTATTTATTTGGAGGAAAATTGAAAGATCACAGTGCAGATATTTACAATAGTCAAAACAACACTGACAAATGCAGCATCACAAAGCACACAAGAAATATGCCCCAACAGTCTATAAAATACCTAGTAAAATAAAATACCTCTAAATAAATAGTATGTCTCTTTTAGGAGATATTTACGAGCAGAAACAGTACACCAAATCTAAACTCAGCTATTTGCTAAATCATCTTAAAAGCGAGTAGAGTGCAAGTGTTTCGAAGGAGATTAAAGATACTTGAAGCCCAGCTGTGGTTTTTATAGCATGCCTATCATTCTTTTATTGAAAAAGCTGAATCCAAGAAGTGCGATCCAAGTTTTTGTAGAGAGGAGAGCTCTTCAGCTGTAGGCTCTGCTCACACTAGCGTCATGGATTACCATTCATAACGGAGCAATGACAGCTATGCTGGATCTGATTTCGAACAGATCCCGACGACGAGTGTCAGATTAAGGGCCACGTGGGCCTGGAGATGAAAATTATTTAAGGCCTTTTGTGAGCAGCGCCTTGCCACTCTGGGGGAGTGTAACTAGTGTTGCGGCAGCGTGGTCAGCACCATGGGGGCATAGCTATACATTGTAAGTAAGCAAACCGGCGCTCTTACCTCGTTGTCGATCTGTTATTACCCAGGCTTGTTTTATTACTGTGTTGGTTCCCAATTGTACCCCCTATATATTGTGACCACTATGTACAAAAATATAACTACAGTGGTCCCTCAAGTTACAATGGCCTCAGGTTACAATATTTTCAACATACAATTGTATTTCCTGGGCCGTTGTAACTTAAAATAACATTCAACATACAATGCCACAAAATGTTTGGATCTCAGGCATGTGTAAATGGCTGGAAGATCCAGCCAATCAGCATACGCATTTTACTGTTTAAACACCTGCTGTAATGCAGTGCCTGCCCTGATTGGCTGTTTAGAAGCACCTCTCTACACAGTACTGCACTGCTGCGCCAGGATGAGTTGCTTCTATGGATACCAGGTGAGGACGGCTCCATGTTAGCGCCTGTACACATTAGCGTTGGGCCTCCGTTCATTGGTTCTGTTCGAGCTATCCCTCGAAAGAGCAGATGAACTGAAAGGCAAACGGAAACCATAGCTTCCGTTCGACTATGCTATTTTTTCCGCAAAAAAAATATTGAAACTTTACGGAACGGAAACAAGCAGAAACCAACTGCAACGGAAGCATTACAATTGAAATCAATGGTAATGCAAACGAAAGCTGTGGTTTCCGTTCGGCTTTCTGTTCATCACTTCCTCAGACGGAAAGGTTGAACGGAACCGATGAACGGAAGCCCAACGCTGATGTGAACAGGCCCTTATATTTCTGGTCCACCGTGTACTGTACAGGCTCCTGAAGAAACTCCTGTCGTAGATAGTGATTTACACCTTACAGCAGCTACGGTATTTCTGACTCTTATATGTGAGAACTTGCTTTATCTGTATTAGTTATCTGCTTAATCATAATTTTTTTCTTATCTGTGGTTGACATTTTGGGGTCTTTGGAACCAATTACTAGTTTTCCATAGAGTTATGGTCTCAAGTTACAATATTTTCAACTTACAATCGTCGCTCCGGAATCAATTAATATTGTAACTTGAAGGACCACTGTACTATAATACTGTCCCCTATGTACAAAAATGTAAATATTATTTAACTGGTTTCGTATCCTATTTACCACTTCTTTAAGCCAGTCATCTATCACCAATGCGCCTACTACTTCAAACGATACATTTCCACTACACTGTTGCTTCCCTTGACATTCCCCCACCAGCAGGGCCGGTTTATGTGGGCTCTTGGGCGAAACAGACTTAGTGGGCCCCTTTGCGGGGGAACTCACAGTGGCAGAAAAACTGGCAATTTGTTCTGCCATGTTGAAGTTAGGCCCTGTTTATGCCCCCATATAGAAGGTAGGCCCCCAGCTTGTTCCCCCATATAAAAGTTAGGCCTCCTTTTTGTCCCCATATAGAAGTTAGGCCCCCAGTTTGTGCCACCATATATACAGTGACCTCTGTAGATAATGCCACAGTGCCCTCTGTAGATGATGTCACAGTGCCCTCTGTAGATAGCGCCACATACCCCCCATAGATAATGCCACAGTGTCCTCTGTAGATAGTTCCACACAGCACCCTGTAGATAGTGCCACACCCCCCCTGTAGATAGTGCCACACCCCCGTTGTAGATAGTGCCACACACACCCCCTTGTAGATAGTGCCACAAACCCCCTGTAGATAGTGCCACACCTGCCCTGCAGATAGCGCTAAACCCCCCTACCGGTATATTGCACCATTGGGGCTCCCTCTAGTAGTGGAATCCCGAGCCAGAGCGTTGCCAATGCTCTGGCCGGGGATTCCTCTCTTGGAGGAGCCCCTGACGTCTCTGTCCACATGCGTTGCCGATGCTCTGGCCGGGGATTCTGCACGTGGAGGAGCCATGGTGGCAGCGTAAAGCACCCGGCGGCTGAGTGGGCCCCCCAAGGGTAGTGGGCCCGGCACTTGCCTGGGTGTTGACGCCGGCCCTGTCCGCCAGTATCAGGTTAAGTAAACAATAGGCCCTGGATATTCGATAAACTTGGCCCCTCTCTCTTTGCCACTGCCGCCCTGCCACATCATGTCTATAGTCCATAACACTTTTCTTATACATATTTTAGCACATGTGAAATATACAGTATCTGAACCAGGGTTTTTATATTCATCCCCATCCGTTCCCTTCAGTCCTCTGTACAATGGGCCAGTACACATATATTTACCCCCTCAGTTTTCTGTACCTCTTATAATTACCTGCGGTTCAGCTAGTTCATGTGGTGCTCTCCTTTCTCCTGCTCGCAGAAACCCTCCCACGGGTTACTGTTCTCAACTGGGCCAGGTGCCCCTAGTGGCTAATAATCAGGGTGAGGAGCTCGGGAAGCTCGGCCAAACAGGCACCTTCTCTGACCATCCCAGGAGCTGACATCTAGGAGCAGAGCCTGCTTTCTGCCCATTCCCTACGCGGCTTATCAATCTCTTCTCTGGCAGGCAGCTAGACGCAGCAAGATACAGCCGCGCAAATGGTGACAAGACTGTAAATTCTTATTGTCATTTGCAAATTTTTGGGCTCATTGGTGACCGTTTTGGTTGTCATCTGGAGCCATATGCTACTCAGACCCAGTTGTAGCTCCATCAGCCCCATTGTTAAACTGTCCCTGCACACGTTTTTTTGTCATTCTGTTCTTGGCCACCCAGCAAAAACTGCACCTTAACTGCAACGTCTGAATACACCCTAAGGCCAGGATCACATACAATAGGAATGTATAAAGAAAAGACTGATGCATCTCCTTTCTTTTGTGTCCGTTTCTGTGTTTGACTCAAAAACCGGAACCAAAAACTGCATCAAAATTGTGTGTCACCCTGAACTAAGTGTTGACACCTCGGCTTCATCCTACTTAAAGGAATTAGGGCCTGTTCACATCACCGTTTATTTCCGTTCCGGGGTTCCGTCGGAAACGCTATTGATTCCGTCGGAAAACCGGAAACCAGACGGAATGGCGACGAACAGAAAGCATTAGCGATGTTTCCGTCACCATTGAGATCAATGGTGACTGAAACGGAAGCTGTGCTGTCACTTTCACTTTCCGTTGCGGGGTTCACCCGACGGAACCCTCCGACGGAACCCCGGAACGGAAATGAACAGTGATGTGAACAGGCCCTTACCTGGGAATTTTCAAACTTTTTATGAGGGCAGGAAAGGGTATAAAATAATAAACTAACAGGTACTCACCCTTTGAAACGCCCCCGCTGTAGCACTGACACCCTGTTCACCACCAGTCCGGTCTTGTAAGTTCCAGCAGCAGTCACATGCCGTACATCGATCATGTGCCACTGCAGTCAATCGCTGGTCTCAGCGGACATATCTTGTTCATAGTAGCATCATTGTTGAGGCCAGAGATTGGATGGAGCGGCATGCGACTGATGAACGGTTTGTGACTGCAGCCGAAGCTTCTGGGACCGAAGCGGCGGTAAACGGGGTGTCAGCGCTGGAGCGGGAGGCATTTCAAAGGGTAAGTACTTGTCAGTGTATTATTTTTTATCCTCCCCTGAACTCCTGTAAAATTTGAAAACCCCCTGATAACCATTTTAAGGGTGCCTGTACATGATGTTGCTGAGCTGCGGTAATTGTGGTGCAAACATGCACGCGGTTACTGCAAATTGCTGTGGTTTTGCTGCAAGTACAGGTGAAACACATAAAAACCATAGCCTTTACCTTTACTCGCCGTGAAACCGGTCACTTTTATGTAATAAGCTACATATCCGAGTTACAGCAATAGTGACAGCTGCAGACTAGAAAAGGTACTGCTTGATTTAATAAATCTTTCATCCACATTTGTGTGTATGAGTATAAATATAGAGACAGATATTAATTTCAGAACAATTTTAAGATGTCATACCTCCAGTAAAGTGTAAGGGTATGTTCATCCCCGTAATTTCAGCCGTACCGGCATGTGCAGGCGCTTGAACGCCGCGTCAATTACGGCCGTAATTAGCGCTGCTATTCATTGGAGTCAATGAATAGCGGCTCCAATTACGGCCAAAGAAGTGACAGGTCACTTCTTCTACGCGGGCGTCTATTTACGCGCCGTCATTTGACAGCGGCGCGTAAATATACGGCTCGTGTGAACAGACAAACGTCTGCCCATTGCTTTCAATGGGCAGATGTTTGTCAGCGCTATTGAGGCGCTATTTTCAGACGTAATTCGGGGCAAAAACGCCCGAATTACGTCCGTAAATAGGCCGTGTGAACATACCCTAAGTATAGACTAACGATTCCGGCATCATTCAAAAAAAATAGGAAACTGTAAAGTTCTATCTCTCTTAGGAGGGTCTGGTCTATTTAGGGTATATCTATCATTACAAAGATTTGTAATCAATAGATTAAACATTTGTTATGTATTTAATTAGTATTCGTGTTTCATTTGATTTGTGTCCTGAATCCTTTGTTCCCACACACAGTTTTGATAATTCTGGCATCCTAGAAACGATGTTACAGCTGAATCCATATACTTATTTAGTCTTGTTGATTAATTAGAATAAGATCCGAGCACGAGACTCTCCGGGTGTTGTACAGTTTCCTCGGCAACTGCAGTTTTCACCTTCTTAAAAGCTTTATTCACATCTAAGGCTGGGTTCACACGACCACATTAACATCCGTAATGGACGGACGTATTTCGGCCGGAAGTCCCGGACCGAACTCAGTAAAGGGAGCCGGGCTCCTAACATCATAGTTATGTACGACGCTAGGAGTCCCTGCCTCTCCGTGGAACTACTGTCCCGTACTGAAAACATGATTACAGTACGGGACAGTTGTCCTGCAGAGAGGCAGGGACTCCTAGCATCGTACATAACTATGATGCTAGGAGCCCGGCTCCCTGCACTGAGTTCGGTCCGGGACTTCCGGCCGAAATACGTCCGTCCATTACGGACGTTAATGTGCTCGTGTGAACCCAGCCTTAGACTTTTGTCATTTCCAGTGGTGGATTATAATTTTGGCAATCTGGGCAAATGCTCGGGCTGGAGGCCCAGTGCCGAAAACGTAATTGCCCCCCATAATCTCTTGTGCTGCTAGTGTGCTTTGCATGATTATGCCTATTTTACATATCTAGTCTAGCTGCCGGGCAAGCCGGCATCCGGTATATATACGGCGCTGCCGGGAAGGTGTTCCCGCAAACCGCAGTACAGTTATGTCGCAGTGATGGTGCGGGCTCAGAAGCAGAGCCGGCACCATCACCGCGGGGTGACAGCTGTATTATACAGCTGGCACCCTCCTGTAACTGCCAGGACCGGAGCTATTCTCCGATCCGGCTGATGAACCCCTCAGATGCTGCGCTCAATAATCGCTGGGTTGCTGTGGCAATCGGAGGCCAAATAATGGTGACCGAGTCTGCCTTGTACGGGAGCTGATGAGCACCCGCCTGCGGCGCGTCCTCATAGGCTTGCTGTCAGTGAATAACTGACAGCGCTAATACACTGCACTACGTATGTAGTGCAGTGTATTAGAGTAGCGATCGGGGCATGAGGCCCTCAAGTGCACTAGTGGGACAAGTCAAAAAGGTAAAAAAAAGTTAATAAAAATGTCGTAAAACAATAAAAACACACACGTTTCAAATAAAAAATAAAGCTAAACAGCCTTTTTTCCCATAGTAAGTCTTTTATTATGGGAAAAAACGTAAAAATTAAAAAAACTATACATAATTGGTATCGCCGCGTCCGTAACGACCCAAAACTACAAAACTATTATGTAATTTATCCCGCACGGTGAACGGCGTAAAAAAAACCCATGAAAAACAACGCCAGAATCTTTGTTTTTAGGTCACATCTCCTTCCAAAAAATGCTATAAAAAGTGATCAAAAAGTCACATTTACTCCAAAATAATACCATGAAAAACGACAATCCGTCCCGCAAAGAATAATCCCTGACACCGCTTTGTCCACTCAAAAATAAAAAAGTTATGGGTCTTAGAATGTCGACACAGAAAACAAATGATTTGATAAAAAAAGTGATTTTATTGTGCAAAAGCTGCAATACATAAAAAAACCGATATAAATTTGGTATCGCCGTAATCGTATCGACCCGCAGAAAAAAGTTAACATGTAATTTAGGGCGCACTGTGGATGCCGAAAAAAACCCCAATAAAAAACTATTGCAGAATTGCTTGTTTTTGGTAATTTCCTTTACCAAAAAACGAAATAAAAAGTGATCAAACAGTCGTATGTGTTCCAAAATGGTACCAATAAAATCTACAGCCCGTCTCGCAAAAATCAAGCCCGCACACCGCTCAATCAATTGAAAAATAAAAAAGTTATGGCACTAGTAATGCGGTGATGAAAAAACATCTCAATGCGCAGGCCGGAGGGGCACATTCCTTCAGCTCTGTGACATGCATCTCCAGAATCCCCCATTCTCTGACTCACAAACTACTGCATCCAGGCAGAGAATGAGTGGAGAGGTTGCCACGCATCTGCTCAACTCTCCCCATTCACTTCTATGTACATGACCGTAGATTTAGTCCGTAATTACGGACCCATTCATTTCTATAGCCGACGGACACCTTCCCGTATCTTTACGGGAAGGTGTCCGTGCCATAGACAGGCTCTGCAAAAGATAGGACATGTCCTAATTTTTGCTTTCTACGGACCGTGCTCCCATACTATATATGGGAGCATGGCCCGCAAATGTGGGTGGCTGTCTGCGGCCGGCCGTGCCGTCATCACGGACCATAATTATGAGCACGGTCGTGTGCAGAGGGCCTAAGAGTCACAGAAACAGCCTATCACACTCCACAGAACAGAATGGAGAGAGCCAGTGGCTGCCTCATTAGACAGGAGGGGAGTCAGGTACAGGGGTGTAACAAGATAGAATCGGGGTCCCATACCCAGATTGGACGTAAAAAAAGGATTTACTAACAGCTCCTCTTCTCTTGTCTATAGGGGACCCGTGGTGGATTTCCTTGGGCAGCCACATCAAGCCACGGCGCATACAAGGTCCTGACGCCGAGCACAGCCATGACATTATGATGTGACGCAGCACACGTCCTCGATGTGACAGCCTGAGGGACCTGTGATTGGCTCCTGCCAGGGCAGGCGTCAGCACCCGGCGAACCGGGGCAAGTGCCGGGGCTCACTACCCTTTGAGGGGCCCACTCGGCGGGTGCTGTCGCTGCATGGATCCTCCAGGAGTGGAATCCCCGGCCAGAGTGTTGCCGACGGGATTCTGCTTCCGGAGGGAGCTCGCTTCGCTATGGCAGAGCAGGGAGGTATCTCCCTACTCTGCCATTTACTAGGCTACAGACTCCCAGGCAGAGTTCTAGAAGCGGCTCTGCTCTGGGACTCCGCCTCTGGGCAAGCCCCTGACCATATATGGACAGTGATATGAGGAGCAGAGCTGGAGTCCCAGGCAGTGCGCTAATAGCCCGGGACTTTGGCTGGGGATTGCCCCTGACATTACTATCCATATATGGACAGTGATGTCAGGGCCTTCCCCAGAGCCAGAGTCCCAGAGCAGAGCCTAAACTAGCGCTCTGCCCGGGACTTCGACTCTGGGGTTGCCTGTGACATCACTGTGCATATATGGACAGTGATGCCAGGAGGAGAGGAGTCCCAGGCAGAGTGCTAGAAGCGGCTCTGCTCCAGGACTCCGTCTCAGGTGAAGCCCTTGGGGGCTTCGCGGCACTCCCTGGGAGGGGGGCTGTGTGACATTACCTGGGAGGAGGGGCTGTGTGGCACTCCCTGGGAGGAGGGGCTGTGTGGCACTCCCAGGGACTGTATGGCTGTAAAGGATCTGCCAGGCACAGCAGGGTTAACTCCCAGAACTAATCAGTCAGCACCTGAGAATACATCCCTGAGACTGACTCCTGCTTCCACCATTCAGGCTGGCAGGCTTAGGAGTGGGAGAGCCTATCGTAACCTGGCCAGACTCAGCTAGCTCCCGCCCTCGGTCTATTTAAGCCTGCACTTCCTGTCCCTCTGTGCTTGTTATTGCTTTTGTTTCTTTCCTTGTGGTTTCCTGGCCCAGCTACAGCTCCTGCTATTTTTGATCCTGCTCCATACTGACCCTGGCTTACCGACTACTCTTCTGCTTTTCGTTTTGTACCTCGCACACTCCTGGCTTGACTCGGCTCGTTCACCACTCTGGTTGCTCACGGTGTTGCCGTGGGCAACGGCCCCTTTTCCTTGCTTGTGTTCCTTGTATGTGTGTCGTGTTTGTCGTGCACTTACTGAGCGCAGGGACTGCCGCCCAGTTGTACCCCGTCGCCTAGGGCGGGTCGTTGCAAGTAGGCAGGGACAGAGTGGCGGGTAGATTAGGGCTCACTTGTCCGTCTCCCTACCCCCTGCCATTACATAGGCACTCCCAGGGACGAGGGGCTGTGTGGCAATTCCAGAGAAGAGGGGCTGTGTGGCACTCCCAGGGAAGGGGGCTGTGTGGCACTCCCAGGGAGAGGGGCTGTGTGGCACTCCAAGGGAGGGGGCGGGTGGCCCTACCTGGGTGGGGGGCTGTGTGACACTATCTACAGTGGGCACTAAATTTATGGGGACATAAACAGGGCCTAACTTATATATGGGGGCACAAAGTGATGTTTTCTGCCATTTTACTGGTGCCGTAATTTCCCCCGCAAAGGGGCCCACTAAGTCTGTGTCACCCAAGGGCCCACCTAAACTTGGAGCCAGCCCTGGCCCCTGCCTTCCTTTCCCTCTGGGCCCGGTCGCACCACCTGTGACCGTTATCATTAGGTCAGTGATCGGGTGAACCCCATTCTGGAGGTAGGTGCGGGTCCCAGAGCTAGTACATGCATCTATCAGACATTTATTACATATTTATGGGAGATTTTAAGACTGGGACTCCACAGCGACATATTTCTCTCGATGTATTGCAACATCATGCGCAGGGGCGTAGCTAAAGGCTCATGGGCCCGGGTGCAAGAATTCAGCTTGGGCCCCCCTACCACTCCACAACACCACCATCATCATTATCATCAGACCCCTATGCATGCCTATGCCCAGACGCTTTGCCCAACAGCCCCCATAGTATAATGCCCCCACACAGTATAATGCTCCCATAGCTGCCCCCACACAGTATAATGCTCCCATAGCTGCCCCCACACAGTATAATTCCCCCCCATAGCTGCCCCCACAGTATAATGCCCCCCATAACAGCCCCATACGGTATAATGCTCCCCATATCAGCCCCCATACAGTATAATTCCCCCATATCAGCCCCCATTCAGTATAATGCCCCCATCTTATCAGCCCCCATGCCATATCTGCCCCCCATGCAGTATAATGCCCCCCATGCAGTATAATGCCCCCATATCAGCCCCCATGCAATATAATGCCCCCCCCATCTTATCAGCCCTCATGCCTTATCAGCCCCCCATGCAGTATAATGCCCCCCACACAATATCAGCCCCCATACAGTATAATGCCCCCATATGTGCATAATAAAAAAAATAGCATAATTACTTACCTATCCCCGTTCCCACGTCGGGTGGAGGATCCTTCGCCTCCTCCGGTCTGTGCTATGAGTGACTCAGCGCAGACAGGCGCGATGATGTCAACACATCCTGCCTGCCTGCGTCGAGCCGCTCAGGGCACAGTGAATGCTGGATCAAGAAGATGCCAGCTCCTTGCTCCAGGATTGAATGGAACTGGGACCTCGGTGAGTGACTCGCGACCCCCCGGAGGTCTTCACACGAACCCCCAGGGGGACGCGACCCACAGTGTAGGGATGTCACGATACCAAAATTTGGACTTTGATACCGATACTTCGTTTACAGTAATAAAAAAAAAAAAGGTCTTTCGTTTTCTAATGTGAGGCGTGATGATGAATTTTGAATGTGCCTCACATTAATAGTGATTAACCCCATCATGTTTCTCAGTCATAATGGGTTAATGTGTAAGGAACATGATGGGGTTAATTACTATTAATGTGAGGCACATGGAGGTTAAATTCATCACACCTCGTGCCTCACAATAAGTGATAGAAAGCAGTTTATTTTATTTTTTTACAGCGTACACATCACAAATAATGCAAAAAAAAACGTTGTGCAGGTTATTACGGCCGCGCCAATACCCAATATGTGTATATTTTATGTATTGAGACCTATTTTAATGTTTATTGTAAAAAAGGTGAATGTGTGTTTTTTTATTTAACATTACTTTGTTTTTACTTTATTTTTAAACTTTAATGTACTGACATATATCAGATATGTGCCAGTACATTAGCCTGTGGACAGATAGCACACAGGCAGTTGTTGGACATACCTCAGTATGCCCTAACAGGAAATATGGTAAGACAGCCCTGGGGTCCTTCAATAGACCCCAGGGCTGTTTGCCCATATATGGTATGGCCCTCGATCGCGTCACAGGAATTCCCTGTGACACGATCCAGGGGCATCCCCCCCCCCCTTCTCATTTTCCCCTGAATGCTGCAGTCGGCTTTGATTGCAGCATTCAGGAGAATAGCGGCGGAGATGAGAGGTTCCTCTGATCTCCGCCGTTATAGAGCGGGGCTGCGGCTGTGTAATACAGTTATCGCCCCGCTCCTGACAGTAAGTGCGCGCGCGGTCAGCATGAGGAGATGCTGCCGGCGCTGCACTAATGAGCGGGGGTTCACGCACTAAAGACAGAACATGGGGGTGCCATGTTCTGTCTTCAGTGCCGCAGATCATTAGTGCAGCGCCGGCCGCATCACATCATGCTGACGGCGCGCACATGTCAGGACTCAGGAGCGGGGCAATGGCTGTATTACACAGCCGCAGCCCCGCTCTCATAGTCATGTGTACTATACTGTATTGTGTTGTATTGTGAAGTTTGCGGTGGAGAGAGGAGGGGGGGGGCTGTGATTTAACGGCCCCCCCCCCTCTCCACCGCAAACAGCACAATACAATACATTACAAGGCATCACAACACATTACATCACAATACATTACAACACAACACAGACTGCAGCTCACCTGGAGTCCTCGGCACCGACTCTTCCACTCCACTGTCCGGAAGACGTGTCACGTGACAACACGGTCACATGGTACACTAAGTGTACCATGTGACCGTAACCGGGAAGTGCCGGCTTTACGGCAAAGAAGATTTTTTTTTGGAAGCATACAGTATGGCAACGGGGGCCCGTGGGCCCCCCAGGCTTAGGGGCCCGGTCGCAAGTGCGACCGCTGCGACCCCTATAGCTACGCCACTGATCATGCGTGATTGCAGGACAAACTCATATGATACATGGCACCCATGACAATAGTAGGCAGTAACTACAATTGAGTTCCTAAAATAATTGCCAAAAATCCAATGTTGCATTTTTTTGCGATGGCAAAATTACGTTCGCATGACATTGCAAGCACATATGCGATTCCATAGACTCAGGCCCCATGCACATGACCGTAATTTCATCTATCCCGAAATACTGTCCACAAATACCAAATACGGATCCGTAAACATCCGTATTTCATCCGTATATGCGGATCCATACAAAAGAGGGAGGTTGCAAATGATGTCAACATGATGCCTAGCAATGCTTCCGTAAATACGGACGGTTTATGGATGCACATCAGTAGCCATCCGTATTTACGGAAGCTCCCATAGACTTCTGTGGGAGAGTCCTTGCTGTAATTACTGTAAGGCCCCATGCACACGACCGTGCCCGCAATCGCGGCCCGCAATTGCGGGCACGGCCGGCCGCTGACTGACAGCCGCATTTTCTGGTTGTGCTCCCATACAAAGTATGGGAGCACAGCCCGCAAAATGCGAAAGAACGGACATGTTCCATAATTCCCGGAACATTTCCACGGCACTGACACCCTTCCGTAGTGCTACGGAAAGGTGTCAGTGTTCAATTAAAGTGAACGGCTCCGTTTTTGCGGACCGCAATTGCAGTCCGCAAAAACGGAGGTTTTTTGCTGTCTTGTGCATGGGGCCTAAGAATAGGACAGGTTCTATCATTTTTTCAGCACGGACACCCATCAGTAAAAATTCTGAAATGTATCCGTGGCCAAAAGAAATGAACGAGTCCGTAATTACGGATGAAAAACACGGTCGTGTGCATGGAGCGTCACATTGCATGTGCTCTCACGATGTGATGCTGGACAAGCGCATATGATCATATGACCGGGATCATCGTGTACGTATAACAGCTGTGGAGCAAAGAATTAGCGTAGGAAATTGTTGAATTGTGCTTCTATGAAAAACTGTGATCACAATTTTTTTTTTCAATTCCATTTTTTAATACCATAAAAGAAATATGGTATGCAAAGCAAAGGACAAACCCTGATATAGCAAGTGTGTGACGAATGTGCATTGTCCTCTCATTTGCCCACAGTTTATTGCACCGTGTATAACGAATCCACGCAGACGACTGACTATTGTGCCTTGTTTGTCATTTCGCTTCCACGCTTTCTTAGGCAACACCATATGCGGTCAACGGAATTAGCCGCAAGAATACATTTCACATACCCAGTCAGGATACTTCTAAAACGATATGCCCTTTTCAAAGATGGCGGCCTGGCAGTCACAGACGGCTCACGTGACTGCGGCCCTGCAGCTCCCTCTATGGAAGTGTATGGCCGTTGGTGAAGGCTGTTTGTATTTGCTCCCACAATGCATTGCGTGCTCCGCGGGAAACCAAAATGGCGAAGGTCTGCAACCGAACCGAGCTGTTTGCTGTATTTATGTAAATTGGGGGCCGTCATCTGGAGCCGTCTCTCCCTTCACGGCAGAGGGGGCCGGGACGGAGGGCTGACTGGATACTACTTGGTTGTGCGGACTTGTGATTTCGCTGTGGGGGGCGCTCCGCACCACTGAAGTGACCGAATGAGGTGAGCCGGCAGAGGGCTTAGCGTTGCTGTGATACCGGGGCGTCGAATAAATGACATGAGGGGGTCTGCCGTCTGTGGTGTCCCTGTGCGTTATATCTCAGCTTCTCTATCCGACATTATCTCCCTGTGCGTATTAATGAGGCCTTGTACAAATAAAGCTTCTTTGTCATGTGATCATTTAGAGTGTAAGCTCTGCGGCCCAGCACCTCCCTTACCTGTGTTTTACATCAGCTTGTATGGCTTGCAGTGTGAACAGGTCTCTGCCATACTGTGTTCCTCATCCCATAATGTGTGTACAACCTTGAGAGCCTGTGTATACAGAACAAAACAAGAAGTCACTTCTATATCAGAATGTCCATATAATAAAATAAAAATCCCAGCAGGTCCAACTACCGGTCCCGCTGTCATGTCAGACACGTATACGTCATCCGTTTTCTAAGCCATAAATTACGTTTGATCCAATTTTCCTGAAGCGATAAATTACCTATTCGTAGCAAAGTCTGAATATAGATGTAACAATTATATATTCTAATTAATGATGTAAATGGTTTTTGATCATTGATGATAATTATTGGCCACTAAAAACATCAATAATATAATATACATATCTGATACATTTACATAGCGAGTCCTTGTATTTACGTTATTGATATATTTTTTTTAGCAGTAAAGGTTTCAGGGTCACAGGTAAAATATAGTCATTGGCACACGTTCTTATTGCATGTGCATAATCTGTGTGTGAATGGGGTCACGCAGGGTAAATGTTGGGCTTGGGCACAGATGTGGGCAGGGACAACAGCTCTTTGTGTCCTGCTGGGAGCCAGGTTGCTGCAGCCTTTGTTCGTCCTTTGTTCGTCCTTTGTTGCAGAAGATAAGTTCCCCTTTTTTCCTCCTCGCATGATTGACTGCACAGATCTTTACCTAAATACTTGTTAACTAAACTAATTATCTCTATCTGACATTTTTTTTATTTTTTAAATCTCTATTCTGTACCTTTTTTAATAAAAAATAAATCTATAATAAAAATTGTATGTTCGTGTGTGTGTGTGTGTATATATAGATAAATATCTATCAACCTTAAAATAGAATTGCTAGAAGTATTTGGCAGATACATAATGTAGTGTTTTTTTTTTCTGTTTATATAAATATATATGTTGTGTCTAAGTGTTTATTATATAGTTAAACCTGCTTGATGTAAATTGTATCATTTACCGTTTTAGATATATATATATATATATATATATATATATATATCTATCTCCTCCGTCCACAATTGCACCCCTCTCGAAACCTGTGGCTACCGGTCGTCCATATTGATGTGACTAGCAGCTGTGGTGCTAGTCAGTTTGGATAAAGCGTTCACATGACGGCTGGATGTGTTGTTTTCATGCAGGTTCTAGAGATGGGCCGGGCGTTATTTTTTATTAAAGACTGACTGGTAACTGGTCCAATTTTTATAAAATACTATTGGGTTCCCAGTAAAACCTTGTGTGTGTTTACACAGCCATATTTGTCAACTGTATTGCCAAAAATGTCCCGGAAATGTAAACGTAGCGCTGTTTGTTGTGCTCTCGCAGGATGTTCTTTACAAATAAGGGCCTGTTCACATTACCTTTTACTTTCCGTTCAGTTGGAGGTTTCCGTCGGGTGAACCCCGCAACGGAAAGTGAACCCACAGCTTCCGTTTCAGTCACCATTGATATCACTGGTGACGGAAACATCGCTAATGGTTTCCGTTCGTCACCATTCCGGCAGATTGCCGTTTTTCCAACGAAATCAATAGCGCAGTCGACTCCGCTATTGATTCTGTCGTTAAAACGGAAACCTGCCAGAATGTTGACGAACGGAAACCCTTAGCGATGTTTTCGTCACCAGTGATATCAATTGAAACGGAAGCTGTGGGTTCAGTTTGACTTTCCGTTGCGGGGTTCACCTGACGAAAACCTCCAACTGAACCCCGGAACGGAAAGCCAACGCTGATGTGAACAGGCCCTTACATGTTTTATTTATGCACAAAAACAATACAATATTGTTAAACAAATTAAAATACATCATTAGATAAGCGAGTACAGTATAAATATACCATACCATACACCTTCTAAACTAACAGTAGAATTGTGGGCATGAGCTCAATGACTTGGGCTACCTGACCGGCTGACGTTTCTGGACTGTTGTCGTCCATTGCAAAACAAGTTTCATCAGGGTTGTAGCCATTGCTGGCTCCTAACCTTTTTGTTTTAGAAGCGGCTCCTAGATTTGGATTAGTTTTGTCAAGGATATGCCCTAAGGTTAGTGTGCGTTATATATAATTCACAGGTGTCTAACATTATTTACTAAATATTGATCTAAATGTTATGGAAATAAAAGCTAGATTGTGTATACGACCATTTCATATGCGTTTTGGCCTTCAGTTGGATGAATATGGCTGGAGGACCCCGAAGTATACCTCTGACAGAAGGCTGCAACGTATCCCACTGTATGGCATACAGAATGATGCGTCGCCCAGGGACTCTGGCCCTGGGGGAAACTCCTGTAGACACTGTCCATTTATGGACCGTGACCTCAGGAGTTACTGCAGAGCCGGAGTCCCCGGGCAGAGTGGCCGTGCAGGAAGCTCCAGCGACAAAACTGTCCAGGACACTCTTTTGACCGATTTCTGGCTAATGAAGCCCAATAAACATATTCATTGTGTATGTCGAAAGCTTTCCGAATGTACACGATAAACTTAGTTCATAAATGTGATGTGAAGTGGGCCATCGATGACTTGAGTTAGGGTATGTTCACACGGCTTATTTTCAGACGTTTTTTGGGCTAAAAAATGGCCGAAAAATCGGAAGCAGAACGCCTCCAAACGTCTGCCCATTGATTTCAATGGGAAATATGGCGTTCTGTTCAGACAGGGCATTCTTTTACGTGGCTGTTTTGAAAACGGCTCCGTATTTTCAGACGTTTTTTAGTAAGCGTGTGAATATACCCTTTGGCCATGTTCACATGGTGTAATTTGGAGGCAGAAAAAAACGATGCATAATATACGGATTTGTATTTTTTAATTAATTTGAAGCATTTTTTTAAGGCAAGTTTTGGCTCCCATTTAATTGAATGGAATACGCCACATGTGAACCCCCCCCCCCCAAGAATTTACATGATTTTTTAAAATATATTTTTTAACACAATGCGTAATTAAATGAAACAATTGGAAGTTTAATCCAAGCGTTTTTGTGTATTTTGGTGCATAAAACGCTCCCAAATACAAAAAAAAAAACGCAATGCGAGGTGTGTACAGTATGTAGACCAGCTAATATGTCAGTTCATACAGGAAGCGGCAGTTACACTGCCAACAGAAGTGCCTGGACCACAAATAACTTCACAGCAGTCCAGGTGCTTGGGAAGTGGGTGCTTTCTAGAGTGCTTGGAAATTCTTAAAGGCTGTAGATGTATTCATCCTGCTTAAATTATTTCAAGGCAGTAAACATGCTGGTTGTTTTTCTCAGTAATTTTTTTTGACTCGGTCACAGTCCACTTGGATTGAGTGGGTTTAGAAAACTGCATTTCATGATATATTTCAGTTTGTGTATAAATGCATTGACATTTGTTTCCCCCCTTTTCCGTTAAGAGACGCAACTGCTGTGGGCAATTCACTGGTCCTTAAAAGATCCCCTTTCCGACAAAATAAGAAGGCCTTGGAGTCCTTGACAAAAGCGTCTATACGGCATGGACAGAAGACTAAGAGACAAGCTTGCAAATTTGAGGACGGTCAGGATGTCTTAGCACGATGGTCAGATGGATTGTTTTATCTTGGAACTATCAAAAAGGTACTTGCACATCTTGTCACCAGATATAATATTTATCTGCATCACCGTGGGAGGGCTACAACTAGAAATGGGGGTGTCCTTACTACTCAAACCTTTTTATCAATTATCATCTTCAATTTACTTATAAGTGTCTGGAATTCTAAAATGAAGGTTGCAGACTGGTTGGCTTATTCATATTGGAGAGTGTCTTTAGTTGTGCCTGTAGAACGGACATGAAGAAGTTAACCTGGTTTCCTGACTAAAATAGCTCTGTTAGGTCTATGCTTGACTCCTTAAAGGGAATGTGTCGGTAGAATTTTTTTTTTTTTTTAGTTAAACAGTTAGTGTATAAGTGATTAAACATTGTTCTAATTTTTTTCACGAGTCAGGAAATATTATAAATTAGATTCTAATTTATAACATTTCCCAGTGCTGGTCACTAGATGGAGCAATTCCCAAAATTGCAGCATTGGCATGTGGTAAAGCAACCACATTGCTTTATGCTGCAAAATTTGAGAAAACTCACACGCTCTAGTGAGCTCACAGAATCCCCCCTCCTTTATCCTGGCTAGTGGCAGGAGAAAGGAGGGGATTGAACGGTCAAACCTCCTACACTGTGTGTCGCCATTTTTTGAGCTAACACACAGTGTAGTAGGTTAACATACAGTAGTAAACACACAGTAAAACACGTACATACACAGACCTAACTTACCTGCTCCTGCCGCCGGTCCGTCCGCTTCGTCTGCTCCCTCCGCTCCAAGTGCACAAGTCCGGAAGCCGCGACCAGAAGTAGTAATCTTACTGTCTGGCCGTGGCTTCCGGTCCACAAGAAAATGGCGCCGGATGTCGCTCGGCCGAAGACCTTCAATTTGGACTGTGTGGGAGCGGCGCATGCGCCGTTCCCACACAGACGGCGTACAGCATAGTGGATGGAACGGGTCCCGTTCGCATTCACTATGGGACTGTATGTGCCGTATTCCATGTCTGTATGTGTCGTTAAGCGACACATACAGAGATGGAAAAAAAATGGCAGCCCCCATGGACAAGAAAAAGTGAAAAAATAAAAAAAAGTAAAACACAAACACACAAATAAATAAAATTCTTTTTAATAAAACACTAAAAGCAAATTGATATACAAAATTTTTTTGGGGCGACACTCGTCCTTTAACACTGCAGAGACAGTATTTGGTTAGACAGCAAGCAAAGGTGCATTTAATACTTTGTATAAAATATAGGTGCACTGTTGAACTTTAATTATAATCTTGTGAGCACAATTTCGATGTGGGAAGCTGCCGGTTTACCATCAAGCTTAGATATGGTTTGGCATACAGATGTTGAACAGTTGGCATCCTTATTTTTTGTAATGTAACATGGTTTGTTCCTCCAATAAACGCTAGCAGACTACGTTCACATGTGTGGGCATCTTACCCATGCCATTTTGTAGTGTGACATACGCTATATAGAACCAAGAGTACATCTACCTGACTATCACACCTATATGAGAATGTTGGACATTATATTCCAAAACCATGGGCACACGCAGTTGGGGCTTTTTTTTTTTTTGCAGCTACAACAGCCTCCACTCTTCTGGGAATGCTTGCCACAAGATTTTGGAGTTTTGTGGAATGTGCACCAAAAGAGCATGTGTGAGGTCAGGCAGTAATGTTGAATGAAAGTCTGGCCATCAATTGGCATTTCAATTCTTCCCATATTCGTCAAACCATGCTTTAGCATTACCCTTCACTGGATAGGTGATAATTGTTAGTGTTTTCATCCATGACATAGGCTTTGAGAGAAGCAGGGAGCGCGTCTGATTAACAATCACTTCAGTCAAAGTCCTCCTTACCGTGGTTCGGGGTGATCGGGATCCTCTGTGTTATAGCAATTGAAGAGCCCCACAAATTCAATATTTATCAACTATCCAGTGGATAGGTGATAAGTTTTAAGCTGTAATACCCCTTTAACTATTTTGTAAAAATATTAATCAAGGGAAAGCACGCTGTTATTACTTGATGGTTACACTTTTAATTCTTGTGTACTCCATACTGCTTAAATTATCGCTAACACTAGCTTGCCCTAAAGCAAGATAAAGCCCTTGTTTCCCAAGCGATCCATTGAAAATATAATTCAGATATATGTATTGCTTAATTTAACCACGCTAAATTTAAGATTGCCACTGCGGTCTGGTTGTCTGGATAAAATCTAGCAATACGCATCTGAATAAAACTACCAGTCACCGCACTATTAAAATTCAGAGAGCCCCCCGACATGTTTTTATACCAACGTGGCGTCTTCAGGAGTATTGGAGTTAATGGCGACAGAGACAAAAACTTCTCCCAATTATAACCACTGTTATGTCATATGGGCCAGTCAGTACTAAGGTCCAATTAGATCCGCTGTTTCGATTGTGTCCATCCTCTTTTGACAGGCATCTGAACAAGCCAGTCAAACCGCTAAGCAAGTGACCAATGAAAGTAAGTTCTGGGCGCATGCGTCGTATTGTCAGTAGAATAGAAGACCATTTTTAAAAAGTATCAGAAACAGTCCATTGCTCTTGTCTGTGGTCTTAGTCTCAAAAGAGACAATACGTCCAAAGCAAGACTGCCTAACAGCCAATAGTGGACTGTCCTGGGCGCATGCGTCCTGTTGTTGAGAAGATGAAGAGAATTCACAATAATTCTATTAATTTTGTTCTGATACTTATAAAAAAAATTGTCTTCTATTCTTCTAACAGTACGACGCATGAGCCCAGGACCGACTTTTATTGGCCGCTTGCTTAGCGGTTTGACTTAGCTTGTTCAGATACCTGTCAAAAGAGGATGGACACAATCAGAGCAGCGGATCTGATTGGACCTTAGTACTGAGCCCATATGACATCATAACAGTGGGATAAGGTTTTGTCTCCGTCGCCATTAACTACAATACTCTTGAAGACGCCACGTTGGGGGTGAAACATGTCGGGGGGCTCTTTAAATTTTAATAGTGCTGTGACTGGTAGTTGTATTCAGATACGTAATGCTATATTTTATCTATACTACTAGACCGCGGTGGCAATTTTAATTTAGTGTGGTTAAACTAAGCAATACATATATCTGAATTTTATTTTCAATGGATTAGTTAGCAGGCGCTTGGGAAACACGGGCTTTATCTTGCCTTCCAGCAAGCTAGTTTTAGGCTTCGTTCACATCTGCGTCAGGGCTCTGTTCAGGCGTTCCGTCTGATACTGCTTAGGCTTCGTTCACATCTGCCTCAGTCTTTCTGTTGTGCTCTGTCAGAGAAGCAGAGCGGAAATACTGGAAGTGCGGGTTTCTGTTGTGTGACGGCCACCATTGGCGCCCAACGTAACCCATTGACTGTAACGCGTTTCGTTGTAGGCCACTTACTGTGTTAACTGCCTACAGATATAGAAATATATATATATATATATTTATTCCCTGTTACTTTTATCTATTTTATGTAATGTCTCAAGCAAACTGTTTTTATTTTTATTTTTGTTACAGATAAATAAATTTCACCAGAGCTGTTTTATCTTATTTGAAGATAGCTCCAAATCTTGGGTGCTGTGGAAAGACATTCAGACAGGTAAGTGCGCTGCAATGCCTTTTGCATGTACTGGCTGCATGTAATTATTCATACATAGGTGATATTAGATTTGTGACGGTTTGACCACTGGGTCCCATACGGATAGGCATTTCATTCAATGTTTATTTTGAGACGCAAATCATTTTACGTAAACTATGTGCAAATTGGTATTGTGGTGTGAGGCATTATAGACAAACCTTTTAAATAACCAGATTAGTATAAAATATGTCTACTAGTGTTTATGTAGGAAAGGACATTTATAGGGGTTGGCCTCTTTCTAGTCAAATTTATTAAAGGACCTAAATGCCTGTCAGAACACAGCAAACTGTTAACAGTGGATGGCGGTGGTGATCCCGTCCATAGCTCTCAAGATGGCGGCGCTCACGTAATTTACCCAGGTGACTGCCTCCCTGGCATCGTTCTTTGCTCTGCTGACGCTGAACATTGGCTACATGCATTCAGCATAGATACAAGAAATGCTCTATATCACATGACTGCCACCATCTGAGAGCTATGGAAAGGATCTCCACCGCTGCACACTGTTTACTCGGCCGATCTAGGGGGAGCAGGGGGCCTTTTAGATGCAGTGTAGTGGTAAGCAATGTCCGTATTTACAGTTGCCTGTGTCAGAACACTGCCGTTTAGGGCGTTTTAGAAATTTGACTAGAAAGTCGTCAACTCTTTTATGGAGTAGGCTGGAAGGTAGCAGGGATGACTAGCAAAATGTTAGGCTGGGTTCACACGACCTATTTTCAGGCGTAAACGAGGCGTATTGTGCCTCGATTTACGCCTGAAAATACGGCTACAATACGTCGGCAAACATCTGCCCATTCATTTGAATGGGTTTGCCGACGTACTGTGCCGTCGACCAGTAATTTACGCGTCGTCGTTTGACAGCTGTCAAACGCGCGTAAAATGACTGCCTCGTCAAAGTGCAGGACACTTCTTTGAAACATAATTTGAGCCGTTCATCATTGATGTCAATGAAGAACAGCTCAAGATTACGGGCGTCAAAGACGCCTCGCAAAATGCGAGGAGGAGCTTTTACGTCTGAAACGACGCATCTGTTTTCTCCTGAAAAACAGTCTGTCTTTTCAGACTTAAAAGCCAGTTCTCGTGTGGACATACGCTTAATCGTACTAGGGAAAACCTCTAAGACCCCATGCACACAACGGTATTTTTCATCAGTAATTACGGACTCTGTCATTTCTATTGGCCAAGGACACCTTTCAGTATTTTTACTTATGGGTGTCTGTGCTGAGAAAATAATAGAACCTGTGCTATTCTTGTCAGTAGTTACGGCAAGGACTTTCCCATAGAATTCTATGGGAGCTTCCGTAAATACGGACGGCTACTGATGTGCATCTGTAAACTGTCCATATTTACGGAAGCATTGCTAGGCAACATGTTGATGACACCATTCCGTATATACGGATGAAATACGGACAGTATTTCAGGACAGATGAAAAAATACTGTCGTGTGCATGGGGCCTCAAAGTTTACATCTGCAAAGATGTTTCAAAGGAATGCTGAAAAGTTCTTCCGACCTTGACTAAGCAATGACTGATTCTAGAGGTTATACAAATAAAATTTAAATGTGAAATTCTTCATAGACATTGAATCGACATTGGCAGATCCTGCTGTTCTTTATGTGTGTGTTTCACTCAACCATTAGATTCAGTGTGGTAAAACCTTTTTTTTAGTCTTGTTTTTCTTTCATAGATTATCATTGTGGATCACAGATGTTGTTTTTTTTTTTTAAAGGTTTTTTTCTTTCAGAGACATTTCTGACATATCCACAGGATATGGCATAAATGTCAGATTCACCTCTGGGGCCTGCACCTATCTCTGGAACGGCGCCCCCTAAGCCCTGTTCTACTTCTTTGTTGTGGCTGATGCGTGGGATTTCCAACCACAAAATACAGAAACAGCGTAGCTCGCTTGCTACGCTGCTTCCGTAACTGCCATTCGGTTCTATGGGACTTATGGGAACCGTGTAGCTCAGCGAGCTACTCTGTTTCCGTAATTCATAGTTTGGAATCACATGGGTCTGCCACAATACAAAGCAGTAGAACTTGGTTTAGGGGGCCCCGTTCTAGAGATGGATGTGGATCCCAGAGGTAGGATCCGCATCTATCTGACACTTGAAATATCCTGTGGACATGTCCTAAATATCTCTGATTGGAAAACCCCTATAAGGCCCCATTCACACGACCGTATTTTTCATCCGTAATTACGGACCCATTCATTTCTATGGGCTACGGATAGCTTTCCGTATTTTAGTGATGGGTGTCCGTGCCATAGAAATGATAGAACGTGTCCTTTTTTTTTGTCGGTAATTATGGCACGGACTGCCCATAGCAGTCGAGCGGCGCTTCTGTAATTACGGACGGCTACGGATGTGCATCTGTCCATAATTACAGAAGCGTTGCTATGCGACGCCTAGAGATTACCCAAGATAACGCCCTGGTTTTTTTGTGGATCCGTAAATAAGGATGCACTACGGCCCGTATTTATGGATACAGTTCCTTATATGTGGATGATTTACGGATGACTATAGATGACTACGGACCGTATTTACGGATGGATAAAAAAATACATTAGCGTGAATTGGGCCTAAGGCTGAATGCACACGACCGTAAAAATCGTCTCTAATTGCGGACTGATTTGCTTCTATTGACCACGGATACATTCCCGTATATTTGCGGCAAGGTTTCCGGGCTGTAGAACTATACTACAAATTATGGAACATGTCTGTTCTTTTTGCTTTATTTTTTTTTATTTTTTTTATATGCGCCTTGCTCATGTACTTTGTATGGGAGTACGGACCAAAATGTAAGTGTCTGTTGCCGGCCGTTCCCGTAATCGCGGGCCACGATTATGGGCACGGCCGTGTGTATAGGGCCTTAGTCTTGTACAAGGAATTAACGTGTTAAATGTGTGCCTTGTTTATTTCAGGAGCCTCTGAAAGTGGGGAAATGGTTTGTACAATATGTCAGGAGGAATATTCTGAAGCACCAAATGAAATTGTTATTTGCGACAAGTGTGGGCAAGGTCTGTAAAAATTCTATTGCTTAGAACTACTCATTGAAGATCTGTTAACTTAAGATTTATTTTAGTAATAAAATCCCTCTATAAAGTAGTATACTTTATTTTTTTGTTTAACCACTTAAAGAGGCTCTGTCACCAGATTGTGCAACCCCTATCTGCTATTGCAGCAGATAGGCGCTGCAATGTAGATTACAGTAACGTTTTTATTTTTAAAAAAACGAGCATTTTTGGCCAAGTTATGACCATTTTCGTATTTATGCAAATGAGGCTTGCAAAAGTACAACTGGGCGTGTTGAAAAGTAAAAGTACAAGTGGGCGTGTATTATGTGCGTACATCGGGGCGTGTTTACTACTTTTACTAGCTGGGCTTTCTGAAGAGAAGTAACAGCCTCTTCTCTTCAGAACGCCCAGCTTCTGGCAGTGCAGATCTGTGACGTCACTCACAGGTCCTGCATCGTGTCGGCACCAGAGGCTACAGATGATTCTGCAGCAGCATCGGCGTTTGCAGGTAAGTCGATGTAGCTACTTACCTGCAAACGCTGATGCTGCTGCAGAATCAACTGTAGCCTCTGGTGCCGACACGATGCAGGACCTGTGAGTGACGTCACAGATCTGCACTGCCAGAAGCTGGGCGTTCTGAAGAGAAGAGGCTGTTACTTCTCTTCAGAAAGCCCAGCTAGTAAAAGTAATAAACACGCCCCGATGTACGCACATAATACACGCCCAGTTGTACTTTTACTTTTCAACACGCCCAGTTGTACTTTTGCAAGCCTCATTTGCATAAATACGAAAATGGTCATAACTTGGCCAAAAATGCTCGTTTTTTAAAAATAAAAACGTTACTGTAATCTACATTGCAGCGCCTATCTGCTGCAATAGCAGATAGGGGTTGCAAAATCTGGTGACAGAGCCTCTTTAAGCCACCATATAGTTTGGCTTACATTAAGCCACCGTGACGCACAGTTAAGTCAGGCTGATCGCATGGGCACAGGAGCTGTGCCCATTTGATCAATGCGGGAGCCCGGCGTTGATTAACAGCCGTGTTGCGACTGCGGTTGCGGCTATCAATTGGTTGCCATGGCAGGCGGGGGCCTAACAAAGGCTGGATTCCTATTCGTTTTATATGGACAGGCAATAATCCTTTGGTATACAAAGCATTCTATAGGTGATCAAAAGATTGCATTGTGACGTCTCCTGGTCAGACTAAATAAATAGTGAAAGTGCATATCCACTTTCAGTGAAAAACTATTATAGTGCAGGAGTATGCACTATAAGGGCACATGCAAACGAACGTGTTTTTGCGGCCGCAATTCACCCACAAATCTGCTGTCCCATTCGTTTCTATGGGCCCATGCACACGACCATGGTTTCCACGGTCCATGCGGTGCCCGGGAGCCTGGACTGCAAAATGATAGGACATGTCTTATTACGGCTGCGTTTTGTAGTCCATGCTCATTGAAATGAATGTACACGGCAATGTGCACGGACCGTGATTTGCAGGCGGCCCACAGGTGACACTCCGCAGCCGTCCGAGACGCAAATCACGGGCTGTGTACATCACTGTGGTCATGTGCATGAGGTCTAATAGTTAATCTAATATAGTAGAAAAACCAAAGCACTCTTGAGAAAATCTATTTTGACGTCCATTTCTATAATCAATTGTTTTGTTTATTCAAAGTAATTCAACGTTTTGTTATGTTGTGTTTTGTCTTGCAATTTTCAAAAGACGTTTCGGCCCATCTCAGGCCTTTGTCAGAATTGCTGTATAAGAGAAGGATGTCTATGTCCTGTTATGGCGTCTGCCAGACACTCTAAAGTGAATGTCATAACATGACATAGACATCCTTCTCTTATACAGCAATTCTGACAAAGGCCTGAGATGGGCCGAAACGTCTTTTTGAAAATTGCAAGACAAAACACAACAGAACAAAAAGTTTAATTACTTTGAATAAAAAAAACAATGATTTGAGAATCTATTTCTACGTCCATCATTTCTATAGAGTGCTTGGGTTTTTCTACTATTCTATATTGTGGGGTATCCGTCCCGAACCCTTATCGCGCCTGAATATTCCTGTCAAGGAGTGCAGTCCATAATTTTTTTTCTACATAACAGTTTTTCTAAGTCACTTGTATTATAAATCTTGCTTTGGCAGCAACACGGATTGTGTAAAGTCCGTTCTGCCATTTGCTCATAACTCTGCAGTAGGAGACAGAACGTCCTGCTCGTCACCATGGCTCCCGTATTCAGAACGGCCATTAGTGGCGTAAAGCTAAAACCTCATTCCACTATAAGAACATCATACCAATAGTCCAACATGATGGTGGTAGTGTGATGGTCTGGGGCTGCTTTGCTTCTGCAGGACCTGGACCGCTACTCCATTGATAGAGAGCAGAATTCATGGTTCCATCAGAAAATCTTGAAGGAATATGTCTGACCGTCAGTTCATGACTTAAAGCTCAAGCGCAGTTGGGGTAAGCAGCAGGACGATGATCCAAAGCACATAAGCAAGTCCAGCTCTAGCTTAAAAGAAACTAAATTAAGGTCTTGGAGTGGTCGAGACAAAGGCCTGACTTTAATCCCATTGAGATGCCGTGGCAAGACCTTAAACTGGCGGCTCAAACCCTCCAATGTAGCTGAATTAAAACAATTCTGCAAAAAATTAGCCACAATTCCTCCACTGCGATGTAAAAGACTTATTCAAGTCATCGCAAACATGTTAACTGCAGTTGTTACTGCCGAGGGTGGCACAACCAGTCATTCGGCTTAGGGGGGGGGGGGGAATTACTTTTTCACATGGGTGATATAGGTTTTAAATAAATCTTTATCCACAATAAATGGATTGATCATTTGAAAATTAGGTTTTGTTTATCCATGTTTTGTTTATCCATGTTGTTTATCCATGATCATCCTTCTATTAAAATTAGTTGGATGATCTGTTAAATGTGACAAACTAGAGAAAACTGATCAATTGAGGTGGCAAATACATTTTCACAGATATATATTGTGTTCATAATATATTCTTATTTTAAATTGTGTCCACATGCCTCTTTTTACATTGGCAGCACCACCCCATCTCTGCATTGGATAACGGAATAGCTGATAGAAGTACCCTGCTCTGCAGCATCTAGGGGCTGACCATGGATTAAACCAGTAGCAGTGATCCTGTTTCAGTTTCCTCTGCAAGCTACCATTTCTACCATTAGGATTCAAATAGGAAATTACTTTTTCACTACTAGTGAGCTAGACACGGTTTCTGTAGCATTGTATGCAGCATTTCGTTAGCTAGAAGTCTAGAGCTTTTGTATAGCAAATTTACCAACTTCAGCATCCAAAATGTTTACACTTGTGGATTTCCTTTGTGTTTTTTTTATTTTTTTAAGTTTTTTGTTTTAACCTATTTAATAAAACTTTGAAACGTTTTTGGAAACTTGAGTCTATAGTTTCTAAATATTTTTTTAAAAAATATATTATAATTGTTGTAGGTCTCTTCCTTGCTTTTACAAACAATTTTTTTTCTTGGCATGTGGTTTTAGGTTATCACCAAATTTGCCACACACCTAAGATTGACCCCAGCGTGATTGATACAGATGACAAATGGCTTTGTCGGCAGTGTGTTTTTGCCACTACAACCAAGGTATTGAAGAACTTTGAGTGGTTTCGGTAAAGCAGTGGATTTTATGCTTTTTAAATGCATTTTTGTCATTTTTTTTTTCATTTACAGATCACCTTTATATCTGATTGATGGTTAGTTGTTTTTGCTTACTATTATCTCAGTATTGTAGCTATGTCTGTTCACTTTAACCAATTTAGGACATGCATCATGAATACGTTGGGTTTGGTCCTGGGATTTAAAACCATGCCGTTGTGAACTTGCAGCATGGATTTGTGGTCCTGACTGGATACAACCGAATACACTAGGAGGTCTTCTTTGACGTCCGTATGCCATAACAGGACATCAAAGGCCAGCTATTTAACCTTTTAAAATAAAATGTTGGAATGAACATAAAGATGTATCTGTGAGGAATAACACACAAAAATAATTCTGCATAGTTTGCTAAAGCACTTGCTAAAAATTGCTAAACTGTTTGACAATTCCCAAAATTCCTCGTCCATAAAGCTTTAAAAGGACTTAGACATTGTGTATTTACTCTATGTAAATGTATTCTATAAAATAAGGCATTGAATAGTTGTGATAGACAGTGCAAATAAGGGCGAACTCCTAAAATATCTGTGTTAAAGGGGATCTGCCACCAGGACCGACCCATTTGGGAATCAGCCGAGTGACCGTTAAAGTCCTTCACTAGTCAAATCCAACATTGAGTGATTTATATTTGAAACTAGGGATGCACGACGCATCGAAACTTCGATACTGTGCGTCCCCAAACGGTTTGATACCGTTATTTCATGTATTTCGATACTGAGCTGTGCGGCATCACAGCTCAGTATTGTAACACATGAATGTATGAGAGCGGGGCTGCAGCTGTGTGGTACAGTCATTGCCGCGCTCCTGAGTCCTGATAACAAGTGCGCGGGGTCAGGATCATGCGATGCGGCCGGCGCTGCACTAATGAGCGGCGGCACTGAAGTCAGAGCATGGCGGGTGCACTGCAAAACACCCCCATGTTCTGTCCTCAGTGCCTTGCGCCCAGTACATTAGTACAGCGCCGGCCGCATCACCTCATGCTGACCGCGTGCGCACTTTCTGTCAGGAGCGGGGCAATGACTGTATTACACAGCCACAGCTACGCTCTATAATCGCGGAGATGAGAGAAACCTCATCTCTGCCGTTATTCCCGTGAATGCTGCGATCACGGCGGACTGCAGCATTCAGGGGAAAATGAGAAGGGGGGGATGCCCCTTGGATCGCATCACGGAATTCTTGAGGGACATACCATATATGGGCAGACAGCCCAGGGTACATTGAATGACCCCAGGGCTTCCTGTTAGGGCATACAACTGTCCTAACAACTGCCTGTGTACTATCCGTACACAGGCTAATGTACTGGTATATAGATATCGAAGTCCAAATTCTTGTATCGTGACATCCCTATTTGAAACAGAAGTATTAAGTAGCTACTTGATATGTCTTGTCAAGTCAATGCTTTATAGAAAATGTTCCCTCTCTTTAGCACCATGTTTTTTTGGTTTTTTTTTAGCCGTCAACTCAATATTTCTGAGGCAGAACTCCAAATCCTTTGCTAAGACTTATTGTTGAATCTATTTTTGTTTGCCTGCAGCCACCGCTAGGAAGAGCTTACCGCATACTGTTTTTCATTGATTCCAATGTACAAACCGTAACTAAGTAAGCTCTAGGCCGGCAGAATTCTATAATTTAAAGGTGTTGACTCTTGAAGAGAAGCCCTGTCCATATTTCCTCTTAGGGCTTATGGATGTCAAGGAGGTTGGTGTCACCCACTCTGGACCTCCCTCTGTGAGCTATAACTGAGGACACTCTGTAAAAGCTGCTCTGGTGAACGTGAGATGTCCATGTATTACATGGATGGACATTTAACTAAATAGAGGCCATGCAATACTTCACTTATATTACACCCTGCAAAATCTGGTTTGCCACAGCATCTTAAATCCCGAAGTCGTTGAGTCTCCGATCTAGAATATGTTTAGCAGGACTTAAGGCAAGATTCACATCCGTTTCCTCCTCCCTTTAAGGGGGTTGTCCAACTATTAAATGTTTTTTTCAACGTAATTTAGCATTAAAGTGTAGCTAAACGGTTGACAAACTTCTGACATGTCATAGTGAATGTCAAAAGTTTGGATTGGTGGGGGTCCGAGCACTGAGACCCCCCACCAATCGCTAGAACAAAGCAGCTGAAGCAATCGTGTGAGCGCTCAGCCGCTTCTTGTCCGGCTATTTCCGGAAAGCCGATGTATCGGAGTACGGACTCACTCGAAAGTCTAACGATACATTTATTTCCGGAAAAAGCTGAAGAGACACGAAGCAGCTGAGCGCTCACACGAGCGCTTCCGCTGCTTCGTTCTAGTGATTGGTGGGGTCTCAGTGCTCGGACCCCCACCAATCTAAACTTCTGACATGTAAGAAGTTTGTCAAACGTTTAGCTACACTTTAAAAATTAATTTATGTAATTTACCTTATGTTACAAAAAATGCTCCAGTTGCGAGATACTGCCTTTACTTCATTATAATAGCGCCCCCTGGTATTCAATCTATACAGTAACGTGCACTTCCTCTACTGCCCCGAATGAGGGAGTACGCACATTCTCAGTTTTATGTCACCAATCGATTGAAAATGCCTTCTCTGCTTGTCAGTAAAGAAGTAGAGAAGAAGCTTTTATTCAGAAACACAGCTTGTCTTCAGTTTGTTTTCTGGGCTCTCCCTCTAAAAAGACATTTAATGGGGGCATTTGTAACGCTTCTAGAGAGGAGGCAGTGAAATAGATTGAAAAGTTAAAATAGAAATTAACAGAGAGGGGGAGGCACTACAGCAGGAGGGGCACACTCCCTGAACTACCAGCCTAAAGAATATCTAACGGCAATGAATGAGGAGATCTATTGATCTATGTGAGATACAGGGCTGGTTCTAGCTTTGTTAGAAATAGATTGCCATACACTATATTCTGTCCGATTTTATTTTTTTATTTATATATTCTGGGACCACCCCATTTGGTACCCAAATGCAAATACCAAGGGTTGGAGGAAAAGTGTTCTCTTCTATTTTGCTGGATCCAAAACTGCAGTTTGGTCATAAAATCTCTCCCGAATAGAAAATGATTTTTCAAAACAAGATTTTTAAAGGATGGTCGCTCTGATCCAGTCGATTGGAAAACGGCTTTTTCTAAGAGTGCTTTTAGGTGGGGCATGTGGGTAGATCTGGGTCTGGAGGAAAGTTTACTTTGCTACTGCTGAAACCAGGTAAAGCCGCTTCCTGGAACCCCAGTTGCTTCTGTATTTCTTGTGATCCACCCAGCCAGAGAAACCTCATTGGATATCATATGGCACGAAGATGGTCAAGTGAGTAAGTAAACCGTCTGAACTTGGCCCAGAAATCCTGGATCACCTCACATAACCACAGACCTCCTATGGTTCGCCTGAGGAGCCTCATTTACAGCAGACATTAGTTGCATAAATACTCATATTCCAGCTTCTGGTAGTAGACATATAGGACCTATGAGAAATGCTTATTTTGAAATGTGTGTACTGATATATAGGCAGTCTATCAAGTGAAATATGGAATGAATACCCTTCCGACACCACATTTGAGAATATTGCGTCTGGATGACCATCTTGAAACTCCAGGTTGCCAATATGGGCCACTGGGAAGGATCCAGGCCCTTGAGTGCGCTCCTTTTTTGCCAAATTGCTGTTAGCAGGGGATTGTCCCTCACTGAAGGGAAAGAGTCACATAAGGGATATGAAGTAGATTAGGAAGGGACCGAGTCGGGGAGGGGGTTTAGTCAAGAGAGGGGTCGGTATAATAGGTTTGGGGAACTTAGTCGTGTATGATTCTGAATTGTCGTTAATTCAGTTTGCGGATATCAGGGAAGTTTATTTTCCCATGTAGTTTCGTTTATTGGAGAAAAAAGTTTTTCTTGGACCCCCATTTGAAGAGAATTATTTTTTTGTCATCCCTGGGAGGAGATAAATTGTGAGCACCTGCAAAAGCTACAGTAGTCTGGGTTTCTCAATTTTTACAAGGCTTGTTCTGCCCATGAAGGTGAGTAAAAGCTAGTGCCAAGCACCCTTTTTCAACACTGTCTGTGCAAGGGGTCAGTTATTTTCCTCAGGGTGCTATCCGTTTTTTAACGGATAACACGCTGACCCATTAATTTTTGTGGAGTCATGCACACTTCTGTTTTAACAGTTCCGTGTGTCTGTTCCGTCAAAAAGCAGAACATGTTTTCTGTCTGTTTTTCAGTGTCAGTCTCGCTCGTTGAAGCCTATGGGTCTGTCAAAACAACGGGCAGCACACAGAAGGCATCCGTGTGCCGTGTTTTTCACGGATACGTTGCCAAGCAACGGTAGGGCGTGCCATGGTTCCCTGCATTCCACACACAAGATGGATTTTAACGGACTGTTACAAACGGAAGCACAACGTCAGTTTAAAACGGAACAACGGATGTGAAGTGGTAACGGAAACCACACTGATGTCACAACGGACACGGATCCATTTTAAATAAACGGTGGAGGATGTGTGAATGAGGCCTTACTATCCCCACAGCCAGGTCTCTGCATAGTGATCCTAAGTTTACTGCAGAACAGCCAATAGAAATAGTTTTCTGCCCTGCTTGTCAGGGAAGGAGCAGATCTGCAGTAGCATGGTAGTATAGCTGAGGAGACTCCGTCTCAGCTTGTTAGAATTGTATATCTCTGCATTCTGATAGATGATATGAACCCTGCCCATGCCCTCTCAGTCATTTTTTATTTATATTTTCATTGGGAGTGTATACTGTGGATGTCACACAGTATATATTTTTGATACTTGGGAACCCATCTGCAGGGAGAGTAATAAGGGACTATTGTCAGAGGAAGAAGGGACCAGTCCCCAGAAGTATAGATTAGCAGCATCACTATGGGGAACATAGGGAAGCAAATTACTGGTGCTTCCCTGCAAATTACCTTAAAAACGCGATTCACATTTCTGGACTTTTGGTGTGAAAATGACTCCTGGGATAACAGACATTTACTTTAAGCCCAGTCTATTTACTGTTTACTCATGAGACAGATAATCCACTGCTCTTAAGTGAGTTTATAGGGTGTTCAGAAGATTACGAACTTGTTTCTACTAGACTGCTTATTACCTTGATAAAAATCAATATTTTCTGAGAGGAATACAGATAAACAGATTATATGAATCTTTTGTCATTTTATATGCTAAAATTTTGACTATAAAGTATTTCTTGTTTTCAGTATATTGCCTTTTAACATGCTTTACTAAAATCCATGTTGTAAATTGTTCTAATTTTGTGTCTTTGCTTTGTTCAAGAGGGGTGGAGCGCTGAAAAAAGGACCAAATGCCAAAGCCCTGCAAGTAATGAAGCAGACTCTGCCCTATACTGTGGAAGACTTAGAATGGGATGTAGGTCACAAGACCAATGCACAGCACTGTTACTGCTACTGTGGAGGCCCAGGAGAGTGAGTACATACAATATTCAGCGTCTAGTATATTTGCTTATTATGAACAAATCTCCAGCTCAAGGGTAAATCGAAGGGGTTCGACTTCTGGGACCCCCAGCGATGAAAACGGGGGGCCGAAAGTCCCTTGAAGTGCGTACACTTGGCCAGCGATCCGTTCGTTTCCATGGGATTTCCGGGAATGCTGTCTCCGACAGCTCCGTAGAAATAAATGGGGAGCTGGTCGAGTATGCGCACCAGTGCTCCATTCTCATGGAGCACTTTGTGGAACTTTCTATACTCTGTTATCGCTGGGGGTCTGACTAATGGATTATACAAGTATGCCCGATCTTGCTCTTGTGGGAAAAACATGTCAAGTTTTGAACGTGTCAGGGGATCTGCGCACTGAGGCCCCCACTGACTGCTAAAACTAAGTGGCAGAAGCGCTCAGGTCAGCGGTGTGTCGTTTTGTTTCTAATTGGCCTTAAACTGCAGCTGAGTAATAAGTCATTCATGTGGTCCCTTCACTGCATTGTCCCTGGCTCTGTGGACCTATAAATGTTAGAAGAAAGGACAGGAAGGAGCTCATTCAGTGTTTTTTTTTCTTGATAGAGAACCTTTCACTGCCCCATACATGTGCAGCTGAGTGCACCATGTTATAGGCACTGCTGCACAGACGCTGGGGCACTTTAAACTACTTGTCTAGCCTCCTCTGTTTTTGGGATATCTGTGCCGTCCTATTTGGCACCCGATATGTAAGTGAGCCCATGTACTGTCAGTGCAGTGTTTTTTTATTTTTCATGGAAAGGGCAGGGGGGTGTGCCCCAGTGCTCTGACCATGTCTAATCCGCTACGGACAGTGTCAGAGCTGCTTATGTTGTGTGATCGCGAGATCACAACTTCTTGTCATCACTGTTTGACGAGCTGGAGAGCGTGCACAGCTCCGCTGCCGCCGCTACGTAGCAGCAGAGCAGAAGAACGCCTTCACATTCTAATTCTCTTCTGTTCCGTGGCGGCTGCAGCAGCAGCACCGTCTGAGCTGTGCGTGCGCACTCTCCTGCTCTTGGCAGACTGTCCAATCCGCTACGGACATTGTCCGAGCATCTTGTGCTGTGTGATCTCTCTCTCTCTCTGTCTTGTCGTCACTGTCTGACGAGAGCTGGAGAGCGTGTGCGCGCACACGGCTCAGACGCAGTTGCCACGGAATAGAAAAGAATTGTGAATGTGAATTCTTCTCTTCTGTTACGTAGCGGCGGAGCTGTGCGCCAGCAAGTCCTCCTCTCTCCAGCTCTCGTCAGACCGTGATGACAAGCCTGTGATCTTGCAAGAGAGATCACACAGCAGAAGCCTCTCTGACACTGTCCGTAGCTGATTGGACAGTGTCAGTGCGCTAAGTTTCATGCCCCACTGACAAAGCGGGCTCATTTATGGCACCGTTATCTCAAATACTTAGGAGGTTAGACAAGTAGTTTAAAGTGCTCCAGGGTCTGTGCAGCAGCATCGCCTAGAACATGGTGTACTCCGCTGCACATTTATGGGGTTGTGATCGATTCTCTTTAAGGGGCCAGGAAATGTATTGATGTGGATAAAAAAAATTAACAATGTTTAAGACATTAATAAAATAATAAGCCGGGAGCCACCACAAGCGGTAGCTAAGAAGCTTATTGCATAATATTGATACATTTAATTTTAGGCCTTGTTCACACAGTTCTAAAAAAAACAAAAAACGACGTGTTAGGCTTAGTTCACATCTGCCTCGGGGTTCCGTTTTATAGACTACGGTATTGATTCCACCCAAATAACGGAAACTTTACGGAACGGAGACCGATTTAAACCGTTAGCAACGGAAGCATTACCATTAAAATCAATGGTAATGCAAACAGAAAGCTATGGTTTCCATTCATGGGTTCCCCTGACTAGGGATGCACGTTGCATCGAAACTTCGATACTGTGCATCCCTAAACGGTTCGATACCGCTATTTCCTGTATTTCGATACTGAGCTGCGCAGCCGCACAGCTCAGTATAGTAACACATGAATGTATGGGAGCGCGGCTGTGTAATTCAGCCACAGCCCCGCTCCTCAGTCATGATAAGTTCGCGGGGTCAGGATGATGCGATGCGGCCAGCGCTGCACTAATGAGCGGCGGCAATGGAGACAGAACATGGCGGGCGCACTACAAAACACCCCCATGTTCTGTCTCCAGTGCCTGAACCGCCGCTCATTAGTGCAGCGCCGGCCGCACCTCCTCATGCTGACCGCGCGCGCACTTCCTGTCAGGAGCGGGGCAATGGCTGTATTACACAGCCGCAGCCCCGCTCCATAACGGCGGAGATCAGAGAAACCTCATCTCCGCCGTTATTCCTCTGAATGCTGTGATCACAGCTGACTGCAGCATTCAGGGGAAAATGAGAAGGGGGGATGCCCCTGGATCGCGTCACAGGGAATTCCTGTGACGCGTTCGAGGGCCATACCATATATGGGCAGACAGCCCAGGGTCTATTGACGGACCCCAGGGCTGTCTTACCATATTTCATGTTAGGACATACCCAAGTATGTCCTAACAACTGCCTGTGTGCTATCCGTCCACAGGCTAATGTACTGGCACATATCTGATATATGTCAGTACATTAAAGTTTAAAAATAAAGTAAAAACAAAGTATTGGTAAATTTAAAAAAAAAATACACATTCACCTTTTTTACAATAAACATTAAAATAAGTCTCAATACATAACCTACACACATTCAGTAATGGCGCGCACAAGAATTTTTTTGCATCATTTATGATGTGTACGCTGTAAAAAAATTAAATAAACACGGCTTTCATTCACTTATTAATGTGAGGCGCGATGAATTTAACCTCCATGTTCCTCACATTAATAGTAATTAACCCCATCATGTACCTCGCACATTAACCCATTATGACTGAGAAACATGATGGGATTAATTACTATTAATGTGAGGCGCGTTCAAAATTCATCACCCGTCGCGCCTCACCTCAGAAAACGGAAGAATTTATTTTTTTATTACTGTTGGCAAAAGTATCGAAATTGGTATCGAAATCGCAATACTAAACGAAGTATCGGTATCGAAGTCCAAATTCTGGTATCGTGACATCCCTACCCCTGACTGAAAGGTCTGACGGAACCCCGACGCAGATGTGAATGAAGCCTAAACGTGTCAAAAACGCTAGCGTTATTCTAAAGCGCTTTTAAAACTATAGGCGTCTTCGTTGCAGTGCTTCACATACACGCCGTTTGAACAGGGCCTAATAATTACACGGTATGCAGTATGCTCCCCGTAGTGGTGTGTGAAGGCATCCAGAATTTTGCCTTTTAAGGGGATTTGGATATCTGTATTGGAAAAAACTTCCTTTATGGCAGTCAAAGATCTATTGAGAAATAAATCTGCACAGAATATTGAACCTAAAAACTGTATTAAAAGGTGGACGTTCATTTTATGCTTAAAGAGGCTCTGTCACCAGATTTTCAAACCCCTATCTCCTATTGCATGTGATCGGCGCTGCAATGTAGATAACAATGACGTTTTTTTTTTTCCAAAAACGAGCATTTTTGGCCAAGTTATGAGAATTTTTATATTTATGAAAATTAGCCTTTCTTAAAGAGGCTCTGTCACCAGATTTTGCAACCCCTATCTGCTATTTCAGCAGATCGGCGCTGCAATGTAGATAACAGTAACGTTTTTATTTTTTAAAAACGAGCATTTTTGGCCAAGTTATGACCATTTTTGTATTTATGCAAATGAGGCTTGCAAAAGTACAACTGGGCGTGTTTACAGTAAAAATACAACTGAGCGTGTATTATGTGTGTACATCGGGGCATTTTTACTTCTTTTACTAGCTGGGCGTTAGGAATGGGAGTGTATGATGCTGACGAATCAGCATCATCCACTTCTGTTCGTTAACACCCAGCTTCTGGCAGTGCAGACACAGCGTGTTCTCGAGAGATCACGCTGTGACGTCACTCACTTCCTGCCCCAGGTCCTGCATCGTGTCGGACGAGCGAGGACACATCGGCACCAGAGGCTACAGTTGATTCTGCAGCAGCATCGGCGTTTGCCGGTAAGTCGATGTAGCTACTTACCTGCAAACGCTGATGCTGCTGCAGAATCAACTGTAGCCTCTGGTGCCGATGTGGCCGACACGATGCAGGACCTGGGGCAGGAAGTGAGTGACGTCACAGCGTGATCTCTCGAGAACACGCTGTGTGTCTGCACTGCCAGAAGCTGGGTGTTAACTAACAGAAGTGGATGATGCTGATTCGTCAGCATCATACACTTCTATTCACAACGCCCAGCTAGTAAAACAAGTAAAAATGCCCAGATGTAACATAATACACGCCCAGTTGGACATAACTTTAAACACGCCCAGTTGTACTTAAGAAAGGCTCATTTGCATAAATATAAAAATGGTCATAACTTGGCCAAAAATGCTCGTTTTTGAAAAAAAAAAACACGTTACTGTTCTCTACATTGCAGCGCCGATCACATGCAATAGGAGATAGGGGTTTGAAAATCTGGTGACAGAGCCTCTTTAAGGATTGTGTCGAGTTGGAGATGTATTGGTATATTATAGATTTCTATTTATTTTTTTAATCATTTCCAGGTGGTACTTAAAGATGCTGCAGTGCTGCAAATGCAAACAGTGGTTTCACGAGGCCTGTGTGCAATGCTTGCAGAAACCTATGCTTTATGGTGACAGGTAAAAGGAAATTGTTCAAACAGGATATTGCTTTGCCAGGTGTCTGTTAGTTGTGTTAATTTTACTATTTGTGAGGCTGGGTTCAAACGTCGCATTATTGGAATCATAACACTTTATTAAGAGTGTGTAAAATATTACATGCTCTGCATTTTTATTGGCAGGCTGTCAGCAGACGCAAGCTGTTTTAGTGCATATCTCCTACTCCATAGAATACAGGCTAACCGAAACAGAAACCACCTTTCTGGAATTAGATTTCAAATCACTCACCATTACCTTGTTGGAATGCTCACTGCTTGTAAAGGGAGCAATTATAACAAGCATATGAAAAAGGATAGGTTTTAAGCCTTCCCACAGCATAATAGTGCCCGCATCGCGCCGTACAATCATGGTGCAGGGATGGCATGAGCTCAGCAGCGGGTGTCATTTGTAACTGCTGGTATCAGAGTTGACTGATCCTGGCTGCTTAACCCCTCAGATTCCTTTGTAAGCCCATTATCGCCCCCATGACGCACCGGTGGGTTGCCATGGAATTATTGCAGTGTATCAGTCAGTCTTAATGAACTTAAAGGGGTTTTCCCATAAGGGACGTTTGACATTCACAGGATATGTCATAAATGTCAGATGCAGGTCCCACTTCTGGGACCCGCACCGATCTCTGGAACGTGGCCCCCTAAACCCCGTTCTGCCGCTCTGTGTTGCGACTGAAGCAGGAGATTTCCGACCATGAATAAATCCGAGCAGCTCACTGAACTATGCTGTTTTTGTAAGTCCCATAGAACTGAATGGTAGTTATAGAAACAGCGTAGCTCGCATGTTATGCTACTTCCTTAACTGCCATTCACTACTATGGTCAGTCAGGAAGTGGCCGAGAGGCAGCTGGAGCAGTAAAAGGTAGAATGGAGATTAGGGGGCACCGCTCCAGACATAGGTGTGGGACCCACATCTATCTGACATTTGACATATCCTGTGGATATGTCATAAATCTCCCTGATGGGAAAACCCCTTTATACTATATTTATTTTTTTTACTATAAAATGAACACACAATTTATCCTGCACGGTGACCCACTGTAAAGGAGAGAAAAATAACAAAAAAATAAATAAATCAAAAACATGCCAGAATAGCTGTTTATCTAGTTTGACTCATTGGATGCTGCCACTAGAAGGAATTCAAAAGCGTTGGCCCCTCCCACAGGATATACCCCTCCTACAGACACCGAGCTAATGCAGTCTTCGCTTAGTATCCGTAGGATGCAGACACTTCTGCTTGTACAGTAGGCTGTTTTTTTTGTTTTTCTTCTATCTTTCCCTTTTTTAGCAGGGAAACAAGCAACGATATCCGCCTGCTTTCCCTTCTAACAGTGGGCGCATGCGGTCTGCCTCACTGCGCCTTTGTCCCCCAGCCACATGGAGAGGGCTTCCCTTCTGCTCTATATATTGGGAGTCAAGGTGGCCTTCCACTATGCAATTGACCCTCCATCTCTTTGTGGTGCATGTCGGCCTCCAAGCCAAGCATCCGTGGCTGCACCACCCACAGCATTTTCCGGGTCTATTATGGAAGTCGCTGAACCGGAATGGGCTCGTTCCCTTTCCTAGGCTCTCACCCAGTCCATGGTGGGCATCCTGGTTTGCCTCTTGAAACAGCCCTCTCAGGACTTTCCATCCACGTCCTCACGTAGCAGCCCTTTAAAAAACAAAAAACTGGTTAGATATGCTTGTTGTCACCCACCATCTGTATCTCCTATTTCGTCAGTCTCTCCTCTCACCCTTGGGGGAGCATTATTCCCAGTGAGGTCTTGTCCAAAGGAGAAACTTCCTATTCGATCTCAGAGCTGGACAAGGAGCAGTCTAACAAACTGCAGTGGACAGTCTCATTAAATTGGTTTGAGACACCTTACAGGTCAAAGTGTGGAATCTGCACCCTCATCAGAAGGGGCCTGCTTTTGCTGAGCTAAATGGTCTTACAAGTCCTTTCCTTCTATCCCAGAGTTGAAGGAGGTAGTTTCCAAGAAATAGAAACACCCTGACAACAAGTTCTCTCATACAGCTCGAGGGATCCTATGTATAGCAGAAGCAATCTCCTCCAAATGGTTAGCCTCCTGTCTCTCGCCTAGCCAAGACTTAAACTATTCCCATGGCGGGTGCACCTTCGTTCTGCGGTCCCTTAGAGTCCTCAAGGTCATCCTTTTGGAGCTACTGACTGGACCGTTTTTCTTCTACTGCTTGAGTTAGCAGAGCCTCCACTAAATGGGCTTGACAACTCAGTCACGGTGTTCTCTCTGGGGTACCTCAAGAGGTGTTAGTGGACATCTCCCATCTGCTCTTTAGTGCAACTAAATACTGCTGTGAGGCCTCTCTGGATGCAGGACGCTTTGTGGCTCACATCTCGGCTTCTATTTTTTTGCTGTTTGCAGGACTTCCTGGATCAAATTCTGGTGCGCCAACGCTGCACCAAAGGGGTCCTTGACTACTCTTCCCTTTGCGGGTTCCTGACTGTTTGGGACCCGTCTTGATGTGATCATTTTGAAAACCATGGGTAGATGGAGCTCTTAACTACCTGAGACCAAGATCTGTCGTTCCACAACCTCTCAGAATTTTGTTTTCGACCTTTTCATAGTTTTGGTTTCTCTCACACCTTAGGTGTCTGGATGCAGTAAGTTGTAGATATAATATCTAGTTTGTCGGCCTGCCACCTGACCAGTTCTTTCAGTCCACATCTCCTATGTTGTCCTCCCAGGGCAGCTATCTTTTATTTTAATTTTTTTTTCAGGCAATCTATGCTTTTGAGTCAATGACTAATCATCCCCATTCCTCCAGATCAGAGATATCAAGGTTTTTACTTCAATCTTGTAGTTCCACAAAAGGATGGGGCATTCTGGAAACTGCAGGTCTTAGGGCCTGTGGTCCCAACTGGAATCCTCCCTTACCATAAATCTACTTGAATCGAGGGTGATATTCCTTTGTCTCCAACATTATTTGTATGGACTCTGAAAGGTCCAATGTCATAGATCACGAAGAAGGGAAATTGAGTTCAGTAGTGGTGGCGGAAGCCGAGGCTAACCTGCAGCTGGCGGAGCTCCACGTTCCTACCCTCCTGGCAGTGCACATCCCAGGTTTTGACAGTTGTGTCACAGATTTGCTTAAACGTGAACAGGTCGACCCAGTTGAAAACGTGTTTTTGGACAGAAATACTCCAGGTGCGACAGGCCAGATGTGGACTTGATGGCGTCCATCTTCAACCGCACGGTTCTCCAAATCTCGAAATCCCAAGCATTTGACGCTTTAGTGGATTTATGGGACCAATTCAACCTGATTTATCTCAACCCCTTCATCCCAGGCTCCTCAGGAGGATCAAGGCAAGGGTTTTTTTATTATCCTTGTGCCCCCAGATTGGCTACGTCGTTGGTTTGCCGACGTTCCCTTTCTTCCACCCGAGTTTACAGTTGCTACATTTAACGGCATGGCTGTTCAAGCCGCAGTTTTAAGGGCACGGAGGTTTGTCGGAGTGGCTGAAGGATAAGGAAGCCTTTCAAATATGGTGGTTAATGCAGAATGAAAAAGATCTAGTTATGTTGGTGTGAGGATTGAAATCTTCCTCACTTTTTTTTTTCTCTGTTAAGGATTCTGTAATTTCTCCAAGAATGACTGGATCATGGTCTTGCCCTGAATTCCCATAAGCTGCAGGTCTAAGCGTCGGTCCCCCACTCATATGGTTCTGGATGCTCTGCAATTGGCTCTGTTTGAAGAAACACAGGAGATCTCCTTAAAGAGGCTCTGTCACCAGGTTATAACTTGACTATCTCCTACATAATATGATCGGCGCTGTAATGTAGATAACAGTGGTTTTTATTTTGAAAAACCATCATTTTTGAGCAAGTTATGAGCTAGTTTAGATTTATGCTAATGAGTTTCACAGTGGATAACTGGGCGTGTTTTTACTTTTTTACATCAATGGGAGGTGATTTCGGGTGCTTTTATGGTGCGGTCTTTGCGTCAATAACCGCACCTAAATACTCCGTGTGAACTAGCCATTTTAGCCATTGTGTAATTAATTCTCTGCCCCATAGTGATAATAGGCAGTAAAATTAGGTGCTTTAGTTTAGACCAGCCTATAATGTATCCTGTTTGATCACTAGAAGTCCTCAACTTGTAATTTTATTTTTTTTCATGATTTTACATGGATAGACATGGCAAAATGAACACTACAAAAACGTTACAAAAAAAAAAAAAAAGTATTGAAAATATGCCACTTTTAGATGGTTTCTCTATAACTATGTAATTTATCTAATTTGTTTCGTTTCCCAATGGCTTCCTACAGTTTAAGTGTGAAATACTTGTAAGTAAAATAATTTGATACTTGAGGAATTTTATCTGCAGTAAATGTAGGCTAAACGTTGTCATCGCATCTCCTTCAACAGGTTTTATACGTTTATTTGTTCAGTCTGTAATTCTGGACCAGAATACCTCAAACGTCTTTCTTTACGATGGTAAGTTTGTATATTATGAAGCACAAAATATAGGAATACACATAAGCTTAAAGAGGCTCTGTCACCAGATTTTGCAACCCCTATCTGCTATTGCAGCAGATCGGCGCTGCAATGTAGATTACAGTAACGTTATTTTTAAAAAACGAGCATTTTTGGCCAAGTTATGACCATTTTTGTATTTATGCAAATGAGGCTTGCAAAAGTCCAAGTGGGTGTGTTTAAAAGTAAAAGTCCAAGTGGGCGTGTATTATGTGCGTACTTCGGGGCGTTTTTAATACTTTTACTAGCTGGGCGCTGTGAAGAGAAGTAACATCCTCTTCTCTTCAGAACGCCCAGCTTGTGACAGTGCAGATCTGTGACGTCACTCACAGGTCCTGCATCGTGACGGCCACATCGGCAGCAGAGGCTACAGTTGATTCTGCAGCAGCATCAGCGTTTGCAGGTAAGATCGACTTACCTGCAAACGCTGATGCTGCTGCAGAATCAACTGTAGCCTCTGGTGCCGATGTGGCCGTCACGATGCAGGACCTGTGAGTGACGTCACAGATCTGCACTGTCACAAGCTGGGCGTTCTGAAGAGAAGAGGATGTTACTTCTCATCAGAGCGCCCAGCTAGTGAAAGTATTAAAAACGCCCCGATGTACGCACCTAATACACGCCCACTTGGACTTTTACTTTTAAACACACCCACTTGGACTTTTGCAAGCCTCATTTGCATAACTACAAAAATGGTCATAACTTGGCCAAAAATGCTCGTTTTTTTAAAATAAAAACGTTACTGTAATCTACATTGCAGCGCCTATCTGCTGCAATAGCAGATAGGGGTTGCAAAATCTGGTGACAGAGCCTCTTTAATGTTATAAACAGTCGAAGGCTTAGCATTATTTGGCAAACAGTCAAGCGTCATGTCCTTTTCTGTGTTTTTTTGTTTTTTTTGTTTTTGTTTTGTTTTTTTCTGCCTGCAAAAAACTTTGTGTGAACTAGGCCTTAGACTGTTTGCAGTATATGTCAGGAAATATGCCTGGGTATACCGTTGTGCTGATAAATTGACATATCCCCAGCAGAAATTGTAAGATGTGAACCACCTTCTTTTTTTTTTTTTTTTTTTAAGAAAACGAGTGATCAGACAAAACACACATCTGGTATTTATTTTTTTTGTGTTTCAAATATAAACTACATCCGCTTGATCAGTTTGATCAGAACTGATCAGCATTTTAAAGTTTTTAGATACCTTTCTATAGCCTTTTCCTGATTTATGAAGCAGGACTATTTTTGTTTGCAGATCCTTTGACAGTACTTTTGATTTCCCGATGCTTTAGTAACCAGCAAAATCAGTGCAGCCGGGTTAAAATGCACAAGGGTTTCTTGAGAGCTAAGGAATTAATTGGGGCAGATTTATTAGTACTCTCAAACTTCGCTTAAAGGGGTTCTCCACTACTGTACAACTGATGACCTATCCACCGGATAGAAATCGAGAAAAGGATCTGCAGCACTCGAGATAATCCAAAGAAGTGTGTGTGGTGTTTTTATTCACCAAGCCTAAAAACACTCGCAACGTTTCAACCCATAATGGGTTTTTATCAAGCACCACCTGATAGGTCATCAGTATATGATCTGTGAGGGTCTGACACTCGGTCCCTGCACCAATCAGCTGCTCCGGTGGCCTACGGGAACCGGATGTCATTGCAAAGTATGCAATGTACCGAGCTGGAAGTAGTTGGCTCCGTACATTGCATAGCGGACGTGCTGCAGAACTGCAGCTCTGCTCCTATTCACTTGAATAGGAGCAGAGCTGCAGTACCGCAGCTCGACCGCTATTCTGTGACCGGGGCCATCTGCTTCCAGCATGGATGTCCGGTGCCCAGAGGCCACCAGAGCAGCTGATCAGTGCGGGGTCGGGAGTTTTTTTGAGCCAAAGCCAGAAGTGGATCCACAATATCTTAGAGGACAGATTATAGGTAATAGGCCTAAACATATTGTTCATGTAATCATAATCTCACCATTTTCAAAACGTAGTAACAGACAGACTGCTCCAAAAATCACACTGTATACCAGCATGACTGAGGCCAAACCGGATCCCACATATATGTGATGTTTTTTTTTTCATTGTGGCTTTTTCTTTTAAACTGGAGCCTAGAGGTTACCTATACCACTGTATAGCATAAATCACAGACATCCATTAAACGTATACGTCATGAGCCTTTCATGACTTCAAACGAATGCCAAAATAGTGTATAGGTGACAGATTACATTGTTTTTGCATCCTACGTTTACCGTATATATCATAAGCTGAAGAAGTGATGTGAATGGGGCCATACTTGTAATTTTATTGACTTTAAATCCCTGCTTCTCCTGGACATAGGAGTCCAGTGGGTGGTCCTGCTCTGAAATTGACAGTTCTGTCTCTATCTATCCATCCATCCTACTGCTTGAAGCTCCGGTGCATGTGCAACATGATAGGTTACCTTTTTATTAAACAAGTTTCAAGCATTTTTATCAAAGGTTTCATTCTGAGAGCTTTTACTTTTTCCATCTGATTGTTTGATTTAAAATCTTAGACTATCTGGACACACTAAAACCATTCTATTCTGTTTTGTTCTTTTTGACTCCTAGGGTAGACGTAGCACACCTCTGTCTATACAATCTAAGCGTTATTCATAAGAAGAAGTACTTTGATTCAGAACTTGAACTCATCACGTATATAAATGATAATTGGGATCTATTACAGCCTGGTGAGGTACGTACTGGCGAGGTATAAGTGTGTCAACGTAGAAATTGATTGCAAATCACTTGAAGTTTAGTAGTTCTATTGAGCACTTGTCAGTGAGTAGATATCTTCCAAATCCCTCTAATGTATTTTGCATGCAGTTGCCATTTAGGATGAATAGTAATACAGATTAACTAGATTACAAATTGATACTTGCATTATCTTGTGTCTAACCAATTTATGGAATGAAAATAAATGTGATCTTTGCAAATAAAAAGGAAACCAGCTCAGGCAAAGAACACCATTTTTATTTTATTTTTTCTCCAGAGAATTTTTTGTAATGCTGCTAAAGGCACATTGGATCTCAATAGAGCCGCATACGGTACCTGAGCATGCCATTGGTTTCATACACTCTCTATTGGTGGAATGTCTTGCTGTACTTCTGCACCATACAGAAGTAAGCTACACTGATTCGGTTACCCAAGTTCCGGAAGCATTGTAGCTCGCTGTGCTATGCTGTTTCTATGGCTGTTACAGAAATCGCGTAGCTCAGTCAGCTCGGCTGTTACTGTAAGGGTCAGTTCACACGTAGCGTAAATACTGTGTATTTTACGCAATTGAATTAGTTGCGCAAAATCCGCAGCGTATACAGTAGCGGCAGAGTGAATGAGAGAGAACAAATCTCATCCACACGCTGCGTTAAGTATGGAGCAGAAAAAAACGCTCAAATTGACCTGCGGTGCGGAATTTTATTCCACAGCATGTCAATTGTATTTGCGTAAACGCTGCTTATTTGTTGTTGCAGGTTTTCCCAATTTAATGCAATGGGAAGGTAAAACCCACCACAAATAGCAGTTGTGTTTTTTTGTGGCAGGTTCGCAGCGATTGTCGAAAAAAAAAGTGTACTTACCCAGGAGTCTGTGTTTGTTCCTTCAGGCCGGCCTCCTGGGATGACGTTTCATCCCATTTGGCTGCAGTGGCGGTCAATCACAGGAGGCCAGCCTGCTCGCAGGTCGGTTAAGTACTGCAGTTTGCGGCAGCGGACATGGTGCAGTTTTTCGCCTGGAATTCCTTGCTGCGCACAGGGCGGATATGCTGCGTGCTGTTACGCCACGTATCTGTCCACCTTGCCACTTATTCTCAGCCCAGATGCGATGACCCCTTGTCTTTAGATAGATGCGGGTTCTGTGGGGATGCCATATATGTCTAAGATAGGAATACCCCTTTTAATTTACGTTAAAAGCTATTTCCTCCTTTTAGCTGGCTGATACACCCAAGTCGGACCGATATGAACATATTCTGGATGCATTAAATGAAAATAAGACGATGTGAGTGTTTTTTTTAATGTTTACATACTGATTTATACTGATTTATTTTTGTAATTATGAATGATGTTTAAATAAAAAGTAAACCGAATGATTGGCACTGCTCTCTTTTGGTGCACTATATATCCCAGCACCATGCATGAACCTTGGCACGGCTCACATCAATCAACAACGGGTGGTGCTCCGTGCTATATAGAAACAAGTTCTTGGATTGCAGAAAATAGTGTCCACGGCACTCACCATTCAGTAGAAATATTCTTTGTTTAATCAGCAAAGCAAGTCAGTAGATGTGGATCACAAGCCTGGTCGAGGCCTCCAGGAGAATATTTCTACTGAATGGTGAGTGCTGTGGATTTTATCCTTCTCTTTTGGAAGTAAAAAGAAAAACCCACACCACAGCACCTCTTATAGAGCCCTGGCACACAATACCACTATACACTTAGCAGATGAATATTGTACATACGTGGTGGGGGGATCAGAGTGCTGTTTTGAATGCTTTTGCTAAACACACACTACTTTTTAGAATATAATTGCATAAGGAAATTATGCAATCCTTCTCAGTTTAATCTGTATAACAAAGCTATTGTTCATTATAAATGGTGGTTCAGCAAGTCCTCTGAATTGAAGGGTTTTCTAAAGAAGTAATAAAACAAAATCATTGTATTATACAAATGTCTGCAGCTTTATAATACTCTTCATTTTTCAATTCCTCACCATTTTCAAGATCTATCAGTCAATTACGTTTTTTTTGTGTTTTTTTTAATTCAGAGGCTAATTTCCTGTGGATTCATCTGTCATTCACTTATTTCCTGTATTGTAATTCTCATTAAACTGTTTACTAACATGTATAAGGATGCAGCAATAATTGGGCGGTTTTTTAACCCTAGGAGTATGGTGCCGTACGGAGTTCTTGCAGCTCTGTAATGTGGTGTCGTAAGGACTTTGTGTGCCCCTGTACCATTACCAGGGTGCCCCTGATGCAGTGCTATATTTTTTTGCATCTTTGAAACTAGCATTGCTGGCTATAGTAAAGTAAGGGTTAAACAAAGTACTTTTTTGTTATTTTACCAGAAAGCTTTTCTGCAACTTTGACTACCAAACATTAATGCAAAGAAAAAAATAATAAAGTGTGTGTGTGTGTATACTTTTTTTTTTTTTAAATAAAAATTATTGAAGGTTTTATGATTTTGGCAATAGTAGTGACGTTTTTGCTAAGTACACAGAAATGTCTAATGAAACCCTTAGACCCTGCTGTACTGACCTCTTTTTACAGGGCACTGTGACACTTTTTTATGTTGTTGTAAATATTCCAGTATTATTGCAACACACTTTTAAATGCTCAGGTTTATGTCTGGCAAAGAAATTAAGAAGAAAAAACATTTGTTTGGTCTGAGAATTCGGGTCCCACCTGTTCCTCCAAATGCTGCTGTTAAACTTGAAAAGGAAGAAAGCACGTCCCATGAGTTCAAGATTAAGGGAAGAAAGTCATCAAAATTACTGCCTGTTGCAAAGTAAGTAGTATTCAAGGTTCAATAAGTGAAGCTGCTCGTAAAGCAGCACATCTTGTAACATTAATCACGGTGTCTTATGTTGCAAACATTGAGGGAAATGTATTCCACCAGTCAGAACATTTATTGCACTTACTTGAAAAATATTCTGCTTTTGGTGCTTAATCATCTGCCAAGAAAATATTCACCTATAGTAAATCATCCAGTTTCAAATATTAGCCTAATCTGCTTCTTCGGGTACGGATACACGTAGCGGCCGCTATAGTTTAACGTCCCATGTGTTTTTGTGATCCTTTAAAAACCGCCCGATTTTCAGTACAACAGCATGTTGGCTCAGTGTCCTGTCTACCGGGGTATATTGAGGTGTGCAGAAGTTGTGACATCACTGGGTGTCTTAAGTTTTGTTGTTTTTTTTTTTTTTTTTAAATATTTGTGAAAATTTCTAACGACTTATTCTAGAGAGGAAAACAATATTGAAGTTAAGAAACGGAAACCAGTGGGTCGTCCTCCAGGTTCATACAGAAGGAAGATCTTACAGAATGACAGCTCTAATTCTCCGTGTCCGGTGAGCAGGAAGTCCTATTCCAAGAAGTTGACATTTTGTTTTTAACTTGTTAATTTTTTTCAGGAGCGTAGAATGAGCTGCAGTGCTCAGGTGCTCAGGTGCTCCGTCATTAGTGTCCTGTGCATATCTGATTTACCAGACATGTACTTTAAGCCTTCTTGCCCGCAACACACCTCAACCACACATTTTATGGCTAAATTTGCTTTATTATAATTTTGCTTTATTATAATTTTGCTTTATCAGAATTTTGCTTTATCAGAATTTTGCTTTATCAGAATTTTGCTTTATTTGAATAAGTATTCTTTAATGCGTAGCTCCAGTCACGTCAAGTGCTGCACTGGCAGAGTGTTTCCATACAACGCCGAAAGTGGCTTCTGTAAAGCGGTAAACTCTGGGTAGGAGCACAATAGTTGACGTGACTAGAGGTATACTTTAAAGAGAACGTGTCACAGAAGTACTTGCTGAAAAAAAAAAATCATGCCGTGTGCACTGCTGTTGTTTAAAGTATCTATTTAAAACTTGCTTTCAGCCAGAGAAATAGTTCCCAAAGTGAATGTCCACGTTTTTATGTTGTTGGTTTTAGGTCCAAAGCTCTATGCCGATTTCTTAGTATACCTAAACCTAAAAATCTGGCTGCATTCCGTGTATAAAGCAACTACAGGTAGCCAGACCGTTGTTTGTGTGTTGTCTATGCAGCGGATTTTCAGCTGTTTTCAGTCAGATGAAGGTCCAATTGCAATAAAATCACGTTAAGAAATGAATTTGCACCAAATGTTATACTAATGTAAAGGTGCCACAATATTTGCCACGACGCTTGCAGTGTGCAAAAAAACTGTTTGCATTTTAACTGGAAATCCTTTTCGGTGAGACATGCAGAAATATACATATAATATATATATTTCCTCTTCACTTACAATGGAAGTTCTTGTCAAACTAATGATCGTTCCAAATACAATTTCATCCTACTTTTATGTTTTCTGTTCTTTTCATCTTAGAAAATGGAGAGTGATGCAATATTGAATACTAACACATTTGACTCATCACATCAAAGAACGTAAGTTACAGGATTACGTTATTGATCATTATTAGAATTGCTTTATTTTGTTTGTTCTTATCTTTGAAATCTGTTTTCCAATGGCTGTATTTCAGGAAAGCTGATATCACCGCTTTTTCATCTAGTAACTCTGATTTAGAGTCCAATGGAGCTCCCAGTTCAAAAGAAACTACCTCAGCCAGCCTTTCCAGGTACGTGAATTTATGGTCTCTAAAAGATTCTTGTTGAGCAAATACTGAATATAGTATACAGTAATATCTGTCTGGTTAAATATAATGCAATTGTATGGTTTCTGATGCGCTATGTGGTCCTACTAACAGGCTAAAGCTGGATCTAAGCATTTGTGTGTAAGCCAACAGATACCCACTTTACCATTCTATCAAAGGGGGTAGGGTGAGCAGCTGCTGGACACGTCTGGCCCCATCACCCACTGTGAGAACAAAAGTCGATGAGCTGGAGAGATTTCAGCAGGATCTGCGGTTAAATTTTAACTCCTTCACAACAGCCATACGTTCTAACTGCCGATGCCCCGTGCAGTTATGTATATAAACGTTGGTAAACTGAAACGGGGTTTAATGTGTGCAGTGCTGCTTCATTGTGAGCAGCATTGCACTTTCCTGTCTGCCAGCTCTCCACAAGTGCCGGTATGTCTCCTCCTTCGCAATCGCGAGGCTGTATGCATGGGGCCTCATAATTAGCACTTAAAGATTAGATAAGGCTATTAAAATTCTGAGTATCAAAACCACAGTTTAAAGAGGCTCTGTCACCAGATTTTGCAACCCCATATCCATATCTGCTATTGCAGCAGATCGGCGCTGCAATGTAGATTACAGTAACGTTTTTATTTTTAAAAACCGAGCATTTTTGGCCAAGTTATGACCATTTTTGTATTTATGCAAATGAGGCTTGCAAAAGTACAACTGGGCGTGTTGAAAAGTAAAAGTACAACTGGGCGTGTATTATGTGCGTACATCGGGGCGTGTTTACTACTTTTACTAGCTGGGCGTTGTGTATAGAAGTATCATCCACTTCTCTTCAGAACACCCAGCTTCTGGCAGTGCAGACACAGCCGTGTTCTCGAGAGATCACGCTGTGACGTCACTTCCCCAGGTCCTGCATCGTGTCAGACGAGCGAGGACACCGGCACCAGAGGCTACAGATGATTCTGCAGCAGCATCGGCGTTAGCAGGTAAGTCGATGTAGCTACTTACCTGCAAACGCTGATGCTGCTGCAGAATCAACTGTAGCCTCTGGTGCCGATGTGGCCGACACGATGCAGGACCTGTGAGTGACGTCACAGATCTGCACTGCCAGAAGCTGGGTGTTCTGAAGAGAAGAGGATGTTACTTCTCATCAGAACGCCCAGCTAGTAAAAGTAGTAAACACGCCCCGATGTACGCACATAATACACGCCCAGTTGGACTTTTACTTTTCAACACGCCCAGTTGTACTTTTGCAAGCCTCATTTGCATAAATACAAAAATGGTCATAACTTGGCCAAAAATGCTCGTTTTTTAAAAATAACGTTACTGTAATCTACATTGCAGCGCCGATCTGCTGCAATAGCAGATAGGGGTTGCAAAATCTGGTGACAGAGCCTCTTTAACTATTCTTCTTCCCTCTTTGCATGTTTTCCATGATCTATGGCCTTTTGTTTTTAGAGCTTTTCTTGCATTTTTCTTTAGTCCTACGTCAGACATGAGAAGAGTGACGCGCACAGGGCGTTCCTGGTCTACCCCTGTACCACCACCTAAAAAGCGAAGCCGCCATCCTCGAAAAGCTCTTCAAGCTCATAACTCAGACATTGGAAGGAATGATGAAAGGAAAGAGGATTCTGAGCTTACCGAACTTAACACAGATATTGTTAAAAATGTAACAGATCATGACTTACAGATACATCATCTAAAGAATTCTATTACCAACTACTTTGGGGCAGCTGGCAGAATAGCTTGTGGCGAAAAATATCGCGTTTTGGCTCGTCGCGTTACGCTTGACGGGAAGGTGCAGTATCTTGTGGAGTGGGATGGCGCCACTGCCTCCTGACCTCTGTTCTGGACAAGCCTAAACTTTTTTTTTTTCCCTTTTTTTTTTTTTTCCCTTTTTTTTTTTTTTTTTTTAAAATTCAGGTTTTTTGAAGTGATAAATAACTTATTATTCACCCCTTTACTGCCAAAGTGCCTACAAAACACATGGTAGCAAATGGGTGCTGGAATAGAAAGAAAAAAATATAGGTCTATTTTTAAAGCATTTGAGTGGTGACAATAGAGAACATTGCTTTTAACCAAATATCTGCAACAGTGCACATCTGTGAGAATGGCGTGGTTTACAGTATTCTACGTAGTTGAGCATTAATGTTTTGTATGCACAATTTGAGTCAAGTGTGTAGTGCAGTTTAACCCTTTACTAGATGGGCTGTCACTCTATTTAATAATACTTTCAACTTTTATAAGTCTTGTTACCTCCCTGTCTAGTACATCAGGTGAAGCTGAATCCGTTATTTCACGATTGTGCAGATTATTTTCTTAGAATACCTTTTATTCTGATAAGGCATCTAAACCTTTTTGTCACAAATGGTTACCGGACAGGTTTGATTTACCTACATGCGTCTTTATCCAAGTGACATTCCCAAGATGTTTATCTATTGACCCCCCACCCCTTCTTGATTTATTCTAAATAAAGTGTGGATAGACCATTTCTACCTCTACTGTAACGAAAAGATTTGAAGGATTAGACATCTTGACAGTACATACGTGTAATAAGAAAAAAAAAAAAACCCTGCCGTTGCCAAAATGCAGCCTTTGCAAGTCCATTTTATATCCACCAGCAAATTTGTCATTGGCTCAACGAGGTTCATTAAAGTGAACATTAAATATAAGAAATTCCATTTTAACAGCATAATAATGAGGTATTGCTGAACCGATTGCTGCATTAAACACATAAAGGGGGCTTCCGTCCCCTAAAAATAAAGTTTAAATGGCAGAATGTGAAAGAAAATCCATTCTTACATTTTGCTTTTTAAATTGGGCACAGTTGTCAGATCTCTGATCCCTGGAGTCTCTCTCTGCTTTCCGTTGTCACGGCGTAACTATGGACTACGCGTCACCGTGCGACCAGCAGTCGCTAACCACAATCATTGTTGTATTGAGAAGTTGTACTTGTGGGGGACCCTAGAGTATAGTGAAGCAAAAATGGTGCTAAATTTAAAAGGTAAGTATATTAGAATAGGTTTATTTTTTGTATGCGCCATTTTGGGCCATTTTAACTTAATTTCTTTGTGTTTTTTTTAAACTTATGCAAATGCTAAAAGGACAAAATCTATGTTGGAAGCTGCACCGGGACGTGTGATCAGCTTTCTAGTCCAGGGGGATACACATGATTTGTGAAATTCTGATAACGTGATTGGCTCCTATAGCAGGGGGAGGTTATTTATGGCCATTTATCCTGATGAAACTATTTAGGTTTTACATTCTAGATTCAGTGGTGCTGTAGCCTTCGCTGCACTCATTAATACTAGACGTTGACTGGCACTGTTGCCTTTAAGCAATGTATTTGAGAACTCTTTGTTTTGTATATTGCCTATGTATGTACCTAGTTAGGTAGCAATCTTGTTTTATTATTTCTTTTCAAATGTGATCTATGCAATATATCTTGTTTTTTTATTTCTCCAAGTATGTGACCAAGACAGGTAAAAATTTTATTTTGAATTGTTGGGAGCATTTGTAGTATTGACACACAACACCCAGCAAGTAGGTAGGAAGAAATGCAGACGTTTTGTATAATGCTATTTTGCGGACTCTAATTTTGATATTTGTTGAAGAACTTTATATTATGCGGAAACCATTGCTAAACCTTCATTTTTACGACACTTTAAGGTTCCAGCAGTGGACTGTGCCTGCATTTTTTTTTTTTTTTTTTTTTTTTTAGACCTTTTCAAATAAGTGCTTTTTTGTCCCCCTTGTAAAGACTTGAAAAACCATGATTAATAATTGGTATGTATTCCTCCATGTTCCTCTGGTTTGTATTAACACACAAAACAGTATATTTTTCAGCCAATCAAATGGTTACAAATTTTGTTTTTATCTTGTAAAAAAAAAATTCAAGGAATAATTGTAACATTTTGTACAGAGCATCCAAAAATGTCTTTTTTAATACTCTTGTTTTTTTTCTGTTTTAGAATTACAAATACCACTGATTACGTGACATATCATTGCATCTTATTTATCTTCTAAAGTAAAACGCTACTTCAGTGATACAGCTGTACTTTTCTTTCTCATTGTAACCCCATCATTAAAGTGCATTACAGTAGAAAACTATAGTCCTGCTTCTATTCATTGTTCTCAAAATGCTTCATGAGTGGATTTATTTCCTAAGGCCTCATGCACACGACCGTAGCCATATGCACGGCCGTGATTTTCGGGTCGACCGGCAGCAGACTGTCAGCCGCAAATCGCGGGCAATGCACATGGCTGCGGCCATTATTTTCAATGAGCCCGGACCGCAGAACACGGCCGTAATAAGACATGTCCGTTCTTTCTGCGGTGCGGACTCCCGGCCCGTGCACAGACCGTAAAAACTACGGTCATGTGCATGGCCCCATAAAAATGAATGGGGCCGCAATTCTCCTGTGGATTTTCGGGGGAATTGCGGCTGCAAAAGCACGTTCGTGTCCATGGGGCCTAAGTGTGCTGCTGTAAAACATCTGGGCACATATTACCCTACAGGTTCATATTACTCACTGTGTGCTGACATATGGTCCTTCCATAAAACCTCCTTAGAATCTATTGCGTCTCTGAGCCCAAAGAGCTCTATAGGTGCTGTATTTTGGCTCTGTAATACGGCCATGTGCATCAGGCCTTAGCACAAATGTACCTCCGTTTGTATACAACTTTACAAGCAAAGATAAATGTACTTTTTATTATATTTTAGTATATCCAACACAATTGGAGAAATGTCTGTCTAATTATAAATTCTGTTACCTGGCAGGGAACAGGTTAACAGAATCTATAATCAATTATATACTGCATGCACTATCATCCAACCTCTGCCCGTCACCTCCTCAGCCGGTCTTTGACATTGCAGGTAAGAGCAGTCTAAATGGCAGCAGTGCCAGACTACATTAGACTACATTGGGGAGAGACTACATTAGTGTCTGAGCAGGAACCTGTGCAGCATCGGCCCCCAATAAATGGCATTAAGGCCTGATTCGCACGACTGTAAAAAACGATCCGTGATGCCGGATTTCCCAGCCCAACCGCGGTACATGTGAACGGGACTCCTGGTATCGTAATCATTTAGGCTGCAGTTACATGACAGTGGAAAAAGATGGCCATTAAATACTGATCAATGGTCAGTTTCATGTCTATTTTGCATCAGTGACTATTGCATGTGTAGAGTTATACAAATAAAAGTAACTTTTTAGTTTAACTAAAAAGGATTACAATTAGGACATACAACACATGTTTAAAAGTAACCAGTGTTAGCTAGCAGAATGTGGTAAGTAGAGGAGCGTAGCCACAGTAAATGGAGTGAGTGCAGGAATGCGCTAATATGGCAAACGGCGGCCGTGGTACGCTGTGCAAGTGACTGAACTGAACGATTTACAGTACAACTGCTAGTCTAACAAGGAAATTAAAAGCACAGAACCCACCCCCAAATGTTTCGCTACATGCCCCATTGTACCCCTGAAGACGTGTGTTTATTTGATAGCTGGGAACTTGGGTGTTTGTCTGCTCTTGCACAATAGTCCTTCCATTTTGCATCAGTGTCTCCAAATTCTCATTAATTTCTAGTCTTTCTTTTTGACGGCCATGAAAAAAAAAAAAAATGCCGCAATGTCCCTATAGGTAGTGCCCACATGCAATTACCGTGCCACCCCCCACGTAGTGCTATCTAGCAGATGGCACGCCTCCCCCTTGTAGATCGAAACACCCCCCACACTTGTAGATCATGCCGCTGTAGCTTCCACTAGGAGCTAAATCCCCTGCCAGAGCTTTCGCCGGGGGTTCAGCTCCTAGTGGGAGCTACAACGGTGCCATCTTCAAAGGGGTGATGGTGGGATATGCAAGGAGGTGCGACCTACAGTGGGGCGGTGTGTTGATATACTTGGAGCCTTTGCTTCGCCGCGGAACTGCTGTTCCGTACTATATCATTTTGTTCAGTACAGAACAGCAGTTCCATGCGGAAGTGGAGACAGAACGGGGCGGACCAGGCAGTGAAGCTTCCTCCTGCAGCACGGCGGCACTAGATCGATTTTAACGATGCTGTTAAAATAGAATCGTTTGAGCCCTTAAGGGCGAATTAATTAGATTCATCGCCCAGCCCTACTTTTATGATACATTCTATATGGAACTGAGGCTTCATTCACATCTGTGTCGTAGCGTAGTCTACTACGGTATTGCTTCAATCAAAATGACAGAACCCGTGCACAACAGAGACAAACGGAAACTATTTGCACCGGATCCATCACCACTGAAATTAATAGTGATGCAAATGGAAACCTATGGTTTCCGTTTGTTTCAGTCCGGCTTCCGTTCATGGGTTCCCCTGACTGAGAGCTCCGACGAAACCCCTGAACGGAGCCCTGACGCAGATGTGAACGAAGCCTGGCAGAGATAGCGTTGTACAGCTATTCCTGTCAGTCCCACTAGGAATAAATGGAGCAGTAATGCACATTTGTGTCCACTGCTCCATTCTAAAGGGAGAAATGGGGGACTCGTGATAGCTGCAGATCTGCTCGCTGGAACTTCTAGCAATCATACGTTTATCTATCCTGTGGATAAATTCTTTTCATGGTAGAACCCATTTTAGGTACCTGCACAGGTTGCAGAGTTTTTGTAGCAAAGTCCTCATGTGTTACATCCAGAGCAGTTTAGGTGGAGTAAAGATGCATTTTTCTGAAATTAGATGACTTTTTTTTTTCTTCTTGTATTATTGATATATAAAATGGCTTATAATTGGAGGTACACTTTAAGGGTAGGAATACTTGGCGGAAACGCTGCATAAAACTACACAATGCATCTGCCCAGGTAACCACAAGTAAGTCTGCCCAAAAAGACGCACCAAATTGTGGCGCATGCCCGCTGTGAAAATACTGCAATAAAAAAAAAGTTCTACTTATCTGGCCATAGTCATGGCGATTCTCTCTTCTGAGTGTAGCCCGGCCTCCAGGGATGATGTGGTCCATGTGACCGTTGCAGCAATCACATGGAATAAAACATCCCAGGAGACCAGGCTGCGCTAAGTAAATTTGAGGTTTTTTTTTTTTAAATCCGATTTTTGCAGCAGAATCAGTGTCTCAGCTGCAAATGCCGCAACACAGCTCTTTGTGGCATTTTTTTACCTCACCATTAAATTTCATGGGGAAATCCCATAACAGAAGAGCAGCAATTCCACAGCATAAATACATGCTGTGACTTCAAAAACCCGCAGGTCAATTTAGGAATGTTTTTTTTTATGTTGTGTGGCTGAAATTTGTTAAACTTCACCACACTGCTGCTACTGTATTATGCTGCGGATTTTATGCAATTAAATTCCGTTACGGAAAATCTGCAGTGTTTCTGCCTAGCGTGTTCCTACCCTGAAGGATATCTTGTACAGATGGCTGTGGAACATATGGAAATTGTATCGATAGTAATTCTAAATGTCTTAACTCCCTCAAAAGAAATCCTTCTCTTTTACTGCAATTTGCCATGCAGGCATTTGCAATTCTACCAGATGATCCTCGAAGGGGTTTTATGTAATTAAAGCCTAGTTATTGTATAATGTACGGCTATGTATCATTCTCTTATCCACTGGGATAGATTCACTAATATATAATCCCAGTGTAGAACCGTTGTATATCATTGTGGCATGGGACTTATTCCTCAACATGGTACTGGTTTGAAATGCTGGGTGTGACTTGGCATTGTTTTCTGTAACTTCTCTATTCAGATATCTAGGGGGAAATGTAATGTTCCACAACCATGCATTTACAACAGAACCATTATTACATTGATAAATCCCACGCTTTGTTTCAATTCCTTACTAATTTAAGATTTCTGCCTGCTGTCAGTGAACGGAAACCTTATTTGCAATCAGAAGTTTAACCTGACTGAGGCTGCACAAAGAATCACAAGCCTCAAGAATTGTGCCCAGTGATAGCTGGAGGCTCTGGAAATTATGCAGAAGAGGCCATGTAAATAACTAAGGCTCCATGGTAACATAGCGTCACCTGGGCTGTTTGAGCCACAAAGTGACATCTACACCGCCTACGAGCTGGAGTAAATCGCTATAATTTCTACCGGTTTCTGGCATGATAGTAAATCTGAAAGTAGAGCATGGCATAAAATGACAAAAAGCCGCAAACATGGCCTGTACCATAATTTGCAACCTTCACACCAGAAAACAGGAGTAAAGCTATTCTTAAATACCCCCATAGTATTACAAATCCGAGTTGATTCTATTCTACAGTCTGAATGGGATTTGGTAAAACTCCATTCACATGCTTGTATTGTACTGTGTTGCAGATTCTGCACAAAGATCCACTAAATGGCATAAACCTGGCCTAACTCATGATCGCTGCATTAATCAGCCTATGTCATTTTACAATCAATTTAAGGGGTTGTCTGAGATTGGAGCATTTTCTCTTAAGAACCAGAAAACTTCCTTTGACCTGCACGGAGTCTGTATATACCAGACCTCCGTAAAGACATCTCTGGTGACAGAACATCATGTGGCAGTTCTGTCTCAATGTTGCAGCTCGGTTTTAATATAGATCTGTCCTTGCACCCTGAAGTGAGTGGCTTACACCGTTATCAACCATAACATTATAAATGCAGTGCAGCTGAGGCCTAGTGTATACAGCAGCTCAATGGGGGCTGACTGTGGGGCTGGAGGGTAAAGTATTGCAAATATATTTTCTGGTCTTAAACAATGATTATGGGGGGAAAACCCCTTTATCACCGATCCACAGGATAGGTTATAAATATCTGATCGGTTGGGGTCCAAATGCTGGGACCCCCACTGATCCCAACAAACGGGCTTACCATGTCTCTCCTGGGAGCCCCATAGGAACTGAGCAGGAGTGCGCATGCTCTGCCATCGCTCCATTCATTTCTTTGAGGCTGCAGAGCGCTATCTTCGTCAGCCCCATAGAAACGGTTATCCAGCATGCGCACTACCACTCTATTCTTATGGGGCTCCCAGGCATTTTACAGTAAGTATTCAAACAGCGTCTGCTGTGTGGACCAGAAGGCTCTCTATACATTCCTATGAGACGCTCAAAGTAAGTCTCATAGGAATCCATAGAGAATCTTCCAGTTTACACAGCAGACGCTATAAATAGTCTGGTTGCAGTGACGTGACCGCATTGCGTTCGGGATATTACTAAAACAAAGCACCCGGTAAGAGAATAGCCTGTCCATCCTTTTACCAGGTGCACTGTACAAGCTGTAGAAAAAAAAATCGCTGGAGTGTCTCTAGAAGTTAACTTAATTTAGAAAAATTCAACAAAAGTTAGAGAAGTTATAGTTGCAACCATGTAAAAACTTAGTTAAAAAAAAAATATATATATGCTTATGCAGGACTCTAAACAATGTTTTTATTTTATTTATTTTTTAAAAACATAGTAACAGGCATGACTTGAAAGTGACAATTCATATTTCAGTAAAAAGACAAACTGCATGTCTGAAATTTGCTAAAATCAATTCCACCCCAGCACAACATAAAATGACAGCAGTTTGGAGAATTAATCTGAATACACTGGACACATCCACTATTTGTTCTGCTCTGTAGCTTTGGAACGTCATGTGTTATGCTGATCTATGGGAGATCTGCAGAAGAGGCAGTCAAAGTCCACTTTCTTAATTCTAAGCTCAGTTATTGCGATTTAAAAAGATCCTCTTAATTATTATTTTTTTTACAAATCACTAAATATGTTCCTGGTTTTATTTTATTGCATCCCTTTTAATAGTACAATTGTGTGGCCTATGTGACATTTTCTGTGCCTTTGAGGATACCTGTAAACAGATGGACTGAATAGTTCATATTGGATAAGCCCAGAGAATTAAGGCCCTTTTACACTGGCCAATAAGCGGCCAATGCAGCGAGTGCCGATCAACGAGACGTAGTTGATCGGCGCTCGTTTGCTCCTGTCACACGGAGCTATAGATAGGGACGAGCGGTCGTTACTTTGATCGTTTGTCCCCATACATCAGTATCACGTCGGCACCGCGTCTCCCTGTTTACACAGGGACATGTGCTGCAGACGACGATATTTCACTTTAAAACGATACGACCAGCAGATGATTAACGTTTGCTCGGTCATCTGCTGATTGTTCCCGTTTACACGGCAATGCGCGTTATATGAAAGATTGTCTGCCCGATAATCGCCCAATGTAAAACCCCCTTTACTGTCTCAATTGTGTTTTTATGCATCAAGTACATTGTACAAAACAGTTCAGCGAATTGCTGAAGCTTTTCTCTGATGGGTAATTCAGGATGATGAAATGAGACAAAGCACAAGGTAAATGTCTTGAGTAAGGGAAAAAAAAAAGTAAGTGTCAATCGCATAGAGTAAGATTCATTGTAACATGCACTTGTAGGATTTAGGCCCCCCTCCAGATAGAGTATACCTCTGACAGAAGACTACAATGTATCTCACTGTATAGGCACACAGAAGAATACATCACCTGAACGCTGTGGCAGAGCGATACCTGAAGCTCCTGACATCAGCTATATATGGATAGTGTTGACAGCCGCTTACAATGCCGGAGTTTCCCAGCCAGAGCATAAGTGCTATGCCCCGGGAACCTCCTGATGTCACAGTCGCTATATGGATAATATGAAGTATTTGACCTACAGTTATGTGAGGTTTGAATATCTTTTGCTAAACTACCATAGCCTCAGACAGTCCTCCATCTTGAAGTAACAAGTCTCAGAAGCAAAAGGGTAAATTCACAGATAACGGGAATCTTATTTGGTACTTTGCAGGTGCCATAGGAATACATTGGTTCATGGGACATGAATTTGAATTTATATTGCAACACCCCCACCCCCCCCCCCCCCAAACTTTCATGCGATCAGAAAAAGTTGTGCAGATAACTTTTGCTCATAAAGTAAAATAAAAAGTTGCTTGAACAGGCAACAGAAGTACAACATATCAGTTTCTATGGTAAAACAAACTAAGGCATTAAGCCAAAATTATATGCAAGTCACAATTTTAAACTAGGTAAGGCTTCGTTCACATTTGCGTCGGAGTTCCCTCAGGAGAACCCACAAACGGAAACCATAGCTTTCCATCAGCATTACTATTGATTTTAATGGTAATGCTCCCGTTGCAAATGGTTTGTTTGTCGCCAGGGTTTTTTTTTGTGGAAAGAGTAGCGCAGTTGACTACGCTATTGATTCAGTAAAAAAAGAAACTTTAGGGAACGGAGACAAACCGAAACCATTAGCAACGGAAGCGTCACCATTGAAATCAATGGTAATGCTAACAGAAGCTATGGTTTCTGTTCGGGAGTTCCCCTGGTGGAGCCCACGACGCAGATGTGAACGAGTCTGTGTAGCCATGGCCTTACAGGGAGTTGTATGGTATTAAGGGAGTTGTACAGAGCTGCAATACCAGACACAGCCCATAGTCATGAGTGGGTCTGTTGCTGAATAGCCATGTTTTTTGTTTTTATTTCAATCTCATGCAACACTTTATGTTAAAGGGGTATTCCCAGAATAGACATATCCCCTATACACAGGCTAGGTTAAAAGGAACCGGTCACCGGCATTTTACCTATTAAACCAGCAATACCTGGTGGTAGTGGGTGAAAGATCATTTCTATGTAACCTATAATTGTCTTCTTAGTCAGCTCTGTAGCTTTAGTATTTAGCTTTTTAGTGTTCCCACATCGTATGCTAATGAGCATAAAAGAGTCAGATCTTCATTCCTCAAGTCTGTCAGAGTTTACCCCGCCTCCTTACTTTTGATTGACAGCTCCTCGCCTTCCCCCAGCACACAAAATCCCATGCTTGTGCATTGATGTCCTCTTCTGGTGTGTGCGCACAAAGGGACACCGGATTATTACGATAAAAGGCGCAAAATGTTTGCAGAGCGTTATTTCGTTGGAGGAGGAGTTTAGGAGAGGGGATAATGGCAATGAGCTTTTGATAGCAGCGGCCAGTGAGGGAGAAGTAAAGTTGAATAGGTGAAATGCTGGTGACAGGTTCACTTTTAAAGTTTGTCTGATTGCTGGGAGCCCCCACCAATTAATGGAACTGGGATCCCCAGCCCCTCAGTTTCTCCTCACTGCACTCCTGCAGTAAGGCGCATGCGCCCTGCCACTCCAAGGTTTATGGGGTTGATGGAAAGCTGAGCGCTGTACTCGGCTCTCTAGCACCATTCCGAATCTATGGGACTAGCACCATGCATGCTCAAATGCCACTCCATTCGAAGTTCTTACTGCCATCTTGCAGTGAGGATGAACGCAAAGGGCTCAAGAACTCCATTTTAGTGATTGTTGGGGCCCCAGCATTCAGACACTTATAACCGGTCCTGTGAATAGGTGATAAATGTTGCATTTTTTTTTGCCATTGGGCAGTTCCTTCCATGGACCCAAATGAGACATAAGACATAATCGGGATTAAAACCAAGACTAGCAAATCTATAATGAAAGCATAAGGGTATGTTCACACGGCCAAATTTCAGACGCATACGAGGCGTATTATGCCTCGTTTTACGTCTGAAAAGACAGCTCCAATACGTCGGCAAACATCTGCCCATTCATTTGAATGGGTTTGCCGACGTACTGTGCAGACGACCTGTTATTTACGCGTCGTCGTTTGACAGCTGTCAAACGACGACGCGTAAAAATACAGCCTCGTCAAAAGAAGTGCAGGACACTTCTTTGGACGTTTTTGGAGCTGTTTTCTCATAGACTCCAATGAAAACAGCTCCAAAAACGGACGTAGAAAACGGCGCGAAAAACGCAGCGAAAAATGCGAGTTGGTAAAAAAAAGTCTGAAAAGCAGGGTCTGTTTTCCCTTGAAAACAGCTCTGGATTTTCAGACGTTTTTGTTGACTACGTGTGAACATACCCTAACTCTTATAAATACAAACTCTGTTATAAAGACCCCATCCATTCATTCATGTTTATTTCCCCCACGATCCTTGGCTCAGTTCCTATCAAATGGTAAATTCACAGTCAAGGTCTGCTTTTCCGCTTGTCCTCAAAGAGACTCTTCAGCATATATACTTGCATGACGCACACCACAACCATCACTACCAAGTTGACCATGGACCAGAAATTTACTCTATCGTAGTTACTCTCCTGGATATTACGATCTCTTGCTTCAAAGGCCTTCAGCAGAGTCTGGACCTGGAGGCTTTTACCTAATCTTGCTTTGACACTGTTGATGGTTTCCTGATAAGAAAAACACAAGAAAAGTGTCATTAAATAGTTAGAAAATAAAAAGTCTCAAATTGGATGACTGGACTCAAGTTATTAGAGTGACCTAATAACTTATCTCTGTTCTACAGGAGACTGATCCACATTACTTCAAAACTAGATTACATAAAGATAATGGGGCAAGACCGGAGTTTCATACGTCATTCTAAATGAAAGATAAATTGGAGTAAAGTTCGGCATTTATTAAGAGGCGAAAGCCACTTACTAAACGGGTCGGATCCTCCGGCCGGGTCACAACAATTGTGGCACAATAACGGCAGCCATCTGCGCTGGGACAGTACTCAAGGAGAGCAAGGGGTTAACTCAGGAAAGCAAAGATTACAGCAGGAGGAGACAGGGTTAAGTGTAGCTATTGCTACACTTGATACTTAGCGTGACTCTTGTTGGTGGAGCAGAGGCAGAAGCCGTAGCAATTCGTTGGAGAAGAGAGGTGAGTCGTTCGTGTTGGTGAGGCAAGCAGGCAGCTCTCAGCTGGTCTTCTGCTAGCTTCGGCTCTCCAGCGTACTGACGCAGGGCTATTTAACTCTGTCGGTACGCTCGCAGCGGGGGATGTGGCGCTCGCCCCTGGCTAGCATGGGTCGGCATGGTGATAATGTATCACCAGCCGACTCATGAGCGCCTGCACGAGAAAGTCAGTGCGCGCGGGAGACTTGAAATGGAGACGGGATAACTATCTCCTGTCTCCATGGTTACCAAACAAAGCAGGGCAATGCTAATTGTCCTGCCCTGCTTACAACCGCATTCATGACCAGGGCTGTTGTTACAGCCCTGGCTCATGATACATTATGTATTATACATACATGTGTGTGTGTGTATATATATATATATATATATATATATATATATATATATATATACACACATATATATATACACATATATATGGACACTTCCCTTTACAATCCCCCTGTTGTCGGGGACTCGACAATGCAATTTGGGGAAGTGTTTGTGGGGTTCTATTTACCCCCTCAACCTCCCTGGTTACTGGTAATGGTCTGAGATGGAAGGAAGTATACTATTGGACCTAGATACTCGACATCAGCTATCTACTTCCCTTTATAGTTGCGAACAGTTATGCCACACAGACCTTTACATGTTTTCTTACTGGGAATTATCGTATACATAGAAACCTGGAAAACAACCAAGAGGTCCATACATTTGGTTTCTATTTTGAATCATCTTTGTCCCATTATTAATTTGTATATCACAGGCATGCTTAAAGGGTTACTCTAGCTGCATGTGCGCACACACACACACACACACACACACACACACACACACACACACACACACACACACACACACACACACACACTTCAGGGCGGATATGCGGCTTCAAGCTAATAACGTATCCACCCAGAACACCACATGGAATGCCGTCAGAAATACCATGGTAGAATTTACGCTGCAAAAAGCAACGCCGGGAAAAAAACAAAAACCTTTCATACTTACCCCATCCCTCTCTTCTGTGCATAGTCCGGCCTCCTGGGATGACGTTGCAGGCCATGTGATTGCTACAGCCTGTGATTGGCTGCAGCAGTCACGTGGGAGGAAACATCGTCCCAAGAGGCCGGATTGGTGAAAGAGCGGTGAACTCCCTGGGTCAGTCATTTTTTATTTTTTTTCCTTACTTGTGATTTTTGTGGGGGGAAATCGCTGCAATTCAGCCGCAAATGTCGCAACACACACCACTGTTACGGGTTTAAGCACCCCATTGAATTCAATGGGGAAAACCTGCAACAGAAGAGCAGTGATTCCGCAGAATTAATGAACATGCAGCGGATGAAAAAAACCACACCGTGGGTCAATTTATGTGCGTTTTTTTTGGCTGTTTTTTTTCCGCTGTATGGGGGGGGGGGTGAGATTTGTTGAAATCCCACCCACACTGCTGCTACTGTAATACGCTGCAGATTTTCCGCAATGAAATCTGTTGCGAAAAATCTGTATTGTTTACGCCTAGTGTGTTCCTACCCTAAAAGCGAAGTTTCTCTCAAAGGCTAAAGCTTTGCATGAGAGGCTCCCGGCGTTGTACAATTGCCGCAACCACAACGCCCACCCGGCCTGCCTTTAACTTACATGTGTTTTATGTAATTGCTGCATTCACGATGTCATGTGCCACCCATAACATAAAGCCAGTCATCAGGTCAGATGATGACATGATATCCGTCACGACATAATGAATGCAACAGTGGTGTTTATTACACCGCAGCCGTAACAATTGTCATGGCGCGAGAACAAAAGTAAGATTTCCCAATTGTGTTCACATAGTAGCAGTTTTAAGTACATTGCAGTACAGCACCACAGACCCACGTGAAAAAGTCATACAAACTCTTCGATTTTTATTGTGCTTGAAGCCACCGGCACAAACACAACCTAACAGTAGTTTTTTTATATATGAAGATTTGAAACTTATAGATCTCGCACAATATCCGGCATTGGAAAGGTCACTGGAGATAACAAGTCCCATTTTCTTACACGTGGGACTTCTGTAACAAAGGCTTGTCTGTAATTCTTCATGTAAGCAGTAACACCCATGTCTGTATATATAATAGGTTTACTTAGCGTAGCTTTAATTATAAAAAGATAAATGAAATATTACAATAGGAGAGGCTGTCAGCGGCAGTAAACGTACTCCAACAACAAATATGAACGCTATATACTGTATGTCAAATAAGAATTAAAGAACGTTTACTCTTGCTACTGAAGCTTAACGTTTTGGACTCTGTCCACCCTCCCTAAAAGTTTATACTAATATCTCTTTACTTTTTCTCAATTATACTAAACGCCATGTTCACACGTTCCGGATTCCGCCAGGATTTAAGCGCAGATTCCACTGACTATGTATTTGAATGGGGTTTTTATACCTCATTCACACTCAAGAAAATAAGATTTGGTATCTGCATCTGCATTATTCCCCAGGGTTAAGTATAGAAGGCAAATCAGAATGAAAGCAAAATCCCGGCCTTAGACACATTACAAATTATACCAACCAGTATGTCCTCCAGCTTCATATCCAAGAGATCTGTGCCGATGACATAATTCTTCCAATCTTCTTGTTCTACCCCTTCTTCATTCATATGATCCAATATCAGTTCAAAGAAGATCACCTTCTCAGATATATGGCTGAAGGTGTTGTCAAAACAGAATTCATAGTCTCCATCTACAGTCTCCAGCCTGCGTGAGAAGATGAAACTTGTACAAATTCTGCTGTAAGAATAATTATTTCCCCCCCTGCAGCAGTCTTATGATACTTACGTGTGGACGCCATCGGACTGACGTTCCTCAGATAGGAGTAGGTCTCCATTTGGAGAAAAGAGGTAGAAATCAATGTCTAAACTTGCGCCATCTAAGACCTATACATAAAAAAAAAAAAAAAAAAACATTAAATGCACTGGGGCAATATACACTCATTTTACTAAAATAATATACAAACACACACATATATATATATATATATATAGAAAAAGCAAAGTAAAAGCAGCACCGTTCTTCCAGTGTAGGGTGCACAAGTATCTGTTCAGACACACGACCAGCGTCCCAAAATACACAGCAAACTCCAATATACAGGTCAGCACTCCAAGTTCAGTGAAAAAATGGATCTTTTTAATCACCACATGCGCAACGTTTCAGCCCTGCTCAATGGGGCCTTTCTCAAGCTTGAGAAAGGCCCCATTGAGCAGGGCTGAAACGCTGCGCATGAGGTGATTAAAAAGATCAATTTTTTCACTAAACTTGGAGTGCTGACCTGTATATTGGAGTTTGCTATATATTATATATATATCTCAAAGGATTGGAGCAACACTGAACAAATGCCTGACTAGGCTGGTGCGGAGCTTCAAAAATAAAGGAGTGACCTCTCCTTATGTGTTAGATATCCAAAAAAGATCTGGCTCTAGATCGAGAGAGATCGAATATATATATATATATATATATATATATCCAAAAAAGAGAACGTGAAGCAGCACTCAAATAAAGTGAATTTATTCATCCAGCATGGAACCACAACGTTTCACCTACTCTATGAAGGCATTTTCAAATGCCTTCATAGAGGAGGTGAAACGTTGTGGTTCCATGTTGGATGAATAAATTCACTTTATTTGAGTGCTGCTTCACATTCTCTTTTTTGGATATCTAACACATAAGGAGAGGTCACTCCTTTATTTTTGAAGCTTTGCACCAGCCTAGTCAGGCATTTGTTCACAGTGCTGCTCCAATCCTCTGCTTTTTTTCTATATCTATATTTATACACACACATCTATATATTTATACACACACATACATACATACACTAAAAGAAAGATGATCACGAACGTAACCAATAGGTTGTTATAATAACCCTGGAGGTAAGATCTACAGAAGAAATGTACAATTATTGGAGTGCTACATGAACACTGAAACACAATATGTAACAAATGCAAATGAATCCAAAAATATTTGATCTATTATTGTATTCACAAACCTCCCAAAAATTCCAATGATCTACAAACTCTACGGCTGCCCTCTTCTCCCATTAAGACATTCATACTAGCTGCCAAGCAGGTGGGTTGTCTGTAGTTCAGCACTGGCTACGTCCAGACACTGCAGAAAAAATATGCCGCGATTGGATTTCACCTTATACATTGTAAAGGGTGAAATCTACAAAATATCTGTAACATGTGTGGAGAGCTTATAGGGGTTTTCCAGGTTGGGGGGGCTGCCGTTTTATGCGGATGATCTATCCATCAGTACACAAATCGGTGGGTCTCCGACACCCGGACCAATCAGTTGTTCCGGCTGCCGGAAGATATGACGGGGGTCGGTGCCAAAAGCTATACAGTGACTGGAGCCTTCTGCTTCCAGCTGACCCCTGCATAACATCCGGCTCCTGGAGGCAGCTGGAACAGCTGATCAGTGCAGGGTCTGGGTGTCAGACGTCCACCAATCATATACTGATGACCTATCCTGTGGATAGATTATCAGTATAGAAAACAGCCCCCAACCTGGACAAGCCCTTTATGGGTATGTTCACACGCACAATTAAAAACGGCTGAAAAATGACAGAGCGGTTTTCAATGGAGAACAGCCTCTGACTTTCAAACGTTTTTGGAGGCAGAACGTTTTTTGTGGATTTTTTCAATCGACCCTATGAAAAACAGTCCCAAAAACGGCTCAAGAAGTGACATGCTCCTTTTTACGTGGCGTCTTTTTATACGCCGTATTTTAAAACGGCAGCATAAAAAGACGCCCTGTCTGAACTAAACACAGCTTTTCCCATTGACTTCAATGAGAAGATGTTTGTCGGCATCTCACTAGCGTTTTTCAAGGAGTATTTCGAGGCGTTAACGCCCGAAATACGGCTGAACACTGCGTGTGAACTTACCCTAATAATGACACCTGATGCATTATTCTGAGGGGTCTGTCACTTTGACGAGAAGAACAGCGCTGCATGCAGTGCTATTTTTCCCGTTAAAAACAACAGAATGTGCTGCGGAAACGCCTAATGGATCCCGCGCCACATATGTGAACTGAGTATTTGTGTAGGTAATGTGTGGCCTGTATGTTGGGTGAATAAATAGATTTTTCTATATTACTGGAGGGCTGCCTCTTCCTTTGGACTGTGGTCTGGGTAGGTAAAATGTACTCGCTTTGGTTGTACAGTGAAGGAAATAAGTATTTGATCCCTTGCTGATTTTGTAAGTTTGCCCACTGTCAAAGACATGAACAGTCTAGAATTTTTAGGCTAGGTTAATTTTACCAGTGAGAGATAGATTATATAAAAAAAAATAACATTGTCAAAATTCTATATATTTATTTGCATTGTGCACAGAGAAATAAGTATTTGATCCCTTTGGCAAACAAGACTTAATACTTGGTGGCAAAACCCTTGTTGGCACGCACAGCAGTCAGACGTTTTTAGTAGTTGATGATGAGGTTTGCACACATGTTAGATGGAATTTTGGCCCACTCCTCTTTGCAGATCATCTGTAAATCATTAAGATTTCGAGGCTGTCGCTTGGCAACTCGGATCTTCAGCTCCCTCCATAAGTTTTCGATGGTATTAAGGTCTGGAGACTGGCTAGGCCACTCCATGACCTTAATGTGCTTCTTTTTGAGCCACTCCTTTGTTGCCTTGGCTGTATGTTTCGGGTCATTGTCGTGCTGGAAGACCCAGCCACGAGCCATTTTTAATGTCCTGGTGGAGGGAAGGAGGTTGTCACTCAGGATTTGACGGTACATGGCTCCATCCATTCTCCCATTGATGCGGTGAAGTCGTCCTGTGCCCTTAGCAGAGAAACACCCCCAAAACATAATGTTTCCACCTCCATGCTTGACAGTGGGGACGGTGTTCTTTGGGTCATAGGCAGCATTTCTCTTCCTCCAAAAACGGCGAGTTGAGTTAATGCCAAAGAGCGCAATTTTAGTCTCATCTGACCACAGCACCTTCTCCCAATCACTCTCAGAATCATCCAGATGTTCATTTGCAAACTTCAGACGGGCCTGTACATGTGCCTTCTTGAGCAGGGGGACCTTGCGGGCACTGCAGGATTTTAATCCATTACGGCGTAATGTGTTACCAATGGTTTTCTTGGTGACTGTGGTCCCAGCTGCCTTGAGATCATTAACAAGTTCCCCTCGTGTAGTTTTCGGCTGAGCTCTCACCTTCCTCAGGATCAAGGATACCCCACGAAGCGAGATTTTGCATGGAGCCCCAGATCGATGTCGATTGACAGTCATTTTGTAAGTCTTCCATTTTCTTACTATTGCACCAACAGTTGTCTCCTTCTCACCCAGCGTCTTACTTATGGTTTTGTAGCCCATTCCAGCCTTGTGCAGGTCTATGATCTTGTCCCCGACATCCTTAGAAAGCTCTTTGGTCTTGCCCATGTTGTAGAGGTTGGAGTCAGACTGATTCATTGAGTCTGTGGACAGGAGTCTTTTATACAGGTGACCATGTAAGAGCTGTCTATAATGCAGGCACCAAGTTGATTTGGAGCGTGTAACTGGTCTGGAGGAGGCTGAACTCTCAATGGTTGGTAGGGGATCAAATACTTATTTCTCTGTGCACAATGCAAATAAATATATATAATTTTGACAATGTGATTTTCTTTTTTTTATTTTATATATATAATCTATCTCTCACTGGTAAAATCAACCTAGCCTAAAAATTCTAGACTGTTCATGACTTTGACAGTGGGCAAACTTACAAAATCAGCAAGGGATCAAATACTTATTTCCTCCACTGTATCTAGTCTAAAACTACAGACCTAATACTTTAGCTTGCCTTTGGTCTCTAGAGGTTCGAAACATTGGATGTAAATAAGAATGTTCTTCACTGACAGCAAACAGAACTTGAAAATGGTGAGAAATTGATAAACAAAGTATGTTGGAAAATTGCAGAACTTATAAAACAATAAAAGGGATTGTACTAAATTTCTTAATGTAGGGCAAATGTAATATTACACGGTAATGGTCCTTCATTTAATACATGATAGCGCTGAGTCCTCTCCCCATCACACTAACCTAATAAGGGGAATGGGACAACAACTTTTGCTTTGCTTATAGAAGAGCGAAAAACATTTATTTAATAGCTGATCTGTCTTGAGCATTGTAGTGAAATACAGAAACATCAGAGAACGAAACAAAGAATGCAGAATTCTAATAGCGTGATGTTGCAACTTTTCATTGGCCGTCATAAAGTTACCGCCTTGTTTTACTTTGCCATCTGTTCCTATGAAGCTTGACGGTCCACATAATATAATTCTAATATTTTTGAAGATTAAAACTATTTTTAATTTGCTTACATTTTATACTCTTGTTTCCATCTTACACCTATATTGTGTTCCCAGCAGTGTCACGAAGGGCACACATGGAGTTTCAATGCAATATTTTGTGACAAAGTTGGATCCAAAAGGCAGGAAAGTATAAAGAAAAGACTGAAGCATTTTTATTTATTTTATGTCCATTCCGGTGTTTGGTTAAAAAAAACCCTGAGCCAAAAACTGCACCAAAACAGTGTGTGTGATTCTGGCCTTACAGGAAACAAGTGCGGTCAGCTCGGCCACAAATATTCTAGTTTTGACAGCCCAGGAGAGGAAGATGGAGACCCGGACCCAGTGCTGGATTTCCAGGCAAATTATGTTGTTTTGATTTTTATGGGGGGGGGGGGGGGGGGGGGGGCTTTTATGGTGCCAATATATTGTATAAGTAGCGCCTGTAATGTTAACCATTGCAATGTATTAAAACTGTTGGAGACAATGATCAAAAGTGGTAAACGTTTATCAGACAGATTTCAAATTGATCAGAATCATTGAATTTTAAACCGGTCCTGGATAAGTCATTGTGAGGCTCATTGAGGTTTACATTTAATGGGGTCATTTAAAGGACAGTCGGATCATTGGCATAACTGAGGACTAGAAACATATAATGATCGTTACTCTGCGGTTATGTGTCCCGTGACCCTGATGGTCTCCGGACAATGTAAGTCCCTGTGATCATCTGTTCAAGGGGGTTTCCTATGATCAACAATACACGAGAAAGAATGCTCGCCTGGCAGTCCATATACAGCGGGTGTGGGTGGCAGCGCGTCGTACCTGGTACTCTATCTCGAGGGTGGCATCTTTCTTCATCGTCTGGAAGAAACACTCCTTCCGCCCGGCAGGGAGGGTGAAGGTGAAGTCATTATCCACAGACTGGGAGAAGCTCCAGCAGCGCTGCACGGCGTATAACGTGGCTAGCAGTGTGATCAGCGCTGCCTTCCCCATGCCAGCAGAATCAGTGCCCGCTGCCAGCTCTTTCCACCGCTGTACCCCAGCTACATAGAAAGTGCAGGGAGCATGTACTGAAACTCCTCTCCCACATGTGGGTTGTGCCCGGAAGAGTGCACTGCAGCCAATCACCAGTGTAACCCTGTCATCTGTACCCCCAGGAGGGAAATTACTCCACTCCTAAATAAGCCTATCACACCCGTCCATGGTCCCCCTCCTACTAGCTGCAAGTTCAAAAGGGGCAATCGGGCTTTAAATGGAATGTGGAATTGTGGGTAATGTAGTTCTCAGATAAATTATTAACGGTCCATTAGAATCATTGTATACAATACGTGGCTCTCCAGCTTCTCAGGACTCGTCACTTCTACCCTGCTCCTAAAACGGTCCTACTTGAAACCCGAGATTTTTATCAGATTAAAATCCAAGCCTGTTTATGAGCAAGTGAAAACTACAATTCCCCCAACGCACCATACGCCGACAAATTCTCACGCTTCCATAGAATAAAGAAATAGTATTATATTCTAACCGTGCCTGGTTTTTAATGTACTGAAAACGAAAGGAAGGCGCCTAGTCATAAGAAAATCTGCTCTGTTAGCTTCCGTTCGGAATCAATAAAGATATGGAATATTGAATCGTCTCCACGGAGATCGTACGGCGTCGCCCCACAGTCTATCCAACGGTCAAAGCAGCGATTGGCTTTTTAGAGAAAGGCGGGAACGTGACGCTATGCGGTTCTAGCCAATCAGTATGTAGACTGTCAGCATTCCGTTTAGGAGGGGCAGCGGGCTGGGATGTGAGGGCGGAGCTTGTTAGTGTTGTGGACGTTGTTAACATGCAATGGAGAGGGGTTGAATGGAGGACGGCTGCTTGTTCTGGTGAGAGGTGCTGGAGTAGTTTTGGGTCACAGACCCCTGTACTTTTCTAGGTGGATACTTGTGGGTTCCCAGCTGGTCCAGTACTTAGCGCTCTGGAGGCTCCTGATGTCCTGCTGCAGATCTTCCTAAGCTTTACTGCAGCTTATTGGTACTGTGCTGAGGGGTCACCACTCACTATACAGATGGCACGTTTTGTACCCAGTGGTCAATAAATCATAGGGACTGGTCTATGGTATAGTGTCTGGTACCCGGTGGTAAGTGGCATGTTTAGGAACTTTGTATCTAATGGTCAGTGGTAAAGTCTGTATTCCGACTCTAGCTGTCGTCTGTAGCTGTCATCTGTAGTCTGTATCGTTTGTCTGATTATCAGTAGCTTGTAATTAGTTCTTCAGCTTTATCCTTGGTGGTCTAGTGGAGATGTAACCCCAGGTCTATGCGTCCATGCTTTCCTGTCTTATGTCAGTGAAGTTCTATGGCGGCATTTTTTAGTAGTAAAAATCAGTCTGTTATTTTTTTTCTGTAGAGAGAACCGCAGTGACATGGAATCCAGTGCATCAAGATACCAAAAGAAACGCGTATATGGAAAAAGCCTCAATTCAGTTAACAAACCGTCAATGCAGCCAGAAAACACGTCACGTGACTTAGGACGTTTCTCCAGGTACGTGTTCAACCTCTAGAAATAGAGAAGAATCAGAAGATAAGATCAGTGGGGGTCTTTGGTGTAGGACCCCACCAATTCCTACAACCATGGGCTGAGGAGCAACGCAACGTTCCCTAAACACATACCACATGAATCTGTAGCCTCTTCCTAAGTTGTCCACTCCCAAGGACAAGCGTCTCCGTTCTCATCATGTCATCTTATTTTTGTTCCTTCAGTGACAGTGGAGACGAGCGGTCCCTGAGCAGAGCTCCCTTGGTCTTGACATTGGAAGATCTTGGACAGCCGAGTCACTGTGCGCCTAAACAGAAGAACGCCATGTTTTCGACTGGAGGTGATTTCCTTAGGACAGGTCGTGATCAGGTGTGTGCTTCTTAAAGGGAATGTGTCGCTAGAAATATTTTTTCTTTTTTTAGTTAAACCGTTATTATTTAAGTGATTACACATTGTTTTAATTTTTTCACAAGTCAGGAAATATTATAAATTAGATTTTAATTTATAACATTTCCATGTGCTGGTCACTAGAGGGAGCAGTTCCCAAAATTGTAGCATGGTCAATGTGGTAAAGCAACCTCATTGCTTTATGCTGCAAATTTGGGGTAGACACACTCGCTCTAGTGTGTTCACACAATCCCCCCTCCCTTATTCTGGCTAGTGCCAGGAGAAGGTTGAATCTTCAAACCTCCTACACTGTGTGCCGCCATTTTCTGAGCGACTGCACAGTGTAGGAGGATTAGATACACTGGTAATCACACAGTATAACATGAACATACACACACATCACATACACAAACATAACTTTCCTGCCGTCTCCGCTCCTATACCTTGCGTCTTCGCTGCCTTGAACATATGGCCGGAAGTCGTCATCTGACTGTCCGGCAGCAGCTTCCGGTCCACATGAAAATGGCGCCGGATTTCACTCTACGAACGAGCTTCGTTTTGGTCTGTGTGGGAGTGGCGCATGCGCCATTCCCACACAGACGGTGTACGCTGCAGAGAATGGAACGGCTCCCATTCGCATTCTCTATGGGGATGTATGTGCCGTATTCCATCTCTGTATGTGTCGTTAATCGACACATACAGAGATGAAAAAAAAAAATGGCAGCCCCCATAGAGAAGTAAAAATTACAAAAAAGTAGAACACAAATACATTTTATTTTTTTATCATACTAAAAGCAATATGATAAAAATAAATTCATGACACCTTCCCTTTAAGAGACGGTCGTCACAAAGAGGATACCAGATGTTACGTAACTGAACACACAGATTTTCCAGTCCATAGACGACAATGATAGAATTGAATTGTATTATGTGCTTGCTAAACCCTAATATACTTTCATAGGCAAACACTTTCCTGCTCATGCAAAGCTACAGATCTGTCTAATTAGAGGTCTTTTGTTTGCGTGTGTAAAACGATGAGTTTTTTTCTATTGCAGACTGCGTCACTGAGGAACGCTGAACACGAGAATAAGAAGTTGAGAGACAAATTGTTTAGCCTTCAGGAACAAAATGCTGCTTTGACATTACAAAACCACTCGCTTAGGAATCGAATAGAATCTGTGCAGCTGGAAGTTACAAAGTGCAAATCAAAGCCATCACCCAAGCAAACTTTTGATGTAACTGTTAGCCTTTAATATTCTATTTAATTTTTTTATGGGGAGGGGAAAAAAAATGCAAACTTTATTATGGAAATTAATTAGAAAGACAAATAATGTGCCAAGTCACTGCTAGTAATCGGAATGTGGCGCTATATTAGTTATGTTGAGAATATCAGTAAGGCTCTGTTCACACCCGCATTTAGTTTCCTTTACCCCAGAGTAGCCTAATTTGTTGCACTTTCCTACCCAGTTATATCGATCGCTATGATCCACACAATCGCTAGAACAAAGTGGCGACAACACCAGGAAAGCGCTGCGTCACTCCGACTCCTGTTGGCTCCACCTGACTTTTTTTTTTTTCAGGCTGCGTGGTCGGCCATTGAATAGAATATGATTTGGGGTTGTAGTTCCCCTGTGAATGGAAGCACTCATTGTTAATCCCTTCCCAACATTCGACGTAACTGTACATCATAGCCGGGAAGAGGGTATATAGAACGGGTACCTCATTGGAACGGCCAGGATCAGATTAGATACCAAGGTCAATAGCAACCATAACATAAAGCCATTAAAAAGGGGTGGCCCCCTCCGCCATCCCACTGGCCCCCTGCAACGTGATCGTGGGGTGGCTATGGTTGTCATAGCATCCTGGGGGCCTAATGAAGGCCCCCAGGTCTGCCATGTTGGTCCTCCTATTAATCCCTGCCCGAGACAGGTTGTAATAGGAGAGTGGTGAAAGTACATTATACTGCATTGCAGTGTATTGTACCAATGATCGCTTGCTCGAGTTCCCTAGTGGGACACAAAAAACAAAATTGAGTTTAAAGTTTTTTCTAAGATAGGAAATTAAAAATATTAACAAAACTATACTGTAATTAGTATCGCCGTGTCCGTAAAGGTCTGAACTATTACAATATCAAATTATTTATCCCGCAAACTGAATGCCGCAAATAAGAAATATAATAATAATGAAAAATGCCAGAATTGCTGTTTTTCAATCATTTCACCTTCCTAAAAAAAATGGAATAACAAGTGATCAAAAAGTCATGTTCACCCTAAAATAACGAATGATTTTTATTTTGCAAAAGTGGTAGCGAAAGAAAAACGAAATAAATTTGGTATCGCCGTAATCGTATCAACCCTCAGAATAAAGTTAATATGTCGTTTTTACCACATAGTGAACGCCGCAAAACTCAAAAACAATACAGGAATTCATATTTTTTTCCCCATTCCCTCCCATGAATGACTTGTTTACATTTTATGGTACAATACGTTTATGGCCGTTAAAAACGACAATAGGTCCCGCAAAAAAACAAGCCCTCGTACAGCTGTATCAACAGTAAAATAAGACCGTTATGGCTCTTGGAATGCAGGGAGGAAAATTAAAAAAATTGCTGTGGCAGAAAGGGGTTCCAGAGAGTTGGCACACGAAAAACTTTCTAAACCAGAATGTGTGCTCGGTTACGTATCTTTCGTTATTGTCGTCCTGCGCAGGTCGGATGGATTGGTTGTGGCCGGTTACTCAGATAACTGCTATCTAATGTAAAGAGGATATATGGATTCTAGGAATGTTGAACTAACCATCAATTTATCTATTCTAATTTTCTAATGTGTGTTTATCTGAATGTATTATTTTTCAGGTCCATGTTTATGAATCTGCTTTTGGATTTCGTGCATCCAGAATCCCGGAGCTTGAGGAACAGGTTGCAAGCCTGGAAGCAGAATCTGAAGCACAAGAGAAGGCCCTGAGGTAATAATTTTGTGGACACCTCACTTGTCCACAAATGTTTTCTTTATAACCAGCACCACGGTGCATGCTGTAATTTCCTGGGACTCACCAGTTATTAAATCTGTAAGCACAATCACGATTAATTATAGGAAAGCATCTGAATTAAGGCCAGGGCTACACAGCGACTTTGACCGCAACACAGGTTGTACAGCCAAAGATTGCTGTGTGCCCCTGTGTGCATCGCACGTAACTAAAGTCAATGCGGCCGCGTTGCGACTTGCATGTTACCGCGACCCGACAATTGCAAGAAATCCAGCAGGTTTGGATTTTTTGCTATAGACGGATCGTGGTCTTGGCAACCTGTGCGTCGCAATGCGGCTACATTGACTTTATGTACGATGGACGCAGGGACAAACAGCGATCTTTGGCCACGCGACCTGTGTCACAGCCAAAGTTGCTGTGTAGCCCTAGCCTGAAAGTAGGCAAATGTAACTTGCAGTAGTAAATCTGCTACAATGAACTTTCTGTGCCCTGTTTATATAAGCCAGCAGATATTCTCTCCTGCGTAATTCTTCACTTCTTCTTTTTCTGTATTCGCTGTGAGCGCTTTTTGAATTACACAACATTATTACTCTAGTAGATTAACTGTTGTGCTGAATCCTCACAGTAAATATGAAATATAGAGAGATGCTTCATGTAAATTAACACAGTGAGCAGGAGACCAGGCGATTTTTGCTGGCTACACCTAAACAATGGAGGAAGGGATGACTAGCGGTTCACTGCGATTTTGAACAAGATTTGGCATGTTATAGAGACATGCCAGAAGTTGTAATTGTGGGGTCTGGTTACTGAGACCCCACTGATCGCTAGAGTGAATGAGCTACACTGCTGAGGGCCATTCCCTATTGCCTCCATTAATTTTTTCTCAGCAATCCTCAGATAGTTGAATAAGGGCCATCATTTTGTCTACGGAAGACAAGAGCCGGAGGGTCACACACTGATGATCGTGGGGGATCTCAGCGTCCATTCTCCCACACAGCACCACTTCTGCTTTGTTTCTATGACATGTTAGAAGTTGTGCAAAATCTCTGTGGTCCTTCAATAAAGTATATGACCGATATATACAGCTGATATTCGGATCTGCTGCTTGTAAATTTCATCTGACATTGAAGGTGCATTTCAATTATGTACCTTTTGGTTTAGGGTTAAGGTGGCCATACACATAACAGATGTCGGGCGAAAGAAGCATTTAGCATGCCCAATCCTTTGTTCCCACAAGAGAGAAGCGGCTGCCAGAGGGATCTCACAACGGCTCATTCTCCTCTCCCCATTAAAAAAAATCACATGCATTCTCAGCCGTTTTATAGTGGTCTTTAATTTGTCAGTGGATCTCAGGATATAGATTGATGGCCTGGAAATTAGTAGGTTTCCCCTTCTGCTATCCTGCTCGCTTTTCAGATTGTTTGCAGCAGAAAAAAATAAATATTCCCTAATATGTTGGTATTCCTCCAATTCTGAGGTTGACTTTACATTGTTAGTAGAGGACAAAAATTTAGAAATAGTTTTTTTAGCATTATTCTGGTTTTTTTAGTTACGCACTTTGTTTATAATATAAATTCCCACATAATGTTTTTTTGTGACTAAAATTTTTAAAAAACCTTTTGATCAGTAGGGGTCAGAACTCCAGGACCTTCCCCCTGCTGATCAGCAGAGTGAAGAAGCTGCTTCCTGGTTTATCATCCTGAGCTCCGCGGCATTCCCTTTTACAGGGCTGAGCTCAGGATTGCCTGGATAAGGCTTCGTTCCCATCTGCACTAGGGCTCCGTTCCGACGTTTCGTCTGAGCTTTCCGTTGGAACGGAGCCCTGACAGACACAAACGGAAACCATAGGTTTCCGTTTCCATCACCATTGATTTTGTCGGAACAGAGCCCTAGCGCAGATGTGAACGAAGCCTAAACAGTCCTCTGATGATCATCGGAGGACGGACTCCCACTGATCAAACACCTATACTAAGGGTAGACCAGGTTTTAGTCCCAGAAATCCCTTTAAACTCTGTGTCTGGACTCTACATATCACCTGGTAACATGTTGTAATGTTTTTCCTAGGATTACTGAAGATAAACTTGTTGAAAGTCACCACAAAATGGCAGAAAAAGAGCAAGTTTTACAAAAATTCAAAGAGGGACTGGAAAAAATGAAACTGGAGCTCTACGAATCTAATAAATTATGTAAAAGGTGAGTCTAAATGCTAAAACGGAACTGACAATGATATGGTCACACAACTGCTGTAATTAAGCATTATTGGTAAACCTTTTATATACTCTTTTAGAAACCAATGCTTACTATAAATCCATGTCTGTGAATTTGGAAAATATTTCTGCATCAATTTGAAATAATCTTGACCACAACTATTTTGGGGGGTATTGTAATCCACTCACTATTTCTGTAACAGACCTTCCATTTGCCCTATTCCCCATCATGATGACCTTTCCCCCCTCATGATCAGGACACTGACCTGCTTCTGTTATCTGTTCTGTTCAGATCATCTTTGCTGGATTTATTTAATGCTTGTTTCATACAAAATTATTGGGAAAAGTTAACTATAAAAGGCAGCACGTGTGTTCTCTAAACCCGCTGTGCAGGCTAATGCACCTAAGGAGATTAGCATGTATGGGGCCAAATTGAATAGTGATCCTGTTACTCAACACTTAAGCCACCTTACAGAAGATCTATTACTTGTGAGATTATATTGGAAAAAGTCTTCTAAATGAGATGAGAAGATTTTCTAATATTACTTATTCAGGGTTGTGAGGTGTGCTTTTATAATATTGGGATCTGTACCCAATAAGCTCAAGAAGGTGACTGACCTGAATGAAATGGTTTTCTTAAAGTCCTGGATTGTTATTTATGTGTTTTCTGTGGTCAGCAAACGTAAAAACAGCCCCAAAAATATAATAAAATAACTATTCAGGCATTTGTAGTTTATTTATGAAGTTATATATGGTGTGGCATTTTACATTTCATTGACAACGCTGATTTCTCATTTTAGGGCTGAAAAACAAAGAAACGAAGCACTACTGAATGCCGAAGAATTGACTCGAGCTTTCCAGCAATACAAGAAGAATGTTGCTGAGAAGCTAGAAAAGGTAAGAAACCCGGTCTAGCTTTGCAGCCTCTACATAAAGTATGTGCTAAATGGTAAGCTGAAGTCACGTCACATTTCTGCACATTGAAACTTAGAAAGGTTGTCTAGTGCAAATCCGGTCATGGGTACTTTTGGACAATATGAAGAAACCTTAAAGGGGTTTTCCCAGAATAATAAATTATCACCTATCCACAGGATGGTTGATACTTTTTCTGATCGCTGGGACCCCCACCGATAGTGAGAATGGTAGCTTCGAACACCCAGATTCCCCTCACTCTTTTCTCCGCACTGCTAAGGAGCTCGAATAGAGCGACAGTCAAACATTTGCCCATCGCTTTATTTAATGAGAATGACGGAAACAGCCGAGCGCTGTACTCTGTTTCCGCAAATCCCATAGACTTTAAATGGAGTGGCAGCATGCTCATTTTGACCATCACTCTATCAAATTTAACTTTTTCACCTATAACAGCACCCCTGGAGAGACATTCGCTGGACAGGAAGCCCGATAATATAAAAAAGGACACTCCTCTCCACACACCGAGTCGGGTTTCCCGTCCTCCGAATTTGATTGTCCTGTGGTCAAGACCCTCTCTCCAGAATTGCAGACCCTCTAGCAGGCACTTATCTGTGTTCCTAGGTGTAATCTGAAAGTGTAAGTCTCCTAGGGAGCAACTTTAAGCCTCGAGCTGGTCACTCCCTCCTCTCCCGGTCACTTCTTCCCTCTATGGAGGTGGTAAGGTCCTGCCGTGGTTGGGGGTCTCCTCTGGGGGAGATTCTTCTCCTGGGGTCAGGCCTGGCTCCAGTTTGAAACCGCCGTGGCCGGAACTCACGGCCCAGCGTTGGCGGCTTCCGGCGCAGAGCAGTGACTTTTTCCGGTCGCGGGCGCCTGTCTCCGTCCCAGGAAGCGGCGTTCCTGTGGCCCACAGCAGGGAGGAATGGCTACAGAGCGTCATAGCTAAGGAGCCTCCCCAGCCAATCCTAGGCCTATTTTAAGCCTGAACTAAGAAGGCTCTTCTCCACTAAGCAACCAGCATGGAAGCACCAGGAAAAGCCGCAGGAGTCACCGAATGAGCTGAATGATCGGACCCAGCAAGATCCTCCAGTCCGGTCAGAGAGGGTCCCAGGAAAAAGTTGGACAAAACGCGTAACCGAGAATGCGCTATGTGTAGCAGGAAACTGGCGGCTTCATATCAGAAACGTTTATGCCAGCAATGTTTAGATAAAGTCCTGGCAGAGGAGTCCACTATCCTTGCCACTAGCATTAAAGGGGTTTTCTGGAACCAATTAACTAATTTCTATTTCACTGCACATATAAAAATAATATAATTTGTAATATACTTACGTTTTGATTTCATCTTCTAACACCCGATTCCAGCGCTGATCACGTGATGCATCTGTAATAGCACATGTCTCAGTGTACGGGTACATCATTCCTGTCGTCACTGTACACTGAGGGAAGTGGTGGACCGGATACTCCCTTTCTTCTGATAGTTTCCGGTCTGCTGCTAGGGGAGAGAAACACTGCTAGTCTCTGAGCATGCATGGTTTCTACACTAGCAGTGTTTACCAGGCATGCCCACTCCTGCACTATCACAGCATCTGCGTGTCATTTTCTCCCCCCCTAGAAGCGGACCAAAAACTATCAGAAGAAATTATGTGATGTCAGGAGCAAGTTGCTAGTAGTTCTCTGACAAGGACTTCGGTGCTTGGGTTAGAGCCGGAGTACCGGGCAGAGCTCTAGTATAGGCTCTGATTCGGGACTCTGGGGAATCCCCTGACATCACTGTTTATATATGGACAGTGTTGTCAGGCACTTCCCCCAGAGCCGGAGTCCCGGGCAGAGCACTAGTATAGGCTCTGCTCCAGGACTCTGAGGGATCCCCTGACATCACTGTTGTTTTTTTCTCTCTTGCTAAAACGTAGCAATGATTAGTAACCGGAGTTGTAATTTTGTATCCCTTTCTGTGAATTACAGGTGTCTGTATTCCCCATATACTCTCCATTTTCAAATCCTTAAAGGGGTTGTCCCACCATTTTAAATATTTTCAATGTATAGATAAAATTAAAAAAATTAACAATGCTTGCATTTTACATGCTGTTACAAAAATGATCTAGTGCAGTGTTATGACATTTACTTGTATAGTGCAATCTGGTGTTCAAAGTGTATAGCAGTGTGCACATCCACCTTTGAGTACTGGGGACACGCATGCTCTGTCACTCTCCCTGCAGCCAATAGAAATAGTTATCTGCCCTGCTTGTCAGGGAAGGAGCAGAATCTCTAAAGTAACATGGCAGTATATCTGAGTAGACGCATTCTGCAGGGAAGTAAGAAGGGACTACATCGTCAGCTGCCAATTGGGGAAGGAGACTGTTTCTTATCAGAGCCTCTGTCTTAGCAGTACAGATTAGCAGCACCATGGAGGACAAAGGAAAACAAAAAATGATAAAAAGGTATTTCTATTTTATGCTAAAAGAAAACCTTGCAAACTTAAAACCATTAATTAACCGCAATTTTAGGACTATTGGTATGAAGGTAATTCATGAGAAAAGCCCTTATAAGGTCCCATGCACACGACCGTAAAAACTCCCGTAATTACGGGCCCATAGACTTCTATTGGCCACGGGTACCTCCCCGTATTCTTACGGGAAGGTGCCCGTGCCGTTGAAAAAGATAGAACATGTCCTATTTCAGGCCATAATTACGGCACGGGCAGCCTATAGAAGTCTATGGGGCTCCCGTAATTACGGGTGACTACGTGTGTGCACTCGTAATTACGGGAGCGTTGCTAGGTGACGTCAGTAAATAGTCACTGTCCAGGGGGCTGAAAGAGTTAAACGATTGGCAGTAACTGTTTCAGCACCCTGGACAGTGACTACCGATCACAATATGATCATGTGACCGCTGCAGATTGATTGTGTATATTTATAAATGCTTGTTAGTGGCATCAGTAAATGTCACGCTTCCTACATTTATAATACATATAATGCTGCGATCAAAATTGCGTTTGAAAACCGCGCCATGTGTATGATCATTGTATTGGTTGAAATGTCCATTATATACTTAGTTGGAGGTTTAAAAAATGATTAGATGTAAATGTATCTTTGCCTACTTAATTATGATGTTGTTGAAGATTTTTCTACGAGTAAAGAATCTTTTGTCACCGAGACATCAGATCAGAAATGTTTTACTAGTTCTTCATTCTTCACATTAAAAGGTTATTGCCTTGTCTATTTTAGGTTAAGACAGAAGGAGATCTGATTAAAAAGAATTTCCAGAACTGCGAAAGAGAACGAGAAGAATTGCTGGAAAAGTGTAAAAATCTGGAGAATGAACTTGAAAACATCAAAGAGCATTTAAGGTTCAGTATGATTTCTGTAGATCATTGGCAGTATGTAATAACATTGGAAATATGTAGTCGGAAATTGTGGATCTTTTCATTGTGATTTTTGCTTTTTCCACGTTAGAAATTTCATGTACGAAAAGACGGATGAGAAAGAGAAGCAGAGAAATGTTGAGATGAAAAATCTAGAGCTCATTTCTCTCCTGACACAGTCCAACCAGAGGGTTCTAAGACTTGAGAGTGATCTGGAAAATAAAGAGAAAGTGCTTAAGGACAACAGAACTCTTCTGCATGAAAATAAGGAATTAAAAGAGCACCTTGAAGAAATAGTAAGCCTGAACAAAAGTAAGCTTTGTGGTTCAGAATTAGTGGACATCAAGCCCGTGCCCAAAAAAAAGGCAAGTCTGATATGCAAATCACACTCTCCCTCTCTTATGGTTTATTTTATTTTTTAACCCTTTCATGACTAAGGGTCATTGATACCCCAGATTTTCCATTTCTGATATGCACTTCTTTAAACGATAATGTCTTTTGCAACCGCTTTGAATATCACAACTATTTTACTTTCTTTTACCGATAGCGCCTCCCCCTTGCATATAGCGCCTCCCCCTGTAGGTAGCACCACCCCCCTGTAGATAGCAACATTCCCTCTGTAGATAGTGGACAGTGACATTAGGGGCTAACTCTAAAAGCAGAATCCCCTGCCACAGCGTCGGCAGCGCTGTGGCTGGGGATTCCGCTCCAGGAGTAGTCTCTGACGTCACTGTCCATATATGGATAGTGACGCCAGGGGCTTCTCTAGTAGCGGAATCCCCGGCACAGAGTGATCTGACACCAGGGATTCCGCTCCTAGAGAGAGACGCTGATGTCACTGTCCATATATGGATAGCGACACCAGGGACTTATCCAGTAGCGTAATCCCCAGTCGGAGTGTCGGCCGGGGATTCTGCTCCTAGAGACTCTGACGTCACTGTCCAAATGGACAGTGACGTCAAGGGCAATCTCTAGAAGCGGAATCCCCAGGTCTACCATTAGTTCCCTACTATTACTATTAAGGCATAATAGTAAAGCACAGACAAAGGCAAGACAATGCCGTACATAAGTATTGCATGGTAGAGTCTCGTAGGGTTTAGTAAAAAAAAAATTGAAAAATTAATATAACAAAATTTGAATTTTATTTTATTTTTTTAGCCCATTTTTCACAAAAAGGGATGTAAGCAAGAAAATAAATGAAACATAATTGTTAATGTCACCTTCGTAAAACTCTCAACTAGTAAAATATCATATTATTTAACCTGCCAGGTAACAAATAACTTTTCCTTTGTAAAAGTAGAACATCATGAAAACAACTATATCAATATTTTCCACCCCACAAATAATTATTTTTTCAGTTTTCCAGTACATTATATGGTACATAAAATTGTACCATTAAAAACTACAACTTGTCCTGCAAAAAACAAGCCCTCATACGGCTATGTCGATGGAAAAATAAATAGTTATGGCACTCTGAATGCGACGATGGAAAAAGTAAAATGAAAAAAAAAAATTTGTTTGTGTCTCCAAGGGGTGAAATCGAACATACTGAATTTCAATATGCCTGATATTTTGTTCTCAAAGGAGTTAAGCTACGGCCAGAGGGGTGAGGCAGCAGCTTATTCCCCTCTTCCCATTGAGGACACATGAACACTCGGCCAAACCAAAAGTGCATGTGTACGGGAATTTCTGGAGGAATAGCTGTCAACCAAACCAGCGTTGGTCTGACTGCTATTGAAGGTGTATGGTCACCTTTAGTTCAATGGCCAGTTATGTAATGTCTGATATTGTTTGTTTCATGTCCCCTCTAAATTGTAAAGTGCTGCGTAATATGTTGGCGCTATATAAATAAAGATTATTGTTACTTGTTAGTACCCACCTCATAGTTTAAAAAAATGTGTAATTGTCTTAAAATAAAGGAGAAAGCAATATCAATGTGTCTTATTGTTATTCAGCATACCACTTGAACAGATTACATCCCTTCCCATAACAAAAAGCATAATCACGTAATAACTTTCCTTCGTCTCTAAAAGATGATGAAGGAAAGTTTGGTTGTACTTTAAAAAAGGTGAAGGTAAAAGGCCTTACTCCTTCCAAAAAAACAAAAGACCGCTTTTATTCTGCAAAGTTTTCTTTTAAAATGATTTGTTGTATGTGTGTTACAGAACGACTCTTCAGATCTTGAACTTCTAAGAAATCACATACCTGAAAATATAAATAAGTTAGATCCTGATGACAGCGGATCACTCATCGCAGGGCTGAGGTCTGTATGTATAAATGTCTGGGTCTAACAAGTATGGTTGAATTATCCAGAGATTCTTTTTATTTCTTTTTTTCTTCTCGTTTTAGGGCAAAATTGTCAAAGAAAGAAGCTGAAAATCAAGAGCTTCAAGCTAAACTTTTCAGTGCAACTAGCAGTCACGCTCTGGACACCGAACCTGTAAAATTAACTTCACATGAATCAGGTCAGACGGGGATTTCAAAGGGGTTAGCCAAGATTTTATAATAGGTTCTGATTTTTCGAGAAAAAGTGCCACACCTGTCCACAGGCTGTGTCTCGTATTGCAGCTCCGCTCCATTCACATTTTTTTTTTTTCAATTCTAGTGGCAACATGGAAGCATTTTTCCCAAAAGTAAAATATATTTTTTTACACTTTGTATAAAAAATAAACTACTGTAACCTTGTTAAAGTTTTCTGACTCACTGGAGAAAGCCAAGAATAAACCCCAAAAAATAAGTGATCAATGGAAATTGGAGATGGCACAACACTAGGTGTTCTGAGCAAAGTCCCCTTGAAGGTTTATTGCTAAACTGTTTTTCAGATGAGATGGGTAGTTTGTTAGAGTTGCACTGTTCAGCAGTCTTCGCTGTTGTGCAGTAAATCTCTAACAACCCTTCTCACATGACGGGCTGTCAATGAGCTGAGGAGGGGTAGCATAATAGTACTAAAATTGTACACTTCCCTGGTTCAATTGATTACATTTCAGATTTACATTGCAGAAGTAGAGAAATGCCTTCATCTAGAGTCCATGAGCAAACAGTTACAAGAAGAGAATGAAAGACTGATGGAAACTGTGAAGGAATTGAAGCGGAAACTCGGTAAAGCCCAAGGTGAAACGGCAAACACCAAGCTCTCCATGGCTCAGAGAACCAGCCAGTTTCAGCTCATACAGGAAGAACTACTGGCGAAAGCTTCAAAAACAACCAAGCTAGAACAGGAAGTGAGTGCAGATAAGGCGTAAACATGTGCTGTGTTAGAAGTAGCGCATCTGCTAAACCCTAGGGGCTTGCAGCACAAACTACCCCTCTGAGCAGAAATTATATCACACACAATTCGGGGAAAACTTTATATGCAGCAGACGCTACCTTTTATTTTACATCTAAAAATTTAACATACCTCATCACGGCACTGCACTCCAGGCCTGGGGATCCACCTGCCCCCTGGCTCCCCACCTCTTACAGCCAAGTCCTTCTACCTTGGCCAACTGACCTTTTGTAACCTCCCGAGCCAAAACCTGTACCAAGGGTCTGGCGCACAGCTTGTGCGCCCTACAAAAAAGAACCCCGGCTGTGTGGCTGATGGCCACATCGTGTCTCCAGCAATTGTGAGCGCAATGCCGTGATCTGGGGCCTAACAAACACCCAAATCACAAACCCCAATACCACATTGCAAGAACGTTACTACAAACAAATGTACATAAAAACCAGGGCAGTTTAAGCAGGTCTTGCTCATTGGGTCTACACTAAAGGTACTGCCTACTCTCCTCTTTACTATCCCCCTACAGCTCCCCGCCGACTAACACCTACTCTCTGTTTTTTCAGCCCCCTATTCACACCTAACAAGGTGAGAAATGGCCTCCCCTCTCTTCTCCCTTACATCCCGGCTCCAGTGGCCATGAGGCCAGATCTATTTTCTCATTATCTGCCTCTGGAGCAGGAACCACTAACTAAACATTTAGCCCCCATTCTAGGGCTTCATGGCCACCCTTATTGCTCATTTGTTTGAGCCCTTTCCCCTGTCGCCTATTATACTCTACATTGTTTCCTCTGAGGTGCTTGTGTAAACATCAATTTTGAATGTCTTTAGATACATTTCAGTTCTTGCTTCCTCCCGGTTATCACCATATCTTAAATAATCGAAATTTCCGTTGTAGATTGTTACGCAATGTGTTTTTGTATTACATCGCTAGGCAAGAGACGAGAGTATATCGATGATGGAGGTGCTGGACATGAGCTTGCTCACTCTATGATTATATTTTTGACATCTATAAGTTACAGGGTATCTTCTAGCTAGAAGGAAGGGATTGGCTTTATTTAAAATGTTGCAAATGTCTTCTTCAGTGTTGTCATAGGGCGTACATGTTACAGCTATTTGCCCTGGCTAAATATTTAGAAAACCGTATTATACAATAAAGTTTAGCGGTTGTCTGTGCCGGAGGATGCCACAGACGAGCCTTATAGGGCTGCTTCAACTCCCTGGTCTACCAGCTAGGCAGGCCTTTAACGCATGGTATATTGTAATAGCTAGTATGTCTGCTTAAAATTCTTCATGCTGAGAATTAAAGGGCTGGAGAGTAGGAAGGTGCTTCACTGTCAGAATTATACCTCATGCACACGGCAGTGTGCGCCGGCTGAGTCCCATCAGTGATCCGTGGAAAGGTAGGACATGTCCTATCTTTCCACAGATCGCAGAATCCGGTCAGTGTTCAAGTTTTCATGGACCTGATTCACCCGCTAAAGTGAATGGGTCTGTAAAGACCATCGGGTGCCACTCGGATGCCATTAAAAACGGCCCGAGTGGCACATTGGTCGTGTGCAACTGACATTCGTGTTCATGTAATACCTTGGTGGGAATGCGCTCTTTGATTTTACTGAAAAGCTGCTCACGGTTGCAAAGATAATTTACCGATAAACAGAGGTTGATCTGTGTGCCTTTGATAACACATAAATCTATTCCAACAGTCCAAAAAAATTAATCCATCATCGCTGTTATGAACAGAAGCCATGACATTAGTGTGAACAGAGCCTAAAAAAAAATCTGGATATGTATATTGGGTAACCACGTGTGATAATAAAATATATATATTTTTTTAAATTGTATGGATGGATGTCTGCGTTCTTAACTTTTTGGCTTGTATTATCTATTAGGATGCTAACCTATCCTTTTTAGCTACATTTTACAAAAGCTTCGTATGTAATAGAATCTCCTGGATGTCGTTTAATTGGGCTGTATAATCTGCTAGTGTACGGCCAGATTATAAATTGATTTCTATGGATCTGCCCCGCTCTAATTCACAGTGCCGTCCCTGAACCAAGATCTCCGATTTATTTATACATACAGCACAGTTTATAGACTGGCTGCACAATAGACTTCAATGGACACTGCTGTATTTTATGTAATATGTAAATAAACACACGTCCGTGTAACCACAATCTGTGTGTTCACAATATAATATAGCGTGGATTGTAAAAATAACTTTTTGTTTATATGAGCAGAAATGTAAGCCGGTATTATACGGACGATAGAGGATTAGGTTGATAAACCTTAGGCTGGCATGTACTGTATATAATAGAGAAATTCATTTGTATTTGTAGTTTAGATGTCAAACTCCAACAATATTTTACATTGTTCCGTCAGTTTATATCTCGTTTTATATGCCGTTCTAGTAATATTCTATAACCTTTTGCATATATCATGCAGTATTTATTGAAAATCTCTGCAGAAATGGTGTGATTCTTACATAGATATTATTGGCAGATGATAAAGAAATCTTTGAAGATTACCTCTCTCCAGAAATTATTGGAAGAGAAGACTGAGGCTTACTCATATGCTGCAGCTAGGAACGGCAGGCTGGAGGAGGAACTAATGGTAATTTATGAAGAATAATTCTCATGTGAAGTTATATCGGAAAGCCGGGATTTTATCTTCACTTACTGCATGCCTGCATGACCTCTAACTGTTCCAGCTTTAACCCAGGGGTCTCAAACTCGGCCGGGTAAATGGGTCGCACGTAGAAAAAATGTGAAGTTGACAGGCCGCATTACTTTCAAATTTGATACAATACAAAATTATAAAAACAATTAGTTATTTTAACTACTATAACAATACTAAATTACTATAATAATACCGCTAGGTTTAAGCTTACCGGAAAATTGCGAGTTTACACCACATGCTTAATTTAACAATCCAGTTTTAAGTGTTGCTAAATGCAGTCTGACTGCTCATTTGGCAGACACAAGAATGTCAAGATTGGGCAGCCCCTTTTTAGATAGGGCCACCCGCACCCCCCGTTGGATAATGCCACGGTGCCCTCTGTAGATGCTGCCATAGTGCCAACTCCCATAGATGGTGCCACAGTGCACTCTGTAGATGGTGCGCCACAGTACACTCTGTAGATACTTCCATAGTGCCACCCACCCACCCCCGTTGGATAATGCCACAGTGTCCTCTGTAGATGGAGCCACAGTGCCCCTTGTAGATGGTGCCACACATTCACCCACCCCCTTCCTGTGGATAGATCCATTGGGGCTCCCTCTAGGAGTGGAATACCCAGCCATAATATCACACTTTTAAGATTATCTCATAGGATAGGATTGGGTCCCAGCAATGCTTAGAGGTCTGAGGTCAAGAATACCTTTTGTTAGCACCATTGTGAGATTTTTTTTGTATTTTTCAGGATTTCAAAGCTCAAATACATCACTTGGAGGAAAACATTACCAAAGAACACCAAGAAGTTCTCTTGGAATTTGAAAAATCAAAAAATATGCACCTGGATCAACACAATGAACTCCTGAAACAGATTGAACATGTAAGATAAAGTAAAGGTTAGAGGAGTATTTCCATTTCTTACGTATATGGCATATCCACAGGATATAGTCAAGACAAAAAAACACACAAAGGTATGTATAGGGCAAAAGAAGTCTATAGACACCGAGTATATCACAAAAGATTAAATTTAATGATAACAAATACACCACATGGACATTGTTAAAATCACTTAAAAAAGCAATCACATGCTAAAGCTGGTCTCCTGGGGAATGCCACCCTGGTAAGTGGCCAAACAGAAACAACACCAGCAATAGACCTACCTAAAGACACCTCGGATAACAAATGTAGTAATATAGACATGGATAGAAAGAATATTGCATCAAACCATTAAGTATACATATCCTGTGAAATCATGGATTATCCAAAAAGAGGAGAAAAAAGATCTGGATGCCCCACGCGTATCGCCACAATGTGGCTTCCTCAGGGGTAGAAGATAAAGTAAAGGTTAGAGGAGTATTTCCATTTCTTACGTATATGGCATATCCACAGGATATGCTATAAATGTCTAGTAGGTGTGGATCCCGTCTGGCACACTCACTGTACTGGAGAATGCTTAATTGACTATTCCCGTAACTCCCATTGAAGTAAATGGAGAGATCTGCGCACTTGAGCTCCCACCTCTACAATCATTCTCCGCCTGGATGTGGTGGCCAGCAGCTGCCTCACCAGGTGAGTCGGGGGGCAGCTGTGTTTTTTGTTTTGTTTTTTTTTTTCCACGCGGATCTGTTGTCTGTCTGAGATAGGACACCCCTTTAAGATCAGCCTAATTGTGGCAGTCCCATCTATATGATATGTTTTATATGATCTATTGTGAAATAATATTAAACGTTGACTATGCTTATGTTTACTTAATCAAGTTTTACGTTATTAAACATTCTCAACACTTTAGAACATTGATGATCACCTGTCCCATCACTTACAATGGATGCAAATATTACACATAAAACCGTATTCATTGCACCCCAAAAAATATCCTCTAGACCAACATTCATCTGTGATAAATGTAAACCAGTACAAATCCCCAGTTTTCGATGTAATACATGGTGAACCTCACAATGTGTACAGAAATATCCTTTTACAACCAAAGCAATTTATTTTGTTACAAGTTAAGATTATTTTAGTTATATAGTATTAATCCAATAGGAAACTGTATGAAGTTAGAAGTGGATAGTGGGCCAAGAATATCTAGTACTTAAAGGGGTTGTCCAGGCACTGACAACTGAGGACATATCCAGAGGATAGGTCATCCATTTATGATCGGTGGGGGTCTCCGGGCACCGAATGTCCAGGTGGTCAAGTAAATAGTATCAGAGTTGCTTTTCTGCAGCACGGCCGCCATGCAGTAGTCTGAGCCATCTGCTTCTGGTTCCGAGCTCTGCATACCGTGCATAACAGCCGGAGCAGATGATCGTCCGGGTGTCGGACCTCCACCAATCATATACTGATGACCTATCCTGTGGAAAGGTCATCAGTTGTCCGCGCCTGGACAACCCCTTTCAATATTGTCATTAGGAATACATATTAATTTACATATCCTAAAAGGCAAATAAATAGGACTAACAATGTTTGGTCTTAGGCAAGACCCAACTAGCAGCAAATAGTTCTGCTCTCCATTCTGTTATTAGATTTTTTAAGTATCTAACAATACGCAAAATATTTAGTGCGATAACTGGAAATGCACCACCAATAAATGCTTCAAATTAACAGTATTGTAATGTTTAATTCCTTTGTTTCTATGAGGACTGTGTATAAAATGTTTGTACTGGTACTGAAAAGACATGCCTTACTATTTGCCTTGGTCTACCCTCTGTATGTGTCTAAGCTCCAGGGCTGAGTAATTGCCATGTTTCTCCCAAAAAATTTAGAACATTCATGCCGATGTCCTTTAACTAAATTTAGAATAACAAAATTTCAATGATATTGTAATAACTATAGAAATCTTTCTCTTGACATTCTCGGTGTAGAAAAGATTAACATTTGCCCCGGTGCCTGGCATTTAAATTGTCACTGTCATTTATTTAATCCTAATTTTGTTTTTAATAATTTATCTTCATCATAAAGTTTCCATTAATTGGACATTGAAAAAAAAAAAAAGACAAAAATGCATGTACATAATTAAGAATGAACATAAGTTAATAAAACCTATTGCAGAGTTACTTTTTATCATAGTGACACCTCGTCATTTGTGCTGCTTGAGGCTGACTATGAAGCTTATCTTTGCAGAGTTCAGCCGTGGCTTCACAAATAACTCTGCCATGGCATGTTTAAGCAGAAACTTCAAGTGTTCCCCCCCAAATATACCAGATTTATTGTGTGCGTTAGACATTACTGTAAACCATGGGTAGTCTCATTTGCGTTCACAATTTAATCCTTGATTTTCCTTTTTTGACCCGTTAAAGCTCAATTGTCAGCTGGAAATGAAGAACTTGGAAGTGGCTGAACACGAGGTTACCATCAATAGGCTTCAAGAAGACACCGCATCAAAACAACTGCAGCTGGAGTCTCTGGAGAACATGCTGGTGGAAGCAAGGAAGGTATATTCAGTATTCATATTATATGCCAGACGTGTCCTACATGCACAGGGTCCCAGTTGGTGGCTTTGCCCACTTTCACCTTGTAAACCGCTTTCTACTGTCTATTAACTTGCAGGTAAGAGGCTGAGCTAGTGAATTTCATACCTTACAATCCCTGGTGGATTGTTAGAGACGTGAGCTATTAGAAAGCAAGGGACCCATATAACTATTCTTGCACAGGGCCCCACTGCTGTCCGTTCACCCCTCTAACAGGTCCCCCACATATACGCAATGCTACTAACTGACCACTTTTATGTTGTCCGTGGACTGCAGCTGCCCTCAGGCCGGATGTTTCTTACAGGTCGTCATGAGAATGCTTAGCAGAGAAGGCTTTGTCTAATCGTTTTATGTTAGAGATTTGCTATATAATAAATGATACGAGTAGTCATATTGGCATATTCTGGTATGGCTGTTAATTTGGGACTGTCTACCGAGTGGTCCTATAACTTTATTGGTATGTTTTATATACTTTTTTATTTTTTTATTCCTGCCTGATAATCCAGAATATTTGATAATGCCCCACCTATCAATTTTTTTCAATAATTAGTTAAAATAATTTTAATGTATATTGTATATCATGATGCTCGTGGCAGCAATATAGTTTTTAACTCCTAAGTCTCCCTTTACTTTACATTCAAATGGCATTGCGTCTATGTAATACATATTATTTATTGCGCCTCATTTTTTTTTTTACGAACACGTCTTATGCATAGGAACTTGAGCTTCACCGAAAAGGCACGGTTGACAGAATGAAAGTACTAGAGAACCAAGTAGAGATTGAAGCTATGAAGGTAAGCGACCAGTGTAAAATATAAGGATATTAGTAGGTATTGAGGCGTTATTTTAACATGATCAGCCATTTGAGTAGTATTGTTACCTGTATACTAATCTGATGCATACGTGACTCTTACGTTTTATTTACAGGCGTTCATCATTTTGCACTGTTTTTATGTTGTGCCCTGTAATGTGCTGCCCCTTGTAGCAACGGTAACATTAGCTTATTCCAGTTTGTGTGCTTTTTTTTTAATTTACAGGTTAAACAGCTAGAATCGGCCTTAGCGGTTTGTAAAGAAGAATTAGGATTATATTTACAGCAGATGGAAGTTCACAGAGAAAGTTTTGAAAATCAGTCCAAGAAAAAGTCTGAAGAGGTGAATATCCTAAAATGAGTTACCATTTGGAAGCTGAATGATGACAATTAATATACAACATGTTAGAACTGTGGATAGGTGGCAGGTTAACAAATATTATAGTTATTCAAAAACAGAATATAGAACAATACATTGGTATAAAATCCAGTAAGGCTTCTGTATACTATTTTTAAGCACCATTTTACAGTTGACATTTTTCTACATACAATGTTCCAAAACTTTTTTTTATTATATTGAAATTAAATAAAGATTAGACGTATTGATAATAGAGCAAACATACTGAACAATGCAAATCCAATACATGGATAGATATTGGTTATAAATCTTGACAAAAATAAGTCCGGCATGGAACCATATCATTTGAAGGTACATTAGAACTGTAGTGAGAACCTGTGAAAGTAGTAAAATTAACCTGGTGAATGGGGACCAAACCTCGATGGAATGTTGTCCGTTTAGGGATTCCAAAAAAAGATGAAAAATGAAACGGGAGGAAATAGCAAGAGGGAAGGAGGTGGGGGGACGGGTTCCCAAGATAGGGGTCAGGGAGATACACTCAGATGGATAAAGGACGCACATAAACGGTTAAACTCCAATGTGAGAGACGGAAGGGAGGTGTAGCAAAGGGAGTGTGACTGCTATATACTGCCCGAGGAGCCCAAACCCGCTCTAACACCTCCACCCTATAGGTCTACAGGGCTGTAAGGTTCTCATTAACCATGTACCATGACGGGCATCTCTTGACCTCAGAGAATTTCTGCCCCGTTTTTTTCCAAGACACAAGCAATGATTTGTTTGTTTTTTTTAGCCAAGAATATAAAGGAGAGAAGAGCTTGTACATGTCAAATATATATGTATTTATTTATTTTTTTTTCAAATATTCCCTGCATGTTTATAGCCTGTAGAGAGATTGTTCTAGTGATTTAGATTCTGGAGAGCGTAGTCTTTAACCCAGACACAGGCTAATAATCTTGTGTATAAAAACTACATCTCCCAGAGTGCAGTGCAACGGAGCAGCGTTGTATTATTGGAGACAAACACATACAATAGCTGGCAACCCAACAATCTTTCAGCCAGCAGCCATCTTCCTGGACTCCATAAACATTGTCATATGGTTGGGCTGAATAGAGAGATAAGGGGCTGCTGAACACCTGTTGGCGCCTCTTTTTCCAAAAGATTGGATGGATTAAGATCAAACTAAAATTTGGGATATATCTGTCTATTACTCAACTTTTTATGTAAGTTATAACTAAAGTTTAAATGAATGCTTAAAACCTAGCCTGCACTGTAAGATAAATGTACACAAAAACTTTGTATATGTTAAATAAACAAACCCATCTTATATTTTCCTGGTAATCGCTTTAGCTGTATCTCCTGAAAAATACAATTCTGTACTCGCATGTGTTGCATGCGAGTACAGCTGAAATTTCTGCTGCATGTGCGAACTGTGAGTGGGGAGTTCTAGCATCTGGAAATATACATGTAGTAATCTTATTCCGTATTTAAAATGTATTATTTAGTTATTAAACGGAATCATTGTACATTCATTTTGCGATAAAGGTTCAGTGTTTACAAAAGGAACTAAAAATAAGAAGTCAAAGCCTTGAGGAAATCACTGAAGAGAATGTGCGTTCACAGCAAACCCTGCAACGGCAGCAGCAGATGTTACAGCAGGCAACGGCCCGTATTGGAGATCTAGAAGACACCCAGGCAGAGCTGGAAAAACAGGTGCAGACGCCCGATAGCCACGTATTCTAAATCTTGTCTTAGGATTCGAAGGCCCTGTTCACACAGAGGTTTTTTTCAGGTGGAAAAATCTGCATTTTGAGGCAGGTTTTGACCTGCTGGCAGAACATTTGCCGCATTTTTCGCAGGGTTTTTCTAGGCGTTTTTTTTTTGCCATTGAGCGCCACGGGCAAGAAGCGCAGCAAAAACCGAAATTTTTGCCTCCCATTAATGTCAACGGGAGGTTAGAGACGGAAACGCCCGAAGAAAGGGCATGTCGCTTCTTTTACCCGTGAGCGTTTTTTTCCGCTCGCGCCCAAAAAACACACCTGCCTCCCATTGGAATCAATGGGAGGCAATTTAGAGCGCTTTTCACCGCATTTTCCAATGCGGTTTCAGTGTCAAAAACAGCGCCAAAATATCCATGTGAACTAGCCCTTACTCTTCATAATACCCATGTGTTCATTTCAGAAAGAACACCAATGAAATAAAAAAAACTATAACGCCGGGTTCTTACATAGCAAAAACGCTGCAGAATTTCCGCAACGGCATTGTGTGCGGAAATTCCGCAGCAATTACAGTAGCGGCAAAGTGGATGAGATTTAAAAAACCTCACGCACAAAAAAACACCGTAAACGTTCGTAAATTAACCTGCGGTGCGGAATTTAATTCTGCAGCATGTCAATTTATTCTGCGTTTTTGTTGATTTTCTGTTGCAGATTTTCCCCATTGAATTCAATGGTGATGCAAAACCTGCAACAGAAAGCCAAGTGTTGCGACTTTTGCGGTGTAATCGCAGACTATGTGCAGAGAAGAGGGAGGGGGTAATGCACACGACCGTTGTGCCACTCGGGCCGTTTTTGACTGCATCCGAGTGGCACCCGATAGTCCTCACGGACACATTCACTTTAGCAGGTGAATCGGGTCCGTGAAAAATGGTCCGAGTCTCCGATCCGAGGAAATATAGAACATGTCCTCCTTCCGCAGCAGAAATTCTGTTAGAAGAACCGCAATGTGGCGCGATTTTTCAGACAATGTACTGCGGGTTCCAAGTCTGATACACTCCGTGATTTTTACGCAGCGTATCCGACCCGTAGGAACCCCGGCCTAAGGCGTGTATTGCTAGAAATTTTACATGAAGAGAATTTTCAAGACGCAACCCCAATCTATTTAAACAAGTTTTCTAGGACTTTGATATTGATTTACCTATTTTTAGGATAGGCCATCAATATCTGAATGACGAAGGTCCAATTCCCAGCACCCCCGCCGATCAGCTAAATGAAGTGGCTTTGACTGTGCCTGGTGCTGTTGCTCTCTGCAGCTTCTCAGTCCATTCAAGTGGGACGGAGCTGCAATGCCAAACACCGCCTGTGACCCCTTCACCCAGCTGATCGGTGGGAATACCAGTAGTTGGACCCCCACAGATCGGTTATTGATGGCCCTTTTCTAAGGGTTAGGCAATCCATATCAAAGTCCCAGAAAACCCCTTTAATCTCCTAATTTATCTGTATGACATTTTTTGGTGGATTGCGCCTTTTGTAGACAAATTATGAGAAAGCATTCTTATAGTCTGCAAGCCTCACTTAGTTTTCTGGCACATTTTTCTTATCGCCAATTCACCAGATGTCACCCAAAGCCTTGCTCGGGCTGTTGCTATGCACTGGCTTTAAGATACACTAGCACCAAGTACAGTAGACAGAGCTGTTGGTAAATGCTACCTCACATCCTAAACAGATAATAATTTACATAGGAAATGTATTTAATTTATTTGTTTTCTTACTCTCTCTTTAAATTGTCTAAGGCAGGGGTCACAATGGATTTTTTTCTTTCGTTTTTAAAATCTGTTCTCTGCTTTGGTTGATGAACTTCAATTGAGAGGCATGGGATTTTATCAACCAAAAAAAGCAACCCCGTGTTAAAAAACACAACAAAAAACGCACCGTGTGAACCCAGCCCGATACTTGGCCTGCTAACATTATCGTAGAAATATATCGATTTTGATATATTCTATATTTTTCATGTTACTATTTTCATTAACCATTGAAGCTTCTCTTTTTTTTTACTGCAGATCTCCAAATTAGAATTTGAACTTGAGAAACAAAGATCATCGTCTCACGTAGATATGAAAGCAGCCGAGGAGAAACTTCAGGTTGCTAATCAGGAGTTAACTTGCAAAGCTCATCAGGTTCATGAGTTAAGTGATACTGTGAAGTAAGTTTAGAGTTCTGTACACCATTTGTTGTACAATTATAGATACAGAACTTTATAATACATGCCTATAAATGAGTATACAAATATTTGCACTACATCGGCATAGCCAATTAGATGTACCATGCAGAACACCATGCTATAGGAGGTGCAGAACACCATGCTATAGGAGGTGCAGAACACCATGCTATAGGAGGTGCAGAACACCATGCTATAGGAGGTGCAGAACACCATGCTATAGGAGGTAGCAAAATGTGTTTATGATGAATATGGTCACCTGTTCTCATAGTGAATACACAGGGTAATTCGGATTAACAATCATGCCATCTACCTAATAAACTCTACCCACCATTGTTCATACTGAAGGTGGGTATAGAAAAGAGAAGGCTTAACGAGGGATCTTGGAATGCGATTTACAGGAGTTTTGGATCACATATTCTGCGCGTTCGGTAGGGGGGCATTATGGGTAGCTGAGCCAGTGGTAACGTAACTTTTGTATAGGATTTGGTTTCACGTGTCTCATGCAAGATGAATCCTTCTTACTTTTGTACAAAGTGGTGAAAATCTCCTAAACCCAGTTCTGCATGAATAAGTTCCTATAGTGCGTGTGTATAGATATCCAGGCTTGAAAAAGGTTTCCACCAGAAACCGTATATTTCAGCCTCAACTAATAAGGAGATGGGCATCGTACAGTTAGATGTTACATAAACACATTTGGTTATACGAACATTTTAAAACTTATTCCCAAAAGCCCCTCACCATGAGACTTAAAGTGTAGCTAGGCGTTCAACAAACTTCTGGCATGTCAGAAGTTTATATTGGTGGGGGTCCGAGCACGGAGACCCCCACCAATCTCTAGAACGAAGAAGCTGAAGCGTTCGTGTGAGCGCTCGGCTGCTTCGTTTCTGTTCGGCTTTTTCCAGAAAGCCAATGTATCGGAGTACGGGCTCATAGACTTTTTATTGAGTCCGTACACCAATACATTTATTTCCGGAAAAAGCCGACAAGTCAGAAGTTTGTCGAACGTTTAGCTACACTTTAACTTTTAAAAAACCTTTGATATGTCATAGTGACATGTCAGAAGTTTTGATCGGTGGAGGTCCGAGCACTGGGACCCCCACAGGTTGCTAAAACAAAACGGCAAATGCAGTCAAGTGCTGTGCTGCTTCATTCATGATCTGCTTTTTCCTCAAAGTGGTGTACGGTCTCAATAGAAAGTCTGAGTCCATACACCGCTGAGACTTTCTATTGAGACCGTACACCTCTCCGAGAAAAGCCGATTAGAACCGAAGCGGCACAGCGCTCACCCGAGCGTTTCTGCCGCTTCGTTTTAGCGATCGTGGGGCTCTAAGTGCTTGGACTTCCTCCGATCAAGACTTCCTACATGTCACTATGACATGGCAAGTTTTTTTTAAAAGTTTAGCTACCCTTTAATGGGGTTGTCTGAGATTAGAAAGAAAAGGGTCCTTGCATAATGCATTTATTGTAACTGGTAGAAATTTCACTGGGTATCTCCAGAGCTTACCTTACATCTCATTATATGTAAACTAGTTTTCATGTAATAATTTACAGATAAGTCAGAGCTGTAGATAGATGGATATGGTAGATGTTGCACTTTTCTTTGTGGTCCATAAGGGTAGGAACACACTAGGTGGATACACTGCTTAAAACTACACAGCATATCCGCCCTGGAATCCGCAGGCAATTCCATCCGAAAAAACGCTCCAAATTGTGGCGCAGTTTTTCAGGCGACATATCCGCTGTGGAAATCTTGCAGCACTAAAAAAAATAATCTATAGACTTTATACTTACCCCTGGCCGTAGTATTGGCAACGCATCCCTCTCTCCTTAACATAGCCCGGCTTCCTGGGAAGACGCTGTAGTCCATATGATCGTTGCAGCAGTCTCATAAGAGGAGACCGGGCTGCGCTCATAATAGAGGATCGCGTCTCTAGGAGTACGGCCGGTGGTAAGTATAAGCTTTTTTTAATTAATTTGAAATAAAAAATAGTGATTTTTGCAGTGGAATCGCAGGATTTCCGCTGTAAAATTCGCAACACATAGCTCTTTGTTGCAGATTTTACCTCCCCATTAAATTCAATGGGGGAAACCCGCAACAAAAGAGCAGCGATTCCACAGCATAAATTTTACATTCTGCGGCTTAAAAAAACCACACTGCAAGTCAATTTTTATTTTTTCCGAAAGGCTTTATTTATACTTTTACAAAAGTGCAAACATTACAAGTATAAACTGTAATAAACATAAGGGCAGTCACACAACCCAATCATAAAACCGACATCCATAGAGTCTATTTGACTCATCCCAATCCCAGACAACGACTCCGATCAAGAGGAGGAGGTGACCGCTGCTTCAGGCGTATTCAGCCATCTGGCCCAGATTTTCTCAAACTTGTGAGGACAGTTCCTATGAACCGCAAGTCAATTTATGAAAGTTTTTTCGGCTGATTTTTTTTCCACTGTTTGTGGATGAGATTTGTTAAAATCTTACCCAGACTGCTGCTACTTTATTACGCTGCAGATTTTCCACAATTAATTCCGTTGCTGAAAATCCCCAGTGTGTTCCTAACCTAAAGGATTCAGGTGTGTAGTTAACAGAGTTTGGGATTTTCACACAGTACAGAATAAAGGTCAAGTCCTTCAATGTAGTAAGGATAACTATACTTTTTGTCTTTTTTGACATTGCATATTGTTTCTGGCTAACACGGTACTACACTATTTTTTATTGTATGGGCATGAAATCTTTGTTCTCCTTCATGGCTATAAGTTCGTCCAGTAGGCCTGTTGCTTCTGAGTGAGGCTTGTGAACTCACCTGATGGAGGTATTCCTTACAGTATTGCTGGTAACTGCTTGTAGAGTGCTATATAACATTGGCAAAAGATTTGGATAAGATATTGGGGGTTTGTTAATTGCTGTAACAAGGACTCAGTTTCTATCAATTCTATATTAAGTTTTTTTTGTTCTAGTCAGGTAAAGGCTGAATTGGACCTTTGCATTGAAAAACTGAGTCAATCGGAAAGACAGCGGATGTCGGCCACTATTGATGGGGAGTCAAAGAGCGACAAATTATGTCAACTGGAGTTGATGTTACAAAGGACTCAAATTGATGTGAATGATAAAAGCCAGCTTGGTAAGACCTGCATTCACTTATATATTAATAACTTCAATTAAATGATTGCCTTTGGAGCAGCAGATTTTACGGAATGGTACTTTATATTTAGCAGAAACTGAGCGTAATATCAGGACCTCAGACCAACAGTCTACATAGTAACGTATCAGTACTATAGAATTAGACTTTTCTGTGTAGTAGATTGGTTTATCTACCAATACACATTTTTCTAATAAACCCGCAGCATAAGTTATTTGAATTTTTTTTTTATATGTACTTGATAAGGCTACGACGCTCTGTTTTTTTAGCACAGACCAAAATTTCTCTAATCCCCTACACACTTATTTGTAAAAATCTTGGCTTCCTGATTCCTCCACTAGGGGGTATATCTGTATATAGATGTATACAGCTCCATCTGACACACATGGTGGAATGACTTCTACTAAAAAACTGAGCCCGTAGCTTTATCAAGCATATTATGAAACTGCTCCAAATCATTTCTGCTTGTGGTTTCTGTAGGGTATATTGTAACACCAAAAAAGTGCCTCAATAGAATAATTTGATCAAACACCAAAGTCATTGTTGAAACACATATGCAGAAAATCATGATAAAAATACAGATAATAGCATCAAAAATGGATTCAAATATAAGTCGTCACCGTAAAGAAAGTACTGAGTGGGCTACTGGCCATAACATCTATACTATATGCAATATCTATACCATACAGAAGTACATTGTAAATAAACAGCCATGGTAAGTCACATAATAAAAATAAACAACTGTGAAATAGACCATCAGAATCCATCGACAGAACTGGCAAGGTAGCCCAAAAATGTATAAAAGAGAAGTTGACAGACCATGCAGATATACAATGGGGTAAAGAGTAGCGATGTGCCAGGAGCCCACTTACACCCAACGCGTTTCGCCACCAGGCTTCGTTAGGGGGAAAAGGGTATATTGTACAGCTTCTAATAATCACTTGTAATAATTTTCAATGTAAAAGGTGTATAATGACATGTAAATGCACTTGATTTGAGATCCGGGTTATTATGATTATTACTGTACATTTGTTTCTTAATGTCAGTATATACATGTCTTATTTTAGTGGCTTTGTTACAAGAGCGAGTGGCCGTTGCTGAGAGCGATCTGATTCGAAAAGGTGAAGTGGAACTGGAATTGCGCAACAATACAAAACTTGTTGAGGAGCTTCAAGAAACGCTCGCAAAGACACACCTGTCAGTGGAAGAGAAGGAATTGATCATACAAACCCTTAGAGATGAATTAAGGTGGGTTTCTAACCATCTTCAAATCGCATGTACAAATGCATAATACTTAAAATATATGAACTGGATCCCTCCAATATCTAGTCCCATACAGTCATGCCTTCCAAAATACAGTAAAGTGAGTTGACAGCCCGCTTTTCTTTATCTTATATTCATGGCCACGCTCACCTAGCATAGGACTTCAATTTCTGATGCAGTAAGAAATATAAGTTTATTAATTTACATAGTAGACAACTATATGTTTTTTTTTTAATTCAGTCATTTTATTTTGCAGTACAAAACATTAACAAATAGACCCCCAATCCCTTGAACATAGTCCTGTTACAAAAGCATACCAAAATCCCAATGTGCAAAGAGTCATAGAGTAATCCATACTTTTTCTTTTTCATGTACCTTGTTTCCCACACATGAGCATAAAAAGGTGAATTTCAAGTAGAATCATAACCATTGGAACATATCATTTCTTAGAAAACCATATTTAGGTTTTTTTTTCTTGAGGCTACCTGCTATTTTCTATATAGTCATCTGGTGCAATAGGTAAAGTTGTCCGTCATATTTTGGGATCAACTTTTCCATAAACCTCATTTATCACTTACCCACAGAATAGGTGATAAATGTTTGATCGATGGGGGGCCGACCACTGGGACCCCCAACGGTCCCAAGAACAAGCATACACATGTGAATGGAATGGTACTGCGCATGCTCGGCCACCGCTCTATTCTTTTTCTATGGGACATCGCTTGGCCATCTCTAGCAGTCCCATAGAAAGGGAATAAGCGGTAGCCGAGCATGCGCAGTACCGCTTCATTCACATATGGCACTCAAGGATGCTCATTCTCAGGATCGGTAGGTGTCCCAGCAGTCTAAATACCTCATTCCCTCAATCAAACCTTTTATCACCTATCCTGTGGATATGTGATCAATGATTTTTATGGGAAAATCCCTTTAAATAATTAGATACTAGTCTTGGATTAGTAATGACTAAGTGGCCCTCTTTTTTGTTATTTGTCTTTTATTTTAATTGCAGAACATGCAAGGATGAGCTGGAAGAGAAAGACCATGAGCTGCTTGACTTGGACCAGGCCCTAAAAGACCGGAACTGGGAGCTAAAACAAAGAGCAGCACAAGTTAGCATTTGACAATACCTCTTCACGTGTTGTCATCTCATGTCACCACATAGGAAACTACTAGTGTGATGTTCAATGATGGTGAATGAGAAATGGAAATGGTGAAATATATACCGCACCGGCTTTATCTTCAGTAAGAGGAATTAACTAAGTCGATCTTCGGATCAATGCCGAAAGGAAAATACTTTTTATACTGAATAATATATCTAGTAATATACATTTAATGGATATCACATGGTTTTCCTACCTACACCACTCTCACTAAAGTATTCCTCAATTGCTAGAGCAGAAATCATAAGTGTTCCTGCTTTTGATTGCAAATAACAAAATATTATAGCTCATTTCATGAAATTCACTTTCTTGCTTTTGCAGCTCACTCAGTTAGACATGAGCATTCGGGGACACAAAGACGAGCTGCAACAGAAAATCATTCAGCTTGAAAGTTCCTTGAAGAAATCTGAATTAGACACAAGAGACCATATTAACCAGGTGAGCAGTCTGGATTTTTGAGCCCTGTATCATCACTTTGTGAAAAAGTGTAGCTTGTTTTAAAGCAGAGTTCTGACAAAAAGTTGGCTGGAACATCCTATCTTTCTCAGCTAGGCTGGGTTTTCCGGTTTAGGTGAAAACGTAAACATTTTGTTTAAAATTACTATCCATGGGTTAAAAAATAGTAAAATAAAATGTCCTAAAGGACTTGTTTCAGTTACGACATTGATGGCATACCCTAGCGATATGCCATTAATGTCCTATTTGCGGAGTCTTACATTTGCGGCCCCCGCCGATTGCTAGAGTAAAGTTGCAGCTATGCTTGTAAAGCGCCATACTCCAGTTGGCCCTCCTTGGCTTTTTTGGGGGCCACATAGTCCGATCATTATAGTCACACTTGTTTAACTAAACAAAAAGTATATATGGAGAATTTACAAATATGGATGTGTGAATCCGCTTATATGTATCTGTATGACATCCCTTATCCTAAACTCGACCTTTAACCCCTTCAGGACAGCCTGTTTTGGCCTTGTGGACGCAGGCGATTTTTTCAAATCTGACATGTGTCACTTTATGTGGTAATAACTCCGGATTGCTTTTACCTATCCAAGCGATTCTGAGATGGTTTTCTCGTGACATATTGTACTTTACGTCTGTAAAAAAATGTGGTCGATAAATTCAATATTTATTTGTGAAAAACACCAAAATTTATAGAAAATGTGCAAAAAATTGCATTTTTCTAAATTTGAATGTATCTGCTTGCAAAACAGATATTAATACCACACACAATAGTTACTAGTTAACATTTCCCATATGTCTACTTTATGTTGGCATCGTTTTTTGAACATCCTTTTATTTTTATAGGACGTTACAAGGCTTAGAACTTTAGCAGCAATTTCTCACATTTTCAAGAAATTTCCAAAACCTATTTTTTCAGGGACCAGTTCAGTTCTGAAGTGGCTTTGAGGGCCTTATATATTAGAAACTCCCCATAATTCACCGCATTTTAAAAACTTCACCCCTCAAAGTATTCAAAACAGCATTCAGGAAGTTTCTTAACCCTTTAGACATTTCACAGGAACTAAAGCAAAGTAGAGGTGAAATTTACAAATGTAATTTTTTTTGCAGAAATTCATTTGTAATAGAAAAAATTCTGTAACACAGAAGGTTTTACCAGAGAAACGCAACTCAATACTTATTGCCCAGATTCTGCAGTTTTTAGAAATATCCCACATGTGGCCCTAGTGTCCCAATGGACTGAAACACCGGCCTCAGAAGCAAAGGAGCACCTAGTGGATTTTGAGGCCTCCTTTTTATTACAATATATTTTAGGCTCCATGTCTGGTTTGAAGAGGTCTTGTGGTACCTAAACAGGGGAAACCCACAAAAAGTGACCCCATTTTGGAAACTACACCCCTCAAGGAATTTATCTAGTTGTATAGTGAGCATTTTAACCCCACAGGTTTTTTGCTGAATTTATTGGCGTTAGTCTGTGAAAATGAAAATCTACATTTCTTCTGAAGAAACATAGACATTTTTTAATTTTTGCAAGGAATAAAGGAGAAAAAGCACCCCAACATTTGTAAAGAAATGTATCCTGATTACGGCAATACCCCATATGTGGTCATACACTTATATTTGAATACATTACAGCCCTCAGAAGGGAAGGAGCGCCATTTGGGTTTTGGAGCTCAAATTTTGCTATAAGGGTTTTCGGTGCCATGTCCCATTTGCAACGCCCTCGAGGGACAAAAACAGCAGAAACCCCCCAAAAGTGACCCCATTCACTATCAGAATCCAAGAGAGCAAATGCCTCTTAAGTGGTATATAACTTGCGTGCCATTTTTTACGTATTTTTTTTTTTTTACTTATTTTTTGTAACAGTTTTAATAAAAGTAACAAAGAAAAAGTCCACTAATCCATTGATCAATAAATTTATGAACAACCCTAAGGCCCTGTTCACACAGAGGTTTTTTTACAAGTTTTTCGGCGCGGAAACCGCTCCGCAAAACATCAAAAACCGCCCGAAAATGTTGGATGAGCTTTTTTACCGTGAGCAAAAAAAACGCATCGCGGTAAAAAGAAGCGACATGACCTATCTTGAGGCGGTTTCCGCCTCCAAAACCCCATTTCAATCAGTCAGAAGGGTAAAAAAAACACCTCGACGAGTGTTTTGACGAGTTTTTGTCAAACCACTGTGCAAAAAACGTCCGGAGCAGTTTTTGCAGGAGGAATTTTCCTCCTGCAAAAAATTCAGTGTGAACACAGCCTAACAATGAATCAATGTATTTCGAATTTACAGACGTGTAAAATATATGAAGAGATTTATATAAGTATATGTGTGTACGTATATATTACATGTACGTATATATCTATATGATGATATAGATATATAACATCCCTAATTATTAATTTTTAGTATTAACAAATTTCAAATATATGTCTATATATAATATATATTACGTGTGTGTCTGTGTATATATATATATATATATATATATATATATATATATAATATAGACGTGTATGTATTTATATATATATATATATATATATATACACACACAGTATATAAATATATATCTATATAATTTTATAGATGTAAATATATATATATAGAGAGAGACAGATATATATCTGTCTCTATATATATATATATATATATATATATATATATATATATATATATATATATATATATAAAATCATATATATATATATAATGAGTGTATGTGTGTGTGTGTGTGTGTGTATGTATGTATATATATATATATATATATATATATATATATATATATATACACACACACACATTATAAGCCCTAATTGATTATTAATTAACTAATTAATTGTCCTAGTCTGAGTACTATCTACCTAAACTATAGCTAGCTGCCTACACTAAACTATGTGGAGGTGTTATTTGTGTGTGTTTTTCACAGTGGGTGTGTCTTTATAGGAGACATGGCACAGCTTCTTCTCCCCCACTGTCTCAAAACGATCTGACAGGGAGGGAGGAGAAACATTGTAACAAACAGCACAGAAAGTTTGCTGCTGCAACAAACTTTGCTGTGAACACCATGATAGCTTCATCATGGTGATCACGTCATCAGGACCGACACCAGTCCGGTCCTGATGTCTTCTCTCAGCACTTAGGCTGCTTGTAGCAGCGTGTGCTGAGAGATTCAGAGCACAGGGAGAGCGCTGTGCACTCTGTTCTGGCACCACGTGAATTAACGGGCTGCAGGAGAAAAGCCCAGCACAGCAGCCCGTTAATCTACGTGGGCTGGTCGTGAAGGGGTTAATGGAGCCAAGGGCCATATAAGAAGGCAGCCGGATGAAGCACCACCGTTATTCAGCTATATTTCTACTCCACTGTTTCAGGTGCATGTAGAAGTCCTTGCACACTGACAAATAGGTAAATGTTTGCTTGGTGTTTCATTGTTTATTTCCAGGTTTAATATAATTTGGCTATGTACTAAAGAATATGTGGCCGTTAAATCTATCTATACCTAGATCTGTATATACTCACTGATAGTTTAATATATTTGACAGATTTCAGCTCTTGATGAAAAACTACAACAAACACGGGGTCAGCTGCATGAAAAAGATTTTGAGTTATTACAAAAAGACCAACATGTATGTCAGCTAAAAAAAGAAAATGAGAAAAAGCAGAAAACCATAACCGAGATGGAGATGGTATGTTTAAACAGATGCTACAATATACTATTATGTAAAAAAAAACACTGATTTCACTGGGAGTTAAAGGCTATGGACACCTTTTGAGGGCGTTTGTTTAATAAATAGCTTAGTCAGTGTGTTTAGTGTAACTTTGTAATTAGTCTTTATAAAAAAATAGTTTTACAGCTGTTTTGTATTCTCTATATAGAGCAGCTGTATAGTTCATTTTACACTGAATCAGTCAGTCCCGCGGAATTACAGGTGGATTCTGCGTGTAAGACACAGGATCTGCCGACGCTGAACCTGTCCGGTCCGTGGGACTGACGGATACAGTGTAAGACGAGAGATATTGAGAATACAGAACAGCTGTATCTCCAAAAGTAAAACTATTTTTTTTAATAAAGACTAATTACAAGTTACACTAAACGCACTAACTGAATATTGGATTGTGTTGGGGACTTCCTGTTCTCTTTCGTGTACTGCCTGGAAACTGACTGACTAGTTGGTACGGGGCTGTGTGGGTGGGGGAAGTTTGAGGGAGGTTCAAATCTTTTGTTTGTAGAACTCCTATGTGCATGTAATGTGATGTGTTTAAACAAAACCTTATATTATGCTGGATTTCATGTACAGTTAATACAGCCCTGGCTCTTAGGTGGACCGACAGCAGTGTAATTATTCTGTCTGCTATTGACATATGTGACTATACCCAAACATTATTCTAAGCCACTCATTCTAAAACTGAGGGTAACCCCCTGAAAAATGTTTCCACTTGCAGGGAACCCCTACTCCTATTCCAACCACAAAAAAGATTGTTGTAGGGGCAGCTTAAGCATTCTAGAATGCTTGCCCAGCTCTATATTCGGGCCGAGATTTGACTACCTTGCCAAGCATCTTTGATTTTGCCGCCATGGTAAACAGCATAAATCATGACAGAAATAGTGCAAATATATATATGAACCTTAAAATGCTGTCTAAAATGTACAAGTTTGAAAATAACAAGGCATAAAAGTTTTTTGTGTATGATTAACAAAAGGAATACGCCTGGGCTCTTATTGGGTTAAAGTGTAGCTAAATGTTTGACAAACTTCTGACATGTCAGAAGTTTGGATTGGTGGGGGTCCGAGCACTGAGACCCCCGCCAATCTCTAGAACGAAGCAGCTGAAGTGTTCGTGTGAGCGCTCAGCTGCTTCGTGTGTTCGGTTATTTCCAGAAATAAATGTATCGGTGTACAGACTCAATAGAAAGTCTTTGAGCCCGTACACCGATACATTGGCTTTCCGGAAAAAGCCGACCAGAAACTAAGCAGCTGAGCGCTCACTCGAGCGCTTCAGCTGCTTTGTTCTAGCGATTGTTGGGGGTCTCAGTGCTCGGACATCCACCAATCCAAACTTCTGACATGTCACTATGACATGCCAGAATTTTGTTGAACGTTTAGCTACACTTTAAGGGAAACACTTTATCTTTATGACTTCATTGACAAAGTCATCTTAACTTAGTAGAGGTATGAAATATGCCATATCTATATCTCTATATGCCAACTATGACTGTTTTTCTATAATTTCTGTATATTATGAAGGGTTTGTGCGGGATCCTGATGATTTTACATGTCCAGGAACCTTCAGAGAAAATAAGGAAATGTCCTTTCCACCGGTCTTTATCCATTGGGTTATCTAGGCCACGGTGATGTTGCTACCATAGTGACATAATTTCACAAGACATCATCGTCTAGTTTCTATTGGCCACAGTGACGTTCTGTCCATAGTGAGGTAAACATCCTGAGGCAGCAATTGGACTCAAAGTCTTGACATTATGTCCCTATGGAATCAACATTGCTGCAGCCTAGTCAACACACTGGACAGAGGGGTGCTGGAGGGTCAGAAGAGGATTCTAAGTATAGTTTTATTTTTTTGGCTACTTCAGGGAAGAGTTTTTGTTTTTCACAATAAATATACTAAAATCATTACAGGGTGCCTACCAGAAGAAAAAAGGCTCTTCAATCTAGATCAATTAGGGAAATATTTTTTTTTATATTTTAAAGGGGTATTTCCATTTTGGACATTTATGTCCATTAGATGTGTGTCTCCCCTGACCTTGTCCTATGTTCTGCTGCTGGGATCTAGCCACCGAGTCATGAGGTGGCCGGGTTTTCCGGAAACAGCCAAGTGCGTTTTGCTGGAAATCCCATAGAAGTGAAAAGAAGTTACATAAACAGCGTTTCACAGTGTTCTAGGCGGTTTCCAAAACTCGGGAGGTACGGAAACAGCATGGCTCGCTGTTCTACGTGGTTTCCGGAACTCCCATTCACTTTTATGGAAGTTCCAGCAACAGGGTATCAAAGTTTTCGGCCGTTTCTTGAAAACCCGGCCACCTGATAACTCAGTGGCAGAAGGAAGGTCAGGGGGCCCCATTCTAGATATAGGTTGTGGATCCCAGAGGTGGAACCTGAACCTATTGGATGTTTATGGCATATCCTGTGGATATGCCATAAATGTCAGAGATGGGGAATACCCATCTCTGTATCTATAATTCTATGCTAAAATATGATCAAAACTTGTTTTGTAAGACTTCTAGGTTCCAATGACAAGGTTTCCTTACAGATTATTCCCTGTAAACTGTAATTTCTGACTGACTGGTTGATTGCAGTGTACTTAAAGAGGCTCTGTCACCAGATTTTGCAGCCCCTATCTGCTATTGCAGCAGATCGGCGCTGCAATGTAGATTACAGTAACGTTTTTATTTTTAAAAAACGAGCATTTTTGGCCAAGTTATGACCATTTTCGTATTTATGCAAATGAGGCTTGCAAAAGTACAACTGGGCGTGTTGAAAAGTAAAAGTCCAAGTGGGCGTGTATTATGTGTGTACATCGGGGCGTTTTTACTGCTTTTACTAGCTGGGCGTTGTGCATAGAAGTATCATCCACTTCTCTTCACAACGCCCAGCTTCTGGCAGTGCAGACACAGCCGTGTTCTCGAGAGATCACGCTGTGTCGTCACTCACAGGTCCTGCATCGTGTCAGACGAGCGAGGACACATCGACACCAGAGGCTACAGATGATTCTGCAGCAGCATCGACGTTTGCAGGTAAGTCGATGTAGCTACTTACCTGCAAATGCTGATGCTGCTGCAGAATCAACTGTTGCCTCTGGTGCCGACACGATGCAGGACCTGTGATCTCGGCCAGCAAGTGAGGCTGTCACAGGAGTGCATGCGTTTCGGTCACTCAGAGCTCGTGGAAACCCGACAGCAGCTGGCTGAAGCTCAGAAAGAATCAGACAGGCTTACACATAGACTGGAGGAAATAGATCTTATGTCCAGAGAAGAGGTAAACGACCATCCTGCACAGGGGGATTCCTAAATGGCTTTTGATTATTGATTACTACCTTTCATATTTTCTCACTTATGCCAGAAGACATTTGTCACAATAACGTACAGTGCCTATAAAAAGTATAGACACTTGGATTTTCTTTCCGGTTTTTCTTGCTTTATTGTGTAACATTGAGTCACACTGGATTAAATAAGGCTTTTTGACGCTGATCATAAATTTGTCTATATTAAATCACAATTATAAATTACAGAATATTTTTTAATGCATAAGTCTTTACCCCCACTGCTATGACACACACTAGAAGTATTATTACTTTTTGAAGCAATTATTTGTTACGCACCCCTTAAAGGGGTTGTCCACTACTGGACAACTTATGACCTATCCACCGAATAGGTCATCGGTGCGGGTCCGACACCTGGGCCCCGCACAGTTAAGCCGCTTCGGCTATTTCCGGCCATTGGATGTTATGGCCCATTATGCTATGTACGGAGCCGGAAGCAGTTGGCTCCATACATAGCATAGCGGTTGTGCTGCCGAACTGCATCTCTGCTCCTACTCACTTGAATAGGAGCAGAGCTGCAGTACGGTCGCTCGCTACCATTCGTGGCCAGAGCCAACTGCTTCCGGCATGTACGTCCGGTGCTCGGAGGCAGCCGGAGTGGCTTACTGGTGCAGGGTCCAGGTGTCGAACTCCCACGGATCAGGTACGGATGACCTATCTGATGGATAGGTCATCAGTTGTCCAGTAGTGGACAACTCCTTTAAGTTGGTCTTTAGGGATTACATCGCTGTGCTACATGGAGGAGGCCAAGTGAAGGCTCATTCACACATTTATTTGAACATGTACATGGAACACTAGACAAGAAGATTAATGTTGGGTAAATCTAGATTAGGTTTAAGATTCATTTTTGTACTAATATCCTCTTTTACAAACTTATTTTGATTTCATTATAACAGCTGCAGCATTTGAAACAAGATCTGGAGGATGCTCAAGATACAAATGCTAATTTAAAAACTGAACTTGAAGCTAGAAACGAAGTCATTAAAGCAACTAATGAAGTGTTGATCCTGAAGGTGAAATATATTTATTACAGTGTATTTGTCTTTGCTTTTGTACGTCAACTGATATGTGTAATCACCTCAATAACAGCCTGTTTCTGCAGGATAATCACCAGACTAATAGAGGAAGGTCCTGAGTAGGGGACACCCCACTGAAATGGTCCACTTGGTAAAACCCCTTTAAAGTTGTTGTCCGTGTTCAGAAAATTAAAGGGTTTGTTCGGGCACGGGCAGTTTTTCATACTGATGACCTAGACACAGGATTGGTCATTGTATATGATCGGTGGGGTCCGACACCCGGATCCCGCACCGATCAGCCGTTCCGGCTGCCTCCGGGCACAGGATGTTATGCAGTGGCCGGTGTCGGAAGCAGATGGCTCCGGTCACAGTATAGCGGCTGTGCTGCAGTATTGTTCCTATTCAAGTGAATAGGAGGCAGCCGGAACAGCTGATCGGACCCCCACCTATCATATACCAATGACCTGTGGATAGGTCAGTAGTATGTAAAACTGTCCCGTGCCTGGACAACACCTTTTTAATGTTATTTTTTGTATTATTGAAAGTTATACAATTTTCCAATATAATTTCTGTATTAATTCCTCGCAGTTTTCAAGATCTCGGCTTGTTGTTGTTCAGTAGGAAGATCAATTTTTTACTTCCAGTAAATAAAATTCTGTCCATGGTCAGGTGATAGACAAACAGGTGCAAGTCTCGTTCTAGCATGTGTATCAGATCTGTGTCTTCTAACTATCCCAGCACCTGTGTGTTCATTACATGACCAAAGACAGAATTTTTTTGTCCACTGGAAGTAAATAATGAATCTTCCTACTGAATAACAACAAGCAGAGATCTTGAAAACCGTGAGGAATTAATACAGAAAGCATATTGGAAAATTGTATAACTTAATTATACAAAAAATAATATTAATTTGCTGAAAATGGAAAACACCTCTTAAGGGGACTCCCCTCCAACTAACCCCTGCTGGTAGTGTTTTTGCATAGTCTGGCTTCAAGAGGCCCCATGAGCCAAATGCATTAGAATAGTAAAGTCAACACACCTTTTTATCAAGTAAATGGAGATGCATCGGCCTAATATACAGCATCATTACATAAGAGAAAAAAGGGAAATTGCAGGGTGTCTGGCTATAGGGCTAGACCTACTATGAAGGGAACATTTCCTATACACTATGATATAGTGTAGTATAGGGCGCTCTCCTCACCTGCCCATAAATCATTAGCCTTAGGAGAATAGCATTTACAGTACAAACTAACCAGGGATTCAAATTCCTGATCAGTATGTGCTGCGGCTTCTTTATTGGAAGGAATAGATTCCAAACTCGCACATCCCACTAATCATCTTTAGAATATGAATTTGTGCCTACCCCTTGGAATAAATTTTTTAGAATCGGATGACATTTTGATGGGTTAGATCTGATACAAATGCACATTAAATCCCCCTTGAGCCATGTATATATAAATGTGTATCGGTTGTATAACAATGTAAGCTATTATACTGGTCTTTTATAAGACGCCTTGTTTTTTTTTGTTTTTGTAGGAATCTGAGTTGACCAGATTAAAAGCTCGTATTTCTGCATATGAAAGATCACTTACTCTCAAAAATATACCAAATCCCTCCTCTCTGCCCCCTGATGTATTTGGTGACTGCCACGCACTGGAATCCTATAAACTTCCAGATTCGCACTGGGACATGTGTCATTCTTTAAGTGATCTAAGTCTTTCAGATGTTAGTTCAATAGACTTCAAAAATAAGATTGAAGACCTGAAGAACTTGGTCCTGTCTGATTCTCCACTAACAAGGGTTCCCAGTGACCAGGATGTCGGTGTACCATCGGACAACTTGAATGAAACTTCATTTAACCCTCTAGAGTACAATGTTGATGATCATTGTGCTATCACATCTGATTCTCCAGATCTCGGCACTCTTAGCGGTATGCTTAAATATATTAAAGAAGAGATGAAATTAACTGAAGGCCTGCAGGCCCATAACCCAAACCGGAATAAATGAATGACTGACTCTAATGAATACAGGTATATGTCATTAGCAATATGTGTTCAAAGATGCTGCCAGTCTGTGAATCCAAACCTTCAACTCCTATTTAATTTAGTAGAACAGCAGCATTGCTAAAGATACCCAATTGCATCTTTACAACAAATTGTTCTCCTGCTACAAATTGGGAGTTTTACCATTAATGTAACATCTGTTGTGTTGACTGGTCTTGTGTTCCAGTCAGTGCTTTACATATAGGTTTGACCAGAAGTAGGGCATGTTCACACTGCTTATTTTTGGTCATTTTTCGGGCCGTAAACAGCTGAAAAATCAGAAGCAGAACACCTACAAACATCTGCCCATTGATTTCAATGGCAATACAGCGTTCTGTTCAGACGGGGCGTTTTTTTAGCCTCGTTTTCAAAAAACGGCATGTAAAAAGACATCCGCGAAAAAGAGGTGCATGTCACTTCTTGAGCCGTTTTTCATCGACTATAGAAAAAGAGCTCCAAAAATTGCCGTTAAAACTGGGAGTTGCTTAAATGTCTGAAAATCAGGAGCTGTTGTTCCAGCCCATTGTTACAGTGTGATTGTGCAGTGAAAGAAGCGGGGCTGAAACAATGAGAAGTGTATGACGCTGATTAGTCACTGATTGGTCAGCGTCATAAACTTCTCTTCACTACGCCCAGTTGGTAAACAGTAAAAACACGCCCAGTTGGTCATTAAGAAACTAATTAGCATAAATCTAAAATTGCTCATAACTTGCTCAAAAATTATCGTTTTTCAAAAGAAAAACCACTGCTGTTATCTACATTACAGCGCCGATCAGATTATGTAGGAGATAGGGCACAATCTGGTGACAGAACCTCTTTAAGGGGGTTTTACACAGGACGATTATCGGGCAGACGAGCGTTCATATTACGCTCGTTGCAGATAATTGCGCTGTGTAAACTGGAACAATCAGCAGATGAACGAGCAAACGCTCAATCATCTGCTGGTGGTATTATTTAAAAAAATTGAAATATTATCGTTGTCGGCAGCACATCTCCCTGTGTAAACAGGAAGGCTGGCTGCCGACATGATGATAACGTATGGAAACGTGCGATCAGAATAACGACCACTCGTCTCCATACATAGCTACGTGTGAGAGAAGCAAACGAGCGCCGATCAATGATGTCTCGTTGATCAGTGCTCACTGCACCGGCCGTTTATCGGCCGGTGTAAGAGGGCCTTTATGAAGAGTAGCTGATGGCAACCCCAGGGACATCAGATGATTACTTTAGTTCACTACGTAATCAAACACACAATGTTTAAAAGGACATCATATACAAGAAATGATCCAATCAGGGCAGGTAATGGTTATCTCGGTCTGTATGCCTCATCCCACTTGTACTTATTATGCATGTAACCTTTGTGTCCAGTGATACTTGTTAGGCTGGATTCACACGAGCATTGAACGTATTTCGTCCGCAAGTCCCGGACCAAACACAGTGCAGGGAGCCGGGCTCCTAGCATCATAGTTCTGTACGATTCTAAGAGTCCCTGCCTCTCCGTGGAACTACTGTCCCGTACTAAAAACATGATTACAGTATGGGACAGTTGTCCCGCAGCGAGGCAGGGACTCCTAGCGTCGTACATAACTATGATGCTAGGAGCCCGGCATCATCGATAGATATATATATATATATCTATTAGATAAATATAATTTGGACTAGGCATGAAGCACAATACCTAAACTCATTGTCTCTTACTTTCTTCACAGGGCATCTTGCTACCTGCACTAATATGAGCCATGCTGAGCTGTATATCTTTTTATTATATTTGTATATCATGTACATATATTTAATTTGTAAAGTCTTCCAAACACATTTTATATTTGTCATTTTCTATTGTTTTTCATAAAGGGTATATGCTGCTTATTATTATTTCCTTGTTCAGAACCAGGTTCGCACATGAAATAAAATGCAATCATTTTTTTATCTTTGTTACAAGTTTTTAATCTCGGGGGTCACATTTAGGAGTAGCTTGGATATCAAAATAAACTAGAAAGCTCCTACTAATCTACTTATGTGTCATGCAGCATGTTTAAGTATGAGTCTCAATCTTTGCTGTGCATTATTTTATCCTACTGAGCAGTGTGGTTTATGGTCACGGGGATCTAAGTCTGGCGGAATGTGAAACGCATAGTTTAAATCCTGCCAAGCCTTCTTGCCCCTTCTGTGCCCTTTGTTCAATGGCAATTCAGTATTGTATTGAAGATGTGAGTAATGACTTGGTAGGGATTTGCTGCCTGCTAACCCCACTGAAAAAAACGGTGATTGTTAGGCAGTGTATCCCGAGCAACCAGGCTCTACCTTGTGGTCATGGTCCATCTGAGAAATGCATTCATTGCAAAAGGTTGACCGTATATGTAAAGAAAAAAAAAACAACACTATAGTAAGAGTGCATACATGCTCATTGTATACTTCTATTATATAGTTTGCTTCAGTAGAACTATTGAGGTCCGGGTATCCTGTCATACTGCATACTCGAGGCGTTGCAAATTTTGGATATTGAATTTCTCCTTAGACTTCAATGTTATCTCAACTTTTGCACTGAAATCTGCATTGGCCTAATTTGCAATATATTCTGCTGCAGATTTAATTTAATTTTTGCTGTAAAATAAAAAGGGTGTTTTGGTTTAAATCAGGAGGGAAAAAAAACCCTTAACATGTCAGGCAGCATTCAATGGCGAAGTCACTGCTTCTTCTCAGCTAGGACAGAAGACTAAACCAGTATGCGTTCTAATTCATTAACTTTTATTAATTCGCATAACAAGCCCCCTAAAAGAACCCCTGAGACAATAAGCCAGTTATGCAGGGTCAGAAATTTCACCGCAGCGGCTCCTACAATGGTCGGGACTTTCTCACAGCGGTTAGGTAGGATTCTGGTGCCCTTATTACTTGAGCATTTGCAAACTATATGTTTTTAACTGGCATGTTTCTTAAAATTGCCCATACACATAAGATAAGTCGGACGACTTTGGTAATTGCGCATGAACATCGTTTGAAAAATTAACATGAACCATCATTTGCGAAAACTTGATCGGCAAGATTGGAAAACTTTGGGCAAAACTACATGTGTATGTCATAATCGGGCGATCATTTACCACTTTACGCAAGCCCCAAGGAGTCTTTAAGCTGACTCCCTGTTCTGCCAGTTTAGTCGCTTATGTTGCTCGTGGGTTCATTCGTACAAACTATCCCGTAGACGATTGCTAGTTATAGGTGTATGGTCGGTTGTGGCTGTTTGTTTAACAGATGTCCAGGAAGGGGCTAAGAGGAACACTAAAGCTTGACACAGAGTCTGTATCAAATGGCTTTAGCTTATGCCGGATGATTGGAATTCTGACATGCAATCTTTGTCAACCCCCGTCGTGGATAACTGCAAGCATCCAAGTGGAAGCCAAGTAGTTTTTTGGGTGGGTTATCCCAACTAACGGAAACTTTCCAGGAAATTAAAAAAGGTTGAGAGAACTTAAAAGGGCTTTGATGTTGCTCACTCTCCTACATCCTATTCCAACGCTCAATATCCTAAAGTGCTCTCTGAAAGGGAAAGTGACTCAGATTCTGATGCCTACAATATTTCAGCTTTTTAACAATGAAAAAGCAAGCACTCTTTTTAAAGCAGAAAATAATTGGTTGAGTAAGATGTCTAACGAAGACAAAAAGCAGGAACTGTTTAATTTTTTTTTTAAAAAACAAAGCAGGCATGGTTCTTCTTGACCATCCCCTCTTTTTTTAGAACTTTTTTCAGGCAAACTGTAAACCGACTTTAAGCTAGGACCAAGGTCTGTTTTCTTTCTTTGGCTTGAGCTAGACTTGATCCTAAATCATCTGAGGAGTGGGAGGTACCACCCAAATTGGAACTAGCTGCTTCCCCCTTTCTAATAGTTCCTATTTCCCGTCTGAGGATTCTTCCCTATTTAGGGACCACGTGGACAGGAGTCCCTCTTTCAGAGCGGTTATGTCACCTCTGCTGCAGCAAGTCATGCTTCTGTAAATGCAGCCCTGGTAGCCAAGGCTCTTAGAATATGGCTTAGCCAATTAACAAAGGGTGTTCAAAATGAGGTCTTGATGAGGGAGATCCTGGAAAACATGCCGAATATTAAACTAGCATATGAATTTGAAGTCTATTTTCCCTTGGATGTAATGAGGTTGATTAATCTATGGCTTTTTCTACCTGAACCTGAAGAGATCTTTGTTTTAAAGAATGGGCAGATGATCTTTCAAAAAAACATTTCTGCACCCTTCCATCCGAGCAGCCTCTTTGGACAGCAACTGGAAAAGGTTCTCAAGTAAAGATAAAGGGGTCTCTCCCTCAACCACCTAAAAAGCGATTCAGATACTTTTACTCTCCGGGAAGATCCCCAAGAAACGAGAAGTTTCAGGATACCTAAAAGGCAATGTAGGTTCAGACAGAAAAGTATTCAGTCCCTTCCTGTAGGTGATAGACTTTCAGGTTTTTCTAGCAAATTGGCAAGAGATTACATCGGTCATTGCCAAGGGTATTCTCCAAGATCATGGTTGTTTTGGCGACCAAGCTCCGAATGAGACGAATGCTTGTGATCCCCTATCTCAAAGATTCGTTCCTCAGTGTCCACTCCAGAGGATCTCCAGGATTAAATAGCAGGTTGGAAACAACATATGTCCAAGTTCAATCAAGGTGTCTGACACGCAGGATCCACTGTTTATCGATCATATCGAAGTTATGAACTTGATCGGTAACCGCTCAATCCTGTGTGTCGGAGACACGCGGGACTGGTTGTCACTGAACCCATTAGGCTGGGTTCACACGAGCACATTAACGTCCGTAATGGACGGACGTATTTCGGCCGGAAGTCTCGGACCGAACTCAGTGCAGGGAGCCGGGCTCCTAGCATCATAGTTATGTACGATGCTAGGAGTCCCTGCCTCTCTGCAGGACAACTGTCCCGTACTGTAATCATGTTTTCAGTACGGGACAGTAGTTCCACGGAGAGGCAGGGACTCCTAGCGTCGTACATAACTACGATGCTAGGAGCCCGGCTCCCTGCACTGAGTTCGGTCCGGGACTTCCGGCCGAAATACGTTCGTCCATTACGGACGTTAATGTGCTCGTGTGAACCCAGCCTTAGTGCCGCTGACCTGACTGATACAGGATTCAGCTCACAATACAGCTGCTCTGTATACAGGATACGAAGCAGCTGTACCTCAAAAAGTAAAAATAATTTTTAGTAAAAAGTAATTACAAAGTTGCACCAATCACACTGATACACTGTTTTATTAAAACAAACTATTTCAAAAGGTGTACAAAGCCTTTAAAGGGGTTTTCTAGCTAATAAAAATTGATGGGCCATCAATAGCTGATGGTTCGGGATCCAACTCCTGGGTCCCTTGCCAATCAGCTGTTTTGAACATGCTGCTTCCCCTTCATTTCTTCTTGCTCATGGTGAATCGTCGCCACGCATTTAGCAGTGGTTCACAGGTATTTCAGCCTTTTTTCCCTTTCACTTCAATGGGAGATAAGGCTGCAATACCTATGAATCGCCGCTGAATGCGTGTTGAAGATTCACATTGAGCAAGAAGAAATGAAGGGGAAGCAATGCTCGTACGAGCGCTGCACCCCCTTCAAAACAGATGATCAGCGAGAGTTGGACCCTGAACCATCAGCTATTTATGGCCTATCCTGAAGATAGGCCATCAATTTTTATTGGCTGGCAGCCCCCTTTAAATATATTATTTGATGTATTCACAGCACCGGCATCACCAACATCATCTACTCTCTTGTTTTGTATATACAGAGTTAAAGAATCCATTAAGTAGCCCAATTATATACTTAAAGGGGTTTTCCAGTTTGAAAAGATTGATTGCCTATCCTCCGGATGGACCCTCACTGATCCGGTATTAACCCCTTCCCGGCATTTGACGTATCCATATGCCAAAGACTGGTATAGGGAAGTATGGAACGGGCTCACGGAGTAAACCCGCTCCATACGATGCGGGTGTCGGCTGTTTGTTACAGCCGACACTTCAGAGTAGCGAGCGGCATCGCGCACGAGCGTAATCCCGCTCGTTTAACTCGTTAAATGCTGCGGTCAATAGCGACCGCAGCATTTCAATTGTTAGAGCGGGGCGACTCCCTCTAACAGCTCATCGCGCGCAACCCAATCGCAGGGGGGCGATGGTTGCTATGGCTGCCTGGGGGCCTAATGAAGGCCCCCAGGTCCGTCATCTTTGTGCACCTATTAAGCCCTGCCTCTGGCAGGACTTAATAGATGCCTGTCAGAATCACGATATACTGCAATACATTAGTATTGCAGTATATCGTGCAAGCGATCTAATGATCGCTGGTTGAAGTCCCCTAGGGGGACTAAGTAAAAATGAGTTAAAGTTTTGTTTTTTTTGTGTAAAAAAAAATTACAAGTTCAAAAAAACACCCTTTTCTCATTTTCCCCCTAGAGCATACTAAAAAAATAAAATAAACAGAATTGGTATCGCCGCGTCCGTAAAAGTCTGAACTATTACAATATATAATTTAACCCGCACAGTGAACGCCGTAAAAAAATAAAAAATTATAAACGCCAGAATCTCTATTTTTTTGGCCACCTCATCTCCCACAAAAAAATTAAATAAAAAGTGAACAAACCGTCGCATGTACACCAAAATGGTATTATTAAAAACTACAGCTTATCCCGCAAAAAATAAACCCTCAAACCACTTAAATCGACGGAAATATAAAAGTTATGGATCTCGGAATTTGGCGACACAAAATAAATTTTCTTTTTTACACTTCGGTTTTTACTTGTAAAAGTAGTAAAATATAGAAAAAACAATATATATTTGGTATCGCCATAATCGTATTGACCCACAGAATAAAGTTAACATGGTGTTTTAATTGCACAGTGAATTCCGTAAAAACGGCGCGCAAAAACCATGGAGGAATCGCTGTTTTTTTTTCATTTTCTACCCCACAAATAATTTTTTCCCGTTTCCTAGTACATTATATGGCAAAGTAAATGGTGCTACTAAAAACTGCAACTTGTCCCGCAAAAATCAAACCCTCATAGGACTATATCAACAGAAACATAAAGAAGTTATGGCTTTTGGAAGGTGGGGAGGAAAAAACGAAAATGAAAATCTGAAAAAGGGCTGCGGCGGGAAGGGGTTAATGACCTGGATTTTGGCACCCTGGCCGATCAGTTGTTTTGAAGGGGCCATGGTGCTTGTGAGAAGGCTGTAATACTGTAAACAGTCGCTTCTGTTTTTCCCAGTACAAAGCAGTCATAGCTCTTTTTTGCGGGTGCTTCTTCCCCCTTTATTGCTATGTTTTGCGACTTTTGCGGTGGAAACGCTGCGATTCTACCGCAAAAATCTCAAGTGAGAGAAAAAGAAGAGCGCTATTGTCTTTATTGCAAATTAATCACCCCTGGCTGTAGTCATGATCCTCTATTTTGAGTGCATCCCAGCCTCCTGGGATGATGTTTTATCCCATGTAACTGCTGGTTAAGAACTCCTTTTTTGAAGCATTCGCCCCTTCCGAAGGCCCTTTTTTGACTTGTAAACCTTAGGGTATGTTCACACGAGGGCGTCCGTAACGGCTGAAATTACGGGGATGTTTCAGCCTGAAAACATCCCCGTAATTTCAGTCGTAACGGCATGTGCAGGCGCTTGAATGCCGCGTCCATTACGGACGTAATTGGCGCTGCTATTCATTGGAGTCAATGAATAACGGCTCCAATTACGGCCAAAGAAGTGACAGGTCACTTCTTTGACGCGGGCGTCTATTTACGCGCCGTCATTTGACAGCGGCGCGTAAATTACGACTCGTGTGAACAGACAAACGTCTGTCCATTGCTTTCAATGGGCAGATGTTTGTCAGCGCTATTTTCGGCGCTATTTTCGGATGTAATTTGGGGCAATTACGTCCGTAATTAGTGCGTGTGAACATACCCTTATAATCAGCAATATGCAAAACTGATGCTTGTTTTTTTTCTGTCCTAGCTGGGAAGAAGCTGTGGTTAACCTATTGTTTGCTGCCTACGGACTCGGGTAAAGAAAACATTTAGATGAGTAAACTTTAACTGGATGTGACCTATTTTAAATTAGAAGAAAATACCATAAAATCTTCATCACAAAATGACTACAAATCGCGATTGTCATTCCGCAGTAGAGACGCAAAAAAAAAAATCAGTACGTCTTAAGAGAATTACGCTGGCGGATTTTTATGCTGCATGGGAATTCTCCCTCAGAATAATATGCAACTAAAGAACTATAGAAATCGTTACATGATATTGTGTAGACGTTGAAATAGGAAGAATAAAAATAGGACATGTGGTATTGCAGCTCAACCCCATATTCAAATGAATGGGACTTAACTGCAATTCTAAACACAGCCCATGGACAAGTGGCGCGGTTATGGCAGAAACCTCATATAACCGCTTTAAAGCATACCTAACTTTTCAGGAGATTTTCAGAATAAGCTGTCATATACATGTACATGAGGAATAGCACTATTTCTGGCAATTACATGACTCGTATGTGACATTATTTAGCAGTTTTCCCGATTCTCAGCGGTTTCTGAGCTAGTGGGTGGAGCCTAACTGCTATCATGTCTTCTATACACTGCACACATAGGAGCACCTCTCACATATATATATATATATATATATATATAATGAAAATTTGCTTACCGAAATTTTTGTTTCCTGTAGTCCGAAGGCAGCACAGAAGGGTTACGTTTAATACGACCCCTATTGGACAGAAGATAGTAGATTAATCAGTAACAATCAAAATGTGATCAGACTCCCTATAAGGACCCCTGGAAACAACGAGGCATATGTGTTTTTATGTAGCAATAAATTAATTTAGGGGGGATATGCTGTGCTGCTTTCGGACTACAGGAAACAAAAATTTCAGTAAGCAAATTTCATTTTCCTCGATGTCCTTCAGGCAGCACAGAAGGGACTTACAAAGCAATCCTCAAGGGTGGGATACAGCAGCTTTTTTTTAGCACTTGGTCGAGCAGTTTTAACATCTAGATAGTAGTGCCTTACAAATGTCACTGGTCTGGACCATACAGCAGCCTTTCATATTTGGTCCAGTTATATGTAAGCAAATTCAGCCCACAAACGTGACGTGGATGTAGTGGAATGTGCCTTGATTTCTACCAGGGATTCGAGGCCTTCTACCTGGTAACACTTTGAGGTGACATTTTGGATCCACCTGGCCAGAGTAGACTTGCTTGCCTTTTTACCCTCGTTGTCTCTTGATATTGTAAGAACAAAGCCGCAGAGCTCCTGAAATCTTTTACTTTATCCAAGTAACATCTCCGGTTTGCCACAATCAGCTTCTATAAGCTCTTTTAATACTGGTTGCTCAGGAAACACTTTACCCTTTTGATTGGGGAAATAATATAAAGCCTTTAATTGGATAACTCCTCTGTTTTACCAGATTTAACTGTGTTTCAGCAATTTTCACCAGAATTACTGGAAGAGGAATCAGACAAAATTTCTCCTTCAGAAAGGAGCTGAACATGAGTGGAAGAGGAGGGTTTTAGGCGAGGAGGTTGCTGAACGCTCTTACGCTTGGATCTATGAGAATCAGACACTTCCTGAAAGGCTTCAGATAATTGGGATTTAAACAATTTGAAGAACTGATGAGCTTCAGAATGAACTGCTGATTGTCCTGTAGCTGATGTACACAGATCACACAGATCACATTCCCAGGCCTCAGGTAATGGCTCCTGTGTCTACTCTACCTTCACACTACCCCCCAGTGCTAGACATCTATAATACAATAAACATATGCTAATAAGTATGTCAGATGTAAACGTTCACATGCTAAGAACTCAAGGCGGGAAACTAATACTGGTTAACAGGTTCTGCTGGTTTGGCTAAGTGCACCATTAGCAACAGCGCGCCGTCTTTTTAAATCTCCAAGGTCTCTCGAGAATGCGCAAAAACTCGCACATGTGCAGTACTGTATACTACAGACCATTTGGGCATGCCCAGTAGCCACAAGCTGGGTAAGACAGATGCGAAGAGGTATCCAGCAGTGCTGAGACTAAGCAGAGCCTGCAATCAGATGACACGATCATATCGCTGTGGGGAGCATAGAGAACAGCGGACAGCGTTTATGTGCAGAGGTGATAAACATAACTCTCTGATATCTCGACCCAAAAACTAAATTTATAGATTCCTGGGCTAATCACCATGGCAGCCAAATGCTGGCCAAAGTGCAGGGACAATGATTACACATTGAAGGACGTCCAGGAAATAAATAAATAGTACCTTATACAGCAGTAATGAGCAGTGTAGCTACGACTCCAGCGATTGGGAAAATACTGCAACATGTCTGCCTGTGTCTTTTTCACTCTGCTCCTGCTCCCTTCCCTTTCCATAGTCTTCTATGTGCAGCGTGTCTGTCTCTCTCCCTTCTCCCCCTCCCTTGACTTGTATTGGCAGGCAGTGAAGAAACACCCCTCACACACTTTCTGCAGCGGTCAATCCTACTTCCCCTTTCCCATCCCTTGGTTGAACTTGATGGACATGTGTCTTTTTTCAACCGTACAAACTATATAATTCTGCTCTGTAATTGGGGACGGATTCTGCTTGGCAACAGGGGGTGGACAGCAGATTACAGAAAGGAAGACACCTGGTGTCAGTAAGGGTTCATATCTGCGTTGGAGGCTCCTCTACGGACATCCATCACAGATCCGGCCAAAGATATCAGAAACAGTAAAACCACGGACACCATTACGGAAACTCAACGGAGCCCATTAAAGTCAAAAAGTTCAGTGGGGCGAGATGGTGTCAGTCATGTAATGGTACCTGCGCTTCCGGTATTATTGTTGTTCTGCTGTTCTGAAGGAGCAGAGCAATGGAAATAACAAAGCATCTGTGAACAGGCCCTAACTTCCACGGGATTTGTATGGATAAAACAACATTTTAACAGTAAGTAAATTACAAAGCTCATCTATTTTTGGTATAGGATTAGATTAGCATAAATTGTTTGAAAATGTATTGTCCATTTAAAGAAGCTGTGTCACCACATTATAAGTGCCCTATATCCTACATAATCTGATCGGCGCTGTAATGTAGATAACAGTGGTTTTTATTTTGAAAAATGATAAATTTTGAGCAAGTTATGAACAATTTTAGATTTATGCTAATTTGTTTCTTAATAACTGGGCATGTTTTTACCTTTTGACCAAGTGGGCATTGTAAAGATAAGTGTATGACGCTGACCAATCAGTAAAGTTAATGCGGGTGTGTGTGACAGCACAGCGTGATCTCGCGAGATCACGCTGTGCTGTGAATATAAATGGACACGAATGGAGAGAAGTGTACGACGCTGATTGGTCACTGGTCAGCATCATACACTTCTCTTTACAACACCCACTTGGTCAAAAGGTAAAAACACACCCAGTTGTCTATTAAGAAACGAATTAGCATAAATCTACAATGGATTATAACTTGCTCAAAATTGATCGTTTTTCAAAATAAAAACCACTTATCTACATTACAGCGCCGATCATATTATGTAGGAGACAGGGCACTTATAATCTGGTGACAGAGCCTCTGTAAGTGTGCTTTCAGAGAATTCTCCTGCTGATAGAGCATATGGTTTGAGCCAAGAAAAATGTAAATTGTTATTCCCGATTACAATGTGTTTGGTAAAATTTCCAAATTCTTCGGTCATTGGCCAAAAAATCCATGTGTTCCTGAAGGGGTTAATGCACAGAGGTTGCCATGCATAAACTGAACATAGAAAACGTGAAGACTTGCAGAGTATCTGATCTATGTTTTTGAGTATGACATTCAAATAAGGTTCTAACTGATAATAGTTACAATATTGTTTTATAGCCGATATTTTGCTGGTTTTATAGACATAGACCGTGGCCTAACTCAACCTCTGCTCTACCCTTTCAGCCTCTCCATGTACAGTCTATCCAGATTATGTCATTATGCTGTTCACCCCCATTAATGTCAGAAGAGAGATTATCCAGCTTTAGCCACAATATGTACAGGTCTGCATTTCTATCCGTGCTGACGCAGCCTGGGTCCAGATAAAGCAGTAAGAAGCCAGGACTTAAGCCCAGAAGTAACATTTCTCTTGCCGCCGCTGGTTCATTGTTTGATACTTGTACACAGAAAGTCCTAAGATACAGGAATGGCTCTGAAGAACGTCCTTGTTACAGGATGCTCATCAGGAATAGGTCTGGCTATTGCTGCCAAGCTGGCTAAGGACGAACAGAAGAGATTCAAAGGTAAGCCGCTGCATTCATAGGGCTCTGATGAGCAGAATACAAATGAATATGCTATATAAATAGTTCTAAACTTTGTATTATCTGCAGATTCTGTCTGCTTTGCTTTAAAGCTACATCTATCAAGATGGATTAGTGGTTTTAAGGAGCAAATCCCTGCTGTTTATTATACTAGGCTTGAAATCGGCAGGAAAAACCATTGTGCTACAAGCACTTCAACTTAGTATAATACACGGCTTTACAGAATATAGTATATCAAGCTGCTGATGCGTTAAAAATGTATTTCCAGGTCTTGTCACGTTACTTTCAACAGGTGAGCACCCAGTTATTGCAGATGTCATATCTTGTAATTTAGAGCTCTTACAGAGAGAACAATAGTAGTTGCATTCAACGGCAACTGTTCAGAGGTCTACAGTTATCAACCTATAGTTTATGGATGCCAAACTCCACTTCAGTAATTTCTGGAGAATTGAGCTAAAAATCACGGAAAGACCAAAATGTTTACAGACACGTTACAAAATTATTGCTTGAGCGCTGTGCCAGGAGTGAGTCACCAATCACTGCCCCGCTTGTAGCTTTCCCATGCTAACTTAGAGCGGGAAAGCTGCAAGCGGAGCTGTGATTGGAGTCAGACTCCCCACTTTCTCACTCCACCACCCTCCATACCGCCGCTCTCCGCTCTGCCGGACGTCACTCACATTTAGGAGCAGAAGGAGGGCGGACAGAGCCAAGTGAATGACACGGCAGCGGTCTGAGTGAGGTCGCTGCCGGCCCGGGAATGGACCAGTCCAGTCACATGAAGTCAGGTGACTAGACTGGTCCACTCCCGGCACCGACCACACTCAGACCATCATTCACTTGGCTCTGTCCGCCCTCCTCCTACTTTTCCCTTATTCGCACTGCGCATGTACATTTTGGCACATGTGCAGTGCAACATTTCGGGAATGGAGACTAAATCACGGACAGTGTTTTTATCTTCCGGACACTACAGACGGCAGAAAAAAAAACACCTTTTTTTGCAGACTCTCTGTAAATTTACAGACAGTTAGCAACCCTGCTATAGTTTTATGGCGGTAGGTTGTGTTCCAGCTTTAGTTTCTGTTAGGTGCTATACATGAGTGTCAGCTTTTTAGACCCTTTGTTCAGTGTTCTAGTATGTCCAACAAAATCTAAAAAAGATAATAATCCAATAATTTAGGTATGCTGAGAAGACATTTGTCTTTTTAATATGATTTGGTGAGCAACATATAGTATGTGCACTCTGTCAAAGTATATGTGGTAGTAAGGCATCAAGCGCTGTGTAGGGAGTCTATACAAAAGTGTGGATGAAAAATGGTAATAACTTGTTTGAGAAGAAAATATGCTCACAGTTGTTGTCGATAAAAGGCTGAGCGGCACAGGAGTTCTTCTAGCATTGGAAGAAAGACTCATTGATGGAGCACAATTTTTAATATGCCACTATTGTTTCCAAATTTCAAGACTATAAAAAGGTGCCCGTGCACGTTTTTGGCCACATGGCTTTGTTGAAGAAATCATGGCTCAAAAACATATTAGACTGAAATTTTAGACGAGTGTTTCAACCGACACTCTCTGGGATTTTAACCAGATCCATATCATAGGTTGTATCGATATATCAGAGAGAAGTAAGAGACACAGACATTGCTTGTATGCTCAAAAATACTTTTCTGGCGTTTATTGTTCAAACAATTACAATAATATCTTCCGAAAAGGGTGTAGGCTTGATGGTTAACCAATCATTTACAATATAACTAACTAACTCCAATTAAGCCAATAGCATACAATGATAATATTTCATACTGAGCCAATCACAGACCTACAATACAGTTCAAATGTAATATTTTCATTTTCATTACATGCTTGCGTCAGACTTAACACCTGTATATTCTGGTCTTTAAATGGAGGAGTGTAGGAGTTATTTGCAAATATGTATGCAAATGATGGTATAGAAACAAATAATTAGGAATGGGATAACTCCATGTCTGGGCATTCAGCCAGACAGCTAACTGTTAAAGAGGCTCTGTCACCAGATTTTGCAACCCCTATCTGCTATTGCAGCAGATCGGTGCTGCAATGTAGATTACAGTAACGTTTTTATTTTTAAAAAACGAGCATTTTTGGCCACGTTATGACCATTTTTGTAGTTATGCAAATGAGGCTTGCAAAAGTCCAAGTGGGTGTGTTTAAAAGTAAAAGTCCAACTGGGCGTGTATTATGTGCGTACATCGGGGCGTTTTTAATACTTTTACTAGCTGGGCGTTCTGATGAGAAGTATCATCCACTTCTCTTCAGAACGCCCAGCTTCTGCCAGATCACGCTGTGACGTCACTCACAGGTCCTGCATCGTGTCAGACGAGCGAGGACACATCGGCACCAGAGGCTACAGTTGATTCTGCAGCAGCATCAGCGTTTGCAGGTAAGTAGCTACATCGACTTACCTGCTAACGCCGATGCTGCTGCAGAATCAACTGAAGCCTCTGGTGCCGATGTGTCCTTGCATAACTACAAAAATGGTCATAACTTGGCCAAAAATGCTCATTTAAAAAAAAATAAAAACGTTACTGTAATCTACATTGCAGCGCCGATCTGCTGCAATAGCAGATAGGGGTTGCAAAATCTGGTGACAGAGCCTCTTTAACATATCAAGGTTACAGAAAGAACATACAGATATTATATATTTCTTGCAAACAAAAAATAAATAGGGGGGGGGGTAATTGCAGATGGAATAGAAATTAAATCTCTGCATGATAATTCAGAATCCAATTTAATACAGGGAATATAAGCAAATGGACCATCCATCACATCTTGTACAGGTAAAACACATTGAAACCTGTACGAGCCACGTGGCCAAAAATTGCATTGCAAAACCGTGGATTTTCACAGTGCATTTACCTAATGCTGTTCAAAATAATGTAAGAAAAGAAGAAACTCCCACCCTTTGCCCCCTACCTACTGATCATTTTCTTTAGGGTAAGGGCACATGTAGCAATGGCCACATTCAGCTGAAAATCACGACCATGTGCAGTGGGCATGGACTACAAATTGATAATTTTTGACCGCACAATTGATTGTTAATGTAAAATTATCAACAAAATCGTGTGGCCATTAACTATTAATTTGTTTTCGGACACGTGAGGCTGCCACTACGTGTGTCCTCAACCCAACTACATACAAAGCGGTCATTTATAATGGTTCTACCTCCAGCTGTACATTGTTTTTCTCCTGTCTCTATACTATATACACATAGCAGCAAATTGTTAAGTGATTTCTTTGCAGCCACGGGAATAACATCCTGGAAAGAAGATTAAAGACTAATATTTGCATTGGCTTCTACTGCATATTTTGAGATTATCTAATAAAACCGCATCAGGCATTATTGACTGCTGAGCAAATTGTCAGCATTTAATGAATAATTTCATGAACAGGTGTGTTTTGGGACTTCATGAAAAGAGCAAAATTTCACCTTTTGGGGTGCAGCACCCGAAGGCCGGTATCCCACGTAGCGTAAACAATGCAGAATTTTGATAATAGAATTCTGTGCGGAAATTCCACAGCATTTACAGTAGCAGCAAAGTGAATGAGATTAAGCAAGTCTCAGCCACACGCTGCCGAAAAAATAGCAGAACAGTTATGCGGACAGTGTTCTGCGTTGTGACTTTCAATTCTGCAGCATGTCAATTAATGCTGCATATTCTATGCGGAGATGCTGTGTTTTTGGCCCATAGACTTGAATGGGGGGCATAAATCCTGCACTAAAATACGCAACCTGAGTTTAGTAAATAGTTTACGGAGCGGAAATGCAGTAAAAACCACTGGAAATCTGAAGGTGCATGTACAGTTTGCTATAATCAATGCTTAAAACGAAATCTGCAGGGAAAAAAGGTGTAGAAAAACGGCAGCATTTTCACAGAGCAGCAATAACGCACTATTTGGTTCCGGATTTCTCTGAAAGATTTACCAGCAGTTTTTTTAAAGTCCTGCTGCAGAAACTCTGCAGCGTTTCCTGAGTTCGTGTGGGAACATACTCTAAGGCCGGGTTCCCACGTAGCGTAAACGCTGCAGAATTTCCGCAACGGAATTCTGTGCGGAAATTCTGCAGCATTTACATCAGCAGCAAAGTGGATGAGATTCCGAAAATCTCATGCCCGCACTGTGGAAAAAAAACGCAGCGTAAACGTTAATTTACCTGCGGTGCAGAATTTAATTCCGCAGCATGTCAATTTATGCTCCGTTTTTGTTGATTTTCCGTTGCAGGTTTTCCCCATTGAATTCAATGGGATGCAAATCCCGCAACAGAAAGCCCAGTGTTGCGACTATTGCGGCGTATTCGCAGTGATTACGCCGCAAAAATCGCAACTACGGAAAATAAATAAATCATACTCACCCAGAATGCCTCCGTCTCCCTTTAAATTCAAAGGGAGACCGTTTTGGGCATTTTGGTGTAGATTCCAACACTGTTTACGTGTCAAAATCAACGCCAAAAAACTTAGTGTCCTACCTAGAAAATGCTAAAGCCTAAAGGATTTTGTACTAGAGCTTCCGGTTAGTGGTTATTATTTTTAATATAGAAATGGAACACTAAAGCTTAAAAAATAAAAAAATAAATCGATGTGTGTAAATAACCTGCAGTGAAGTAACTGCAACCATCATAAATTATTGAAATGATTTTGTTGTGCTGTCACTCAGGCCTTAACATTGCCTGTAAACAGTCATTTTAGGTCACCAGCATAGGAACAACTGGTCTTTCATTGTGAAACTGTAAAATTATTCACATCCTCATGAAAAAGCAAGTGTAAAAACCATTTCTAAAATTGTATTCAATCATCATAAAAATCTGAATTTACAGATACCGGTCTCTGAGACAGATTCTCCTTAACCCCTTGCTGAAATTTGACATAACACAGCCCATTCCATACTCAGCGGTGCTCGTCTATAACACACAACCAACACTTCACGGTTAAGCCTAATTCACACGAGCGTGTTCGGCCTGCTATATATGGTCTGTGTGTCGGCCACATTTCCCGGACCGAACACACTGCAGGGAGCCGGGCTCCTAGCATCATAGTTATGTACGACGCTTGGTGTCACTGCCTCTCCGTGGAACTACTGTCCCGTACTGAAAACATGATTACAGTACGGGACAGTCGTCCGGCAGAGAGGCAGGGACTCCTAGCGTCGTACATAACTATGATGCTAGGAGCCCGGCTCCCTGCAGTGTGTTCGGTCCAGGAAATGCGGCCGACACACGGACCGAACACGCTCGTGTGAATTAGGCCTAACGGGCAGGTTTGGAGATGGCACCGATCCCGGCTGTTTAATGTGGTCAATAGTGACTGTGGCATCTAAACAATTAGAAAAAGGGGGAGCCCCCTGTCACTCTATTGCCCCCCTCAACACGATCGTGGGGCGTCAATGGTTGTCAGAGCAACCCGAGAGCCTAACAAAGGTAGCCAGTTCTGACATCTTTCTGCTCCTATGATCGCTTGTTTAATCCCCCAGGGGGACTAAAAAGACAAAGCAAAAAACAGTTAAATAAAGTTAATAAAAAGGTAATAAATTTAGCGACGTACATGAAAATTAAAAATAATAAAAGTAACAATCTTTTTTTTCCCCCTAATGTACAGTATTGTAAAAAATAGAAAAATAAACATAATTGGTATCACTGCGTCCGTGTTACAATATAACATTACTTAACCTGCAGGATGACGAAAATAAAAAGTAGTCAGAAAGTTATATGTATCAAAAAAAATTACGGTAAAATAAAAATTTTATGAGTCTCAGAATATGCCGACATAAAGGAATGTTTTTTTCTTTGGAAAAGCAGTAAATAAAAAATATATATGGATTTGTTATTTTATTGACCATCCGAATAAAGGTAACATGTTCTTTTTACTGCATGGTGAACACTGTAAAATAGAAACCCAAAAAAACAATGGAGGAATCACTTTTTTTTTTACTGTTTCCCTTATACGGTACAATGAATGGTGGCAATAAAAAAAAATACAAACAAGTCCTTACACGGCTTTGTCAATGGAAAAATAAAAAAAGTTAACGCTATTGAAAGGCAGGAAGGAAAAGAACGAAAATGAAAAAACAAAAAATGGTTGTGGCTGCAAGCAGAGAGAACCAGCTAAGGGCTTACTCAGACGAGCATGTCAGTTTTGCGTCCGCAAAAAAAATTAAGCATATTTCATGCATTTCAGTTCCGTGTGGCATCAGTGTTCCTGTTGTTTTTTTTCCTCATCATTTCTTTACCAACTGGTGCATAAAAAACACGGACTATGTTTTTCACACACACATTGACTTCAATGGGCGACGTGGTCCGCAAAAATCTACCAAAGTGGGACGTGCAGCAAGTTTCATGCAACAGACACATGCTGCGTAAAAAAACACAGACGTGTGAATAGCCCAATTGAATTCCATGGGTCCGTGTACCGTCCGTAATTTAAACGGACAGCACACGGACGTGAAATACGCTCGTCTGAATAAGCCCTAAAGGTTTGTTGCATGGTCCCGAAATTTAGGAAGCATCAAACTCAACCATCCTACTACAGCTGTGTGGAGGAGAGGAAGAGACAGCCTCCAGCAGCATCCATTGTCTATTCTAGAGCCCCCTGGTGGACATGGAAAAGTACACTGTAATTTTCATTTTCAGATGGGCTTGTAAGAGGCGAATGCGTTGTGACTAATGAATTTAGGTGCTTAGACTCTTGGGATTTTCACCTATGATTATCTGCTTTAGCTTATTCCCAGCATATCCTTAGGGATGAAATGGGTTAAAGTCTGGTTGCATCCAGTGGCGGATTAAGTAGACCATGGGCCCTGGGCTGTTACCCAAACTTGGGCCCCCCTTCCTCACCGTAACTATTTTTAACACTACCTTTTTGGGCAAGCATTAACAGTGTTACGATTCCCCTTGTCACAGCGCGGTGTCCCTACATACTGACAGGATCACACTGTGCAGGGACACAACCTCCTGACAAGGGGAATTGTCTATCAGTCCTGGACTGCAGAATGACTTTTTGTGAAATACAAGGATTCCTATAATAAACATGTCAGGAGAGGTGACAGATTCTCTATAAATCTAGTGACTCACAGGTGACGACGTCTCAGATTCTAGTAGTTTTTTTCCTCTTTTCTTCTCCATCCGGTCCAGCACTCATGACGACTTCTCCCGGCCATGACTCATTTCTGCAGAATTTGCCACTCAGACGTCTCCTCACTTTTCCAACATTTCCACACCTATAAACGAAAATAAAGTTATCATGGTGCCACATACTGTGCCCCTAAATATAATAGCACCAAACACTGCGCGCCTGAATATAATACCACACACTGTAAAACACCACATACACACAGCCCCCTGTACATAGTGCCACACACAGCCCCTGTAGATATTACACACCCCCATAGATATTGCACACCCCCATATATCGCCATACACAGCCCCCTCTATATATCACACATCCCCCTCGTAGAGCGTTACACACAGCCCCCTATAGATAGTGCCATACAGCCCTCCCCCTCTTGTAAATAGCACCAAAAAGCCCCACATATAAAGAGCGCCACACACATACCACTGTGGATAGCACTACACAGCCCCCCCCCCTTGTATATAGTGCCACACAGCGCTCCCCCTTGTATATAGTGCCACACAGCGCTCCCCCTTGTATATAGTGCCTCACAGCGCTCCCCCTTGTATATAGTGCCTCACAGCGCTCCCCCTTGTATATAGTGCCACAATGCTATGTACACATTTAAAAACGTTATATTATAATTATATATATATATATATATATATATATATATAATATATATATATAGTATGTGTGTGTATCAGTGTGATTGATTGATTTTATTAAAAAATATTTTTACTTTTTGAGATACAGCTGCTTTGTATCCTGTATCCGTCAGGTCAGCAGGACTGACAGGATCAGTGACACGCAGGATCCACCTCAAATCTATCACATTTAGGGGAGATTCACACGAACGTTGCGTTTTTGCGCGCGCAAACAACGCAGCGTTTTGCGAGCGCAAAAACCATTTGACAGCTGCGTGTGTCATGCGTGTCTGATGCGCGGCTGCGTGATTTTCGCGCAGCCGGCATCATAGAGATGAGGCTTGTCAACGCCCGTCACTGTCCAAGGTGCTGAAAGAGCTAAATCTTTCAGCACCCTCGACAGTGAATGCCGAACACAACAGCGAAAAACCTGTAAAAAAAAAAGATAAAGTTCCTACTTACCGAGAACTTCCCGGCCGTTGCCTTGGTGACGCGTCCTTGGTGACGCGTCCTTGGTGACGCGCCTCTCTTGACATCGGGCCCCACCTCCCTGGATGACGCAGCAGTCCAAGTGACCGCTGCAGCCTGTGATTGGCTGCAGCCTGTGCTTGGCCTGTGATTGGCTGGAGCTGTCACTTGAACTGAAGTGTCATCCCGGGAGGTCGGACTGCAGGAAGGAGACAGGAGTAATCGGTAAGTTAGAACTTCGGTTTTTTTTACAGGTTAATGTATTTTGGGATCGCAAGTCACTGTCCATGGTGCTGAAACAGTTTAACTCTTTCAGCACCATGGACAGTGACTATCTCCTGACGTCGTGTACCGATAATTTTTTTGCCGGGATCGGCCAAAACGAGTTTGGCCGAACCCGGTGAAGTTCGGTACGCTTGTCCCGCTTCGCTCATCGCAAAGACACTCCGTTTGGATGTTCGGAAACAGAAAAGCACGTGGTGCTTTTCGGTTTTCATTCATCCTTTTCACTGCTGTTGCGCGAATCACGCTCGTCCCACGGAAGTGCTTCCGTGTGGTGCGCGTGATTTTCACGCACCCATTGACTTCAATGGGTGCGTGATGCGCGAAATACGCAGAGTTTTTGAACCTGTCGCGCTTTTTGCGCAGCAGACAAACGCTGCGCAAAAAGCACGGACTGTCTGTACTGCCCCATAGACTTGTATTGTCCATGCGTGCCGCGTGAAAACCACGCGGCCCGCACGGACCGAATACACGCTCGTGTGAATCCCCCCTTAAGATTATAATTTAGCGCAGGGCCCGTTTCACTGATCCCGTCAGTCCTGCTGACCTGATGGATACAGGATGCAAAGCAGCTGTATCTCAAAGTGAAAATATTTTTTAATAAAATGTAATTACAAAGTTGCACCAAACACACATTTTTATTAAAAAAAAATAAAACCAACGTGATTTTTGCGACGTTTTTTCCGTAGACAATGCAGGTTTCGTTTTTTATCATTTTTATACACACCTTTTTTGCTATTTTAGAATTTTTATTCATAAAGTTTGAAAATAATAGTAAAAAAATAAGCTTTTTTACGTTTCAGCTATTTTTTTGGGGTAATAACATAGTTTTACCCTAAAATAGACCTTTTGTTTGTGATCGCCATTGTCTACCGTAAACTTTAATATATTACATGTCTATATTAGGGTAATTGGGTCAGCGCTAGCGTTACAACAATGATTGGCGGGGGGAACGTTTTTTTGGGGTGGGTATTTTATGTGTATTTATTATTTACATTTTTTTTGCACTTTATTATTTTTTTATTACTATGGTCTGATCCTCAAAGGTCAAAAAAGACCTTTGGGGAACTTTATATATTTTTTTTCTTTGTTTTACACCATGTTTTTCCACTGTAACTGGGGCTGCACAGCAGCCCCAGTTACAGGGGAAATCAGCCCTCTCACAGTGACGATCGTCACTAACAGGGCTGTGCTGGGTCTAGTAAGACCCAGATACAGTCTGCCACTAACGGCACCCGGCGATCATGTGACCAGTCACATGATCACCGGGAGGAATAGAGACAGCGCCGCTGCTGCTGTCTCTATTCCTATACACAGCGTTCATTGAACGCTGTGTAAGAAGACATCGGAGAAGACAGAAGCAGCGAAAGCTGCTTCTATCCTCTCCTCAGGGTCCCCGGCAGTCACTGACAGCCGGAGACCCGACATTCAGCTGCCCGATCGCGCGGGCAGCAAGTTAAAACCCGAGCCGTAGAAAGTCTATGGCTCGGGTTTTAAGGACCCGTCCCTGACCGCTGGCCGTAAAAATACAGCCAGCGGTCGGGAACCAGTTGGGCAGGAGGATGCGCCTGTACTGACCTCAGCGCCGGTGACCGCCCGCCCGGCTCTTCTCTTGCTGCTTTGGAGTAACAGAACAGCCGTCCGTCGCTGTTCTGTTACTCAATGGCGGCGGGCCGCACTTGTCAGGGAGGCGTGTCCTACCTATTTCCCGGCCAATTCCCTGCTCCTCCTCATCTTCAGCCGTTAGCAGCGCTAGCGCGCTGAATAGATTTGGGAGATGATGTGCGTTTCGGGCTGCCATGGGCCCCCTGGGAGCCTCGGGCCCCGGGCGGCCGCCCGAAACGCCCATATGATAATCCGCCACTGGTTGCATCAGATACTCAACAAGCAAACACCTGCTGTTAACAGAGTTCCCTAGCAACCCAAGATTGAGCTAATATGGCTAGTGTGATCCCGACTGGAACGAATAAAAACAATCTTCTATGGCCCCCTGCACACGCCGCAGATTTTGTTGAAGAAATTTCTGCAACTGAAAATCAGTTCCATTGATTTGAAAGGGGTTGTTTCAGCAGCACGCCCAAAATCTGCCACACATGAATCCACCCTTAGGCCAAGTTCCCACAGGTCGGATACGCTGCGTAAAAATCACGCAGTGTATCCGACCTGGAACCCGCAGTACATTACATCCGAAAAACCGCACCACACTGTGCAAGTAGATCAAGCATGATGAATATCAATATGTCTGATTCTCACGTCCTACTCCATATACATTGGGGCACATTCAGACGAGCATAATACTCGTCCATGTGCTGTCCGTTTAAATAACTGTCAGAACACGGACCCATTAATTTCAATGGGGCTATTCAGACATGTGTGAGTTTTCATGCAGCGAGTTGTTGCGTGAAACTCACTGAATTTCCTATATTGGTGGGTTTTTGCGCACCCTGTTGCCCTTTGAAGTCTATGGGTGCGTGAAAAACACGAACAGCACATGGACGACATCCGTGTGCTGTCCGTGTTTCACACATCAGTCACAAAGAAATGCCTGCACGGACATGAAAAACGCATGCCACACGCAAAGCACACTGATGCCATACGCAACGCACACTGATGGCACATGGACCTGTACTGCTGGAAATACGCTGCGTTTTTTACGCGTGCAAATCGGACACACTCGTGTGAACGTAGCCTTAGACTGTTGGCAGCATTAGACTTACAAATGCATTATCCTTACAATATAACCAGTTTCTTATCCTGCAGAACTATCTATCTATAATAAAAAGGGATTAAAACTAAAGGAGAGCAGACAAGCTGTGATTTTGTGTGCAATACAATTCATTCTAACCGAATCCTGTTATAATTGTTGCATGTAAATAACCTGAAGCTTTTGTTTTCAATCGTCAAAGAGCTGCTATTGCAATTGGAAATATTCTGAAATGGTAAAAATGTGTTGCCATTTACGCTAAAATATGCGAATCGCTGCATAAACACAATAAACCCTTTTAGTTGTATGTATACAGACTGAAAATTAGTGGCATGTGAGGAATTGTCCATATCCTATAAAAACAAACAACAGTACAACATCGTTCGCAATCATCATAATGACACATCATCTCAGAATCATAGAGTGTAAAGTACAATTCTACCGAATAAAAAAGTCCTGACATTCCAAATAGCTCTTAATGGTCCTGGTGCTCCAGCGGAGAAAGGTAAGTCCCCCAGTATTTTCACATTTCCACAGTTCTTCCCCTGAAGGTGTTTATTACATAAAATAAGTAATTGCAGAATATAAAGTTGTTCTGTCTGTAGATTTTTTTCTTAAAATGTTTTTTTGTCCAATAATTTCGATTTTACGTTTTGGTTCTTTATGTTTAGTTTACGCAACAATGAGAAACTTGTCAAAGCAGGGTGACCTGGTAAAGGCAACAGAAGAATACGTGGGTAAAACACTGGAGATAAAACAGTTGGATGTGTGCAGTGAAGAGTCCATCAGAGACTGCGTCAACAGCATCCCAGATCGAAGAGTGGACATTTTAGGTTAGAAGAATGTGTCTGAATATATAACGTAGTTGGTGAATGATAAAATGGACTTGACCGAGCATGCGGGGCAGGAGGATAAGTCGCTACCAGACAACTTAGATCAAATCTGTGGCACTCTGCAAGTTGTCTGGGTGCTGTAGGTAGGGTTCCCACCCCGTAGATACTTGCAATGAAAAACTCAAGCACTCCTTCGGTTGAAATATGCAAAATAGGTTTATTTTAAATAAGGCAATATAAGAGAAAAGGTGTAACGTTTCGGCCACAATCCGGCCTTTATCAAACTCTATTGCCGCTGGTCAGTAGAAAAAACGTAATAGGAAATGACGCTGTGAAGATGGGTAGCTTGTACCATGGGTAAGCTACCCATCTTCACAGCGTAGTTTCCTATTAGGTTGTCGGACCCCACCGATCACACACTGATGACCTATCCTTTGGATAGGTCATCAGTATGAAAAACTGCCCCATGCCCAGATAACCCCATATTAAAGTAATAAATCTATTAAACATTAAAAGGTGGAAATTCACCTTATTAGATGCAGAAATGAGCTGCTTTCATTATGACATTGCTCTTGTACGGCCCCTCATGGTGAGGCACCATCACCTGTGCGTCCTCTTGCAGTCACTGCACTAGCAGAGGGTACATCCGGGTGGGCACTTTGTACACAGCAGAGCTCATCATGCAATGATTGCTGGCAGGGCGGATTCTGGAAAGAAATGGGTTCTGGATTGCAAATACTACCTCAGAAACTAGAGGTTTCTGGGAGTGTTCCCATTTTAACTGCAGATATATTTTCACATAATTGGGTTTCTCTTTAAGGTAATATTGCAAATCAAATGCAAACATGTAATGTGGCCACATCCAAACAGGAAATCAAACACCGGTGCAACCACATCCTAAATATGCAGTGAGATTTTGGGCACCAGTTCATACAAAAGTTATCAGGGAGCTGGAGAAAGCTCAAACAAGGACAATCCGACCAAAGAGGTTGGGAGATCTCAGTAGACAGGCTGCCAAAACTAAATGAATTTACCTATATATACACACACACACACACACATATATATATACCTATATCTATATACACACACACACTATATGTAAATAGCCCCTGCCAAAAACTTATTTTAGTAACGGACACACATTTTAGTGACTTCTTGTGGCTAACGAAAAAGAGAGTTGCTCTTACATGTGGCTATCGAAATTAATGGTTATACCTGTAATATGTGCTGGGTCTTCCAGAGCGCAAGGTCTAGGAGAGTCCTGAGTGACGTTCCTCCATTTTTTTATGTCCCTACAGCTTAATATGGCATATGGAAAGGGGTTGCCAAAACTAGACAAACGCTTTAATGTAGAAAGTTGATCTGGAGGTCTGTCCTCTGTCCAATTGCTAGTAAGGCATCATTTACACGAGCGTAATATACGCACGTGCGACGCGCGTGCTTTTCACGCGTGTCGTACGCACCTATATTAGTCTATGGGGACATGCAGACAGTCCGTGAGTTTTGCGCAGCGTGAGTCCGCTGCGTAAAACTCACGACATGTATATTTCGCAGTTTTTCGTGCATCACGCACATATTGAAGTCAATGGGTGCGTGAAAACCACGCAGGTCGCACGGAAGCACTTCCCTGCGAACTGCGTGATTCGCGCAACAGCTGTCAAACTGTGAATGTAAACAGAAAAGCACTGTTTACAAACATCCAAATGGAGTGTCATAATGATGGCGGCTGCACGAAAATCACGCAGCCGCGCATCATACACTGATGACACACGCAGCTGTTAAGTACATTTTGCGCACGCAAAACGTCTCGTTTTTGCGTGCGCAAAACGCACACACTCGTGTAAATCAGGCCTAAGGGTCAGGAAGGAAATTTTCCACTCAAATTGTTCAATGCCATTTACAGGTGGAGTTTGCAAGTGTATAGGGTTGAACTTGATGGACATGTCTTTCAACCCACTATCTATGTAACTATGCTTTCTTTATTTTAATAGAAATTATTTAATATTATAGATTGTTTTTGGGTGTAAACAGACAGACATGAGTCTGAGGATAAAGCTACATGGAGCAGCATTGACCCGAAAATTGCGTCGGCATGCTGTTTGGCGTAGTTGTCACGCTGGTTACATAAAAAATCATGCACCCATGAATGGACACTCATGGCCGCATGATTTTGCAGGTAACCAGTCGTTTTACTCGCAACAACGCACGGCCATTAACAAAAGTTTTGACAACCACGCATCAATGCTGCTCCATGGGGCCTTACCCTTACCATGAGACATTATATATATTATATATATATATATATAAATAAATAAAAAATTCTCCCACAGTTAGCAATGCAGGCGTTGGGCTCATTGGACCCATTGAATGTCAAAGCATTGAAGAAATGAAGACTGTGATGGATACAAATTTCTTTGGACTGGTCAGACTATTGAAGGAAATCTTACCGGATATGAAAATGAGGAAGGATGGTCACATAGTAATTATTAGCAGTGTCATGGGAATACAAGGTACAGTAACCGCTCGGTCTCTATTGTTGTAAATATTAGATCATCCCCTTAACTGCTCCTCTACACTTCTCCCCTCTGGGCCCCTTCAGGCTCTCACTAAAGGCTGTGGCTCATACAACATACTGATGCTGGGCAGTGTCAGGACGTTGTATGTGACGTAGCACTCCGGACATTGAAGGCTGCGTCGCATATAAGGCCCTGACACTCCATGGCATCAGGACCTTGTATGAGCCGCGGCCAGTAGTAAGAGAGTCTGAAGGGACCCAGAGGGGAGAAGTGTAGAGGAGCAGTTAAGTGGAGCATACATATTTTTATTTAGGTATGAGGTGGGGGGGAATGGATGGCGCTCGGCCATTGTGACACATTTGCCAGCGGTAAGATGCAACAGATTTATGAAGAGGCGTGCGCTTCCTAATAAATCTGTTGCACTTACTCCAGAGGAGCAGAAAGATAAGACTGGTGTATGGAATGCTAGCTTTAGTAAATCTGCCCCTAAGGGCAGGTTCACACGTTGCGTAAATACTGCGGATTTTCCGCAACGGAATTCACTGCGGAAAATCCGCACCAAATACAGTAGCAGCAAAGTGGATGAGATTGAACAAATCCCATCCACACGCTGCGTAAATACTGAGCGGAAATACCGCTCGGAAATTGACCTGTGAAAGTTCATTACGCAGCATGTCAATTTTCTTTATGTAAACGATGCTTATATGTTGCAGGATTTCCCCATTGAATTCAATGGGGATGTAAATCACGCATTAAAGGGATCCTGTCATCAACATCTTACCTGTCAAACTCGCCTGACCCCTCAATGGCCGCAGCTGTCCAGAGTTCATTCCTGTTCTCTTCTTTGCTGAAGTCCTCCTCTGTCAGTAAATGTAGTCGTTTAAACTCTTCCCGCCTTTTATGGTAATTAGTTTTCCCTCTGGGACTCAGCTTCTTAACCCCGCCCACCGCCGGCACCTGTCCGGCCCTGACTGGCTAAGGAGCTGTCAATCAAAAAGAAGGAGGTGGAGTCCACTCTGAGACGCTGGAGGAATGAAAATCTGACTCTTTTCAGATGAAGATTTGACTCTTTTCTGGTCATTTGCATACGGTGTGGGACCACTGAAAAACGGAATACTAAAGCTACACAGCTTACTTAAGACATATTTATAGCTTAGATGACAATGATTTTTCACCCACTTTCACAAGGTATTGCTGGCTTTATAGCTAAAATGCTGGTGACAGGTTCACTTTAAGTAGCAGTTGTTCCGTTTTTTTGCAGCGGATTCGCAGGGATCCCGACGCAAAAAACGTAACTCAGATAATAAATAAATAAAATAAACTTACCTAGGTGACTGTGTTTCATCCTCCTGGGATGACGCTTCAGCTCATATGATTGCGGCTACAGCCAATCACAGGCTGTAGGGGTGGGCACATTGATGAAACGTCATTCCAGGAGGCCGGCCTGGATGATGCCAGAGGGCCGGCCTCCTGGGATGACGCTTTATCCCATGTGACCGCCGCTGCAGCCAATCACAGGCTGCAGCGGTCTCCTGAGATGAGACGTCATCCCAGGAGGCCGGCCGGCTGTAGTGCTGCAATTTTTCGCTGCGGACATTCTGGGAGGAAAACTGCACCACAGTTTGGTGCGCATTTTCGCCTGGAATTCCCTGCGGAAGACAGGGCGGATGCGCTGCGTGCTATTACGCAGTGTATCTGCCACGGGTGAACTCAGCCTAAGGGTATGTTCACACACTGTTTTCAGGCGTATTTCTGGATGTTTACGCCTCGAAAAACGCCTGAAAAAACGGAAGCTGAACGCCTACAAACATCTTCCCATTGAAATACATTTGAAAAACAGCATTTAGTTCATATGGGGCGTCTTTTTACGCCTGTTTTAAAGAACGGATTTCCGGTTTCCACTGAACACTATGAAAAACGCCTCAAAAGAAGCCTGAAAAGAAGCGCCAAATTAAAAGAAGCTTCAGTTTCAGCTTCAAAAACGCCTGAAAATCAGAGGCTCTTTTGGCCTGATTCACACGAACACCGCGCATCTCGGACGTGAAAAACTGCAGTCCCCCATAGTTGAGAGTCTATGGAGGGATGAGTGATGCGTGAAAAGATAGGACATGTCCTATTTTCCCACGGACCCTTCACACGGTCCGTTGAAACAACGGCTGTGTGAACGGCCACATTTAATTATATAGGTCTGTGGGACGGCCGCTGTTTCAACGGCCGTCCCACGGACGTTTAACACGTTCGTGTGAATCAGGCCTTACTCTGAAAACAGCTCCGTATTTTCAGACGTTTTTTGACTCAGCGTGTGCACATATCCTAAGTGTTTCTGTTAATAGAGCAAATTTCCATTGTCTGGACCAATTGTTTTCAGTACCATGGACATAATGATTATTATTAACAATCGTATTATCGCTTAAATTGTAAAATCTTTATAGTCAGCTTTAGGCTTGGTTCACACCTGCGTTGGTGTGTTCCGTTATTGTGCTCCGTCAGGGGTGCAGAACAAGGGAATAACGGAGGCAACGGTTCCGTTGGACGGATGGCTTTAATGGGTTCCGCCTGGTGTCCGTCGTTATACTGGAGACAATAGCGCAGCATTATGCGCTTTTTTCTCCGGTAATCTCTGCCGGATCTGCGACAGAGGCCCCTAACGAAGCCTCCAATGCAGATGTGAACGAAGCCTTAGCCGTGTTTATTAGCCAATTAGATTTTGAGAATATTTACAATAAAACCAAAATAATATCAAAAGAAAGCTGACAACAGAAGAGGAGTGTGCAGATGGGGAGGTGTTTGGGATGGTTGATCCAGGGATTTATTCTTATTATCTTTGGATTTAGGAAGTTATTTTTTTCCTCCCAACAGGACGACAATTGAAATATGCCTCAAGGCCTGTGACACATAGTTCAAACTATTTAGAGTGGTTAATATAATAAACGTAAAAGCACAAAACAAACAATATCTCCATCATTATTGTTTGTGTGATTGCACCATGTGAATGGCCTTCTTCCGCCTTATCCCTATAGTGCTGTATTGAATGCTATGATCACATATGTATTCAGACTTGTGCCTTATATATAACAGTTGTAATGGTCGAAATGCCATCTGATGCTCAGACGGATTTCAGGGGTCTACGATCATTAATTGTTTTATTAATCCAAATGTACGTGTAAAAAAGAAATCTACGTTGGGGTTTGTTTTTGCCTTCTAGATCCTCACTGCATGAAAAGTTATTATTTTATAACCCTACTTGTTCCTAGGTTACTTATTCAGGAACATGCCCTCCTTTTCTTGCAGGGATTTTGTTTAACGATGTGTATGCTGCCTCCAAGTTTGCAGTTGAAGGGTTCTGTGAAAGTCTAGCAATACAGGCACTGAAATTCAAGCTCCAGTAAGTGATGTCTTCGGCCTCCGTATTTTGTAATGAAATGAGATTCAAGTAGTTTCTCTGTATTTCTCATCCAGAGCTCAAAGTCCCCTTCACAAAGCCAGAGGTAAAAATCTAAATTACTGGCTGCCTGAAGCTGCCAGTAGGGGGAGTTTACTGAAGACAGATTTACACATCACCCATTGAACTCAAGATAATGTATTGTTGAGTTCAATGTCAGCTGTTTAAATCTAGAAGTTGCAAATATAATATAACTATGGCGGTGTGAAGGGAATCATGATATAAGTGTATTTCAAGATAGAAAGTTATGCAATACCTATACTACCCATTTGAAAAAAGTAACTGCCTCTTAGCTACTAAGTGGGTTCATTTGCTGTATGTAACCCCTTAAATGACCAGGCCTGTTTTGGACCTCAATCAGCAAACTATTTTTTTTTTTCGCATCCCAAGAGCCATACCTTTTTTTTTGTCGTCGTATTTTTTATTTTTCAAGTTGAACCATTTTTTTTTTTTTAATATATATATTTTTTTATGCATAAAAGGTTTTTCTTTTTTTTCTGGGGGGTACTTTTACATTTTTATTTAACTTTATTAAACTCCATTTTACATTTTTTTTGTCCCATTAGGGGACACGAAGCAGCGATTCTTTGATTGCTTGTAAAATGTTACATAGTATTCCAAAGCATTATTGCCTGTCGGTGTATTACTGACAGGCAACCCATTACACCATGCCTAAGCAGTTAGGGTATGTTCACATGGAGTATTTTCAGGCGTATTTCGGGGCATTTACGCCTCGAAAAATGCCTGAAAAAACAGAAGCAGAACGCCTTCAAACATCTGCTCATTGATTTCAATGGGAAATACGGCGTTCTGTTACGACGGGGCGTTTTTTTTACGCCTAGTTTTCAAAAAATGGCACGTAAAAAGACGCCTGCGAAAAAGAAGTGCATGTCACTTCTCGGGACCTTTTGGAGCAGTTTTTCATTGACTATAGAAAAACAGCCCTAAAAATAGTCCTAAAAAAACTCAGCGAAAATCGCGAGGCTTAAAAAACTTTTTTTTTACTTTGTTTTTCGTTGACCCTTCCAAATACTGTTGTTCAGAAAAGGATAGTTGTGTGTCTATATAACAATCTATCTTTTAATATATTACAGGCTGAGTCTCATTGAGCCTGGTCCAGTAATCACAGAGTTTGAAAAGAAAGTTTTTGAAGATGGAATGAAGATGGACCTTTCTGCAGCAGATAAGGAGACTGCGGACATGTTTACCAACGTCTATCTTAAAAACTACAAATCAATCTTCCAAAGCTTGGGTCAGACAGCTGAAGAGGTAGCAGAGGTAAGATTTGTACATGTTAACGATCAGCTAGACTTACTAAGATTTGTCAGGTCATTGGGCAATACGAAGCATTTCTGGTCATTCGAGTAGCTCAATGGCTGACCATACAAGGTCCAATCACTGCTTCCGAATGTAATATCAAACAAGGTATAGCCAGCTTGTTTGAGCATTTAAACCCCCAGCTGCAGCTTTCTTGGGTACAGTGGTTATCTTCTACATTCCCTAAGGATAGACAGGGAGTGAAGTTAGAGAGCAGGCAGTGTGCTTACAATGAAGAAATATAAAAGGTCTAGTCAAATCAGCAAATCTGCGGAGTTAGAGAGGGTATATCAGCTCTCCTGACATGTCTGTTTTAGTAAATACTTGTATTTACCAGAAAATAACGAGTCTTGACATCTTTTTGTTTTAGAACTCTGCATTGTGCCGTTCCTCTGTTATTCCTTCTACAAATTTATGAATAAATTAACAATTTACCAGTTGGGGGTGTGTCTCTACACAGTCGGACAATGTCCAATCAGTGCTCACAGACTCAGACCATAGGGACACGCCTCTGACAGGGGGAATGGTAATTTATTAATAAATTCATAAATGTCTAGGAGGAATGACAGAGGAATATCACAACCCAGAGTTCTAAGAAAAGATGCTCCTGAATTGTTATTGTATGGGGAATACAAGTATTTACTTACACAGACTTGTTAGGAGAGCTGACAAGCACTCTTTAAATGTAGTAGGCTCTGAAATCAACGCTATAACATATTATATATTTTCTTTTATTAACAGCATACAATGAAGATTATTTTGGCAGAAAATCCACCATTCCGTCACCAGACAAACACGCTCTACACTCCGATGACAACTTTAAAATATGCCGATCCTAATGGTGACCTACCCATTGATACCTTCTACAAAATGGTTTTTCAGCATGACAAAATCTTTAATGCCAGCCTTAATTTTATCAAACTGCTGAGATGGAGAAGTAAAAAAAGCTTTGACTTGGGGAAACCACAATCATAAGAAGTCATAAGAGCCATTGTTTACATTCAAGCGATATATCTGGATCACTTTCTATGCATTTTTTTATGAAGCTTAACCTATTCTGCTGGAGTCTGCAGCTGTGAATGGCTATAAGCACTGCACTAGATTACACATTATTATCCCCATCATCATGTCACAAGGTCTTTTGTACTATAGGGTGGGCCATTTATATGGATACACCTAAATAAAATGGGAATGGTTGGTGATATTAACTTCCTGTTTGTGGCACATTAGTATATGGGAGGGGGGAAACTTTTCAAGCTGGGTGTTGACCATGGCGGCCATTTTGAAGTCGGCCATTTTGTATCCAACTTTAGTTTTTTCAATGGGAAGAGGGTCATGTGACACATCAAACTTATCGAGAATTTCACAAGAAAAACAATGGTGTGCTTGGTTTTAACGTTACTTTATTCTTTCATGAGTTATTTACACGTTTCTGAACACTTATAAAATGTGTTCAAAGTGCTGCCCATTGTGTTGGATTGTCAATGCAACCCTCTTCTCCCACTCTTCACAGAATGAGTTTATATCTAATGTCCACCGAGCAGGCATGTGCAGCAAATTAAATAATATACATCCAGGGAATATATATATATTTTTTTACAAGGTAAACGGTTACGATAAGGAAGGCCATTTTATTAGCTATTACTGCACTCCTGAGCTATGAATTGTCTCTCTCTGTTCTTGGCACAGCCCATCGGGTATGTGGCATTAGCTTGTGCCTGGGCATACCTCCTGTGTTTGTGTATTGTACCAGTATGACATGTTAGGACAGATGTGTGCGCTGCACAGTGTGGTCAGACAGAACCAACTATCAGTTTAGCCAAGGATCATATCCACACGTGTGGCCAGTCATTGGATAGCAGTGCCAGGGAACTGACAATTTACCATATATTGTAATATAGTCATTGAAAGGAATAGGGGATTGTAAGTATCTAACATTCCTGGTGATCCTTTACAACTCAATAACACTTTCTTTGTCTCGTAATGTAAACATTTTTTTCTTGACATGGGGAATATTTGCATTTTTTTATATATGTTGTTGGATATTTTATACCATAGCACTTTCTCCATTAGCCAGATCAATAAACTAAACAGACTCATTTTTATAGCGAATACATTGATATATACGTATTGTAGGAATATATATTCTGCAGATAGATTGATATAGGTTTGTTTTTCTTTGAGTATATGATTCAAAAGCTTTGCTATGTCTAATGCTAAGCACAATATATTGCAATTTCAAGTTATCATTTGATAACAGGAATACACTAGTCATATTATTTAGATTTGCGTTGCTTTCTAAGCTGTAACTTAAAAAAAATACAACAAGGGATGCATGGAGCTGTTGTGCCCAACCATAAAGGGAAACTCTGGTAACCAAATGCTGTTCATGCAAGGAGAATCGGCCGGGACCATTGCCTAGAAACAGTTCAGACATGTTTTGGGTGACAACGGCGGATCTCCATCATCCTATGTGATCTGCCGTGGTCATGAAGGGCATCTTGTGGCTTCCTGTACCCAGTATATAAAGTATAGTCACTGCCATACAGTTATCTTTGTCCCTCCCCACAGTACTGCAAGGCAGACAGTTCTGAGACCAGCGGGTAAGCGCCAAGCAATGTCTCTGCCCCATTGCCATAGGAGAAGACAGTGCTTTAAATGGTGGATAGAAGCAAGATTTTTAGTGTCTAGTTAATAAAGAAATTTAACGGGGGGGGGGTTAAAAAGGGGTTTAGGCTAGAGGGCGAGGGAATTCTCATGCTGCTGCTGCAGTGCCTCTTTACAATAAGGCTCAACTAAAGAGCTTTTGGGTCCCAGACGAGGTAACTGATCTGACAGTCAAGGGGAAACGTGGTCAAGCCCCACATGCACTTCAAACTATCCTCTAAACCAGGGGTCAGCAGCCTTTGGCACTCTAGCTGTTGTGAGACTACAATTCCCAGCGCGACCTGACAGTTTTTGGCTGGAATAATAAAGTGTTTGGCTGCCAGGGCATGCTGGGATTTGTAGTTTTACAAGAGCTGGAGTGTTGTACAATGCTGAACCCTGCTCTAGACCAGAACATATTCAAATGTTATAAGCTATAACACGCTATAATTATAACACAAAACCGCCAATTCTATTCATTTCCATCCCCATAGGCACCATGTAGACTTTTCCTATAGAGTATATGAAAGACATTTGCAGCATCACATTTGTAAGCTTCGCACAAACAGGAAATATGGGAATTTACAAGAAAGGCAAATATGAGCCACTATCATTGTAGTTTAATCCTGGAGATGTGCCGAGAATGTTATACATTATGTTATGTTAATAAATGTTGTTTAAATAAAATACATATACTTGAATTATGTTGTCTTTTCAACTTGGAAAACAAATTTCTGAAAAATAAATAAATAAAAGACTGGTTTATGAGTAACTGATATTCATCCTGTAATAATATTTTGTGTCACTTCTGCATTTGGTAAAAAATAAAACGGTATAGCCCATGGTTTTCAGCTGTTGTGGGTACACAGTCCATCAGCATTCACCTCCAGGAGACCAACAAGTACCTTATAAAATATATTTAAAGTTTTCCTCCATTTACGGAAACAATTAGGACATGTTCCAACAGGTCGAGTATGCTGCGTAGAACAATGCAACGTATCCAGAGGGAAATCACCTGAAAAACCGCACCAAACTATGGTTTTGGGCAGAATCTCCGCTGCGGTACCAGTGCATTAAAAAAAAAAAAAAATAGTCTATACTTGCCCTAGGCCGTTGCCATGGTGACGTGTTCCTCTGTTCTCCGTGCAGTCCAGCTTCCTGGGATGATTCTGCAGCCTGTGATAGGCTGCAGCAGTTACATGGGGTTAAACGTCACCCCAGGAGGCCGACCTGCACGGAGAACAGAAGAATGTAGCCGCCATGACAACAGCGGGGTAAGTATTTTGTTGTCCGGTTTTAGCACATTATTGTTTGTATAATTAAAAATGATACAATTTTGCAATATACTTTCTGCATTATTTCCTTTACGGCTTTCAACATCTGTTATTCAGTAGGAACATTCATGGTTTACTTCCAGTGGATAAAATGATGTCCATGGTCATGTGATGGACACAGGTGCATGGCGCATTAGAGTTACAGTATGTGTATCAGAGCTGTGTCTTCTAAGGCTGGGTTCACACTGAGTTTTTTGCAGGTAGAAAATCTGCCTCAAAATTCAGTTTGGAATTTTGAGGCAGATCTTGCTCTGCCTGCACGCCGATTTTCGCGTCATTTTTCGCTTCTTCTGCCTCCCATTGATGTCAATGGGAGGTCAGAAGCATAAACGCCTGAAGATAGGGCATGTCCCTTCTGTGTCCCGCGCGCCGGTTTTTCCGCTCGCGGGAAAAAAAACGACTCCGCCTCCCATTGAAATCAATGGGAGGCATTTTCGGCCGTTTTTTGGAGTGTTTTCCGACGCGGTTTCCGCGTAAAAAAACTCTGTGTGAACTGGCCCTAATGATTCAATAGGGAAAACCTGCAACAGAAGAACATTTCAATTTACACCGCAAATTTCAAATCTGTACCGCAGGTCAATTTATGAACGTTTTCACTGCAGCGTGTGCATGGGATTTCTTAAAATCTCATTTACTTTGCTGCAACTGTAAATACTGTAGAATTGTCACACAAAATTTCGGTGCAGAAATTCTGCAGTGTTTGTTTACGATACGTGGGAACCCAGTCTTGTAGTGCAGGATTTTGCTAAATAATAGTTTCTCTATAGAATTTTTGAGTGGATTCCACTTCTGAATATCAGCACGGAACGGTGGCAGTCCGTGCTGTGGGCTGCTCGCAACAGGACGCGCTGTCTCCTAGGCTCCCATCTCCAGTGCAGGAGCCAGCACTACAAAATATAATGTGATCCTACAGTGCTGGATTCCATACCTGGAGTTAAAAAAATATTAGACAGTCTTCTAAAAGACCAACAATGCACAAAGACTTACTGTGCAATAACACCTATAAAGAATTAAAAAAATAAAATAAAAGAATAGACGATAACCCCTCTATATACTGAAAATTTGCCTGACGGTACAAAAAAAATATAAAAAATTATACACAAAGTCAATATATTAGTTGGAAAGTAAGAATGAAATATTTACCAACTGACTCCATGAGGAAACAAACAGCTAATACAGCCGAGACCACAAACAGCCTGACGCGCGTTTCGCCTGACAAGGCTTCGTAAAGAGGGTTTGTACAAAGAGTTTGCAGCACGGTCTAGGATTTGGAGTAGTCCTAGGAACATAATCCAGGGATACCAAGCTGCTCTGGGTGTCAAAACAAACATTTCTCCAAAACACTGAGGAAGGGATATATCAAAACTGGTGTAAAGGAAAAGTAGAGTAGTTGCCCATGGCAACCCATGAGGTTGCTGCTTTCATTTACCAAAAGGCCTCTGAAAAATTAGAAATGAAGTTTGATAGGTTGCCATGGGAAAGTATTTCACATTTCCTTTGCCTCAGTTTTGATGTGCTGTATCTCTTACTGAAGCTCTGCTATGTGCATGACACTATTCGGTTACAATAAACATTCACAAAGAGCGCGTGCGTGCAGTACCTTGTTCTCCAATATCTAGGAATTACCATCCTAAGGGTATGTGCACACAGGGCGGATTAGCTGGGAAATTCCGCAGCGTATTACAGTAGCAGCAAAGTGGACGAGATTTGAAAAAATCTCATCCACACACTGCGAAGAAAATCTGCTGAGAAAACGTGCATAAATTCAGTTTCAGGGCATTTTTTAAGTCTGAAGCATGTCAATTTATAACGCGGAATTGTTGCACTTTAGTTGCGGGTTTTTCCCCATTGCGTTTAATAGGGAGGTAAAAGCCGCAACAAATAGCAAATCTTGCATCTTTTCTGCTGCAAAAATGGCGATTCCACCGAAAAAACCCCTCAAAGTTTTCTTCTTTGAATTGAATTTAAAAAGACTATACTTACTACCCTAATGTTGTCATAGCGACGCCTCCTTGTTCCCCCAGCTATTCTCCATGCTGCTGTTTTATCTTATGTAACTGCTGCAGCGTCATCACAGGAGGCCGGGCTGCATGGAGACCAGAGGGATCGCCAGTGGAGGTAAGTTATGACTGACAGAGGCGATTCTGGCCGAAACAATGCACCACAATTTGGTGCTCTCTTTTGGCTGAAATTCCTTGGAGGCTCTAGGTTGGGTACACTGTGTACTTTTAGGCAGGGTTCACACATAGCGTAAATACTGAAGATTTTCCGCAATGGATTTAGTTGAGGAAAATCCGCAGCATAAAACAGTAGCAGCAGAGTAAATGATAAGCGGAAAAATCACTCTGAAATTGACCTGCTGTGTTTTTTTAATCCGCAGCATGTCAATTGTATTTGCGTAATCGCTTTTTGTTGCAGGTTTACCCCATTGAATTCAATTTAGAAGTAAAACCCGCAAAAAAATAGCAGATGTGATTTTTGTGGTGGAAAAGCTCCGATTCCACCACAAGAATCATAATAATAATAATAATAATATCTTATACTTACCCAGAATTCTGTGCTTCTAGGCCAGCCTCCGAGGATGATTTTTCATCCCATGTGCACAATGCTGCCAATCACTGGCTGCAGCAGAAGCATGGGATAAAACATCATCCAAGGAAGCCTTGCTGCAGACAGATGCGTCTCCATGGTTACAGGTAAGCATGAAACTTTTTTTATTATTACACGTGAAATTTTCTGCAGCAGACATTCCGGCCGAAAAAACGGAATCACAATTTGGTGCGGTTTTTAGGCCGGAATTCCCTGCGGCGACCAGGGCGGATACGTTGTACACAACCTATCCGCCCAGCGTGAACATAGCCTTATGATACACCTAGATGGTGCCATGCCAGAATCTATGAATGAAGGGGCAACTCCTTCAAATACATAAAATTGTCACGTGCTCCCCTCATCTTCTCAGACAAACCAGAGAACAGATTATGAACAACAGGATAGTAATAATGGGTTGCCAAAATTGTATAGTTTTTATCTTTTTCCTGTGACATCATTATTAGACGAAGGGCTAGAGTACAACATGTCGGACAGTAAGGGTCAGTTCACACAGAGTTTTTTGGCGCTGATTTTGACATGGAAACCGCATTGGAAAATGGCCGAAATACTAATTCCAATGGGAGGCAGAGGCATTTTTCTTTGCGAGGCTTTTGGCCACTCGCGGGGAAAAGTAGTGACATGCCGCGGTCTCCGCCTCTGACCTCCCATTCAATCAATGGGTGGCAGAAAAAACCTGCGGCGCTGTTTTCTGATCGTTTTACGTGGCGTTTTTTGCCCGCGATACTTGCATTAGCTTCTATGGCCATGAGCGAAAACCGTAGCGAAAACAGTGGTAAAAAAGCGCAGGTAGTTCAAAATCTGCCTAAAAACTCCTGAAGTAATTCTGAGGCAGATTTTTTCAAAAGTCATCCCCAGCTCATCCTTCCAATTTCAAAAAAGTTAGCGCTGCCAAGATAGCTAAACTGCAGCAAGATCTGATATAGTCTAATGAGGCACCTAGCGCCAGAGAAGAAGTTACAGATGGGCGGTTTACAGTCATAACATTGGTTGTGATCTGTCACTTAAAAGCAATATTTTAAGTAACCTAATGTTTTGCAGTATATCAATATTTTTACAGGCTCCTATGGTTTTCCAGCAACTGACAACAGATGACCTATCCACCGGATAGATCATCAGTACTTGATCTGCGGTGGTCTGACACCCGGGCCCCACGCAGATCAGCTGGTCCGGTGCCTCCGTGTAACGGACGTACAAGCTGGAAGCAGTTGGCTCAGGCCACGGAATAGCGGCCGAGCTGCAGTACTGTTCAAGTGAATAGGAGCAGACCTGCAGTTCTGCGGCGTGGCCGCTATGCTATGTACGGAGCCAACTGCTTCCGGGCTCCGTACATAGCATTATGTGCCACAACATCCGGTGCCCGCAGGCCACCGGAGCGGCTTATCGGTGCGGGGTCTGGGTGTCGGACCCACGCCGATGGCATACCGATGACCTATCCGGTGGATAGGTCATCAGTTGTCAGAAGGTGGACAACCCCTTTAATAGATGGTAGACCATCAGCAGCCCTGTAGTATATCTGGGGAATTAGTGTGTTAAATTGTTGGCTGCATATTATTAGGGTATGTGCACACGACCTATTTTCAGACGTAATGGAGGCGTTTTACGCCTCGAATTACGCCTGAAAAGACGGCGGCAAACATCTGTCCATTGCTTGCAATGGGTCTTACGATGTTCTGTGCAGACGAGTTGTCATTTTACGCGTCGCTGTCAAAGGACGGCGCGTAAAAAGACACCGGCTTCAAAGAAGTGCAGGACACTTCTTGGGACGTAATTGGAGCAGTTTTTCATTGAAAAACAGCTCCAATTACGTCCGTAATGGATGCCGCGAAAAACGCGAGTACTTGTAAAAACATCTGAAATTCAGGAGCTGTTTTCACCTGAAAACAGCTCCGTAATTTCAGACATATTTTTCGTTGCCGTGTGAACATACCCTTACAATGTTATATGACTTGACCGAGAGTGCTGGGTGTGGCTCAGTGTATACACTACAACCCCGAAATTGACTAGCATGGGGGGGCAACGGGTCTACCCTCCTCATTCTAAGGGCTTATTTGCTGAGGTCGCTATTGACCGCTGCATCTAAGGGGTTAAACGAGCGGGATCCCGCTCGTTACAGGGAAGCGTCGGCTGTAACATACAGCCGACACTCGCTTAGGCCCCATGCACAAGACCGTAGATTTAGTCCGTAATTACAGACCTATTCAGTTCTATGGCCGATGGACACCTTCCCGTATATTTACGGGAAGGTGTCCGTGGAATAGAAACCTTCCGTAAAAAATAGGACATGTCCTATTATTTTATGGACCCTGCTCCTATACTTTATAATGGGTGCACAACCCGAAAATGCAGACGGCCGTCCGCGATTATGGGCACGGTCGTGTGCATGGGGCCTTAGTATGGAGCGGGCTCAGCCTGTGTCTTCGCTCTAGAATTCCTCTGGCTGGCTATGACGTAACTCTACATCAAATGTCGGCAAGTGGTTAAAGCTGGGTTCACACACAGCATAGAAATTACACTGTGGAGCCGGCCTAAAGATACATATCAAAATCTGCATGTGTTACATGCAGATTTCATTGCAAATTTGGGTGCAGATGCTGTATAGCCGTGGTTTTCACTCTTTGCAAAGCAACGAATTAAATCCACTGTATTTTCCCAAAAAATGGGGCACGCTGCGGATTTGAAACCCTGCATCATGCCTAGGATCTGCTGGGGATTTTTACCATGTGAGTGAATTTTGTTAAAACCTCATTCACTTACAATGTCCTGAACTGCAACCAAAACTCCACAACAAATACACGATGTGTGAACCGAGCCGGAGAGCGGCACTCAGGCTTCATTTCAGCTATTTTTCACTTGTCTTTCATAGAAGTGACTCAAACACAAAACAGCAGCTGCGCACTTGGTGTCTGGGAACATTCAAAATCACTTTCCTCCTATAGGATCCACCGCAACATATACCAAGAACTATATATGACGGTCTGAACGTGACCTGATAACCGCTCCTGGTTGTAAAGTGCCCAACTCCAATTATAAAACATACTCGGGGGGGGGGGGGGGGGGGAGGAGTATCGGATTATGATGTGGCAGTGCAGAAGTCCATGCTGCCGCTCCACTGGGGCAAATTCATCAATGCAATTACGATTAATATAAATGCCATATTTATCATGGTCCCCTCCACTTCTGAACTATTTAAAAAAAAAAAAAAAAAAAAAGGGGGGGGGGGGGTTGTAGCGCGCACTCCCACACTGCGGGTATAACAGGGCGTAGCTCATCAGCTGTGCTATATTTAACAATTATGTGCGCCATGTTGAGGAATACAATGCACATAAGGCCGCATTCACATGCTCCAGATTTCACGTCGAAGTCCACTTTATATTGATTTCAATGGGAAAGCTCGGTGCAAACATGGTTTCATTTTTCTGCGCAGATTTAGAGCCTGCGTCAATAAATTCCATGTCACGTATCCATACTGACGTAGTTTTGTTATACCCCAGTATTACAAAAAAATAAACTGCTATAAAATTCCTGCAGCAGGGGGAGGGGTTATTTTACCTCTACCTAGTCTCAAACAGATAGTAAAGTTGCTCCATGCTGCCGTCCCTACACTTCCCGTCCTCTCTGATGTATTATGCTAATGTCCCTTTAACAGATCTTCCGCTCTCTGCCGGCACAGCGTATGACGTCACTACGCGCCAGCGCGGCACAGCCATGGTAACCTGGACGTCGCCGCGCTCCCGGAAGTGGAAAACAGTGCGCCGCGCTCCCCCTCAGACGCCGCTTCCGGCGGGAGAAGGAGGCTCTCCGCTGTGCGTGTTCTCTCCGCCGGGATGTTCCTGTGACTGGATTCTACTCATCTCCCGTTTACTTTTTTTTTTCTTTTTTTATTTTAAATACATCTAGCTTGCCCGCCGCTCTTTGTCTCTGGCCCCGGTGTGTGTTGAGCGGAGCTTGGAGAATGTTGTGAGGAGGAACAGAGAGCCGGCGTCGTTCTCTCTCCGGTGTTTTATTGCGGACTGTGGATTTTTCTCTATTTGGTTTTAGCGCTTCCTGCGCAGTGGTTGTTGCCATATCCTCACCCCTTAACGAGGGAATCCTCGCCCCCAGGTCTCCGTTACTTTTCTCAAAGACATGGCCTCCTCGTCCGGTAACGATGATGACCTCACCATTCCCCGGGCTGCCATCAACAAGATGATTAAAGAGACTCTGCCCAGTGTCAGAGTGGCCAATGATGCCCGAGAGCTGGTAGTGAATTGCTGCACTGAGTTCATCCACCTTATCTCTTCAGAAGCCAATGAGATCTGCAACAAGTCAGAGAAAAAGACCATCTCCCCCGAGCACGTCATCCAAGGTAAGATCTGAAACACCCTCCATGCTGGACAGCTGTTCCAAAACTACATCTCCCAGCATGCTATAACATCAGTCTGGCAGGGCATGCTGGGAGTTGTAGTTTTTCTACAGCCAGGGATCAACAGGCTGAAGACCCCCTGTAATAGAACAAAGAGAAGAATGGTCGGCATATATTTGAACACTTTAGCCTTATGTATTGTCCAAAATGTTACCATAGCCATATGTCATGGAGCACGTTACTGCGCCAATCCTGTGTGGGTGACAAGAAGCGGAACGCAAAGGGCCCAAAGATATACCTGAGGCTTCCCTGGGTCCTTGCTGATTTACAGTGGTGAGGGACTACTACACAGGGGTCAGCAACCACTTCAGCTGTTGACAAACTACAATTCCCAGCATGCTCTGACAGCCTTTGGCCGGCATAATAAAGCCTTTGCTTCTTAGTGCATGCTGGGAGATGTAATTTTACAACAGCTGGAGTGCCGAAGGTTGCAGACCCCTGGCAGAGGAATCCCATTAACATCAGTCCGGAAAAGGTCTGGTTTTTCCATCAAGTTTATTATTTTTTATTGATTTGCACTGTCAAGTGTCTCTTTAGCCTTCCCCTTGGTGGTGGGGCCTCATTTCAGTGCCAGAATAAACTCATTTTTGCAGAATGGCCGGGCCCTGCTGTCACCTGTTCTTTCCGAGAGTTGGGTATAAATGAACGAAACATGTTTTTAGGGATATTAAAAAGTGTAGTCGCTGTCAAATGTATTCCAAAAGGACACCTACAGCATATGTCTGCACGATAGTAGCATATGGGGACCGCATTATACCTGGTATGGGTGCAGAAACAATTCACAAGAACAGCAGTGCCAGCTCAGTATGTGACGTAAAGAAGATCTGTCAGATTTTTATAGGGAGAGCAGCATACAAAGTAGTGACGGACACGTTGATTTTAGCGGTCTGTCACTTATTAGTTAACGTGTACCTCCACTTTCATTGAAAAACGATCTCGTTTTTTTGAAATACCTTTTATTAGCGGTTTTGTTTTTAGCAGCAGCATGGACTGTGTATATAGTCCGTGCTGCTGATTGCTCATACCTCGTAGCGTCCTGCTTGTCTCCCATTGCCAGAACGGTCGTTAGCGTTTATAGAATCCTATAGCGCTGGCAGCTGTTCTGCATAGGAAGCCATGGGGCCACTGAAGAGTTATGAGCAGCCGGCAGCACCTTCTTTACACAATCCGTGCTGCTGCTAGAAACAACATCCGTAATAAAAGTGGTTTAGAAAAACTTATTGTGCACAGTCCTGCTCTATAATCCTTTTTTACTGAAAGATTGATATATTGCATGGCCAGCGCTGCAGTCTTGGAGTCCAATGACATTCATGCCACGTCCTCTAACCCTTGATTGACGTGTATATATATGTCAGAGGGTGAGGGGGAATGTGAATATCATGCATATTGTTGGACTACAAGTCTGCAGTACTGGACAGGTACTGCAAATATAACCTTTAAGGGCATGTTCACACTGAGTTTTTTGACGCGGAAACCAAGCCGCAAAACTCGTCAAAAACCAGCCGAAAATGCCTCCCATTGATTTCAATGGGAGACGGAGGCGTCTTTTTTCCCGCGAGCGGTAAAACCGTCACGCGGGAGAAAGAACGGAGATGCCCTATCTTCGGGCGTTTACGCCTCTGACCTCCCATTGACATCAATGGGAGCCAGAGAAAGCGTATTTCGCTGAGTTTTATGCCCACGGGCGAAAAACGCAGCGAAAATCGGCGTGCAGGCAGAGGAAAATCTGCCTCAAACTTCCAAACGGAATTTTGAGGCAGAATTTCCGCTTGCAAAAAACTGTGAACCCAGCCTGTCTCAGAAACTATTGGAAAAAAAGAAATATGACGGATCTGCTTTAATAGGTTGGCACATTATACACAAATTAAATATTTATAGGACCTCCACACTTATCTGTAATAGGGTTACACAGAGCGAGCACTTACCTCTGTCCCCCTTGGCAGGATCAGGTGTCATTATGGATCATGCAGAGAATTTCCAGCTGTGTCCATGTTAGAAACAACCTGCTCATAGATATCAATGTACGCAGGTTCATCTTTACAGCTGCTAACACAGATGTGGCTAAGGACTCCATGCCTGCAACATAGAAAACCCGTTCATTACATCTGAATAGGGTTGTTTCTGTAGCTTGTGAATGGATTTCTGCTTACCCCATTCAGATGAAAGGGACAACCATAAAAATGTCTACAGAAAATCTGACGTGTGTGAACGTACGCTTAGGCTGTGCTTACATGTTTAGTATTTGGTGTGGATTTTGCACCTATATCCTTATCAAATCCACTGACATGCTGCATCCAATGCAAGGAAATGGAGCCTTTGTAACCTCATTCACATGCAGCAGAAAAAAATCTGTGAAATAACAACAAACTGAATTTAAATTCCACAGCATGTTCAATATTGGCACAAATTTGGCATGGAAAAAACACAGGTTTGCTGTATTTAATTATTGGGCTAATATGTATGTGGAGCTACTGGAAAATCTGCGGCAGAAATCTAAGTTTGAACCTGGGATTTTCTTTAAAGCGAAAAAACACAGCAAATTTGCCTAAGGTAGCCCTACACGTGTGTACATAGCCTGACTCTTCCTGTAACAGGCCAGATATTTGTGTACCTTGCCTAATTTGTAACCATAATTTAGATGGGTGTGGAGCTCCTTCAGTAAACCTTGTACATGTGTCCTATAGCAGAGTGCAGAATACAGTCTGTGTGTGGCTCTTGGAAAGTGAGGTGCCTACATGCGGCTGCTGTCCGTCTCCTAGGCTTGCCAAGTGAGCATCAGTGGACTCCCATCCTCCCCATAGATGAGGTTCCCAGAGGGAGGGAACCCCACCTACATTTATGACGTATCTGTGGATGTGCCATGAGAATATCCTTTTAAAGCACATTTGGCCATGTACTATATGAGGTAAAAAGTATTTGTCTCCTTTTAAGCTCGAGTGTAGGACATGTCAACTGTTCCCAGAAATAGCCATGTTTGGGTCTGTTTGCATTACGTTTGAGCCTTCCATCAGAGGTATACGCTGGGAGGTTACTACATAGGCATACGTCACCAATAGGACCACAAAGTACAAAAACGTATACAGAACATTGTGTGTGTGTGTGTGTGTGTGTGTATATATATATAATGTGTATGTTGGGGGCTGAGACATCACATACTAATGGGCGAATAAAGGACACATTTTTTTATCACTATTCTGGAGTGCTGCCTACTATACTTTTTTTTGTGTACATTGAAAAAAATCTAGGTCTAGGCCCTGAGGCTTGCACCCACGCACCTATATGGTGCTGCTCTTTGGACTGTTTGGTATGTGTGTATGTGTGTGTGTGTGTATATATATATATATGTGTATGTATATATATTTATTTCTAATTACAATACAGTCCAAACAAAGATGAACATAGCACTCCAAAACAGCTAAAAATCAGGCCATGTGCACGTTAGGCTGGGTTCACACGACCTATTTTCAGGCGTAAACGAGGCATATTATGCCTCGATTTACGCCTGAAAATAGGGCTACAATACGTCGGCAAACATCTGCCCATTCATTTGAATGGGTTTGCCGACGTACTGTGCAGACGACCTGTCATTTACGCGTCGTCGTTTGACAGCTGTCCAACGACGACGTGTAAATTGACTGCCTCGTCAAAGAAGTGCAGGGCACTTCTTTGAAACTTAATTTGAGCCGTTTTTCATTGAAGTCAATGAAGAACAGCTCAAGATTACGGGCGTCACAGACGCCTCGCAAAATGCGAGAAGGAGCTTTTACGTCTGAAACAACGCAGCTGCTTTCTCCTGAAAACAGTCTGTCATTTCAGACGTAAAAGCCACTTCTCGTGTGCACATACCCTTAGGGTGAATACATTTCTCAACTTCAATATAGAAGAAACCATGGGACAGGTAACAGCACCAGGACTTCAAGATTTGAAGGAAAACGGTTGGTTTAATCACCACCAAGTAAGTGACGTTTTGGTTCACATTAAGGAATGTTGAGATGTGAACTGAACTGTTGCTTACTTAGTGGTGATTAAGCCAACTGTATTTCTTCAAATCTTGAAGTAGTGTGTCTGTGTGTATGTAGATTTTTTTTTTTTTTTTACTATATCCCTCTACTACACTATTCTATACAGCAAAAAGAAAAGGTATGGCGACGCATACCTACCCGACAGATGCCAAATGGACAATTATTTTGGCAAACACTGGGTGAATGGCGGCGTATAGATACTCTGTATATGTGCTTGCTTCTTTCCCGGTGCCTACGCAGAACATAGTTCATGGTGGGCCTAAGAGACCTTGTTATGTGATGATAAATTTGTGCGCTGATTTTGTTGTCTGCGTTTCCATCCATGAGACATCTGTTGGATGTGACAGCTGGTACCCCCTGGATTCAGTAGCTGGTAACCTTATATAATGCATGAGAAGTGTCCCCTAGTTATAATATATTGTCTTTATAGGGCTTGTGCATAGTAGCAGTGACACCTGAAAGTGAAAGTCATTACATTTGCCTCCAGTGCACTTTCTTCTTTCTGTTTTCTAGAGTTATGACACGGTAGATGAAACCTGAGTCATTTAGACCTAAGAACCTATTTAATATTTTCTGTGACCCAACAAAGCATTCACATTAGCAGGAACGGGCACATTGGCTTCCTGGCTCCTGGGATTTGTCCAGCCCTGCTCCCATGTCCACGCGTGCAGTATCTGGTTGCATAGCAAATGTCACTGCAGGTGAAAACTAGTCTGGTTTCGTTCTTTGCGGTATACCAGACTTTGCATATTTTCACTATCTACTGTAGCTGTATTTAGAAAGCGTAATTCGTTATGGATTCCTGCATTGGATATTTGCAGAATGATAAAAAGCAGTATTTCTATGTGCATTTTTTTTATTATTATTTTTTTAATACCGCACTTTATTTAAAGGCTACAGACACATTTTCAGACATTTTTACAATTGTTTTGTTGGACTGTTTGCTGCAGCTTGTATGTCTTAGGTCCCCTGCATACGGGATAGAAATCCTGCAGAAATTCTGCAGCCTGCGTGCAAAATTAATTTTGATCTGCTGCAGATTGAGAATCCGCACTGCAGGTCAATTTCCGCACTTGTTTTCTGCAGATTTTCTGCATACATAGAAGCTGTATCTTGCACTCAAACCCAAAGACGTTAAGTCGGCGGGAATAACGGCTCCAGTGACATTGGGTCCTGCGTGTCTCGATCCACCGATTCTTGGTCTTACTAATTTGGGTTTGAGCACAAGATACAGCGACATAGATCCAGGATACGTAGAATCTGTATCTCAAAAAGGAAAACATTTTTTTAATAAAAATCAATCAATAAGTTGTCTAAAATCTTCTAATATGTTTAAAAAAAAAAAAAAAAAAAAAAAAGTCCTCAAAGGTCTGCATAGCTTTTACTTTTGTTTTTTTTCTGTTTGTGTGTGAAGATGTCGGCTTAGATTAACGTTGAGGAGAATGGGCCAGATAGCGGCTATTTCTGTATGCACGCTATTGCGGGGAAGACTGTCCATCAGTGGTTGAGACCGCCCACTGGACACATTGGGCAGGGATTTAAATGCATAAATTACAGGAATTTTTCCCACACCGTTTTCATACAAGACTATAAATCAATCTGCTCAGCTTCTCCTGTTTTATAGCATGGTGCCTGCAGATTGGACACCATGCTCGACGTGACTGGTTTCCTTTAAAACTAATGGTAAATGTTTTTAGTAAAATACGTTCAATGCAATGAAAAATAAATTCAGCAAAGCCTTTAAAGAACTTGACGCGCATCTATAAAATTGTTAAAAAGTTTTTTCATTTTAAGGCAGCGCAGAATCTGTTATAAATCTCCATGACGTGTCCTGCACAAGAAACACAGGCTGGAGGCATTGTTGTGCCCTCTGCTTGGACACGTTATTGACATATCTTGTGCATTGCTGAATATTCACATACTTTGCAGCAGGGGGGTTCACTGATTTTACGTTTTTGGTCAGTGCACTAAATAAGTATCAAAGCTTTTAATTGCCAACATATGGTGACTATGAATAATTTACTACAGAGATTAGATGACTTCTTTATATAAATATTTATACACAACTTACAAAAATACAATAAAAGATAGTGAGCACAAGGTTCATGTACATTTCATGGGTTTAGTCAACACTGTTTAGAATTTTTTTTCCTTTTTTAAAGGGTTTCCCCACAAATCTAAAATGAAGTTTTAGTGTGAGCGAGTAAAGTGCTTATACTCTGTAATATACAGAATGCAGGTGGTGGGAGGGAGCATGCAAACACGAGCTGCTTACATACCATTCAATATTAGGGCTCATTCAGACGAACGTGAATAACGTCCGTGTGTTGTGCATGGAAATCACGCGCAGCACATGGACCCGTTGATTTCAATGGGGCCGTTCACACATGCAGGAGTTTTCACGCAGCGAGAGTCCGTTGCTTGAAACTCACTGCATGTCCTATATTTGTGCGTTATCACGCACCAACGCGCCTATTGAAGTCCATGGGTTCGTGAAATACGCACCGCACACGGATGCACATTCGTGTGTGATACATGATTTGCGCCTCAATTCAATTGAAATTAATAAAAAAAAACAAATGTGCTTTGTGAGTGCGTGACTAACGCACGCCACTCGCAAAGCACACTGATGCATAACGGACCAGATTCACGTGTGTTTTTCATGCGCGTGAATTTGATACGCTCGTGTGAATGTAGCCTTAAGGGAGTGGCCTGTATTGCTGCCGCCTCCTACCGATCACCAGTGCTTTATAACTGCACCCGGAGGCAACACAGTGAGGCAATGTGGCTAGAAAACCCCTTTAAAATGTATTGTGTGCAACAATAACCTGAATAATTCATTGTTGGGCTGGAGGGAGTAGATATATGAAATGGATAGAAGGAACCTTCTATATTGTACCACAGCGCAGTACAGAGATACTGTCCCCAGGGGGTGCACAATGACAATTCTCCTTCTCAAATACACATATACGCACACGGGGCTAAAACATTCCAGTCTAAGCAACAACCTATAATTCACGCGATTCCTCACATAAAGAAAATGCAAAACAAGATGGCAAAATATAAATACTTTTATTATTACTTCAACAAATAGTTGTACAAACCATTAAATGCACCCAATTAAAACATAATATGCAAAAGACAGGACAGTGTGATATATAAGGCAGGACAAAAGCAGTGGTTCTACATATGCACTAGTTTATCTGCATATAAAATACCAAACTAACCAGAAACCATTTACTATGTATCAAAATGCCAACAAATGTTGCATGAGACAGATGCAGACTCCGTACACAAGTAGGCATTACCCGCCATATGCCATCCTAACTGCCTTCACACTCTCCAGCACCCCAATTCACATTTTGCACTTGGCAAGCTTGTATTTGCCCTACAGCCTTTACTTTAGGATATTTGCTGTTTTTCTGGTTTTATTTTATTTGCACTGTATTCTTCTCCACTCCCCAGTTTTCTGCAGCAGGAATATGGGAACAAACGTGTCGTCTTCATTCTCTATTCCTGAACTACGAAGTACAGATTTTTCAAGGTCTAATATAAGGTCTGCACAAAAAAGGATGAGATGTTCTAGGCACTCTGCAATCCATTGCTGGATCCTGGCTGACATCCTAATCTCAATGCACTGGACCACCTGGCCAACATGCGCACGATTACATGGGACTGCGCTTGCACTGGACTGAATTCTATTTCACAGTATATTGGGAAGAGCATCCCAGGCTTTTTTTTCTGTTAGATTTATTGACTAAAATGTTTAGATCCTAGTTTATAACTTTGCCTTTGCAGGGATGTGTAGCGCCATCTTCTGCTCACAATTGGTATGGTAGATGCTCCTTTGGTAGTTTATAATGACAAGTGTGTTTCACTGAGGTGTTTTTTTTAATAGCTCCCGCAGGATAAAGGTGATTTGTTGAGCTCTTGGCATTGCTCTTAGGGTTTTAATACAGTTCGGTGAGATATTTATTGTTGCGCATTCAAGCGATTTTGGGTTTTCCGCTGTACCTGTTCCTATTTTTTTTTTCTGAATAGGATATTTCTTAAAGCAAAAACACATCTTCTAAAGGTTTACAACTACGGAAGCTGTATATGTGATGTATTCATGTCACTCCTCTGCAATGTGTGAATCTGTTCATAGTTCACACGTTTCAGCTTCTAGCCACCAACTGTGATTGTTAGGGCATGTTCACATGGCTTATTTTCGGCCGTTTTTCGGGTCGTAAACGCATGAAAAATGGCCGAAAAATTGGACGCAGAACGCCTCCAAACATCTGCCCATTGATTTCAATGGGAAAAACAGCGTTCTGTTCCGACGGGCCATTTTTTTTACGAGGCAGTTCAAAAAAAAAAAAAGACTGTGAGAAAGAAGTGCAGGTCACGTCTTGGGGCGTTTTTGGAGCCGTTTTTCATAGACTATTGAAAACCGCTCCAAAAACGCGAGTTGCTCAAAAAAGTCTGAAAATCAGGAGCTGTTTCCCCTAGAAAATAGCACCGTATTTTCAGACGTTTTTGACTCCGCGTGTGAACATACCCTAACCGTGCTGTATATTAACTGTGATTTATTTTTTTCCTTTTACCTTTTTCTTGTTAGATTTAATTCTTTTTTTTCCCCTAGGATATTTTTGGGAACTATTTATGGTCAAGCCAGTGAGTAATCTGAATAACTACTATTATTGTGGGGTCTATAACTGCAGGTTTGCCATTAGAAACACTGGTTTTTATGTAGGTTTTTTATTATAGCAAAACCTTAGATCTGGTATTTGAGAGCAGAAGGTGTGTGAAGTCTTTACAAGGGAAGGGAGAATGATACAGTGATGAAATATATTGTTTACTGGATGGATTAGGGGTCGGCACATTTGTCGTACAACGCTGTGGTTGTGGATTTGGATTTGACCAAGGACGACATCTGCATTGAGTTTGTATGTTCTCTCCGTGTTTGCGTGGGTTTTCTCTCTTTCTTTCATACATACAGATGGGTCATTTTGGAATTTAGTTTGAGAGCCACGATGGGGACAGAGACCAATATCTGCACAGCGCTACGCTATGTAAATGAATAAAATCGTGTAAATTGTCACTGCATGCAGTTTAAAAAGAATTTAAAAAAAATATATATATATATATATATATATATATATATATATATATATATATATATATATATAATTATTTTATTTTTTTATATATAACTTTTAATCTGAAGACAAGTAGAATAACTTTTATTTCTTCAATAGCACTTGAAAGTTTGGGCTTCGGATCCTACATCAGTGAGGTAAAAGAAGTACTGCAAGAGTGCAAAACGGTAGCGTTGAAAAGAAGACAGGCAAATTCTCGCCTAGAAAATCTTGGCATTCCAGAAGAAGAGCTTCTAAGGCAGCAGCAAGAGTTGTTTGCAAAAGTAAGAATTTGACCAAACTCCTCTTTATACCAGTATTGTACACTTTTTCTATTTCTGTCGTGTGGGGAAAGCCACAGACTGGAAAATGTTCGTGAAATTCCTTTGCCATTGTAAACTGCATTTCAAACAAAAAAAGGTCCGTTATCCCGCTGCTGAAGTTGTCGGCCACCATGTTTACGCAGCGTTATTGGCCAATGCAAATCCGCCATGGATTTTTATTTTTTTTTCTTAGGCAATCCACGGATGAAACGCTGATTTCTGCCATGGATATGTCACCAGAACCGCCTGTGGATTAGCCTCATTGTAATTAAGTAGACCTAACCATTTTTTTTTCTTCCAGCATGGGATACTCGTCAATAATGAACATAAGTTCATTATTCTGCGCAGATGTTTTTGTGAACATGTGAGTGGGATATAAAATACCCCATTCACATGTATTGCCGTCAGAATGTTCGCTAATTCTGTGAGGATTTAGGTGTGGAATCCGCAGTACTCGTCTGTTGTCCAAACAGCAGCCTGTGTCATAGTGACATAGTATATAACACAGGAGAATGCTTATATGTTATAAGTAAAAAGGAAAGTTGTAAAAGTTATTTCTTCATGGGTTTAAAAAAAAATAACTAAGTCATTTTTTAGCATAACATTTATTTTATTGCTCATACACTATATTAAAACAAAAAACCTAGACCTATTCTCTATCTACATGATCTGAAGAATTGATTTAACAGGCTATTTACTTTAAAACGTGAATAGGATAAAAAATAAACAACAAAAAAAACCGTCAAATAGCTTTTTCCAATATTCATGCGCAAAAATAAATTGACTTAACTTACACAGTAAATTTTTTTGTACCCTAAACTGCGCAGGAAAAAAAATAATAAAATTCTGCATAAAACAAGGACTCATAAAATTATGGCTGCTGAGAGGCAAAAACGAAAAAATTTAGCTGGTCATTAACCCGTTAGTGACCACCCATAGGTGTTTTTATGGCAGTCACCAACTGGCTTTATTCTGATGCATATGTCTTTTTACGGTGTTGCATCAGAATAAAGCAGCGCCCCCGGGAGCAGTAAAAGCTCAGTGCTCTGTTACCCGGGGGTAGTGGAGACCTTGCAGCAGACCTGCCTGAGCGGGTGGGATCAAAGTCTGTATTGATCCCGCCCGTTTAACCCCTCAGATGTGTGGCTCCCCCCCCAATCGGCACAACTGGAATGGTTTTTATGGCAGCCGGGGGGCCTATCAAAGGCCCCCAGGTCTGCTTTTAGTGAATGCCTGCTAGGCCATGCCAGAGGCATGGTCTAACAGATGCCTGTCAATTTTACACTGATTGCCATACTATACTGCAATACGAAGTATTGCAGTGTATTATAAAAGTGATCAAATGATCGCATAGTAAAGTCCCCTAAGTAAAAAAAATTTTTTAAAAACCCACTCTTTTTCCCTTTACAAAATGCTTATTATGAAAAGGAAAAGTTACCCTTATTTGGTATCGCTGCGTCCTTAACAACCCCAACTATAAAACACTTACATTATTTAACCCCTACTCTTAAATTATTTTTTTTTAAAAACCGTGCCAGAATTGCTGTTTTCTGTTCATCCTGCCTTCAAAAAAATATGACAAAAAGTCATATGTACTCAAATGGTACCAATAAAAACTACAAGTCGTTCCATAAAAAAAAGTCAGCAGAAAAATAATGGCGACACACTAACAAACGATTTTGAGAAAAATGCTTTTACGCAGTAAAAGTTTGTGTTTACACTTCTGGCATCTCTTTGAACACATCATGATCAGGGACAGTCTTTCTGAATAAGCGCTGTGGCCAGAAGCGTAAACACCGTGCGATCTCGCGATTGAAGCTGAGATCACCCTGGGCAGGGAAGGTTAGAAGCTGTAGGGAAGGTTAGAAGCTGTTAGAAGCTGATTGGACATAGTCATACAGACAAGAAATAACCCTGCCCACAGAGAGCAGCATTACCGCCCATTTGGCTAGTATAGCCTCATTTGCAAATTTAGAAAAAAAGCTCATAACTTAAAATATATTTTGGATACAATTTTCACTGGAATTATCAGCATGACTGTGCTTATCAGATTAATTCGGAGATTGGGCATTCATAAAGTAGTGACCGATCCTCTTTAAGGCCTTTTCAGGCCTGGTCATTAAAGGGAATGTGTCGTTAGAAATTATTTTTTTTTTTCAGTTAAACAGTTAGTATATAAGTGATTACACATTGTTTTAATTTTTTCACAAGTCAGGAAATATTATAAATTAGATTCTAATTCATCACATTTCCATGTGCTGGTCACTAGAGGGAGCAATTCCAAAATTGCAGCATTGGCAATGTGGTACAGCAACCTTATTGCTTTATGCTGCAAATTTGGGGTAAACACACTCGCTCTAGTGTCCTCACACAATCCCCCCTCCCTTCTCCTGGCTGTGTGCCGCCATTTTCTGATCGAATGCACAGTATATGAGGATTAGATACAGTGGTAATCAGACAATATAACACAAACATACACGAACGTAAAACACACATCACATACACAAACATAACTTACCTGCTCCTGCCGCCGCCTCCGCTCCTATTCCTTGCGTCTTCGCTGACTTGAACATATGGCCGGAAGTAGTCATCTTACTGTCCGGCCGCGGCTTCCGGTCCACATGAAAATGGCGCCGGATTTTGCTCTGCCAAAGACCTTCCTTTTGGTCTGTGTGGGAGCGGCGCATGCGCCGCTCCCACACAGATGGCGTACGCTATAGTGAATGGAATGGCTCCGGTTCGCTTTCTCTATGGGGATGTATGTGCCGTATTCAATCTCTGTATGTGTCGTTAATCGACACATACAGAGATTTAAAAAAAAATGGCAGCCCCCCCATAGAGAAGTAAAAGAAAGAATAAAGTAAAAAGTACAACACGAGAACACAAATAAATAAAATTTATTTTAATATGAAACTAACATCAGTATTATATAAAAAAAAAAAAAAATTGTGACACCTTCCCTTTAAGGGGTTAAAGGGAATGTGTTGCCAGAAAAACATGTTTTTTTTTTTAAAATTAAACATTTAGTGTGTGGGTGATTAAACATTGTTCAAATTTTTTTTATTTTTTTGCACGAGTCCATGTAATATTATAAATTATTTCTAATTTATAATACTACCCATTTTTGGTCACTAGATGGAGCTGTTCCCAAAATTGCAGCATTGCAACATTGGGTTAAAAGCCCTCGCTCTAGTGAGCTCTCAGCATCCCCCCCTCCTTTATCCTGGCTAGTGCCGGGATAAACGAGGGGTTTGAACGATGTAACCTCTGTGTGTCGCCATTTTTTGAGCTAACCCACAGTGTAGTAGGTTTACATACAGTAGTAAACACACACAAACACGAACATACATTGAAATCTCTTACCTGCTCCTGCCGCCGCGGCTCCCTCCGGCCCGTCCGCTCCGTTTGCTGCCGCTGGTGCAAGTGCACAAATCCGGAAGCCGCGACCGGAAGTAGTAATATTACTGTCCGGCCGCGACTTCCGGTCCACAGGAAAATGGCGCCGGACGGCGCCAACTTCGAATAGGACTGTGTGGGAGCGGCGCATGCGCAGTTCCCACACAGACGCCGTACACTGCAGTCAATGGGACGGGAGCCGTTCGCAGTCCCTATGGGACTGTGGCTGCCGTATTCCATGTCTGTATGTGTCGTTAATCGACACACACAGAAATGGAACAAAAAATGGCAGGCCCCCATAGGGAAGAAAAAGTGTAAAAATAAGAAAAAGTAAAACACAAACACACAAATGAATATAAACGTTTTTAATAAAGCACTAACATCTTTAACATATAAAAAAATAATTTGTGATGACACTGTTCCTTTAAGGAATAAGCCATTTCTCTGTATAATTGCCGGGTTCTGACATCAGAATTTTATGGTTATACAAATATTTACAGAAATGTCCATGGAACATTTGCCTAATATTATATGTATCCCATAGTCCTGCATACGCATTACCGTACTACTTTGTGTCATACTGTTATATCTGCAGTTAATCTTAATGCTGTTGTCTTATCAGGGGCAGAGGAGAAATGTAGCATTACATAGCAGACATTCAGAAGAATATAATACATGGACGGCTCGAGTCTGCCAGAATGGGAGCCGTTCTTTCCAAGCGTCTCTCTGTTCTAGTTTATAGTGGGGGACCCCCATCTATGCTGTACATTTGCCTAATAGGGCATATGGACAGTGGTTGTCTTTGTTAGACTGCCCCTTTCGGTACTGAAGACACAGGACGAATGCTAATAAATGTTTGTAGTATAAACGTCCAGTGGTTTGGGAGATCTCTCTAATCACTCATGACGGTTGTACTGAATATACGCCATTTATAATATTTGTTAATAAACTGGAGGCTTTGTTAGTGGTTTTCCCATCTTCTTCTTAAGCCATGTTCTGCATTTTGTTTTTTTTTAGGCCAGACAGCAACAAGCGGAATTAGCCCAGCAGGAATGGCTACAAATGCAGCAAGCTGCCCAGCAGGCACAACTGGCGGCAGCCTCAGCTAGTGCAACCAACCAGGCCGGCTCCTCCCAGGACGAGGAAGACGACGATATCTGAAACTTTCCTGTTGGTTTTTGTATCCACCCTCCTAAATAGTTCATCTGCAAAAACAAAATATGCTTACCTGTAAATGTTTTTTTTTTTACGCGTCTTTGGTGGACTGGTCAATAGTTATTGTAGGGATGTCTGTTAAGTCTCCACAATTATATGCTTATGTACATGTAAAAAGGAAAAAAAAAACATCCTTTTTGAACAGTCAAAAACCTTAAACCTTAAGGTTCAGTATCCTATCACTAGAGAATTTTTAATGATCTTTATGAAATTTTATATTAGCAATGAGTCATTTACTTGATCTGTAAGCAGTGTTAAACCAAACTACAACTCTATAGTATAGTGAGATTTATACAGAAGCTTGAAAACCTATTTGCATTTCCCTTTTAACTAAGCTTAAAATGAAAATCTTAGGAATTATTTTAATTTTTGGGTAGGGTAGGGACATGTATTGGTCTGACGGGATTATGGTGAAGATGAGAGATCCGTATTGTTGCTATTTCAAAACGGGGCACACGTAAAAGGTAAATGGTGTATTGTAAAAACGAAGATCTGAGACGCGTGGCTGCCTTTAGTACTGCCTGCCTGAACTTTATACATCTGGGCTGATACCAGGGCTGCCGCCATCATTTGTATGTGTCTTGTTTTATTAGGCTGCACTGACAGTCTTTTGTTTTACAAAAAGGGTTTAAAACTGAAATGTATACTTTACTGCTGTATGTTCAGGATTGTAATCTTAGGGCTTCAACAAGTGTACCTTTTCTGTATTCAAATTTGGGTTGGGACAGAGATCATGTTTTAGGATTTGGGTTTTCATTCAGCCATGTTTTTCAGTTGTTTTTTTTAAAGGGTAACTAAACTTTAAAAAAACTTGACATTGTCAGTGATATGTCAAAAGCTTTCATTGGTGCGGGTCCAAGCACGGAGATCCCCACGAATCGTTAAAATTAAACTGCAGAAGTGCTCAAGTCAGCGCTGTGCTGCTTAGTTTCTGGTGTATGGGCTCAATAGAGACCGTACACCGCTCATTTGGCCTTCTGAGGAAAGCCGATGAGAAACAAAGCAGCACTCACCCGAGCGATTCTGCCGCTTCGTTTTAGCGATCCGTGGGGGACACGGCTCACACCCCCACGGCTCACACCCCCACCAATCAAAACTTGTGACATATCACTGACATGTCAAAAGTTTTTAGTTACCCTTTAAATGCTAATGCCCATCAGTTAGTGTACGGTAATATCCATGGTATCCGTGATTGACAGTGAACCGTTTGACTTTGTGTCTGGGTCAACAGCGAAATCATATGACTGTGCGTAAAAGAACGCCGAGTTATAACTGTTTGTTTTTTTTTGGTTTTTTTACTCCATGTAACACTGGAGATATCTTGCACGCTTATAACTGTAGTGGATGTGGACTTTGCCTGATGAAGTATAGCGTGGTGATTATTAGAAGGGATGTGTCCCAATGTAAAGCTTCATCTTAGGCTCTGTTCACATCTGCGTATGTTCATTGTAAATGGAAAGCACAACGCAATGACAAACCTGTCCTATGACGAATAGCGCACACACCAAACAGTCCGCATTTACTTATCATGGGATCCATCATGGCCGGCCATCGGTTTGACAGGAAGAATAGAATTGCATGCAGCTGAAATCAGACACTCTGCAATGGAGGCTCTGACGCAAATGTGAATAGCGTCTAAGACATTTATGCGTACTGGTAAAGCTGCACCACTTGTAAATCTGTTGTAGTGGTGCTTAAATATACAATTAGAAAAAGTGTTAGAAACCGCTCTAGCCCATTTTGGTTCTATCCATGTCGAGATGTTATTACTCAACTAGTATCTAATCTGTTCTAAAATGTGATGAATACCTCAATCTGAAATAGGGATGACATGAATTGACAACACCATTCAAATTGTCTGTGTCAGGTCTAGTTGTTTGGCAGTGTTTCCCTAGCAACCACTGTGACCAGGGGGATTGTCAGGCAGAACATTCCTACCCAACCAGTGTGTCCGATTATTCAGATCTTCAGCTCAAGGCAAAATTTCCACTGACTATAGGGCAGAGATGGGGCAATGAGACTTGGCAGGACTTTCCGTCTTAGGCCTCATGCACACAGTTGTTGTATAGATTAGTAATATGGCACCAATCGTCTGCTGTGGGCGTATACTGTACACCTGTCTGCCTTCAGTTTAATTCAATGTTAGTTTTTTCTCACGGATTATGGAATTGATGGGGGAAAAAAATATGGCGTATTCCATCTTATGTCATTCTTTCATGGATATTCTGCAGATGGAGCAGGATATTTTACCTAATCTATAGCAACCATCACAATTTACAGATGTTTTTCATGTGATTTATCTACTTTGTCATTAACCAGTGTTACTACTGGGAACCAGTCTGATACCTGTCATTCACTGTATCATGTTTTCATTCGCCTTGCTGATCTGGGGCTTATGTTTGAGAATCGGTCCCATCTCTGCTGTTCCTAGAATGATAATGTACTATATGATAAGGACCGTGTATACTATGTGCCACAATTAAAACACTGAGAGGGAGTTGGTTAGTAACTCCCTTAGTGGAAAACGTATCTTCTTTTTTTTTTTTTTCAGACAAAAAAAAATTAAATGGCATTTTACATATCGTAGACATGATGCAATCTCAGTCTGATCTTCCTGCCATAGTAATAGTGAGTCTAGTGGCAGCCAAATAGCTCATGAGAATTGGGAAGACCGATGTGAAATCCCAGGCTATTCCTTGAATGTTTTTGATTAAGTGAGGTGATAGTTAAGCCTTTTATGTAAATATTGCACACGTTACCTGTTTTTAGTTGAAGTTTTATATCAAAGTTTTCATCCCTGTCTTTTTTTTTTCTTTTCATTTATCCCCAGTGTAAGCCCATAAACCTTACTGAATGTCTCCCCTTCAGTCCCAGGAATAAGTGTCATAATATATACTGGTGCTGCTTAACATTTCATGTCTTACCGACTAGGTAATTTAATCATAGAACCAAGTTCTCAACTTTTTTTTTTTTTTTTCCCCCTTCTTCGGTGTATTGGAGTAAGGCTATTGAGTGATTTAATTCAAATCGGGGAGCATACGAGTAAAGAAATGTTTATAACCATGTGTAGCTCCCCTGTATTTTGAGGAGATATATTAGCAGACTAAACCTTGGCGAAATAATGTCGAGTTCTGTTATATTTTGGGATTTTTGTACCTGATGCAATTGACAGGTTTCTGTTAAGACAACATATTTGAGTGAGACCGTAGTGAGTTATATTGCATGAATTGGGTATTTTGTATTGCTGCTTTAGACAATTCAACTGAGGTTTTTTTTTTGTCCTCTTCCCTTTAGCGGGAAATCTGGGTTTTTAAAATTTGATGGCCTATCCCTAGGATAGGCCATCAATATTAGATTGATGTGGGTTCGACTGTCGGGCACCTCCGCCGATCAGCTGTTTGAAGGGGCCGCGGCGCTCATAAGAGTGCCGCAGCCGCCTCATTGTTTACATGGTTCTTCTTTCTGTTCATACTTGAATGGGACAGTGGTTCAATACCTTGCACCGCCGCTACAAATGTAATGGCGCGTGCAAGTACGAACCAGGAGAAAAACCATGTAAACTGTGAAGAAGCTGTGGTGCTTATACGGGTGCCGCAGCCCCTGCAAACAACTGCCGACAGCCAGACTCCACTGAGCTAATATTATTTGCCTATCCTGAGGATGGGCCATTCATTTTAATAACCTGGATAGCCCCTTTAATCCTTTTTCTTACCCATGGTTTTAATAACCAAAGGTAGTCACATCTAGCATAGACACAATTTCATGGTGCAGTGTTACATTTTCTAACTTGTACTATAATGCCCCCGTGTTGTCTACTTAAATAGGCCGCCTCTTCCTTTAAAACCGTACAAAACATCATTTTCAGAACGCAGTGTTTGGGGTAGTGTCACTGCATTAAGTGTTTTTGTGATAGTTGGAGCTTTTGTGAAAATTTCCCTAAAAAGTTCCTGTGCTTTAGATATATTTTTTTCTCCCTCTTCATGCTGTATTCTTCAAGCAATAAAAATGTTTTTTTTTTGTGTTTTATAACTATTGTGTGTTTCATATTCTAAAAAAGGAAGATGAGACTCTGCATAAATGATATTTTTATTGTTACAAGATGTGTTTTATGGCTCGCACAGGCTCCTGCAATCCTTCCCATTTATATCTTTGGGGGTGAAGGATGGAGCCTGTACGCTATTTGCTGCATGTCTTGCCTGCTTTTAAAGTCTCACTATTGTAATACACTTGCAACAGGGCCATGTATGAAATATCATTGACTCTCATCCAAACAGCATTGCCGAGTGAGTGCTGCGCATTGACCAGTCTGTCTTCAGAATGTGCCGCCTAGCTGTTCATTATAGAAAGAAAGTGGAAGCAGAGTCTGAGTAACAGGGATTTTTTTGGGATGTGCTGTCTAATTCAGAAGGATCATGGTAATGGGGTGCAGCACCCAGTACTAGTTTGGGAGGATGTACTACAGGTAATCTGATCTTGGTGAATGACACAGCGATTCAATGCCAAAGAAAATCCCTATCATCATTAGCCGCAACCGCTCCTATGGGTGACACATGCCATGTATCAAAAGAATGGGCAGTCACTATGTATAAGGTGTATTAGACTGCGGTCGTACCGTGCATATTGGCAGGGGAAGTACTGACACTCCTGCCGATTATGTACCGTACCACTGCCATCTTATACAGTGACAGAGCAGTGGCTGCCCATTCTCCATACCCAGCATGTGTCACCCATGCAGCGGTTGTGGCTAATAACTACAAGCCGCGGACCGACCGGCTACGGCTCCACACTTCAGAGAAGCCTCTCAGGCCATAGCTGTCACATAGGTCTCCACCAGGGCCCTACTGAATCCACTCGTCCAGTTCTCCCACGACCAAAGAAACGATACTGTTTCCAGGACCACGTGACAGGGTTTTGATTTGGCAGTACGTGCAGAATGGAAGTGCAACTATATTGGTGCTTTCTAAATGTTAGGAAATCAACACTCCATCATTTCTTGCCTCCGGATAACCCCTCTAACACTGGCGCAAAGCAGGCTAAAGGAGGAAATCATAGTAAGGGTATGTTCACACAGAACTAAGTAGCTGTGGATTTTCTGCAACAGATTTCAATGTGGAAAATCCGAAGAGTATTAGGCTAAAGTAAAAACGGCTGTAAAATACGGAGCTGTTTTCAAGGAAAAACATCCTCTGATTTTCAGCCGTTTTTAATGCATCAAAGTTTTTTTTTGGAGATGTTTATTGCAACAATGAAAAAAGAAGTGACATGCACTTTATACGGGGCTTTTTTTTTTATGTGCTTTTTTTTTTTTTCCGGTTTTCCTCACTGAATTCTATAGGGAGATAAACCCTGCAACAAATGGCAAATATTGGATTTTTGCTGCGGAAATGCAGCAAATCTTTTTTTTTTTTTTTGGTTCACATTTATAAAAATGACAATATTTACCCCCTTGAGTGTGTCATAGCGAGCGTCCCTCTCTTCTCCATGCAGCATGGGTTCCTGGGATGACGTTTCACCCCATGTAACTGCTGCAGTGGTCACATGGGCTGCATGGAGAACAGGGGGATGCTCGCTATGACAATACCCGGGAGGTAAGTATTGGCTTTTTCCAACCGGACTTACCTGCGGGTTCTAGTGCTGATAGGCTGCGCACTTTTACGCAGCCTATCACCACCCCTGTCTGAGTGTTCTTTTTAATGTTGTGTAGTTTTTTTGAGAGCAGGTTCATCTAGAATTAATAGGCACTATGAATTTCAGTAGGTGATGTTCTCGTGGTATCTGCCAAACCAAAATTCATCCTTCAGACTGGCAGATAGTGAAAAAACATATTACACCATATTGAAATGCACAAATAAAACCTGAATTCTAAAAAAAAATTGTGCAAATTTTAAAAATGACACCCAAAAATTAATGTTAGTGGTTTAAAGTCTATCCTAAGCAGAGCGCAAGATGTACAAAAAAAAAAAAAAAGTTGAACCTGTTCAGAGTTCATACATTCCACATATGTATCAAACACATATATTCACAAAATCCTAAAAAAATTTGAGACCAAAAATCTCAGCGATCCAGATGTCAATAGACAAGTTTCTGCATCTCCCCCCTGGGGTCACGTGGGGCTGTAGAGGACAGGGGGATTGACAGCAACAGGCTATTTAACCCCTTAACGCCCTATAATGTACTATTACATCACGGGTGTTGGACTGTAAGTGCGAAATGCAGTGCTATTATGGCATTGTGTTAACAGGCTCCTGTGTCTACAGTTTTAGAGCAGTGATAACTTAACGCTATTCGCTGCTACAAGGCCAGGACCGGAGCTAGCCTTCCGATCTGGCCGATTAACCCCTTAGATGCAGTGCTCAAAAGCAAGCACTGCATCTATGGGGTCACTAGCAGAACGGAACCCTGTGATGCAATTTCGGCATTACGATGGCTGCTTTGGCAACCGTAGGACTAACAATGGCCTGTCTGCCAAGTACAGAAGCCTGTTAGGCCCCCAATCGCAAAAAGGTGGCTCAGAAGCTGAGCCTGCGTCATCCGCTGCGGCTGTCAGGTGTATTTTACAGCTAACACCCTGCTACAACGGTAGGGAACTCCTTAGATGCCTCAATCAAAAGCGATCACGGCATCTTAGTGGTCTGTAAACAATCGTTATCGCTGCGATGCGATCGCAGGGTGCCGATTATGGCTATGGCAACCGGATGCCTAACTGGCCTTCTGTTCTGGCATATACGGAAGCCCATTGGCCGGCGCCCGAAAACCAATCCAGCAAAACTTGAGCTCAAATAGCCAAATGGCGCTCCTTCCCTTCTGAGCCCTGAGCTCCTTCCCATCGATCCAAACAGAAGTTTATTACCACATATGGGGGTATTGCTGTAATCAGGAGAAATTGATTTTCAAATGTTGGGGTGCTGTTTCTCCTATATGCCTTGTAAAACTTTTACATTTCTATGTTTTATTGGGAAAAATTTTAATTTACATGGCCTTATTCCACTAAATTCAGCAAAAAAAACCAAAAACCTGTGGGGTCAAAATCCTCACTATACCCCTTGATAAATTCCTTGAGGGGTGGAGTTTGCCGAATGATGTATTTTTGGGAGTGTTTCCACTGTTTTGGCCCCACAAGACAAGACCTCCTGAAACCGGACATGGTGCCTAAAATTCTAATAAATAGGAGGCTCCAAAATCCACTAGGGACTCCTTTGCTTCAGGCCATTACCACCCTAGAGCTACATGTGGGCTATTTCTAAAAACTGCAGAATCTGGGCAATAAATATTGAGTTGCGTTTCTCTGGTAAAACCTTCTGCATTACAGAAAAAAAAATGGATTAAAACATATTTTCTGCAACAAAAAAAATAAATGAAATTTGTAAATTTCACCTCCACTTTGCTTTAATTCCTGTGAAACACCCAAAGGATTAAGAAGCTTTCTAAATGCTGTTTTGAATACTTTGAGGGGTGCAGTTTTTAAAATGGGGTGATTTATGGGGGTGTCTAATATATAGAGCCCTCAAAGCCATTTCGGAACTGAACTGGCCCCCTAAAAAAAGCCTTTTGACATTTTGTTGAAATTGTGAGAAATTGCTGCTAAAGTTCTAAACGTTGTAACGGCCTAGAAAAATAAAAGGACGTTCAAAAAACGATGCAAACCTAAAGTAGACGTGTGAAATGTTAACTAGTAATTATTTTGTGTAGTATTACGATTTGTTTTAGAAGCAGATACATTTAAATTTTAGAAAAATGCTAATTTTTTTCACATTTTCTACAAATTTTGGTGGTTTTCACAAATACAATGTATCGACCAAATTTTAGTAATAACTTAAGGTATAATATGTCACGAGAAAACATTCTCAGAATTGTTTGGATAGGTGAAGGCATTTCAAAGGTATTACCACATAAAATGACACGATAGATTTGAAAAATGGGGCTGCGTCCTGTATATGCCAACTAGTCCACATCCTTAAGGGGTTAAAGAGGACCTATCACTAGGTCATTAGTTGAACTGGTTTACTGACCAGAATAGTGCTGTCACCCTGATTCTAGCTGTTTTTCTTTTTTTCCTCGACACCCCACTTCCCCGTTCTAGAGATATGACCCGCTGTTCGTTGGCTCTCTATATGCTAATTTGCTGTAGATAGCCAACAGGGTGGAGCTAGCTTCCCTGCCTCTGATGCTGACCAATCAGCGCGATGTAGCTCACAAATGTAATGTGAATAGAACCCTAAAGGGGTGTTCAAGCCTACAGCATTTTTCACCTATCCACTAGCTAGGTGAGAAGTGCTAGAGCTGTGGCGGTCAGACTGCTGGGACCCCCACCGATTGCAAGAATGGGGGACCCTGGTCCCCCCAGCCTCAAGACATCGGCTAGAAGCAGTTTAAATGGAGCGAAAGCTGGGCACGTGCTGTGCCGCTCCATTCAAAGTCTATTCGGCTGACGGAAACAACCAAGCGCATTGCTCTGCTGCCTTAGTCAACCTCATAGGCCTCATGCACACGAACGTATTTTTGTCCTCCCTTAAATACTGGCGTAAATACGGGTCCTTGGTCACACGTATTCGACCCGTATTGCGCCAGTATTTACGGAGCCGTGCACGTAAATACGGGTCCGGTGTCACCAGTATTCCACCTGTATTTACGGGCACGTTTTCTCTGCAAAATTGCACTGCAGTAATCGGCAGCCCTTCTCTCTATCAGTGCAGGATAGAGAGAAGGGGCAGCCCTTTTCGCAGAAAAAGTAAAAGAAATTCATACTTACCCGGCCGTTGTCTTGGTGACGCGTCCCTCTCTTGACATCCAGTCCGACCTCCCTGGATGATGCGGTAGTCCATGTGACCGCTGCAGCCTGTGACTGGCTGCAGCGGTCACATGGGCTGAAACGTCATCCCAGGAGGCCGGATTGGAGGAAGAAGCAGGGAGTTCTCGGTAAGTATGAACGTCTTTTTTTTTTTTTCACAGGTTTATATATTGTGATCGGAAGTCACTGTCCCGGGTGCTAAAAGAGATACTGATGATCGTTTAACTCTTTCGGCACCCTGGACAGTGACTACTGACGTAGCCTAGCAACGCTCCCATAATTACGGGTGCACACAAGTCACCCGTAATTACGGGAGCCCCATAGACTTCTATGGGCCTGCCCGTGCCGTAATTACGGCCTAAAATAGGACATGTTCTATATTTTTCAACGGCACGGGCACCTTCCCGTAAGCATACGGGGAGGTACCCGTGGCCAATAGAAGTCCATGGGCCCGTAAAAACCTGCCGTAATTACGGGCGTTTTTACGTTCGTGTGCATGGGGCCATAGACTGTAAATAGAGCGGTACTGCACGTGTCCGGCTTCCGCTCCATTCAAACTCCTCGTAGACAGACGCCGCTTGGTGGTCATACCCCCACTGAGCTAGCATTTATCACGTATCCAGTGGATAGGTGAAAAAGGCAGTAGGCTGGAACACACCTTTAATATGATGCCAAGATCTTAGCTCTAGATCTTCTATCTAGTTGTGCAAAGTGTTTAAAGTCATGATATATAACATATGTCCTTGGCAGTAAAATGGTTACATGCTTCCCCCCACCCACGCAGAGTGACTGACCGCTCTCTGAGTATACAAAATTATTCAGGAATTGTTCAACCATGCAGCCTCCAAAAAACGCCGACTGGAGACTGTTCCGCTGCTTCTTCATTGTAGCAAAATTTTGTAATGGTCGGGCATAGTGATGTTCAATCAATTTCTTTATGGCGACCACCCCTTTAAGGATATGTCACTAATTTATTAATTACCTATCTCCTCACTAATCTAACAGGTGCTATGATGCTGATAACCAGTGTAATTTTTTTAAAAAAATATAAGCTTATTGTTTGCAAAGTTATGAGTATTTTTCTAAATATGCTAATTTGGCTCTAATGGCCAAATAGGAGGGGACTCTTACTTTTCACTCTGGGCGGTGTAATGTTTTCTCTATGACGCTGTCCAATCAGCATCCAGCTTCTCCCCCTCCCCAGCAGCACAGCGTGATTATATAGTATACAGCGTCCTTTCCTGACTGTATTCAACTGGTGAGATCTCCGGTTAGAACTGTGATCCTGGTGCCACATGAAAGATTAGAATCTCCTCTTTCATATACCACTGTTCTAGGTGCTCCACAGCCGGAGATATGGCTATTTGTAGTGATCCTCCTTCCTTCCAGCCACAGTCTCTCACACTGTGTGAAGCAGCTTCATGCTGATAGGGCAGCGTCAGAGGCTGTAAGGAGGCTCCACCTCAGGGAAAGCGCTGGTGTGGACACCCACTTGTCTAGTATAGACTCATTTGCATATTTAGAAAAAAAAGCTCGTAACTTTTAAAATAATACATGTTTTAGGACACAATTTTCACTATCCTTATCAATGTGACAGCGCCTATTAGATTAGCTAGGAGATAGAGCATTACTAAACTAGTGACAGATCATGTTCCTTTAAATAAATGCAGAAATAATTCAAACACTGTTCAGTCAGTTTTCCCTCATCTCATATTATAATTTGTTTAAAGATAACCGACAGTGTAATAAATATGCAATCCTATCTTACAGAACCTCTATGTACTTATTCACGTTGTATGTTTTCAATGAATAGGAGTGTTACCACTAGATGGCGTCTTTGTCAAATATATAAAGTATACTCCATACTTTAGACTCAAATATAATCACAGCCTAAAGAAAAACAGAAATTTGTACATTTCAGCTGTACTTTGCTTTAATTCCTGTGAAACATCTAGAGGGTTAAACTTTCTAAATGCTGTTTTGAATACTGTGAGGGGAGCAGTTTTTAAAATGGGGTGACTTATTGGGGGTGTCTAATATATAAGGCCCTCAAAGCCACTTCACAACTGAACCAGTCCCTGTAAAAATAGCCTTTTGAAATTTTCTTGAAAAATTTTCTAGAAAAATAAAAGGATGTTCGAAAAACTATGCCAATCTAAAGTAGACACATGGGGATGTTAATTAGCAACTATTTTGTGTATTACTATCTGTCTTACAAGCAGATTCATTTAAATTTAGAAAAATCCTAATTTTTGCAATTTTTTGCTGCATTTTGGTGTTTTTCACAATTAAATACTGAATGTATCGAGAAAATTTTGCCAGTAACTTAAAGTCCAATGTGTCACGAGAAAACAATCTCAGAATCGCTTGGATATGTAAAAGCATTCCGGAGTTATTACCACATAAGGCTGGGTTCACACGACCTATTTTCAGACTTAAACGAGGCGTATTATGCCTCGTTTTACGTCTGAAAATAGGGCTACAATACGTCGCCAAACATCTGCCCATTCATTTGAATGGGTTTGTCGACGTACTGTGCAGACGACCTGTAATTTACGCGTCGTCGTTTGACAGCTGTCAAACGACGACACGTAAAAATACAGCCTCGTCAAAAGAAGTGCAGGACACTTCTTTGGACGTTTTTGGAGCTGTTTTCTCATAGACTCCAATGAAAACAGCTCCAAAAACGGACGTAAAAAACGGCGCAAAAAACACGAATTGCTCAAAAAACGTCTGAAAATCAGGGGCTGTTTTCCCTTGTAAACAGCTCTATATTTTCAGACGTTTTTGGTCACTACGTGTGCACATACCCTAAAGTGAAACATGTCAGATTTGAAAAATGAGGCTGTCAGGAAGGTCAAAAGTGGCCAAAGAGGGAAGGGGTTAAAAAAGACAATTTGTGGTTTGGAATGGCCAAGTCCGAGTCCTGATCTTAAAGGCTATGTACACCTTTGACATATGTTATGTTTTTAAAAATAAAATTAAATTGTGCACCATTGACATTAGTGCAACTTCCTAAATACATTTTATTAAAAATTATTTTTACTTTTTGAGATAGAGCTGCTTTGTATTTTGTATACAGAGCAGCTGTATCTTTCACTGAATCATGTATATCTCAGCTCCACGTGACGGACGGGTTCAGTGTCAGCAGGTCCTGCGTGTCAGATTGAGCTTTTAATGATCACATTTATAACTTAGATGTGATTGATTACAGGTAGATCCTGCGTGTCAGAGACACGCAGGACTAGGGTTTTCACGATACCAGAATTTGGATTTCGATACCGATACTTTGTGTAGTATTGCGATTTTCAATACCAAAACAATACTTTGCCAACAGTGATAAAAAAAAAAATAAGTTCTTCCATTTTCTGATGTGAGGCACGTGATGAATTTTAAATGTGCCTCACATTAAGGCCGGATTCACACGAGCGTGTGCGGTTTGCGCGCGCAAAAAATGCGGCATTTGCTCGCGCAAAAGGCACTTGCCAAGTCCGTGTGTCAGCCCCGTATGATGCGCGGCTGCGTGGTTTTCGCGCAGCCGCCATCATTATGACACTCCGTTTGGATGTTTGTAAACAGAAAAGCACGTGGTGCTTTTCCGTTTTCATTCATCCTTTTCACAGTTGTTGCGCGAATCACGCGCGTCCCACGGACTTAAGGAGATGGGCGCTGTAATGTTGGTGACAGCAGTGTTTTATTTAGAAATCTATTTTTACCACGTTATGAGTGATTTTTGTTTTATGCGAATTTAGTTTCTTAATGCCCAAGTGGGCGTGTTTTTACTTTAGACCAAGTGGGCGTTGTGGAGAGAAGTGTATGACGCTGACCAATCAGCGTCATGCACTTCTCCCCATTCATTTAGTCAGCGCATAGTAACTGTGTTATTCACTATGTGCTGTCTTATACTGACACATTAACGTTACTGAAGTGTCTTGACCGTGAATAGACATTCCTTCCAGCCAGGACGTCTATTCACAATCCCGGCACTTCGGTAACGTTTGTGTGGGATTTACAGCAGAGCAAAGCGTAATCTTGCTGTAACCTGTCATTTACAGCGAGATCTCTCGCGATTACGCTTGCTCTCCTGTAAGTCCCACAGAAAAGTTACCAAAGTGTTGGGATTGTGAATAGACATCCTGTCCTGGCTGGAAGGAATGTCTATTCACTGTCAAGACACTTCAGCAACGTTAATGTGTCAGTATAAGACAGCACATAGTGAACAACGCAGTGTCACTATGTGCTGACTAAATGAATGGAGAGAAGTGTATGACGCTGATTGGTCGCTGATTGGTCAGTGTCATACACTGCTCTCCGCAACGCCCACTTGCTCTAAAGTAAAAACACGCCCACTTGGGCATTAAGAAACTCATTAGCATAAAGCTAAAAATCGCTCATAACGTGGTAAAAATAGATTGTTTTTCTAAATAAAAAACATTACTGTCACCTGCATTACAGCGCCGATCTCCTTATGTAAGAGATAGGGCACTTATATTGTGGTGACAGAGCCTCTTTAACCCTATTGGGATGCTGTGTCATGACCTGAAGAGGCCTGTGCACACAAGGCATTCTAGAAATATTGAGGAACTGAAACAAATTTGCAGGGAGAAGGGTGGAAAAGTTCCTCCTCCATGTTGTGCAAATCTTATTTGTAGCTACAGGAAATGTTTGGAGGAGGTGATTGCTAAAATGGGATCTATAGGTTCTATAGGTTGTTAAATTCAAGGGTTTACTTCCTTTTCCTTCCTGCACTGTGGATGTTTACTCAATGTGCTCAATAAAAGACATGACCAGTATAACTACTTGTGTTATTAGATTGTGTTTGGCTATAATTGTGACCTAGATAATAATCAGAGCGCATTTTATTAGTAATCAATACAGAAATCAGGTAATTTTATACATTTATGAATATGTATAACAAATACCAGCCAGCCAGTGACAATGCTATATGAATATATTCTGCTTCTCCATTATCCAAAATTCGGCGCCAATGAATTTCATAATAAATTGTTATAGGGATCAGAGCTCTGTTTTCTGATACAAAGTCCATGTTTCCTGCCTCCCTTTACATAGCCATGGAGTTAAATAATCAAATGTTGCCTGCTTACAGCCACCACTAGGGGGAGCTTACTGAATATTGATTTATACAGCACAGATTGAGTGTATTAAACCAGTCTTGAATAAACTACTACACTCCCCTTAGTAACCTACAGAAAAAAAAATATTTGGAATAGGATCTACAATAAAACTGCTGTTTCTTTTAAGATCTAATGCCTTGAGCTGCACACTCCATTGACTAAATGCCCTGCATATAGTTACTTTCTCCCCTGATGATGTCATCACTTAACTACATTGCCTAGCATTAATAGATTGAAGTGCCTTTCCATACTTTACTCCATGTATTTCCTTAATGCGGGCATTACTTTTATGATTTTTAATATTTCGCTGTTTATGGGTCGACAATTTATTTACAGAATTTTTGTATAGTCCGTGGCTCTTATGAAACAATTGTGAAACTATAAATCTCAGCATGCCTCGACAGCCTCCAGTTTTCATGGCCTGCTGAAACTTGCAGTGTCACTATAGCTGGAGAGTCACAGGTTGCAAAACCTTTATTTAAATCAATAAATTATGCCTATATATTGTACCCTGCACTGGACTATGCATTAGTTCACAACACTGAAAAGATGACAATGTACAAGATTTTGCCTCTAAATAATTATCAAAATCATGAGTTGGCAAATTCTTGAATGTTGTCCCAAAGCTCACCTTTCTCCAATTCAGAGGATCATGCATGATGTCACCAGGAACCCAAAAGATGAGTCTACATTCACTACGCTCCAGCCAAACCACCTCACCAGTCCAAGAGCGACATTTCAGAGTGCCAGCGGCTGCTCTCTGTCTTTAGCCACTCACCTTTCGATAGGCTCTTGTTCTACTGTAATTCAGCTCCTGTGTCTACTAATATGGAGTCTGCGTGTGCCATTAGAAATCTTGCTAGGAGTCGCTTCTCTGCTATTGTTTTCCAGATCTTCTCATCTGACATCTATCTTCCTTGTGAGCTTGTGTTTATACACACAAGCCAATCTGAGTAGGCAGAGATGCAATGTAATGCATGTGAGAGGAAGAGATCTCCTAATGAAGAATAAGGGTGGATTTCTGACTGACTGAGACTCTGTAATTACACTAGTAGTCACTGATCATTGCTGTGCCCTTAAAGGGAAGGTGTCATGATTTTTTTAATTTAGTAATTATATTGCTTTTTATATAATGTAAACAAAAAAATATTTTATTTATGTTGTCACTTTTTTTTATATATTCATACTTTTACTTCTCTATGGGGGCTGCCATTTTTTTTTATATCTGTATGTGTCGATTAACGACACATATGAAGATGCTATACGGCACATACAATGCCATAGAGAATGCGAACGGGACCCGTTCCATTCTCCGAAGAGTGCGCCGTCTGTGTGTGAACTGCGCATTCACACCAGTAACACAATGAAGCTCGTTCCTAGAGAGAAATCCAGCGCCATTTTCATGTGGAACGTAAGCCGCTGCCGGACAGTAAGATGACGACTTTCGGCTGTGGCTTCCGGCAATAGCTTCAACAAAGTGAAGGCGCAAGGAAGAGGAGCGTAGGCGGCAGGAACTTCTCAGGGTAACTTCCTTTTCCCTGTTATTTCATACTGAATAGCCACCTCTGTAAATTGGAAACGGAGTGCATGCATGGAAGAAATATACCAGGCAGATAAGTTGGTACACATCCTCCCTCAGTGAAGCAGGAAGTAAGATTAAATTTTATTGAACAATGAATCTACAAATCTCCCTAGAGATGTGGGACGTGCTTAAGCCCCATTGGCTCTATTCAGCTGTAAGTTCATCTGTACACTCCTCTTGCATTCCAGGGGCGGTGTCTCCATAGGCGTGTTCCTGATACAGACTCCATTTTGTTACATTCAAGCTCTTTGTGGAATATACTGATATAAAGCAATAATGTTTTTGCAAGCAATATACAGGCTAATGATCCCTGACACTTGGTAAGACGATCGGTAGACGGCGGCGGCAGGAGCAGGTAATTTATGGTAGTGTATGATGTGTGACTGTGTGATACTGTCTGCTGAGCCACTTTATCTAATCCCATCATGTGCGATACTGTGTGCTGAGCCACTGTGACCCTGTCTGCTCAGCCACTGTATCTAATCCCATCATGTGCAATACTGTCTGCTCAGCCACTGTATCTAATCCAATCATGTGAGATACTGTCTGCTGAGCCACCGTACCTAATCCTCCGGCCAGAAAATGGCAGCACACAGTGTAGGCAGTTTGAAGACATTCAAAGCCCTCCCCCACCCGGCACTAGCCAGAAGGGAGGGGGAATTGTGTGAGAACACTAGAGGAGAGTATGTCCACCCCAAATTTGCAGAAGAAATCAATGAGGTTGCTTTACCACAGTGACCATGCTGCAATTTTGGGAACTGCTCCCTCTAGTGGCCAGCACATGGAAATATTATAATTTAGAAAATAATTTATAATATGTTCTGACTTGTGAAAAAATTAAAAAAACCTTAAAACAATGTGTAATCAGTTATATACTCATTGTTCAACTGAAATTTTTTTTTTCTATCGACACATTCCCTTTTATATCTGTTCACATCAGCATCATGCTGTGCCATATCCATCATATGAAGGATCCCATTGGCCCGATGGACCCTACTGACTTAAAATAAAAGGTAAATGGGGGCAAGGGCAAGAAGAGCACTGCATGTCAAATCTGACGGAACTGCCGATGATGGCTTCATACTGAGCGCCAAACAGCAGTGTGAACACAGCCTAATTTAGCAAAGCTAAAAAGCAAACATGCAGGCAACACTGAAGAAAATAAATAAGCAGGTAGGCATTACCCAAAGATGCTAGTTTATAAAGTCAAAGCTATATATTTACTTTACATTTGTTGCTACTAGAAATTATTAGGTGCAGAAACTGGGTGGTGATGGTGCATTTCAACATTCCAGAGTGTTAATTTGTACAGAACAGTAGGAATAATCCACGTTGTTTGGTTTCACTAGGTAACGATAAAGTAGATTATAATACAACAATTCAGGTTAACAAAAACATTAATTTGATCACTTCACACTCAATATTTACACTTAATGCCACTCCATAAACCATGTACGATTCAACACTCTCACATGCTACAAATGCTGCTTTATAACTAAAATACAATGAAGCACTTCCAAACATCAAAAGGTAGAGCACAAAGCTTTTCAGCAATTACTAAAAGGCTGCTGATACAGATTAAATGCTACGCCTTTCAGCGGATATATTTTGGTGCCATTAACCTCTACAGAGAATTTTTGTTACCTAGGAAACTGAAAAGCTGTCACTCAAAGCTTCAAGTCTGTAGAATTCTGTGCTATTACCTCTGCTCAATCCGACCCTTCCTAAATAGTGCAATGGAGCACCATATGTTAGAAAGTAAGGGATGGAAGGTAGTAGAATGGCAGGGTCTGACTACACAGGGTTTGTTTGTAGTCTGTAACCATGGAGACGCATAGGAGATGTATACACAAGACCATAGAAGTCTGCATAGTTGCATTATTTCTTGTTTTAGATGCAAAAGATTGATTAAAACAAAATTGTTGCAATGCTGGAAAATTTATGTAGGACAATGAGTAGTAATTTCATAGCATTTAGGCATCATGCACACGAACATATTTTTTCCTTCCGTAAATACTGGCGTAAATACGGGTCCTTTGTCACACGTATTCGACCCGTATTTTACCAGTATTTACGGACCCGTTTTCTCTGCACTAATCGGCCACCCCTTCTCTCTATCAGTGCTGGAAAGAGAGAAGGGGCAGCCATTTCGAGCAGAGTTTCTGCAGTGATTGAAAGTAAAAGAAGTTCATACATACCGTTGTCTTTTGACATCCATTTCGACCTCTCTGGATGACGCGGCAGTCCATGCGACCGCTGCAGCCTGTGATTGGCCTGTGATTGGCTGCAGCGGTCACATAGGATGAAACGTCATCCCGGGAGGCCGGACTGGAGGAAGAAGCAGGTAAATTAACTTTCAGCGGTGGTCACTGTCCTGGGTGCTGAAAGAGTAACTGCCGATCATTTACTATCCCCTGACGTCACCTAGCAACGCTCCCATAATTACGGGTGCACACACGTAGCCACCCGTAATTACGGGAGCCCCATAGACTTCTATGGGCCTGAAATAGGACATGTTCTATATTTTTCAACGGCACTGGCCCCTTCCCGTAAGCATACGGGAAGGTATCCATGGCTAATAGAGGTCTATGGGCCCGTAATTACGGGCGTTTTTACGTTCGTGTGCATGAGGCCTTACTATGTAGTCTTCACAATTTGCTTCATGTAGCTTGTTTTGGTACTTTTATTTTTATGTGTCATGCCAACATTCAGTGTCAGGAACTTGTCCCTGACATTAATACTGCATGTCGTACAATTGCTTACTTCACAGCAGGAAGGAAGGAAATGTGTCACACAAAGACCTGACAATGTTACGCCTGATACCTGGCTGCATCCTACTACTTTCAGTGCTAGAAGCCGTGCAAATTACCTTTTAGAGAGATGTTTTCAGTTGTTTGTATACTTTGTTTTTTTTTGTCTGTTCTTTAAAGGAAAACATTTTAACATCTTAAGGGTATGTTCACACAGAGTTTTTTGACAAGCTTTTTGACACGGAAACCGCGCCGCAAAATGCGGCAAAAAACGGCCGAAAATGCCTCCCATTGATTTCAATGGGAGGCGTAGGTTTTTTTCTTCCCGCGAGCGGAAAAACCAGCTCGCGGGAAAAAGAAGGGACATGCCCTATCTTCGGGCGTTTACGCCTCTGACCTCCCATTTACATCAGTGGAAGGCAAAGAAAGCGTATTTTGCACCGTTTTATCAATGGACGCGGGTGAAAAACGCTGCGAAAATCGGCGTGCAGGCAGAGGAAAATCAGCTTCAATATTCCAAACGACAGTGTGCACTGGGAACCGGGAGGCCCAGCTGTCCCTGACCGCTGACACTCCACTGTATGCCGATCAGTGGCTTATTTCCGCTGATTTTGGCAATTAACCCCTTAATTGCGGTGATCGATTGCAATCACCGCATTCAGGGGTTTCTAGCGCATCGGCAGACCTCACAATGAAATCGTGAGGTTTTCAGATGGCTAGCATGGCGATCGGAGGCCAAGTAATGGCCTCCGTGTCTGCCATGTACGGAAGCCTATCAGGACCAGCCTCCTGATAGACTTCCTGTCAGAATGACAGGACGTCACTGCCGTTCGCGATGCACACTGTCGATGACAGTGTCTGTGATAGTGTCGGCGACAGTGTGCATCAGGAACCGGGAGGACAGCTGCCCTGACAGCTGACACTCCACTGTTGCCGATCAGCGGCTCATTGCCGCTGATTTTGGCAATTAACCCGTTACATGCGTGGCTTGATTGCGATCTCCGCATGTAGGGGGTTTGTATCACATCAGCAGCCCCAATGCAATTGTGGGGGCTGCTGATGCTTGTGAAGGCACCCGGGGGCCAGACAACGGCCTCCGGGTCTGCCATGTATGCAAGCCTATGAGGATCAGCCTCTGGCTCGTCCTCGTAGGCTAACTGTCAGAGCGACTGTGACGTCACACTGACAGTTGGAATACGTTACACTACCTAGGTAGTGTAATGTATTCTAGCAGCGATCAAAGCTGCAGGTAAAAAAAGAAAGTGTAAAAAGTTAAGAAAAAAGTTAATAAAAAGGTTTTACAAAAGTGTAAAAATAAAAGATTTTTTTTCCCTATAATAAGTCTCCTATTATAGGGAAAAAATGAAACCGTTAAAAAAAACAGTACACATATTTAGTATCACCGCGTTCGTAACGACCCAATCTATAAAATGATAGTTATTTTTACCGCACGGTGAACGCCACAAAAAAAACAAACTAAAAACAATGCCAGAATCACTATTTTTTGGTCAACCTCCCAAAATATAGAATAAAATTGATCAAAAAGTCGCATGTACCCGAAAATAGTACCAATAAAAACTACAACCCGTCCCGCAAAAAACAAGCCCTTACACAGCTTTTTTGACTGAAAAATAAAAAAAGTTACAGCTCTCTGAATATGGTGACACAGAAAATAAATAATTTTATAAAGTAGTGATTTTATTGTGCAAACGCTGCAAAACATAAAAAACCTATATACATATGGTATCGCCGTAATCGTACCGACCCGCAGAATAAAGTAAAATTGTCATTTATAGCGCATTATGAACGCCGTAAGAAATAAAGAATTTAAAACACCAAAATCACTGTTTTTGGTCACCAAAGCTTTAAATAAAATGTAATAAAAAGTGATCAAAAAGTTGCATGTACCAAAAAATGGTACTAATGAAAACAACAGCTCGTCTTGCACAAAATAAGCCGTCACACCGCTCACTTCATGGAAAAATAAAAAAGTTATGGCGTTTGGAAGACGGGGAGTGAAAAACTAAAATGGAAAAGCAAAAAAGGATCAGTCCTGCAAAGGTTAATTAATTTCTATTAAAAAATTATTACCACATGTGGGGTATTGTCATACTCGGGAAAGATTGCGTTACAAATTTAGGGCGACTTTTTCTCCTTTATCCCTTGTGAAAATGAAAAAATTCAACATTTTAGTGGACAAAAATGTTTATATTCATTTTCACGGCCTAATTCTACGAAATTCTGCAAATAACCTGTGTGGTATAAAAGCTCACTATACCCCTAGAAAAATTCCTTGAGGGGTGTAGTTTACCAAATGGGGTCACTTTTGGGGTGTTTCCACTGTTTTGTTTCCTCAAGGCCGTTGCAATCGCGACATGGCACTGAAAACCAATCCAGCAAAATCTGCGCTCCAAAATCCAAATGGCGCTCCCTCCCTTCTGAGCGCTGCCGTGGGTCCAAACAGCAGTTTATTACCACATATGGGGTATTTCCGTAATCGGGAGAAGATGCTTTACAAATGTTGGGGTGCATTTTCTTTATTCCTTGTAAATACTAAAGATTTCTATGTTTTTTTTAGAAAAAAAGTAGATTTTCATTTTCACAGACTAACTCCAATAAATATAGCAAAATACCTGTGGGGTCAAAGTGATAACTATACCTCTAGATAAATTCCTTGAGGGGTCTAGTTTCCAATATAGGGTCACTTTTGGGGAGTTTCCACTCTTTTGGCACCACAAGACCTCTTCAAACCCGACATGGTGCCTAAAATATAATCTAAAAATAAGCAGGCCCCAAAACCCTGTAGGTGCTCCTTTGCTTCTGAGGCCGATGTTTCGGTCCATTAGCACACTAGGGCCACATGTGGGATATTTCTAAAAACTGCAGGACCTGGGCAATAAATATTGAGTTGTATTTCTCTCGTAAAACCTTCTGTGTTACACAATTTTTTTTATTACAAATGAATTTTGGCAAAAAAAAAAAAAGAGAAATTTGTAAATTTCCCCTCTACTTTGCTTTATTTCCTGTGAAACGCCTAAAGGGTTAACAAACTTTCTGAATGCTGTTTTGAATACTTTGAGGGGTGTAGTTTTTAATATGGGGGTGATTTATGGGGTCTACCTAGTACATAAGGCCCTCAAAACCACTTCAGAACTGAACTGGTCCCTGTAAAAATAGCCTTTTGAAATTTTCTTGAAAATGTGAGATATTGCTGCTAAAGTTCTAAGCCTTGTAACGTCCTAGAAAAATAAAAGAATGTTCAAAAAAACATGCAAACAAAGTAGACATATGGGAATTGGTAACTAGTGACTATTTTGTTTTGGTATTACTATCTGTTTTACAAGCAAATACATTTAAATCTAGAATAATGCACATTTTTGCAAATTTTCTCTAAATTTTGGTGTTTTTCACAAATAAATATTGAATTTAATCGACCAAATTTTTCCACTAATCATAAAGTACAATATGTCACGAGAAAACAATCTCAGAACCGCTTGGCTAGGTAAAAGTATTCCGGAGTTATTACCACATAAAGTGACACGTCACATTTGAAAAAATCGGCTGTGCCACAAGGCCAAAACAGGCTGCGTCCTAAAGGGGTTAAGTTTTGCAGTTGTTTTGGCACTTCATTATGTAAACAGATAATTTTACAAAAACATAATAGCTGCTCAAACACCAGAAAAGTGCTTTGCAAGGTAACTACTTTAACCCCTTAAGGACACGGCCAAATTTGGCCTTGAGGACTGAACAATTTTTTTTATATTTCCCTCTTTGCATCCTGGCGCTTATAACTTTTTCATTTTTTGTCCGACGTAGCTGTATGAGAGTTTGTTATTTGCAGGACGAGTTGTACTTCATGTAGGTACCATTATTTTGGTATTACATTATCGTTTAATTTCTATACATTTTTATTTTGGAAAAAATGTTGAAAAAAAAAAACAAAAAACAGTTCCGTTGCAGTTTTCTTTCTTTTTTTTTTTTACACCATACACCGATCAGCATAAATAACATTATACATTTATTGTACAAGTTGTTACGGATGTGGCGATACCAAATATGCGTATATTATTTCATGTTTTGGGACTTACATTTTGAAAAATTTATTGTAAAAAAATTGTATTTGTGTATTTTTTTTTTATTTAACAAAACTTTTTTTAAATTAATTTTACTTTTTTTTTTTTAAGCCCATAAGGGGGTTTTTCATTTTCATTTAGATTTTTGAACATTAATGTACTGGCATATATCTATATGCCAGTACATTAGCCCTTATACTGATTGTACACAGGCAGTTAGGGCATACCTAAGTATACCCTAACAACAGGGAATATGGTCAGACAGCCCTGGGGTCCTTCAATGGACCCTGGGCTGTCTGCCCATACCAGGTATAGCCATTGATCGCGTCACATTTCCTGTGATGCAATCAAAGGGGAGAACCTCCTTCTCACTATTGCTTTGAATGCCGCGATCAGTTAGTCTGCAAAAGTTCCGTATCCAGTTCCCTGTAACCTGTGTCTGTGACTATCCAGTAACCGTGTCAAGTCCGGTATCCGTGTCCAGTGTCCGTGTCAAGTTCGTTATCCGTTTCTAGTGTCCGTGACTATTCCAGTGTCCGTGACGAGCAGTGTTCCCTATAAAGTGCAAGGCAGCGCGGCCGCGCACCTTCCATGGTCCGCCTGCTCACTAAAGTTTAAAGCCCGCGCACTGGCGGCGGGCAAGATGCAGTGGCGTCGCTAGCACCGGAGGGGACTCCGGAGCTAGCAACAGCCACATTCACTTGTGGACGCAGATACAAATGATTACTATAGGCTGCAGGCCACATTAGGCCTGTATCCTATAAGGAGCTGGGAAGACTCCTGGCGCAGGCTGACGTCACATCATTATGCCGGTCTGCGCATGCATCCCGCCCGAGAGGCAGTGTAGCGCTCCATCCATCGTGGGAGCAGGGCAAGGTAACTACAATCTTTAGTTTTTTGAGGGGGCTGTGTTACTATAGTAACAGTATACTTACCCACCTCAGTCCCGAGCGCAGCAGAGGTTCTGACGTCTTCCCGCGTCATGATGTCACGACGCTGCGTGCCGTGCACAACTTCGCGACGCTGGATGGCGTCAGAACCACCACTGCGTCTGAAGCCGAACAGGGTAAGTATAGCGTTACTGTCTGCTGGGGCCCTGTATCTAAGCCTGCCTTATGGTAGGCTTAGATACAGGGTCTAAGACCGTATCAGACATGGGCCCTGTATCTAAGCGTATCATGAGGTAGGCTTAGATACAGGGTGCACCAGACGGTATCACACATGAGTCTTGTATCTAAACCTACCACATGTGTTGCCAATGTTTTTTTTTTGTTTTTGTGCTTTTTTTTACATGTTCAGCTGTTCGACTACGTCGGATTTGAGGACCACTTAGATGACGGCTTTTTTTATTTTCAATAAAATGGTTAATGAGGGTTGTGTTTTTTTTAATTTCAATAAATAATTTTTTCTGTGTCTTTTTATTTTTTTTAAACTTTATTACTACCGCCTTAGTAATGGCCGCTGGCCGCCTTAGAGTTAAAAGCCCAACACCAACCCCCATTATTACTCTGGTACCCACCGCCACCAGGTGTGCCGGGAAGAGCCGGGTATGATCCAGAACCCGACCATCTGTAGTGATGGACGGGTACTGCGGTAGCAGTAGGCTGGTATTATAAGGCTGGGAAAGCCAAAAAATAGTGGGCCTTCCCACCCTAATGCTAGACTGCTGCTGCTGCTGTGTTGTATTTGGCTGGTTATGAAAAATGGGGGAGACCCCACGTCATTTATTATTATTTTTTTTATAATTTGAAAAAAAAAAGTTGTAGGGCGCCTCCCATTTTTCATAACTTTTTCTTCAGACCCTTTTACTTTTTCCACATTTTGTTATGTTGAGACCTTGTGCTAAAATAAAAAAAATTATATGTTTTTCCCCATCATTCTGCACTCAATACCCCAGTGAAAGTGAAAACAGAATTTTAGAAATGCAGATTTATTAAAAACTAAAAACTCTAATTTTGCATGGACATAAGTATTCAGACCCTTTGCTATGATACTTAAAATTTAGCTCTAGGGTTTTCCCATTTCTTTAGATCACCTTTGAAATGTTTCTAAACCTTGATTGGAGTCCGCCTGTGGTAAATTCATTTGATTGGGCATGATTTGGAAAGACAACCCCTGTCTTTATAAGGTCTCACAGCTGACAATGCATATCAGAGCAAAAACCAAGCCATGAGAAGGAAAGAACTGCCTGTAGAGCTCTAAAACAGGATTGTGTGGAGGTACAGATCTGGAGATGGGTACAAAAACATTCTGCTGAAATGATAGTTCCCAAGACCAAAGTGGCCGCCATAATGCTTAAATAGAAGTGTAATGACAGGGTAGGGAGACAGACACGTGAGCCCTAATCTACCCGCCACTCAGTCCCTGCCTACTTGCAATGACCCGTCCTAAGCGACGGGGTACAACTGGGCGACGGTCCCTACGCTCAGTAAGTCCAAGACAGACAAGGGTACACAGAAGTTAGGTAAACGGGGCAGCTGAGTCAAACCAGGAGAGAACGAGGTACAAAACGCTGAGCAGGAGAGTGGTCAGAAAGCCAAGGTCAATAACAAGCAGAGGATGAGTAGTACAAGCAGCAGCAGCAAGCCAGGAAACAAGCATAGAAGAATCACAGGCAAAGGAGGAACAGGAAAGGCAGGTATAAATAGACAGTGGGCGGGAGCTAGCTCCGTCTGGCCAGACTGTGATAGGCTCTCCCACTCCTAAGCCTGCCATCCTGAGTGGTGGAAGATGGAGTCAGTCTCACAGACATAGGAGCAGGTGCAGACTGATTGCCCACGGGCGTCGACACAGAAGCGGTGTCTGGCAAATCCTTTACAGTACCCCCCCTTTTATGAGGGGCCACCGGACCCTTTCTAGGTGGACCTGGTTTATTGGGGAAACGAAGGTGGAACCTCCTGAGCAATACCCCAGCGTGAACATCCCGGGCGGGTACCCAAGTCCTCTCCTCAGGCCCGTATCCTCTCCAATGGACCAGGTACTGGAGGGAGCCTTGGACCATCCTGCTGTCCACAATCTTGGCCACCTCGAATTCTACCCCCTCAGGGGTGAGAACAGGGACCAGGGGTTTCCTCGAGAGAGCCAAGGACGGGGAGCAGCGTTTAAGGAGGGAGGTATGAAAGACGTTGTGCACTCGAAAAGACGGGGGCAACTCCAGTCGGAAGGAGACCGGGTTAAGGACTTCAATTACCTTGTACGGCTCTATAAACCGGGGAGCAAACTTCTTGGACGGGACTTTAAGGCGCAAATTTTTAGAAGATAGCCACACCAGATCCCCGACCACAAACAAGGGGTTAGCAGAACGTCTTCTATCTGCCTGAGTCTTTTGTATGCTCTGGGATGCCTCTAGGTTCTTCTGAACCTGGGCCCAGACTGTGCACAGTTCCTGATGAACGACATCTACCTCGGGATTGTTGGAACTACCAGGTGAAACGGAGGAGAACCGTGGATTAAACCCAAAATTACAGAAAAAGGGGGGAGACCCCTGACTAGTTACTGACCCGGTTATTAAGGGAAAATTCGGCGAGGGGAATGAAGCAGACCCAATCATATTGACAGTCAGAGATAAAACACCTTAAATATTGTTCTAAAAACTGATTAGTCCTCTCCGTTTGGCCATTAGTTTCAGGATGGAAAGCCGAGGAGAAGGACAGATCTCCAACTTTTTACAGAAGGCTCTCCAAAACAATGAAACAAATTGTACCCCTCTGTCCGAAACAATATTGACAGGAACCCCATGGAGACGCAGGATGTGTTTGACAAACAAGGTAGCTAACGTCTTAGCATTGGGTAGTTTCTTGAGGGGCACAAAGTGGCACATTTTACTGAAGCGGTCTACTACAACCCACACCACCGACTTGCCTGGAGATGGAGGCAAATCGGTGATAAAATCCAAGGAGATATGGGTCCAAGGTCTCTGGGGAATGGGCAAAGAACATAGTAAGCCCGCTGGTCAGGACCTGAGAGTCTTGGACCTAGCACAAACCTCACAAGCGGCGACCTAGGCCTTAACGTCTTTAAGCAACCCAGGCCACCAGTAGTTTCTGGCAATGAGGTGCTTGGTACCCAGCATGTCTGGATGGCCAGATAGTGCAGAGTCATGATTTTCCCTAAGTACCCTTAGCCGGAGTTGCAGGGGAACAAACAGCTTGTTCTCAGGAAGGTTCCCGGGAGCTGAACCTTAATCAGCCACAATTTCGGAGACTAAATCAAAACCAATAGAGGAAATGATTATACCTGGAGGCAAAATACAAGCAGGATCTTCCTCCGAAGGAGGGCTGGCCATGAAGCTACGCGACAGTGCGTCAGCCTTAATATTTTTAGACCCAGCACTATAGGTGACCAAAAGAACGCCCATCGAGCTTGTCTCGGGTTTAGCCTCCGGGTATATTCTAAGAAAACCAGATTCTTGTGGTCGGTAAGGACCGTTACCTGGTGCCTAGCCCCCTCCAGGAAGTGGCGCCACTCTTCAAATGCCCATTTAATGGCTAAGAGTTCACGGTTGCCAATATCATAGTTACTCTCAGTGGGCGAAAACTTCCTGGAGATGTAGGCACAGGGACGGAGATGGGTGAGGGACCTGGTACCCTGGGACAAGACAGCACCCACTCCCACCTCGGAGGCGTCAACCTCCACGATGAATGGCTCCATTTGGTTGGGCTGAACCAGCACTGGGGCCGAGATAAAGCACTTCTTAAGGACCTCAAAAGCCCGGACAGCCTCAGGAGGCCAGTGGAGGAGATCAGCACCTTTGCGAGTGAGATCCGTAAGAGGCTTAGCGATGACCGAGAAGTTAGCAATAAATCTCCTGTAATAATTAGCGAATCCCAGGAAGCACTGTAACGCCTTCAGGGAGGCAGGTTGGACCCATTCCGCCACAGACTGGACCTTGGCGGGGTCCATGCGGAATTCATGAGGAGTGAGGATTTGACCCAAAAATGGTATCTCTTGCACCCCAAACACACATTTTTCGGTCTTAGCAAACAGTTTGTTTTCCCGAAGGACCTGGAGCACCTTCCTGACATGCTCAATGTGGGAGGACCAGTCCTTGGAAAACACAAGTATGTCATCAAGGTACACTACAAGAAATACCCCCAGGTAGTCTCTTAAAATCTCATTTATGAAATTCTGGAAGACCGCGGGAGCATTACACAACCCAAAGGGCATGACGAGGTATTCGAAATGACCTTCGGGCGTGTTAAACGCAGTCTTCCACTCATCCCCCTCTTTGATGCGGATAAGGTTATAAGCCCCCCGTAGATCAAACTTAGAGAACCATTGGGCCCCCTGAACCTGATTAAAGAGATCAGGAATCAAAAGGAAGGGGGTACTGGTTCCTTACAGTGACCTTATTCAAGTTCCGGTAGTCGATGCACGGCCTAAGACCACCATCCTTCTTCCCTACGAAGAGGAAGCCAGCACCTACCGGAGAAGTAGAGGGGCGAATGTAACCCTTGGCCAGGCATTCCTGAATATACTCTCATGGCTTCACGTTCGGGACAAGAGAGATTGAATATCCTACCCTTAGGGAGCTTAGCTCCTGGTATCAAATCGATTGCGCAATCGTATTTTCTATGAGGAGGTAATACTTCGGAGGCCTCTTTAGAGAAAACATCAGCGAAGTCCTGAACAAACTCAGGTAGAGTGTTCACCTCCTCAGGGAGAGAAATAGAATTAAGAGAAAAACATGACGTCATGCATTCATTACCCCATTTGGTAAGATCCCCAGTATCCCAGTTAAACGTGGGATTATGCAACTGCAACCAGGGAAGGCCTAAAACCAAATCGGACGATAATCCCTGCATCACCAGTACAGAGCACTGCTCCAAATGCATGGAGCCAACAAGGAGTTAAAAAACAGGGGTATGCTGTGTAAAATAACCATTAGCAAGAGGAGTGGAGTCAATACCCACTACCGGGACAGGTTTAGGCAAATCAATCAATGGCATAGCTAGAGACATAGCAAATTCCACAGACATAATATTAGCTGAAGACCCTGAATCCACGAAGGCACTGCCGGTAGCAGACCTACCACCAAAAGAGACCTGGAAGGGAAGCAAGATTTTATTAGGTTTCAGCTTAACGGGAAATACCTGTGCGCCCAAGTGACCTCCCCGATGATCACTTAGTTGCGGAAGTTTTCCGGCTGCTTATTCTTACGCCTAGGACAGTTGTTCACTTGATGCTTGTCATCCCCACAGTAGAAGCAGAGACCATTCTTCCTGCGGAACTCTCTACGTTGTTGGGGGACACGGAGGCCCCGAGTTGCATAGGTACATCCGAGTCTTCCGTGGAAGACCGAAGCAACAGAACCTCGGGAGGCATCATGGGGGAGTCAGAGGAGAAGGCACAATAACGTTCAAGTCGTCGTTCCCTGAGACGTCGGTCAAGTCGTACCGCTAAAGCCATACCCTGATCTAGGGAGTCAGCAGAGCTAACTAGCAGGTCTTTCAGTCTCGTCATAAATGAGCCCGAGAGCAGAAAAGAAAAGATCAACGGAGGAAAGTTCAGGGGCGTCAGGAGCCAAGGAGAAGGCCCATTCTTGGGGCCCATCCTGGAGCCAGGACATAATTATACCCACCCGCTGGCTCTCAGAACCTGAGGAGTGGGGCTTTAAGCAAAAATAGAGCCTAAAACTCTCCCGAAAGGAGAAAAAAGTCTTCCGGTCCCCTGAGAACCGGTCAGGCAACTTGAGGTGGGGTTCAAGAGGTGAGGTGGGGGGCACTACCAGGGAAGCATCATGCAGGTTGTGCCTCTGAGCCAGGGCCTGTAGGGAGAGGCCCTGCATCTGCTGAGCCAGGGTCTCAAGGGGGTCCATAGATGTGTCAGGGACCAGGGTAGACTAGGTATATGGGCCTGTGATTATGTAATGACAGGGTAGGGAGACAGACAGGTGAGCCCTAATCTACCCGCCACTCAGTCCCTGCCTTCTTGCAATGACCCGTCCTAAGCGACGGGGTACAACTGGGCGACGGTCCCTATGCTCAGTAAGTGCAAGACAGACAAGGGTACACAGAAGTTAGGGAAACGGGGCAGCTGCCCACGGAGACACCGTGAGCAACAAGAGTAGTGAACGAGCCGAGTCAAACCAGGAGAGAACGAGGTACAAAACGCTGAGCAGGAGAGTGGTCAGAAAGCCAAGGTCAATAACAAGCAGAGGATGAGTAGTACAAGCAGCAGCAGCAAGCCAGGAAACAAGCATAGAAGACTCACCGCCAAAGGAGGAACAGGAAAGGCAGGTATAAATAGACAGTGGGCAGGAGCTAGCTCCGTCTGGCCAGGCTGTGATACGCTCTCCCACTCCTAAGCCTGCCATCCTGAGTGGTGGAAGATGGAGTCAGTCTCACAGACATAGGAGCAGGTGCAGACTGATTGCCCACGGGCGTCGACACAGAAGACCCGGATTCTTCCTAGAGCTGGCCATCCCACAAAACTAAGTAATCGGGGAGAAGGTCCTTGGTAAGAGAGGTGACCAAGAACTCAATGGTCACTCTGGGGCTGAGCTCCAAAGATTGTGTGTGCAGATGGGTGAAACTTCCAGAAGGTCAACCATCACTGCAGCACACCACCAATCCAGGCCAGAAAGAAGCCTCTCCTAAGTATGTCACATGAAAGCCCGCCTGAAGTTGGCAAAAAAGCACCGAAAAGACTTTTAGACTATGAGAAACAAGATTCTGTGGTCTGATGAAAATAAAATGGAACTTTTTGGCCTCGATTCTAAGGAGTCCCACACACAAGCGTGTTTGGTCCGCGATATACGGTCCGTACGTCGGCCGCATTTCCCGGACAGAACACACTGCAGGGAGCCGGGCTCCTCGCATCATAGTTATCTATGACGCTAGGTGTCACTGCCATGCTGCAGGACAACTGTCCCGTATTGAAAACATGATTACAGTACGGGACAGTTGTCCTACAGCAAGGCAGTGAAACCTAGCGTCATAGATAACTATGATGCTAGGAGCCCGGTGCGGTGTTCGGTCTGGGAAATGCGGCCGACATACGGACCGTATATCACGGACTGAACCCCCTCGTGTGAATCCGGTGTAAGGGTCATGTCTGAAGGAAACCAGTCACTGCTCATCACCTGCCCAATACAATCCCTACAGTGAAGTATAGTGGTGGCAGCATCAGGCTGTGGGGGTGTTTTTCAGCGGCTGGGACAGAGGTACTGGTCAAGGTTGAGAGAAAGATGAATGGAGCGAAGTACAGAGATATTCTTAATGAAAACCTGATCCAGAGTGCTCTGGACCTCAGACTGGGTCGAAGGTCCACCTTCTAACAAGACAATGACCCTAAGCAGACAGCCAAGACAACACAGGAGTGTGTCACACCTATGGGGTATGTGGAAGCACTAGGCTCCTCCGCCGTAGTCAAGTAGCAGCTGGTCAAACAACAGTCAATAGCAGTTGATCTGGCAGATACTCGGATTAGCAGACACTTGGAACAGATGATGCTTGGCGTGGCAAATGACACGACGTGGCAGATGACACTTAGCGAGGCAGAAGGAACAACACAATTCCAACACTAGATTTCAGCTCAGGAACAAACACAGTTACTGAATACAGGAAGCAGGATACGGGAACAATGGGAGCAGGATACAACTAAAGGACTATTTGCTTAGACTAACATGGGAATACAACAACAATGCTCAGGCAAGCGGTGGAAGGGCAGATCCCTTTTTATAGTCCAGGGTTATCTGGGGATTGGTTAGGGAACTTTTACCTGGTGCTTGCGCGCACAATAGGGGAAGCGAGACGTCGGCATGCGCTCAGAGGTCTGCGGCCGCCAGAATGTAAATGAAAGGCGGCGGTCTGCGACCGTTAAAGAGTGGCTTAGGGACAACTCTGTGAATGTCATTCTGTGGCCCAGCAAGGGACCTGACTTGAACCCAATCAAACATTTCTAGAGACTTGAAAATGGCTGTTCACCAACGGTCCCCATCTAAGCTTGAGAGGATCTGCAGAGAACGGCAGAAACTCTTGTGGCAACATACCCAAGACGACTGGAGGCTGTTATCACTGCCAAAGGTGCTTCTGTCACGATCTTTGGGTATGTGGGCCCACTGGGCCGCACCGCCATAGCGTGGTAGCAGCTGGACAAACAACAAAGTACCACGTCTATACAAAGTCCAAGCACAAGGGTACCTTTAATAGTCCAGACAGAAGCAGTGGCTTGGGCTCAGATGGTACTTTGACGCCAGGTAATGCAAAACGTGGCAGGAGGTACCAGGCGTGGCAGATGACAACAGACGTGGTGTAAGACAGCAGGCGTAGCAGATGGCACAACATGACACCAAACCCTAGAGAGGGCACAGGAACCAATACAGCATGGGATACAGGTAGCAGGGCATGGGAACAGGATACAACTAAAGAACCATTTGCAAGACTAACAGAGGAATACAAACAACGCTCAGGCAAGAAGTGAAAGAGCGGGGTTCTTTTTATAGTGCAGGGTGATCTGGGAGTAATTAGTTAATTCCTATCCTGTGTGAGCGCTGGCCCTTTAAGGCCAGGAATGAGCTCGTACACGTACCCTAGTGGTCACTGCAGGACAGGATGGCCGCATTTTCTGGTATCTCCGGGGAGGATGACGTCGGCAGGATGAAAGGGGTCCGCGGCCTGCGACCGCGGCTGTTACAGATTCGACTAAGTACTAAATAAAAGGGTCGGAATACTTATGTCAATGCAAGATTTTCGTTTTTCCTTCTCAATAAATTAGCAAAGATTATTAACATTCTGTTGTCACTTTGTCATTATGGGGTATTGAGTGCAGAATGATGGGGAAACATTTATTTGTTTACATTTTAGCACGTCTTCAGACCCTTTCAAATTGTTCACATTTTGTTATGTTGACTTTCCGAATGCATATTTACACACATATTTACACACACACATAAACATACAAGCACACACTTTTTTTTTGGGGGGGGGGGGGGAGCGTGTTAAACATGTGTCTCAGGGATTGTGCCCCTGATCTTTTAAGACCCTAGCAATGCGCCTGGTTTGCAGCCCCCTTATGTAAGCAAGAAGGTTCTTATCCACAGACACAAATATATTGAAAATTGAGAGGAATTTAAACATTCAAGTGAACTAGAAAGTCCTATATCTTTTCATTTATACAGTGATGAAGCGTCAATTACATAAAACCGAAGAACCCCTATAAATGTGTCAAAACGAATTATAATCAATTATGTCCAATAATAAATAAACAAACAGAACAAGAATACAAAAAACATATATAAGTTTTAATGATTCAATCAGTGAAAGTCAGGAAACGTTAACATTACAGATATTTTAAAGGGGTTTTCTCATCAGAGACATTTATGACATATCCATAGGATAATTCATGGTCAGAATTCAACTGCTTCTGCCACAACAGGGCAGCAGAATGGGGTTTAGGGGGCCCCATTCTAGAGATAGGTGCACGTCCTATAGGTGGGACCCGCATCTATCTGACATTTATGACATATCCTGTGGATATGAAATAAATGTCTCTCATGGGAAAACCCCTTTAAGTGGACAGTCGCATTAATTTCTGCCACTAATCTGCTGCATCTGAACATATAGGAAAGCAGAAAAAAAGGTGCATAGGCCCAATTAATATATCCAAATACATCTTTATTAATATACAATCTTTAAAAACGACATAGTATAAAATAGTGAATAGACATGACCTAGGTGACAAAGTAAAAAAATAAATAGCATCACGAATATATCTATAGTAAACAGTAATTACAAATATAATATACCTTACCTAGAACAGAAAAATAGTAAATGCAGTCCGCATTATATCAGTTCATATATGTACTAAACAGTGAAACTAAGGGTATGTTCACACAAGGGCGTCCGTAACGGCTGAAATTACGGGGATGTTTCCGCCTGAAAACATCCCCGTAATTTCAGCCGTAACGGCATGTGCAGGCGCTTGAACGCCGCGTCCATTACGGACGTAATTGGCGCTGCTATTCATTGGAGTCAATGAATAACGGCTCCAATTACGGCCAAAGAAGTGACAGGTCACTTCTTTGATGCGGGCGTCTATTTACGCGCCGTCAATTGACAGCGGCGCGTAAATTACGCCTTGGGTGAACAGACAAACATTGCTTTCAATGGGCAGATGTTTGTCAACGCTAATGAGGCGCTATTTTCGGACGTAATTCGGGGCAAAAACGCCCGAATTACGTCCGTAATTAGTGCGTGTGAACATACCCTTAAAAGCCAAGTGCATTATATTGGTCTGCTGCGAGTCCTGTTAAAGGGAATGTGTCATCAAATAAAAGATAAATTATTTAAATCAGTTTATTACTAAAAATAAATTTTTCAAACGTTTTTGTTTTTTTTATATGACTAACAAGATGAAATATAAATATTGGAATATTACATTTTTCACATTAGCCTCTAGAGTAGTCACATTAGCTGATATTTCCTGTTTTCTGCAGTCCCCTTCTTAGCTTTGCTGTATAGACTGCGATAGGAACAGCAGAGTCACCTCATAAGCATTAGGGGTGGGCGAGTTAATGACAGCTCTTGTACTGCTAAAAGGCTAAATATTGTAGGATAGTAAGTCTGTACACTATATACAGAGATAAGGTTCTGCATGCATCTGCCCTGTCTCTCTCTGGGGAGGGGGCTGTACTCCATCCCTTCCTGGAGACTGTATTAATCTATAAAGTTTCTTTCCGGACCAAAAATAGCAAACAAACAGACGGGCCATTGGTTGCAGTTCACCAGAGGAAAATTCGCCCATTCATTTCATCTGCATAATGCACTTACCTCTTGCTAAACTGTCTGTACATAGAATACAGAAAGGAAGTGCGTATCTCCAATATGGACAGCCCATATAAATAAAATATAAATAGCTACAACATTTAAAAAAGACCAAACACATTATTTACCGTTTATATGTTTAAATCTAATTAATGAAACCTATATAAAAATACATAAGAAATTCCCTTTAATAGAAGTATAAAATGTATTACTAATGCAATAGATAGGATTCCAAACAGGTACCAAAGTAAACAGAAGAAAATGCGGTATAATGAAATTCTACATCTGGAGTCCTGCAACACTTTGCGCCTAAGTATACCAAAATAGAGAAAAAAACTAAATAAAATATTTGCTGAGTAAGGGTCCATGCACGTGGCAAAGCCAAGTGCATGGACCGTGAATGGCACAAACGGAGTCCTTACAATTCGGTATTATAGAGTCGTAGGAACTTTATGTTCTGCCGTATTGTGCCTCAGTGAGGAACCATATTATCGCCCAGCATACCCGCAGAAATAAAAATTGTGTGTGCCTCTGTATGACGGTACAATATAGGCCCATAATAATTTATGAACATGAATCTGCAATGCACCCATATGCATATAGCCTTAGTGGCTTAATGCAAAATAATAAAAGCCATGGATTTAACCAGTTAGTGACCGCCCCATAGTGTTTTAACGGCCGCCACTAATGGGCTTTATTCTGATGCAATAGCCTTTTTTACAGCGCTGCATCGGAATAAATAAACAAACAGAGCAGGGAGCCGTTAAATCTCCCTGCTCTCAGCTACAAGAGGTAGCTGAGGGCTGGGGGCATCCCTGCTCGAACGGGTGAGATCGATATTAGATCGCCGAATGTCTGTGTCTCCGATGGCAGCCGGGGGCCTAATAAAGGCCCCCAGGTCTGCCTGTAGTGTATGCCTGCTAGGTCATGCCAGAGGCATGGCCTAGCAGATGCCTGTCCGTTTTACACGGGCAGGCATAATACACTGCAATACAGAAGTATTGCAGTGTATTATAAATGCGATTGAATAATCACATAGTGAAGTCCCCTAGTGGGACTAGTAAAAAAGTTTAAAAAAAAAGTTTAATAAAAAGTGAAAAAAAAAACGAAAAAAAAAACAAAACACTTTTCCCCCTTACAAACTGCTTTGTTATTAACAAACAAAATAAAGTAAAAAAAGTTACACATATTTGGTATCGCCGTGTCCGTAACGACACCAACTCTAAACTTATTACATCATTTAACCCGCACGATGAATGTCGTAATAAATAAAATAAAAAACCATGCAAAAATTGTTGTTTTCTAAGAATCCAGCCTTAAAAAGAATTGATAAAAAGTGATCAAAAAGTCGCATCTACTCCAAAATGGTACCGATAAAAACTACACGTGGTCCCGCAAAAAAAAGCCCTCATACAACTGCATCGGAAAAAAAAATAAAAGTTATGGCTCTTCAAATACACACAAAAACAAGTAATTAAAAAAAAAAAGGGTTTTCACGGTGTAAAAGTAGTAAAACACACGAAAACGATACAAATTTGGTATCGTTGCAATCGCAACAACCCACTGAATAAAGTTATTGTGTTATTTATACCACAGGGTAAACGGCGTAAATTTGGGACGCAAAAAGGTGTGGCGAAATTGCAGGTTTTTTTCTATTCCCCCCCCAAAAAAAGTTAATAAAAGTTAATGAATAGATTCTATGTACCCCAAAATGCTGCTATTAAAAATTACAACTTGTCCCGCAAAAAACAAGACCTTATACAGCTATGTCGACGCAAAAATAAAAAAAGTTATAGCTCTTTGAATGAGACGATGGAAAAAACTTAAAGAGGCTCTGTCACCAGATTTTGCAACCCCTATCTGCTATTGCAGCAGATAGGCGCTGCAATGTAGATTACAGTAACGTTTTTATTTTTAAAAAACGAGCATTTTTGGCCAAGTTATGACCATTTTTGTAATTATGCAAATGAGGCTTGCAAAAGTCCAAGTGGGTGTGTTTAAAAGTAAAAGTCCAAGTGGGCGTGTATTAGGTGCGTACATCGGGGCGTTTTTAATACTTTTACTAGCTGGGCGCTGTGAAGAGAAGTAACATCCTCTTCTCTTCAGAACGCCCAGCTTGTGACAGTGCAGATCTGTGACGTCACTCACAGGTCCTGCATCGTGACGGCCACATCGGCAGCAGAGGCTACAGTTGATTCTGCAGCAGCATCAGCGTTTGCAGGTAAGATCGACTTACCTGCAAACGCTGATGCTGCTGCAGAATCAGCTGTAGCCTCTGGTGCCGATGTGGCCGTCACGATGCAGGACCTGTGAGTGACGTCACAGATCTGCACTGTCACAAGCTGGGCGTTCTGAAGAGAAGAGGATGTTACTTCTCATCAGAGCGCCCAGCTAGTGAAAGTATTAAAAACGCCCCGATGTACGCACATAATACACACCCACTTGGACTTGTACTTTTAAACACACCCACTTGGACTTTTGCAAGCCTCATTTGCATAACTACAAAAATGGTCATAACTTGGCCAAAAATGCTCGTTTTTTTAAAATAAAAACGTTACTGTAATCTACATTGCAGCGCCTATCTGCTGCAATAGCAGATAGGGGTTGCAAAATCTGGTGACAGAGCCTCTTTAAGATATGGCTTGGTCATCAAGTTCTAAAATAGGCTGGTCATTAAGGGGTTAATACAAAATCCTCAATAGAAATAGGACAAATGCCACAGAAAATGTCAAAGCTAAAACAAACAATGAGCCATAGTCCCATAACACGGTCACTCGTGGATGGGGCCCTAGTAATGTGAATCATTAACGACAGATATCTTATGACTAGAGCAGATTGTCCAGATCAGGCACGGTGGAAAAGGTTTTGCATGGTAAGATTTGTAACTCTTGCTACATCTGTAGACATCCTGATGATTATTAGGTGGCCACATAGAGGCCAGTGGTTCCCCATGACACATATAGAATATTGCAGTGTTGTAATTCACAGCCTTATAATGTTAAAAATAGGTTTTGCAATAAACGTATTACAATGGCACGTAATAAATATGGCATATTTTTCTCCTTATTTATGTCATGTCTTTAATAAATATTCCATTATTCTGTTCAATATTTTTTTTTTACCTACCAAAAGTTTAATTCATTGGGGAGGTAAAACCTGCAACAAATAGAAGTTGTTGCGTTTTTTTGAAGCGATTCCGTTGCAAAAAACGCAATTCAGGAAGAAAAAAAAATATCTTATACTTACCAGAAGTCTGTGTTCCTCCATCCAGCGCGGCCTCCTGGCATGACGTTTTATCCCATGTGTCCGCCGCTGCAGCCAATCACAGCAGTCTCCTGGGATGAAACGTGCAACAAATAAGCAGCGTTTACGCAAATACAATTGACATGCTGTGGAATAAAACTCTGCAACGCAGGTCAATTAGTGAGCGTTTTTTCCGCTCAGTATTAAACAGAGTGTGTGGATGAGATTGGTTCTATCTCATCCACTCTGCTGCTACTGTATTTACTGCAAATTTCATTGAGAAAAAAACGCAGTATTTAAGCAACGGGTGAACTGACCTTTAGAGGCTTTTTGTTATGTTTTATGCTTTCCATTGACTTCAATGGAATACATGACGCGCAAAACACACGAAGAACTGATATGACGCATCATTTTTTCTACACGATGCATACCTTCATTACACACGTGTAAAAAGAGAACACGTCATTTAGGCAAAAAATGCGTATTAACATTACATTCAAATGAAAGCTTAATCCAAGCGTTTTTTTAATGCATATTGTGGCATCTAATAAGCATCAAAATACATGTAAAAAATGATCCACGTGAACAAAGCCCTACATTGCAGTAGCTGGACTTAGGTCTTGTTTTTGCAAGACGAGTGGTACTTTTTTAGAAAACATTTTGCAGTACACATAAGTATTTAATTTATATTAAGTTTTATTATAGGAGAAATGCAGAATAAAAACAACAACATTTCAACAATTTTTTTATGCCATTTATCGATTCCCATAACTAATGTGATAACTGTATTGTACGGCTTGTTACAGTTAAAGGGATGCCACATATATCTGTAAGGCTTGGTTCACATCTGCAACGGGACTCCGTTCATGGGTTTCATTAGACCTTTTCGTCAGGGGAACCAAAGAACGGAATCCAAACTGAAACAAACGGAAACCATAGGATTCTGTTTGCATCACCATTGATCTCAATGGAGACGGATCCGGTGCAAATGGTTTCCGTTTCTCAAGGGTTCCGTTGTTTTGACAGAATCCATACAGTAGTCGACTGCGCTATTGATTCAGTCAAAACAACGGAACCCTTACACAACGGTGACAGACGGAAACCATTTGCACCTGATCCGTCACCAATCAATGGTGATAAAACGGAAACCTATGGTTTACGTTTGTTTCAGTTTGGATTCCGTTCATGGGCTCACCTGACGGAAAGGTCCGACAGAATCCATGAACGGAGTCCCGACGCAGATGTCAACAAAGCCTTATTTTTTATTTTGTGATGTTCATTCTTTGAGTGCTGTTTTTTTAGAAAGGTGAACCTTATGTGAACTTTTAATTAACTTTTTTTTTTTTTGTCCCATTAGGGGGCTTTAAAAAGGGGTCTACTACGTTCTGACAACTGATGGCCAATCCACCGGATAGGTCATCAGTGTATAATCGGTGCTTGTCCGACACCCGTACTGATCTACCACTCCGGCTGACTCCAGTCACCGGATGTTTGGAATGGTATGCAGTAGTTGGAGCCGGAAACAGATGGCTCCGACCACTGCATAGTGGCGGTTCGGCAGAATTGCAGCTCTGCTCTTATTCATTTGAATAGGAGCAGAGCTGCAGTACTGCATCTCGGCCGCTATCCTTTGACCGGAGCCATCCGCTTCCGCTAATATCGTCCAGTGCCCGGAGGCAGCCGGAGTGGCGGATCGGTGTGGGGTCCGGGTGTCAGACACGCACCGATCATATACGGATGACCTATCCCAGTGAAAATACACAAATTGGAGGCAGTGCAGCATGTGCTTCAGGTCCTGAGTTTGAGCTCCGGCACACAACCTTCGTGCATCAGAGAAGGGTGTCCCCAATGTCAGAGAAGTAGTTTCTGCGTAGAAAAGTAAATGCAGACAGTAGACCCTCCCTTCCTACAGTGAGCCGTGGCAACGCCGGGTGCTGACATCAGTCCTGGTTATAGTCCTTATTTCTTCAGGTTGTTTTAAGTTATATCTTGATCCTTTCTAATTCCATTATTTTTACAGCCAGTGCTTTGTTGCTCAAGTATTATTTCCTTCACACTTGTAATAGTTTCTCATGGCAATGAATTTAGCAGACTCAACATACGTGTAATGCAGACATTGTGGTGAAGTGTCTTAAATTCTTTGTCACCCAGTCAATATTAATCTCTGAAAAATGTAGGAGGGAGACAGGAATAACAAAGTCCATTCCTCCCTCATAAACAACATGGGCAATACGGTCATTAGGCATTCACAAGAAAAAAAATCATCCCACATGTTAGTGCTACATCAGTGTCATAAAATTATATTTGTGGGGTAGAATGTGAATGCTAACACAGTATGTATAACCTACCAACAATGAGCAATGATGGAGGTCATCCTAAAAATAAAAAGGCCGGGGCTATAACGCCTGAGAGGTAGTAAGCAGCTATGCTGTCCAGTTTGCACAGTTTGTGTGCGTGTGGTCATGAAAATAATGGGTCTGGTTAAGCAAATAGGGACGGTGGTAAGGTAGTGCATAATTTCTACGCTGCGTGTTCATTCTGAAACAAAAAAGTTAGAAATTTAGGTCGCTTGTTACAAACTTATTAGCAAAAAAACTATTACTATACATTTTAAATAGGATTATGATCGAATAGGACTCTGGCGCCAGTTATTAATATTATATCTTTGACCGATTTAGTAGGGCACTGGGGCAGCAAGCTGCAGGCCATGGACGCCTTGTGATGAATAATGACCAGGGTCACACGACCGCGACGAAGGTATGACACTAGCGTTACAGTCATGTAACCACCTGGCGGACTCTTTGATTGCTGTGCTGATAAGTGTGCTGCTACTAGTGTCGTGGACATGTGACAGCCCGGGTGTCACGCCAACTGTACCCTGTGTTAGTCAACATGATGCCCGGGGGGTGTCACATGACCACGATGCTAGTGTCATACCAGTGTAGTGGTCATATGACCCTGAAGATTGCAATCATGTCAACTTGCCTGTCAGCACGCCCAGCCATCTTCTGCCGCCGTTGTCAACATCTTTATGCCCCACGTTAGTTTGAACTAACGTGGGGCATAGAGATGTCAGAAGCAGCTGCAGATGACGGCCATGGGCACCAAAAGGCCAGTTGTGTTAGTTATAATAACCACATCCAGGGCGCAGGGGGACTTTAATAAGGAGCGTCTTTCTGTTTCCTGGCAGCCAAGAAAAGTGTCATGGCATCGAGCTGGCACCATGAAACCCATGCATATGATGCACATCTATAGCATAAGAAAAGCAACAGCTTAAAAACACAAATACTCTGGACGTCTGAGTCTACTTGCTGAAAGCATGAATGTATCCATGTATTCAATCTATGCCTTTTTTCCCAAAACATACTTGGTTTCAGATTATGCAGGATATTTAATTTTTTTAATTAAAAACATCACTTCCCTTCCTCCAGCATCCAGTTCTGATGGATCAATTACAGAGGATCTATCACGAAGAAGAAAACAATATTTTAAAGTGGGGGAATTAAAAGTATTTTAGTAAATTCATATTACGAAAAAAAACTGCCTATTCACTGGTGATTTGGCATACTTTCACTTTTCAAAATGGTCCCAATTTGACAGCAACATCAGGCCGCCCAGCACGTACCCGGGGTCCTTTGTGTGATGTCTTGGTTTTACATTGCCTCATAGAAGGTTTGCCAAAGTCTCACGCGAGTATGGGACCTTTTATACTCGGTTCCTGGGAGCCTTTCGTGATATGATCTCAGCTCTCCTGACATGTCTGTTTTATTAAATGCTTAGGAGCACCTTTTCTTAGAACTCTGCAATATGTAATTCCTCTGTTATTCTTCCTGGAAATATATCAATAAATTGAAAACTGGGCGTTACTATTTCTCTTGTCAATAGGCTGTGTCCCTGCACATTCTGATACTGTCAGCACTGATTGGACAGTGCCAGAGTGTAGGTACCCGCCTTATTGACAAGGGGGAAAAAATGGTTCAGAATTGTTATTTCATGGGGAATACTAATGCTGTTTAATATAGGGGAGTTGACAGGTCCTCTTTAAGTGCAAGGCTTAAAATAATGTTTCTGCATATATCCTTATAGAGATTCTCCTCTTAAAGAGGCTCTGTCACCAGATTTTGCAACCCCTATCTGCTATTGCAGCAGATAGGCGCTGCAATGTAGATTACAGTAACGTTTTTATTTTTAAAAAACGAGCATTTTTGGCCAAGTTATGACCATTTTTGTAGTTATGCAAATGAGGCTTGCAAAAGTCCAAGTGGGTGTGTTTAAAAGTAAAAGTCCAAGTGGGCGTGTATTATGTGCGTACATCGGGGCGTTTTTAATACTTTTACTAGCTGGGCGCTCTGAAGAGAAGTAACATCCTCTTCTCTTCAGAACGCCCAGCTTCTGACAGTGCAGATCTGTGACGTCACTCACAGGTCCTGCATCGTGACGGCCACATCGGCACCAGAGGCTACAGTTGATTCTGCAGCAGCATCAGCGTTTGCAGGTAAGATCGACTTACCTGCAAACGCTGATGCTGCTGCAGAATCAACTGTAGCCTCTGGTGCCGATGTGGCCGTCACGATGCAGGACCTGTGAGTGACGTCACAGATCTGCACTGTCAGAAGCTGGGCGTTCTGAAGAGAAGAGGATGTTACTTCTCTACAGAGCGCCCAGCTAGTAAAAGTATTAAAAACGCCCCGATGTACGCACATAATACACGCCCACTTGGACTTTTACTTTTAAACACGCCCACTTGGACTTTTGCAAGCCTCATTTGCATAACTACAAAAATGGTCATAACTTGGCCAAAAATGCTCGTTTTTTTAAAAATAAAAACGTTACTGTAATCTACATTGCAGCGCCTATCTGCTGCAATAGCAGATAGGGGTTGCAAAATCTGGTGACAGAGCCTCTTTAAATATTTTTAGAAAACTGAATAAGGGTATGTTCACACGGCCTATTTACGGACGTAATTCGGGCGTTTTTGCCCCGATTTACGTCTGAAAATAGCGCCTCAATAGCGCTGACAAACATCTGCCCATTGAAAGCAATGGGCAGACGTTTGTCTGTTCACACGAGGCGTATATTTACGCGCCGCTGTCAAATGACGGCGCGCAAATAGACGCCCGCGTAGAAGAAGTGACCTGTCACTTCTTTGGCCGTAATTGGAGCCGCTATTCATTGACTCCAATGAATAGCAGCGCTAATTACGGCCGTAATTGACGCGGCGTTCAAGCGCCTGCACATGCCGGTACGGCTGAAATTACGGGGATGTTTTCAGGCTGAAACATCACCGTAATTTCAGCCGTTACGGACCCCCGCCGTGTGAACATACCCTAATACTCAAGACTGAGATGGAAAATTGTCTGGCTTTACTGCTGCCAAGACGATCTCCCCTTCTCTGCTGTCAGTGCGGTGCCAATCAAGCTCTTAGCTGAACAGTTGAATCATGTCTGGTTGCTACGGATATAATGGCTAACAACCAATGTTTTTTTAATGGAACTGACCACAGCATATCTCAAGTATCTAGTCTTTGTTACATTACGTACATATTTAGCTCAAGGCAGAATTGCTACTCAACTAAGGAAAGAAAAGGAGCAAGAAGGCTTGCGGTACTTATAGTGTACGTTTAATTAAAGAGGCTCTGTCACCAGATTTTGCAACCCCTATCTCCTATTGCAGCAGATCGGCGCTGCAATGTAGATAAGAGTAAAGTTTTTTTTTTCAAAAACGAGCATTTTTGGCCAAGTTATGACCATTTTTATATTTATGCAAATGAGGCTTTCTTAAGTACAACTGGGCGTGTTTAAAGTTATGTACAACTGGGCGTGTATTGTGTTCGTTACATCTGGGCGTTTTTACTTGTTTTACTAGCTGGGCGTTGTGAATAGAAGTGTATGATGCTGACGAATCAGCATCATCCACTTCTCTTCGTTAACACCCAGCTTCTGGCAGTGCACAGACACACAGCGTGTTCTCAAGAGATCACGCGGTGACGTCACTTCCTGCCCCAGGTTGAGATGCGTTGAGGATTGTACAGAGTGCAACTTATGATTCAGCGTTTCTAAGTACTCCATCAATGGATGCCTTAAAGAGGCAATATGAAAGTGAAGCTAAAAGAAAGATTTCACTGGAGCTACATTTATCCACATTATTGGAGTACTACAAGGCACAGAGAATCCCCAGAGGCTTAAGATCACATCTACGCCCGAATCTGTTTCCTAATAATGAATACTTCTGTACGAAGTTCGAACACATATCCAATAAATATGCCTTCGATTTAATACTTCTCAATGTGGAATATCTGCAATCAGAAATCGTATTGATTGAAAACAAATTGAAGGAAGTTGAAGCATCAATCGTTTAATCCTCTAATGAGCAGACCTTTGGTTCTCTAAAGGAGAAAATCTCCATTAATTTGGATAGAGTGAAGACCGAGATAGAGAGAACGAAAAGAGATAAGTGGCATCGTGATCTGGAGGACTATCGAAATGGAAAAATTTATAATTGGCAAAACATCAATACATATGGTCCTTCCCAGAGACTGAGAAAACCAAGGAAATTGGGGAGTGGCAATCTTCTATACACCACAGGTGATTCTGATTCAACCGATGACGCCAATCATGTACCTTTTTTAGACAAAGGTCCACTTGGAAGCATGGACGGTCTAGGAGGTGTGGACGGAAGCATCAACGACAACGCAAGAGGCCGATTCTGTTCGAGATCGAGACCCCCAATGAGGAGGAATCCTCCAAGAACGAAAACATAGTGGTAAATATTTTGTCTATAGATCTTACGAATGACCAACTACAAGTGTTACAGAAAGGTCTCTCATTTTGCCTTGATACTAATGTTGATTGGTTCCAATTAGATCTTGACCTAAAAATTTTTTTTTAGACGTCTGAACCTTAAAATAATGTTTTCTAAAGAAAATGATACGGTCTGTGATAAAATTGATTCCAATTGTATGTTTCAGTCTAACAAATTGGGTCTTAGACCAACTAGTACATATATGCCTCCCTCTAGCCCAGTCATTGACACATTCTCAAAGATTGTGCTAGATGAGATTAGGATATTAAAAGAGAGTACCATTCATGATACAAGGATTAATTTGAATCTTACAAATAAGGAAAGGAAGGCTTTGAAGGAACTTATGATGAATAAGGAGATTACCATAAAGCAGGCCGACAAAGGTGGGGCTACGGTCATTTTGGATAGCACTAAATATGAATCTGAGATTTATAGTCAACTGGCAGATAGTGAGATATATCAATTGCTACCTAGAGACCCTAAATCAGAGTTACTGAAAGAGATTAAAGGGATTATTGATGTTGCAGTGGAACAAGGTATTATTGACCAACAATTAGGGAAGTTTCTGAAGGTGGAGGAACCAATCACTCCAATATTATATACACTGCCTAAGATTCATAAAAATTTGCATGCCCCCCCAGGCAGACCAATTGCGTCGGGGAGAGGTTCAATTTTTAACAATATAGCAATTTTTCTTGATAAAGTCCTGATAGAACATGTTTTGAAGGCCTCGTCTTTTATCAAAGACACAACAGATTTTTTGAATAAATTACAGCATATTGAGGCTAGAGGTCCCGTATTACTTGTATCATTTGATATTGTATCCTTGTATACTAGCATTGAACACAATAGAGGTTTAAGGGCAATAGAGAAATGTCTCGCCAGCACCGGATGTGACCCAGGGTGTAGACGCTTCATCCTCCAGCTGCTGGAGCTGGTACTAGGGAGGAATTATTTCCTCTTTGGTGACCAGTTCTATCTACAGCTAAGGGGGACGGCGATGGGGTCCAATGTGGCCCCAACGTATGCGAACATCTTTATGTCCACCTTTGAGGAGGAGCATGTCTACACCTCCCCATTTATGGGCCACATCCGCTGCTGGTGGAGATTTATTGATGACATTTTTGTCATATGGGAAGGTGATAGGTTGTGTCTAGATCAATTCTTGTTAGAACTTAACACTCATATTCCAGCTCTTCAATTTACCATGGTTTGCTCTGACCGAGAGTTACAATTTTTGGATACATTGGTACAATGCAAAGATGGAGTATTTTCCACAGACTTATTTGTGAAACCCACAGACAGAAACAATCTCCTCTTATATAGCAGTAACCATCCTAGACACATGATTGAGTCTTTACCATGGAGTCAACTACTGAGAGTAGATAGAATTCTGTCAGACACTACACAAAAACAAATTAGGTTGACTCAGATGTGCAATAAATTTAAGAGGAGAGGTTATCCTAGGAATCTTGTGCAGAAACATAAGTACAGACTAGACAATGGTTCATCTCAACCTTTGGCAATCTGAGTGGTCGCATAGGCAATATTCTGCGAAAAAATTGGCCAATAGTGTCCAAGGGGCATAATGAGATTGACACGTTGAGAACACCACCTATTATGTCATATCGGAGGACTAAGAATATCAGAGATACATTGGTTAAGTCAGACGTGGGAAGCAGGAAGAAAAACACACAATCACTACTTTGCCCCCCTAAAAATGGAAATTTTCCATGTTTGAAATGTTGCAATTGCAATAATATTTTGAAAGGGAATAAATTTCAACACCCATACACTGGGAAGTTTTTCAATATCGGACATAGGTTTACGTGCAATTCAGATTTCGTTGTGTATATGATCACATGTCCCTGTTCATTAATTTACATAGGAGAGACGACTATGCCTATTAAATTGAGAATTAATAAGCATAAAAGTACAATCAGGAAGAAAATGATGGAACTTCCATTACCGAGGCATTTTATTGAGAAAAATCATCAGTTAAATCAATTGAGATTTAGGGTAATAGATTGTGTCCCGATACTCAGGAGGGGAGGGGATAGACAGAAGCTATTGAAAAAGAAGGAATTACGTTGGATCTTTGAATTAGATTCCCTATACCCCAAAGGCTTGAATCTAGAATATAGGATAATACCTGGACTCTGAGATCCCATTGCTGTTAACATTTTTTATTAACAATGTACACATGATGGGTGATTTCTTGGATAAATTTTATTGCATCTATTTTTCATCTTCTTGTTTTCATGATGTCTTTCTAAACATATTCTGAATATTTCTTACAGTTTGAGAATATTCTTGATGGAGGCTTATTCACCACACACCAGCGGATACATGACCAGAATGAAGATTATAATGGCTCCTCTCATGTTTGCATCCATCGGGAGTTTTTGTGCATTTTTTTTTAGGTTAGAGGGACCCTAATAGGGAGGGCACAGATGATGTTTGATCATTATTCTTTAATCTTGTGTTTCTTTTGCGGTAGAATTGTCTGATGTGATTCGTCGGACAGATATTACGAGCATTCCCCAAAAAGTTTTTTTGATCACTTCAGTGATCTAATTTATGTAGGCGATTTAACACAATTAATTATTTGATGATATTATCACTTTGTGATCTATATTATGAAGCAGTAATAACCGGACCTCTTTCCCCTTTTTCTGACTCTTCGGAGACCTATTCACACGTAACTTATCATCACATAGTGAAGGCGTCCATAACAACCGAATTGAGTTTGCCTCAAATTGCATAGAAATATAGCTATAGTTCGATGGATTCTTGTCATGATTGAGGATATTATTATATCTACGTATATCCGAGTGTGATTCTTTTTTGATCAAATGCTGGTTTCTATTTGTGCAGCAGAGACGACTGATTGCTGAGCAAGCGCAGTAGCGCTCTAGGATCGTAACTGGAACCTGGAGTGTGGTGAACTTCCCTCCTTCATTTTTCCATTACAACAAGAGTGACTGATATATTGTTGATGATGTATTGAAGATGTACTGTATGTTGCATTTTTACACTTTTTTGAGGATTATATAACTATTTGAAGAATGTCATTAAGACTAATGTATGCTTCACCTGGGAGACCAGGTTCACGATTTTCACTGGTTGGAATGGACCATGTGATCATTTGTATTCACCTATTTATAACAATGTTTTTAGACATGTTGGGCTTGACAAAGACCCCTCACTCACTATGGGTCGAAACATTGCCTGTCGTTTGTGGATGTCTTGACAATAAAACCACTTTGATGATTTGAAGACGTGTGCTGTTGTCCTACTACTTCTTTGAAATATCCTGTGGATATGTCATAAATGTCTCTGATGGGAAAACCCCTTTAAAGGATCTGCTGCTAACAACTTGGTGCCAGATACTACAGGACACTTTCAAAGGCCTTGTGAAGTCAATGGGTCTGATGGGTCAGAGATGTTTTGCAGGTGTGAGGTGGACCTACACAGTATTATGCGGGTGTATTTAATGTTATGGCTGAACTGTGTATATGCACAAAAATTAAATAAAGTCATATAAAAATATTAAAAAAAGAATATAAAATTGTGAAGCTAACTCTGAGGATACAAAGCGTTTACAAGTAGTAATGAAGACTCGATAAGACAATGATGTGAATGGAAGTTGATGTTTAGGGGCATATGGAGTATGTGAGCATAAACATTGTAATCTGCCAATATCCTAAGTGTACTTTGCGGAAACCTAAAAGCTCAACTAAACAAAAGCTTATATCCCATTAAGTTAAGTAGAATGAGCGGTAAGTAAAGCCAAGTCCCATGAGTTTAACCTTTAACTAGATATAAACATAACAATCTTGCTTTCCAAAACAATCACCCAAACTTTAGAGAATGTAAAGACATATTCAGGGAAAAACAAAGAAAACCTCAATAAAGCAGTGCTCACATGACCTCCAGAACCTCCTCTCCTTATTGTTGTCAGTTGGACTATTTCCATTTTTTTGGTAGGCCATGCTAGTAATAGTGGCTTAAAGAGATCTTTGTCCATGCCTAGATTATTCCCACAGCTCTTCTCCTGTATACTTTGTCATGCTCCACCCTATTGAGCACTGTACATAACATTAATTGTCACTCAGATGCATTGGCCAATCATAATGAAGCATGAGTGAAATGCCTGTTACAGGTCCTATATCCTGCTTCTTCTAGGCCTAGCTTATTTCACTCAGAGAGTTAAAGGGGTTTTCCCACAATTAACACTTTTCACCTATCCACAGAATAGGTGATAAATATACGATCTCTAGAACGTCATTTTGCAGTGAGGAGGATTTTGAATGCCGCTCCATCCAATGTCAATGGGACCGACGGAGACAGCTGAGCACAGCGATCGGCTGTTTCTGTCACTCCCATAGACTCTGAATGGAGCGACAGTGCACATGCGCCACCGCCACTTCAATGAAAATCCTGCTCACTGGGCGCATCCTAGCCAAGCTCCGCATTTCAAGCAGGCACCTCAGCCTATAAATTATTTTAAAAGGCATTTTCGGGCATAGCACATCGGTGAGGAACTAATTAATACTCTGAGCATACAGTTATGGCTAGGGGAAATGGCAGACTGTGTAAACAGAGCAAGGTGCAGAGATCCGTAGCGGACATGCTCACTTTGGCGCCAAAACTCAGTCGCCGGGAACACAACCAGGACTCTCACAAGGCGTCTCAGCACTCGAGAGCCCAGTAGCCTACTCCATCGGCATCTTTGCCGGAAATATTGGTGACTGAGGTGTCGATACCGGACCAGACATTTGCGGGATGGACTTCCCGGACTTGTGATGAACACCCCCTATGCCCGCTCGCCATACTACCAGCCATATCTGAAGAAAGTGATGAAGAGGGCGAGGAAGCTTTCTGAAGTCTCGATCTTTAACACTGAAGTCCAGATTTTTGCAGACCTGGTCTCACAAACCATACAAAAATGCAGGGCGTTACGCCCAATCCTAGAAATTCTCAGGTAGCATGCTAAATGACCTACAGATGGACCTTCCCATTTTGCCTTATCTTCATGCATAATAATCATCAATGTGGCTTTTCTACACTTCAGGAAGAATTGGTTTGAGACTTAAAGCTTCTACCTGCCGCGGGTTCTTCTGCTCCACCAAAGTCCCCGATATGGAGCAACCAGGGAGAATGTAACACCTTTCCTCACAGAAACGAGCTAGTCCACTTCATCAGAAGCCCAAACCTCCTTGAAGCATATGGACAGTCTACTATAACCACTTTCGTGAGATTCTCCCTACCCACAGAAAAACGCGGCTTGTTCCAATGCACCGTTTACAAGTGCTCTAAGAGTTACAAGTTACCAATGGCTTAGCAAAGATTTCAAGACCACTTTGAAGATATGTTACATTCTCTTGCTATTGAACCCTCATATAGTACTCTACACTGGGAATTCATCTAACGACCCTGGAATCCCCTATTACCCCATTATAGGAGATCATACCAGAATGACTTTGACCATGAGGAATTAGTTGCAATCTTTTGTTATATTGGAGGACTTAGGGCTCATTAAGATGAGCGTATATGTAGTCCGTATGACGGCCGTTATAACAACGGCTGTCACACGGACACATGTACTTCAATGGGGTTGTTCACATGACATTTGTTTAGACGAAGCGTGTGAAGTGTCCGTGAAAATATAGGACAAGTCCTATTTTTTTGCGCTTTACGCATCCCTCCATAGACTCTAGTCTATAGTTGATGCGTGATGACCCGTGCGGGATGCGTTAACCTCGGACATAAATAGTCTCCCCAGTTCTCAAAGAGATATGGTTATGTTCGCTGTGGTGAGAATGTGATAAACTTGCTCTAGGTTTTGTAGGTCCCAGTTTGATAGTCGTTCTCAATAATGTCGAGGATAATTTGCAGAGGCTCCATGGGTTCTCCCTGCCACTAAGGTTGGGAAACTTGAGATGTGGTATTAATCCATATAATAGTTCATTTTTGTTTATGATTATTTACAGTAACTGTGTAATTTACATAAGCCTGACTGCCCGGTTTTATTTGATTATAAGCTCGGTCTTCTCGAAGGACTGCTCCTCCTACTCCTAGTCGGTAGACTATGGCTGACACTATCTACTAACTACTTTTACCTCGACTTCTATACCTTTTTCGCACTATCCCTATATTGGTACCAGCAAATTCACTCAGATACCCAAAAGCTTATTATGAAGTTTATATAGGGTACCAGATGTTCGAAGATACAGAAGCGCACTTTATTTGCACCTAAAACTGCGGGGTCTGATATCACAGGCCGATTGGCATAATTTACTAATGTTTTTATAAGGCCTTACTACCCACAATGGGTGCAATTCGAGGTGGCGGCATGCCCTCATGTCTCCTTGGAAACACTATTGTGGTTAGCTTCTTCAGACCGACCTTCGATCCTCCCCCCCTGTGCTTTCTCAGATGCTACAGTTATGGGATTCTCTAATTAAATCTCCTCACAATCGCCTTATGACTATTACTTGTTACTCTGCCTTTCCCCCAGGTATACACAGATATGATTTCTGATAGTGGACTAACAAGGGGTTTTACAGAATTAAAGACTTTTTCATAGGAAGTGACCCAAGGACCCTAGATTACTTTTTACCACCATCTGAACATATGAGATACCTCCAGATACGCCATTTCTTGAATGCTTGGAAGACTAATTCAGGAGTTATCAACACCATAACTACCTTTGAACACCTATGTTGGCTCCCTAACTCCAGAAGTAGGATCTTTTCTATTTATTCTGACTAGGTTACCCCCAAGGATAAGCTCCCCTATATGACCCGCTGGGAAAGAGACCTGCGTTCTGAGATTGACCTGGCACAATGGAGAGAAATGGCCCGTATATCTCACATTTACCCTTCAGCAGACCCCATTGCTTTCGGCAGTGTGGTGCGGAAGGAACACTACTACATACCTTAGGGGAATGCCCAATAGCTGACCATTTCTGTCCACGGGTATACCAACTCATACAAACCGTTACTCCTAGGGATCTAAACACAGCTATTTTTTACGCTTGTCCATCGTCGCATTCAAAAAGCTATAACTTCTTATAACATAGCTGTATAAGGTCTTGTTTTTTGCGGGACAAGTATTTTAATAGCACCATTTTGGGGTACATATAATTAACTTTTATTAACTTTTTTTTGGTCGAATAGAAAAAAAACCAGCAATTTTGCCACACATTTTTGCGTCCTAAATTTACCCTCTTTTTTACCGTGTGCTATAAATCACATAACAAAATGTATTCAACGGGTTGTTACGGTTGCAGCGATACCAAATTTATATAGTTTTAAAACCCTTTTTTTTCTAAATTATTTGTTTTTGTTTCGCCATGTTAGGAGCCATTACGGTTTTATTTTTCTGCCGATGCAGCTGTAGGAGGGCTTTTTTTGCGTTACAACTTGTAGTTTTTATTGGTACCATTTGGGAGTACATGCGACTTTTTGATCACATTTTTTTATGGCAGGATGAACAGAAAACAGAATTTCTGGCATAGTTTTTTTATTTTATTTTTTACCTATGGGCGGTCACTAACGGGATAAGTCTCCTCTTATTACGCTTAGTGGACACCATAGGCTTTCTGCTACATTATTTTGGATACTTGGTCGCCTTTCTATTCTGTTTAGTTGTATATGTGGCCTTACAGGCCTGATTATTGTTACTCTTAAAATGTTCAAACAAATCTATTGAAACCAAAATCCTTCTCACTGCGACACCCATTCTAGAGTCTAAAAAGAGAGCAGTAAAATATCAAGTTCATGTGTACATTACAGCTTGTACAGGGTTAGAATCTAGCAGGCAAGCAAGTTGATCCATAGGTTGGGACAAGCAGTTGCAGCTTGAACAGGATCTAAAAATCCAAGAACTGTAAAGGATCTGCCAGGCACAACTTCTGTGTATACGCCCATAGGTAATCAGTCTGCACCTGAGTCTATGTCTCTGAGACTGACTCCATCTTCCACCACTCAGGATGGCAGGCTTAGGAGCGGGAGAGCCTATCACAGCCTGGCCAGACGGAGCTGCTCCCGCCCTCTGTCTATTTATACCTGCCTTTCCTGTTCCTCCTTTGCTTGTGATTCTTCTCGTGTGGTTTCCTGGCCCAGCTACAGCTCCTAGCTATTTGATCCTGCTCCATACTGACCCTGGCTTACTGACTACTCTCCTGCTCTGCGTTTGGTACCTCGTTCACTCCTGGTTTGACTCGGCTCGTTCACCTCTCTTGTTGCTCACGGTGTTGCCGTGGGCAACTGCCCCATTTCCCTTGCTTTGTGTACCCTTGTCTGTTTGTCTCGTGCACTTACTGAGCGTAGGGACCGCCGCCCAGTTGTACCCCGTCGCCTAGGGCGGGTCGTTGCAAGTAGGCAGGGACAGAGTGGCGGGTAGATTAGGGCTCACTTGTCCGTTTCCCTACCCCCATCATTACAGAACGGTGCTAAAAGGGTAAATTAAAACAGTAACTTATAAAATAGTTGGGATGACAGGCCCGGCTGAGCATATTGAGGAACTTAGATTGTTTTGACTAGTTTACTTGGAATACTTCCTAAAATGGTTTTTCCGGTCTTTAACCCCTTGATGACCCCTGCCATAATAGTATGGCACAGGCAGAAGTCCTCGGAGTACCTGCGATGTGCGGTTACAACGCTTTTATTGCATGGGCAGTCTCTGTGCCCGCGCAATAAGGATGGATACCAGACAACCTCTGATCTACACAGTTATAATGCCTAGTATGCCTCAATTGCAGCATACAAGCGAAAAGCATAGTGGGAAACCTATTCTATAAACCTACACCATTATTTAAGATGATTGGTGTAAAAAAAACTAAAATAAAAAGTATGGAAAAAGACAACAGGGGATCCTGTATAACAACACTTTGTGGACCTCTTGTTTCCCAACAGCTCATCATTGTTCACCAATATCTTTCTGGTAGCTCACAATCGATCTAATTATGAGTGAGCCGAGTCATTAGTGCAGTCTATTGAACTGTAGTAAACAATGGAGAAGTGATACCGCCCCCCCCCCCCTTGCTATCAGGGCCCCTGTACAGCTGCATATGTAGTGTGTCTGCCCCTGCTGGGAGGTCTGAATTTGCCCAAACAGATGTCCATACACATTAGATTTTTCTTGGCAGCTCCCACCGATTTGGACGGGAGTCGCCAAAGATATAATTTGTAGGGGCACAGCTTGACAGACACGTAATGCCTCTCCAAGAGTGAAAGTAGGAGTGGATTATAACCTGTCCGATCCCTTGTTTCCCAGAGACATATGCAGTGTCAGGTGTGTCTGGCAGCGGCTTATTCCCCTCTCCCTATTGAAATAAACATTTATATTCCATTTCGAGCGTACATGTTTATGAGGGAGTCAAGACACATAGCTGACTGACGAACAATATTTGAATGTGTTTGGACAACGGAGGTTCTGATCACATCACGTTCGAGGCAAATGGTGCAAGAAGCCCCCTGGCAGCGGCGCCATTTTCTGTAAGTGGATATTGTTGAAGACTTGGTGGAGAAGGGAACCATCTACTCCCTACCTCACCATTCACTCGTATAGGCAACAGGCCACTATAGCACTGCAGCCTACATGATGCGCAGGACGTCAGTGTCCCAACACAGGCGATTATGTCACACATCGTGCTGCCTACGTCGGGGGTCTGACAGCACAGAAGAGTCTGTTCCGCTTGGCTTGGTAATGGGATTGGGTGAGTTCACGTTTTTTTATTCTTTTTGGGTGGCATAAAAAGTGACATTATAACTGTGAGGGGATGACAAAAAGTGGTCTATTAACTCTGTGTGGGGTATTATAACTATGTGGGCACAATGGGGGCAATATTACTGCTGTGGGGAGCACTAAGAGTAGCAGTATTACACAGTGCTGGGCTTAAAAGAAGGCATTATTAGTGTGTAAATCCTAAAGAGGGCAATATTACTGTGCAAATCACAAAGGAAGGTACTTTCACTGTATGGAGCACCATTCGGGCACTATTACTGTGTGGGGCACCAATTAGGCACTATTACCGTGTTGTGTACAATTTAGTCACTATTAGACTATGTTCTCACAGGGCAGATACGCTGCGTAAAACTACACAGCGTATCCACCCTGGTCCCCGCAGGAATTCCAGACGAAAAACCGCATCAGATTGTGGTGCAGTTTTTCGGCCAGAATGTCCGCTCCAGAAAACAGCAGGTTAAAAAAAAAAAAAAAAGCTCATACTTACCCATATTCATGATAAAGGCTCCTTGTATTGAGCCGAAACGTTGCACGAGGGCTATTAAAAGCTACTTTTTTCACCTTGATTTGGAGTGCTGCCTATCTTTGGACACATACCCATAGTCATGGTGACGCGTCCCTCTGACGTCCCGCAGTTCGGCCTCCTGGGATGAATGTCATCCTTTGTAGGCCAGGCTGGATGCAGGAGCATAGAGATCTTGTTAAGTATTGACTTTTTTTTTCTGAGCTGCAATTTTTTCGCAATTGTTATTTGTTGCGAGTTTTACCCCCCCATTGAATTCAATGGGGAAAACCCGCAACAGAAGACCAGCAATTCCACAACATAAATGGACATGCTGTGGATTAAGAAACCGCACCGCAGGTCAATTTATGAACGGGTTTTCAGCGTTTTTTTTTTACGGAGTGTGGATGAGATTTGCTGCCACTTCATTACGCTGCGGATTTTCCGCAATATAATCCGTTGTGGATAATTTTCAATGTTTCCGCAACGTGTGGACTTACCCTTATTCACATGAATGTGTCCGTTTTTACGTGCGCAAGATACGCTGCATTTTGCACGCGCATAAGTTCTGTATATGGTGCGTGGCTGCGTGATTTTCGCGCAGCCGGCATCATGACACTGTTTTTATGTTTACAAACATAAAAGCAGGAGGTGCTTTTCTTGTTTCATTCATTTATTATACTACTGTAGCGCGGAACACGGAAGTGACTTCAATGGGTGCGTGATGCGCAAAAAAAGGCCAAGTATAGGACATGTCGTGAGTTTTACGCAGCGCACATACGCTGCGTGAATATCACGGACTGTCTGAACGGCCCCATTCACCTACATAGGTCCGTGCGACGCGCGTGAAAATCACGTAATATACGTTCGTGTGAATAAGGCCTTACTGTATGGGGGGGGGGTACTTCTCTCTGAGGCACAATTTGGGAAATTATTACTGTTTAGGGCTATCTTTCTAGCCTTATTGTTTGGGACACTATGTATCTAACACTATTATTTTGGGGTCACTCTCTGTGTGTCACTATTATTTATTTCTGAAGTACATATTTTGGGAGCACTTTGCAATACAGCAGGTACAGTAATGGGCCAGCAACAGGTACAGCATTGGGGGTAGCAGCAAGGAATAGGTGAGGAGGGTGCTGGAGAAGCAAGGAGCCAAAAATGTCTGGGAAGCAAATTCTACAGCGACAGGTCATAGCTGGAACAATTCTTCATGGAGGTCTGGGCCGGATAGAGAACAAAAGGGAAAGTGAACTAATCCAATAAGAGAAGATGTCACTTGTGAGTCAAAACCGCTCATTAACGTGTCTAAATTTTTTTTGTCTCTAAATAGATATAAATTGTTTTCAGAATTGACTGAATGTTTCGGATTGGGGAGGGGCCCACTAATGCAACCTCTGCAAAGGGACAACTAATGTGTTAAAACAGCCCTATATTACATACTTTCACATGTGATAAATTATTAGGGTATGTGCACACGATAGCAGGCATTTACGTCTGAAAAGACAGACTGTTTTCAGGAGAAAACAGCTGCCTCGTTTCAGACGTAAATGTTCCTCCTCGCATTTTGCGAGGCTTCTCTGACAGCCGTAAATTTTGAGCTGCTCTTCATTGAGTTCAATGAAGAACGGCTCAAATTACGTCTGAAAGAAGTGTCCTGCATATAATGTATATAAGTGTCCTGCACTTCTTTTGACGAGGCTGTATTTTTACGCGTCGTCGTTTGACAGCTGTCAAACGACGAGGCGTAAATGACAGGTCGTCTGCACAGTACGTCGGCAAACCCATTCAAATGAATGGGCAGATGTTTGCCGACGTATTGTAGCCCTATTTTCAGACGTAAAACGAGGCATAAAACGTCTCGTTTACGTCTGAAAATCGGTCGTGTGAACCCAGCCTTACAGACTCTCACATGTGATATATTATTACACTCTCACATGTGATATATTATTACACTCTCACATGTGATATATTATTACACTCTCACACGTGATATATTATTACAGACTCTCACATGTGATATATTATTACAGACTCTCACATGTGATATATTATTACACTCACATGTGATATATTATTACACTCACATGTGATATATTATTACAGACTCTCACATGTGATATATTATTACACTCACATGTGATATATTATTACACTCACATGTGATATATTATTACAGACTCTCACATGTGATATATTATTACAGACTCTCACATGTGATATATTATTACACTCACATGTGATATATTATTACAGACTCTCACATGTGATATATTATTACAGACTCTCACATGTGATATATTATTAGGGATGCACGATGCATCGAAACTTTGATACTGTGCACCCTCAAACGGTTTAATACCGTTATTTTATGTATTTCGATACTAAGCTGTGCAGCTCAGCATAGTAACACATGAATGTATGAGAGCGGGGCTGCGACTGTGTAATACAGCCATTGCCCCGCACCTGAGTCCTGACAAGTGCGCGCGGTCAGCATGATGTGATGCGGCCAGCGCTGCACTAATGATTGGCGGCACTGATAACACCCCCATGTTCTGTCTTCAGTGCCTGCGCTCATTAGTGCAGCGCCGGCCGCATCACCCTATGCTGACCGCGAACACACTTGTCAGGAGCAGGACAATGGTTGTATTACACAGCCGCAGCCCCGCTCTAAAGGCGGAGACCAGAGAAATCTCTCATCTCCGTCGTTATTCCCCTGAATGCTGCGATCAAAGCTGACCGCAGCATTTAAGGGGTAAATGAGAAGTGGGGGATGCCCTTTGGATCGCGTCACAGGGAATTCCTGTGACGCGATCGAGGGATATACCATGTATGGGCAGATAGCCCAGGGTCCATTGAAGGACTGTCTAACCATATTTCCTGTTGTTAGGGCATACTTAGGTATGGCCTAACAACTGCCTGTGCACTATCTGTGCACTATCTGCCTGTGCACTATCCATACATAGATACATGCCAGTACATTAAAGTTTAAAAATAAAAAGTATGGTGGGGATGCCCGTTAATCAATACATTCTGGTCTACCGTAGTGGACCTGATACAGAAAATCACGGGTCAGGTGCTTCCCAATACCCCGGAGGTGTTGCTACTCTCCATGCTCCCTGGAGCGGTTAAAAGATACACGAAAACCCTGATTAGTTTCCTGTTGATCGCCGCACGCACGGTTATTCCACGTTTATGGAAGACCAGTAGCGTGCCAACCATTACTGAATGGTTCCAGGAGATACTGCATCTGCAGAGAATGGAAGAGGCAACACAGGCCCATCACATGAATCCAGGGTCGGTGGAGATGGTCTGGCAGGGATGGAGGGAGTTCTGTGAGTCGGAGGATTATTTACTTTATGCATAGGTCCCTGGGTGTATGTAGGGTGGGGGAATCGGCTTGGTCTGACCTGGTAGCTGGTGTGTGGGTTTTTGTGGGTTCTCTGGTTCTGCCTAGTTATTTTCTCCTCTCTCCGATGCGAAGTGTGGAAATCAGTTCTGATGCCGATTGTCGTGGTGCCCACTGTCCTGGATGCACTATCAGTATTGCTTATGCTGTATTGCTATGTATTCCTGATATCCATGTATTTTGTCTATCATATTATTTTCTCTTCTGCTGGAACAGAAGACTGTGGTGCATTGTGTTTGGAAGTGTTATACGCATAATATCTTTATTTTATCTTTATTTTGTTCTCTTTTTGTTATCCATGGCTATATATGTATGATATATTCTGTTTTGATGTAAAAAACATTTTCTGATGGAAAAATAAAAATAAATAAAAAGTAAAAAATAAATAAAGTAATGTTAAATTAAAAAAAAACATTTTTTTTTACAATAAACATTAAGATAAGTCTCAATACATAAAATATACACATATTCGGTATCGTCAGGACAGTAATAAATTTATAGCGTCATTTATGATGTTTACGGTTATAAAATAAAAACTGCTTTTTTTCCACTTATTGTGAGGCACGAGGTGTCATAAATTTTGAACCTCCATGTGCCTCACATTAATAGTATTTAATCCCAACATGTACCTTACACATTAACCCAATGTTGTCTATTATGACTGAGGAACATGATGGGGTTAATTGCTATTAGGCCTTATTTACACGAGCGTAGTTCCTGTGCGTGAAAATCACGCGCGTTGCACGGACCTATGTAAGGCAATGGGGACTTTCAGACATTGCATGTTTTTCACGCAGCGTGTGTCCGCTGCGTGAAACTCACGACATGTGCTATACTTGAGCGTTTTTTGCGCATCACGCACCCATTGAAGTCAATGGGTGCGTGAAAATCACGGACATCACATAGACGCACTTCCGTGTGCTGTGCATGATTCGTGCAACAGTAGTAAAAACAATGAATGAAAACAGAAAAGCACCACGTGCTTTTCTGTTTACAAGCATAAAAACAGTGTCATAATGATGGCGGCTGCGCGAAAATCATGCATCATATGCAGATGACACACGGACCTTTTGCGCACGCAAAACGACGCGTTTTTTGTAATATATTATTACACTCTCACATGTGATATATTATTACAGACTCTCACATGTGATATATTATTACATACTCTTACACGTGATATATTATTACACTCTCACATGTGATATATTATTACAGACTCTCACATGTGATATATTATTACATACTCTTACACGTGATATATTATTACACTCTCACATGTGATATATTATTACAGACTCTCACACGTGATATATTATTACACTCCCACATGTGATATATTATTACAGACTCCCACATGTGATATATTATTACAGACTCCCACATGTGATATATTATTACATACTCTTACACGTGATATATTATTACACTCACACATGATATATTATTACAGACTCTCTCATGTGATATATTATTACACTCTCACATGTGATATATTATTACATACTCTTACACGTGATATATTATTACACTCTCACATGTGATATAGTATTACAGACTCTCACATGTGATATATTATTACATACTCTTACACGTGATATATTATTACATACTCTTACACGTGATATATTATTACACTCTCACATGTGATATATTATTACAGACTCTCACACGTGATATATTATTACACTCCCACATGTGATATATTATTACAGACTCCCACATGTGATATATTATTACACTCTCACACGTGATATATTATTACAGACTCTCACACGTGATATATTATTACAGACTCTCTCATGTGATATATTATTACTCTCACACGTGATATATTATTACAGACTCTCACACGTGATATATTATTACAGACTCTCACACGTGATATATTATTACAGACTCTCACACGTGATATATTATTACAGACTCCCACATGTGATATATTATTACAGACTCCCAGGTCAGTGTGATAGATTATTAAATGTTGATACTAGAATGGACCAAATATATAATATTTTAGTTAATGACATGGTTACGTCTCTGACCACGTACATGTTGTCACCTACCGGTCCTTCCACCTCGTCTCACATGCCATCCCTTCCTGCCCATCCCAACCTTCTTCTCGTCTCACATGCCATTCCCGCCTCTTCTCTCCTCCCTCTCAGGGTTTGCTCCCCCTCCTTCCCAATCTTCACACAACACACAAGGAAGGAGCTACAACCAGGACACCGAGCCGCCCGTCCTCTCTGTGCACTTACACCCGGACACAGCCGTCCTCCCCGACACCCAGCAGCCGGAGCCATGAGCTGGGGCACGGAGCTGTGGGTAAGTGTGTGGTGAGCGCGCCGTCCTACGTGGGCGCTTTTGTTTCCTGTGAGGGAGGGGTGAAGGTGATTTGGAGGTCCGGAGCGGTGGTGCCAGGTGGTGGTGCGGGCGGTTCTCTGGGCAGACGCTGCTCCTGTGTGCCATGCAGGGCACTGTGTACACTGCTGTATATAGTATCTATGGGCACACACATGAGCAGGACGGCAGCTCATAGACTTGCTGCGTTTTATATCCGTCCATGCTGAGGAGACCTGTGTTAGTTTTGGTTATGACTGAGTGGCCATTGTATTGTGCAGCAGATCAGCTCCTGGGAGCTTTGTATTGTGCGCTAGTACTAGCTGTGTAGTATCAGGGGTGTGAACACTGGCCAGGTGAAGGGCGGCTTTTGTCTGCCTGCCTGGAAGCAGACCGATCACACCCTTTCTTTCATCTGCTGTTCCTGGCTACAGTCGCTCCCTCGCCAGGTTGTGGGGTCTTGTATGTGATACATTTATTATAGTCAATGCATTGTAACAATATTTCTGCTACAGTGTCTGTGATATTAAACTATCCTTGAATTAAGAAAAAAAATATATAAAATGTTTGCTTCACCAAAATAATGATTTATCATGATGTGTGTGTTTTATACTGGGGTGCGTTACTGTCACATAGTAATAATATATATGGTGTGGATCGGGTCACATCTACACAGCCGGGAGGGAGGATAACCCCCAGTCTGCTCAACCTTCCCAGTGATTTTTGCCTTAGGTAACTTTGAGTATGCAAACAATGCAGAGTGTGAGTATACAAGACAATACGGTGTATAATCACTTTATTACATGCCGGGTGATTATTTGTATACTGAATGACTGGATCTGGTTCCTGCAATGAAGATGGATATATATTACGTTAAAAAGGAACCGCACTGTATTCTACCCCCATACAGGGCCTCCGTATGCCAAGTGCAAGGCATTCTCTGGGGCCGGCTCATGTCACTTAGAAATGTCTGCTGATAGTCGGTTGTGGATTCTGTCCCAGGCTCCTCAAGGTATTCAAATACTTATCACAGCGAGCGCCGCTTCGTTTTAATTATGTATTTAGTACGATGTGATACATTATTTCTACTAGCGGGCCGAATAAGACTTATAAATTCAGTAGACCGTGTACATAATTTACCTTCAATGGAATGGCATATAAATTCCCTCATTTACTTCTATTATTAGTCTCTTCCTTTCCAATGCGATTGGTCTGATAATGGAGATAGTATGTCTGTTTTTCTATCTGGTCAGCTGTTTATGGCAGCCTGTATACTGCCTGTTGTGCAGTATATACACATTGTACATGTGAACTTAAAATTTTAGGCCGCTTTCATACAGCTACACTTTGGTGTCTGTATTACGGCTGCCCATGCAAACTTAGATCACTATAGGGTTCTGATGGTTTAGTTGGTAGAAATGGGTCCAAACTGGCTGTGGGGCAAGATATAAAGTTTTATAAAATGCTTACAAAAGCCTAAGCTACACTTTGGATTTCCAGTGGTGTGATGGTGCTACTGAAGTCTGTTTTGGAACCTGAATGTTCGATGTAGTGGATTGTTGTAGTTAACGGTTTGTGCCCACGTTGTTGCGTTTAAACTAAGTGATCTCCCTTAGATACGGCTTGTACAGGTATGTCACTATCTTCACAGGGAATGTGAATGTGTTTCATTGTACTCTATGCAGGTACAGACATACCTGAGCAGGGCAAATCCATGGTAGACCAGGTTGTCTGCTTTGTGTAGGAACCTTTAAGCAATGGTATGTGCTATTCATGATGACTTCTGTCTCTGACCTTATTCATACCAGTGTGTGTCTCGCCCATGTGCTACGGACAGCACCGTGACCTATGAAATTCACTGGGGCTACTTGCACATCCATGTTTTTTCACAGAGCGTGTGTCCATTACGAGAAACTCCCTGCATGTCCTATTCTGGTCCATTTTTGCAATCCACTTCGCTCATTGTAGTCAATGGGTAAAAAATTAACGGACCGTACATTATGACATCGATGTGCTGTCCAATTTTCCTGGACAGTTGGTAACGAAAGAGGGGAGAAAAAAGGGGAAACCAGGATGCAGAAGAGAAACACATACGGATGCGATTCTCGCGTGAAACACTGACACGTACGTAAAACGGTCTGTTTTTACGGACGCATATTCGACCCGTCTGTGAATGAGGCCTTAAAGAGGCTCTATCGCCACATTATAAGTGCCCTATCTCCTACATAAGGAGATGGGCGCTGTAATGTAGGTGACAGCAGTGCTTTTAATTTAGAAAATCATCTATTTTTACCACGTTATTAGCGATTTTAGCTTTATGCTAATTAGTTTCTTAATGCCCAATTGGGCGTGTTTTTACTTTGGTCATACACTTCTCTCCCCAATGCCCACTTGGTCTAAAGTAAAAACACACCCAGATGGGCATTAAGAAAGTAATTAGCATAAAGCTAAAATCGCTAATAACATGGTAAAAATAATCGTTTTTCGAAATAAAAAGCACTGCTGTCACCTACATTATAGCGCCGATCTCCTTATGTAGGAGACAGGGCACTTATAATGTGGTGACTGTCTCCTTAAAGGGGCTGTCCACCTTCTGATGACCTATCCACCGGATAGGTCATCAGTATATCATCGGTGCGGGTCCGACACTCGGATACGCTCTGGTGGCCTGCAGGCAACAGATGTTATGGCACATAGTGCTATGTATGGAGCCGGAAGCAGTTGGCTCAGTATATAGCATAGTGGCCGTGCTGCAGAACTGCAGGTCCGCTCCTATTCACTTGAATAGGAGCAAAGCTGTTGTACTGCAGCTCGGCCGCTATTCCATGGCCGGAGCCAACTGCTTCCGGCATGTACGTCCGGTGCACGGAGGCTGGTCTGTGCGGGGCCCGGTGGATAGGTCATCAGTTGCCAGAAGGTGGAAAACCCCTTTAATGGTTTTAGGATCTTGCAACTTTGCCCCGAGCGATGGACAAATCCAATATTTTTAATACAGGAATGCATGTGACGACACTCAAGACTAGTGGGAGTGGATATTACTATTTAATGCTCCTGAGCACTCTCCCTCTGTAGCATTTTTGACTTGTCTGCATCCTATTGGGAACTGGTGACTACAACCCATTTAGTAAGTATGGCCTTTTTTTGTGTTTCTTTTCGCCAGGTTAATGGACTTTATTTCTGTGTTATCGAAAGGTCCATGCTCACACAGCAATGCCATGTATACGAGCCCTGCACACTGAGTCCTAATTCTCCATAATGCGGAGCTGTGTGCTGCTGTATTGTGTCTCTGCGTCATGTAATACAGTCGTGCATATAATGCCTTGGGGCAAGGCCTCGGAAAACGGCTTCGACATGTCCGCGTTGTGGCCCAAACCAATGCTGAGGCGTTGTTTGGTGCAGTTGTCCAAGTGCTTGTTGATGGCTCCTCGGTGCTGCTTTGGTTAATCTACAAAATTGTAGAGCCATAAGGGTCTATTCATTAATGGTCGCACGTTTTTTTTTTTACAGGAAACAAACAGTTTTCCCCGCAACATCGCGGGAATTCGACATTCACGTCAAACAGTGTTCCAGTGAGGCGTCGATTACGCCCCATGTGGGCCTTATCCTAACTCATGCTCCTCTCCTTACTGCACCATTGCGGTGTAACTAGATACTTGGTCACCATCAAGAAAAATCCATGATCAATTAAAAAACTATAATTTAATAAATACCATATAGGGTTCAGACCATAGCCAGCATTACCCGAAAGAATATCCTGGTAGTGCTGGTAAATTTTGCCGGCTTAAGTGCTCTTAGTAAAATATTTAAGTGTTTTCTGTAATCACACTTAATCCTAATTGTTTTAAAGAATAACTTTTTAGTCATTGCTGAGAATTGAGCTTTGGTGTAATTGATGCAGTTTCTTGTATTTTTTGTTGTCATTGTATCTCTAGAGACTGAGCAGGAAACCCGCTCTTGGGGTATGTGATCCTCATTGGGTGTCTTGTCAATGCAGCGGGGATGTCCAAAAGGCAATGAGCAAAATCATCGGTTCCATAAGATTTCAGCTGCTAAAAACCATTTCTGATGTAATAATTTTTTATTTTTTTTTCTGAATAATTTTTGGTTGCTTGTATCTTCACTAGAACATATATTGTGACCAGAGTACTGGATAGTATCAGGACATACAAGCTCTGGTTTTGTTTAAATCCTATATAGAGATCCTGTTGCTGATCTATTATAGTATGTTGTGTTGTAAATTACTCGCTGACTAGTTCCATGATGAAAGGATTAGATCTTTGGTTATTTTAACAAATCTTAATATACAAAATCTTTGGGATTTGTTCATTTACCTTCTCTGACATTTTGAAATGCTTTAAAAAGTGTTAATTTATTAGACCTCCTGTCAGCAAACCTTTAGTGGATCCATCAGCCCTTACTATGTTTAATTTGTGTTGTAAAGTGGGCACTAGGTCTTCAGCGTATTCTTCCAGGCAAGTAGGTTCTCCATGGAGATGCTGGGATGTGTCAGCCTTATGCTTGATCCAAGGCAAAGTTCACACTATGTTTTGACACCGGTGTATACGTCTAAGGTGCCCATAGACTTCTATAAGCTAGATGTATATCGATAGCGTATCCTTTTGGTATATGTCTGGCCGGTATATGTCTGGATACCTCTCTCTCAACTGCTTTGAAATGTGTAATCAACTACAAAAAATGTATGCAAAAATAATTAAAACAAAAGATATACCGCATGGGAGCTAATGGCAGGCGTATGCAACTGGTTGTCGAATGTAATGCCAAAATGTGGTGGTAACCCAGCCAAATTTGCAGGTGCTTAACCAGAGATGGGCATCCTTGTAGTTTATAGTGTAGCGCCTGTTGAGATGCTGTGTGTCCTTGTAGAGGATGTGCTAGCCCAACCTGCAGAAGGAAACGCCATCGAGATATTGCTCCCTCCCTGGAGAACTGCGTTCTGTAGGAACTTTCCTCTGTGTTTTGTACGGAGGACATAATGCCCTGTATACAGAGCAAATAAAGTAGCGCAAGGGACCTGCTGACAGGTACCCTTTTTTTTTTCTTTTACACATAGTGTACTTTGCACATCCTGAGCAGAGGGATATAATGTAGTCCTAATTTTCCATGCAGTGGTGGAGCATTTATTTATTTTTTTAAATTTAATTTCCATTTTTTTATGTTTTTGTTTTCTTCACTTTGTATGCCTAAAGAAGTTCTCTAGGAATAATGAATCCATCATCCATGGATGAGTGCCCTCGTTCTCCTACAGTGATGGTCTGTACTATTCATCTATTGAAGAGCATATGTAAACAGTACGTCAAACCCATCACCTGCATCCACGGCTTCCAAAAATTTAGAAAATATATCCGCCATGCATGATGTCGAATAAAATAATGCACTATGGAAGGAATATGTCATGCATGAAACCTCTTATCATCGCACTTCACTTTTGTACAATTTATTTTACGCTTTTGTATTCTTAGAAATGTTAAGTGTTTTCTGCACAGTAATCCATACAATAATAATGATGATAAAAAAAAAAGCAAAAGATCTCTACGTGCTTTTATGGATATGACACCAGTATATTTTTCCCACTGATAGAAGAGATATACCACTGCTGCTGCGATAAGGAAGGAACAGTACTGCACAAGTATTAATCTCGCTCATTGATAGTTTATTAATAGGGTTGTGCACTTCGAGCAGCTTTAGCCCTTGTAAATGAAGTAAACAACCTGCTTGCATGTTTCCTGCACACGTACATCCGTGCTTTCATAGGAAATACACCAGTACTTTTGCTGTACTTCTTACATAATCTAAGCAATGTAAATTCTATTAGGTCACACTTAGGCCTCATGCATGTGGCCATATCTGCGGTCTTAGATCGCAAGGATCCCATGGAAATCTAGGGGTCCATGCTGTGTCATTACCATTTTTAGCTATGCTAGCTAATGTTGTACCTCACTGAAGATAATTTGTGCCCAACTGTGGTTGCATACTATTTAAAAAAAGATGAGGGGAACAGAGATCCAAAACGCGACATACTGCAAGTTGTATCGAGGGAATCCTGAAGTCTTTTTGTCCAAGTTTATCCACAGGACTGGGGATAAATGTATGATCGCTGGGACCCCCAAAACAGCTGAGCGCAATACTTGGCTGTTTCAGTCAGTCCCATAGACTTTGAATGGAGCAGCACTTTGGATGCTCAGCTTCCGCTTCATTCAAAGTCCTCTTCACTACGGTCGTTGAGTGAGGAGGAATAGGGGACTCCTGTTCTAGTAATCCATGGGGCCCCCTGCAATGAGACATTTATCATCTATCCTGTGGGTCGCTGACTGAGGTTCTGGCGTAAATAATTGTAATGCTTCCTTATTGCGCGATTAAAATGTGTGCAATTTTCTAATATGCTTTATATCAATCCCTCAACATTTTCAATATATTTGCTTTCAGTGAATGGAAATCCTGTGTTTTTTTTTTTTGTTTGTTTGTTTGAAATCATTCAGAGGCTGAAAACCTGTTTTGAAAGTGCGGCTCACACAAGCGCACAACTTGTTAGACCATGTTCACACATTGTGGTTTTTCTCTACAGCTGTTTTTTTTTTTTTTGTATTCTGGATTTATATGCAGATTTCATCCCTCACAATACCATGGGTGAAGTCCTGCAGGTTTTAACATTCGCAAATATGCCCTTAAATTCATGCCGATCTTTCTGTATCATTTTGTATTGAGGTTTGTAAAGTTTGGGGCCACACCGATTTTTAGATGCTTATGGGATATCAAACTGATGTTCATTGTGGATAAACCCCTTCTAATGATGATATTGTAATCCGTTTATTGCCTTGTCAATGTCTCCTGTCTATCCTTAGGATTTTTTTTTTTTTTTAGCGGTTTACAGGCTAATGAACTTTGAGCTCAGCGGGGGAGCCCACATCATGGAGAGTGTGTGTGTATAATTTTTACCTTACACAGGTCCTATGGTTTAATACCAGCTCGCTGACTCCTATGGTGTGCGACGCATTTGTCTGCCACTTTGAGCTGGCAGTAACTGGAGGAACAGGCATGACTTGTATGACCTGGTTAGGAGTCTAGAACCCCACGGATGTAATGTGAGCACTTACAGTACACCAGCACAGGATGTAGTGGATTACAGCCTGAGATCACTGAATATTTGTGAAGTGAATCAGGAGTCGATTTTGTAGTGAATGTACGTTCTTTGTATTTCTTGGATTAAAAGAAGTGTCCGTTGTTTCTGAGTAAAATAATTCCTGGCAAGTGTTGGTTATGTAAGCCCTTCACTAAACCAGTCTTATGTGTCGCTCTACAGATGTGACTTGCTGGATTCTATATATATGTGTGTCAAACATTTCAACCTCCCTGCATGTGAAGGACATTCTCAATACTTTTATAGTTGCCATGGCAACTAGCGAGTTACAAAGCCGCAAACACACACTGTGCATTTGGATGTTCCTAGGCTATGCCAGTATCATTTGGCTTCAGCCCCTGCTATGAAGCTGCAAGGAGCTCAGACGTGATTCATACAAAGGCTTGCTATACTGGCCGACTAGTGAAGATTTTAAATAGATTTCCAGCAGAAATGGTGCAGATGATTAAAATACAATTTTCTATTATTTTTGGCATTACTTTAGTTAGTATTTTGATTTCTTATGGCTTAAAGTTTACAAATCCTATTGTATCCAGTATTGCTATGCCTGAGATTGTTGCTCTTTTAGGGCTCATGCACACGACTGTGTATGCCGCCCGAGTCCTTTCTGTGATCTGTGGAAAGGTGGGACTAAGGCCTCATGCACACTACCGTAGTGGTGTGCACGGGCCATGATCTGCGGCTTGGACGGCCGCAGAGTGTCACCCGCGGCCGCCGGCAAATCACGGGCCGTGTGCATTGCCATATGCATTCATTTCAACGAGCCTGGACACAAAATGCGGCCATAATAAGAAATGTCCTATTTGCGGTCCAGGCTCCCGGACAATGCAGGGACCGTGGAAACCACGGTCCTGTGCATGGGCCCATTGAAATAAATGGGGCCGCACTTTACTCGCAGATTTGCGGGTAAATTGCGGCCACAAAAATACATTTGTGTGCATGGGGCCATATTCTATCTTTTTCCACAAATCTGAGATTCTGGTCCACTTTCACGGACCCGATTCACCCACTAAAGTGAATGGGTTTCTGAAAACTATCGATGCCGTGAAAAACCGTTCGAGTGGCACTCAGTCGTGTGTAAGAGAACTGGGTTGAGCATTTCTATGCATGATTTTCTAATGCTTTGTCTTGAGTTTTCTTTCCATTAATTAGAGCAGATCAGTACAAGTCTATTTGATAATTTATTTAATAGCTGATTAGTAATCGGTTTGGCAGCCTCTTCTTCTTTGTATTTGCAAGTCTGTGGACCAGTGGGGTTAGGTATGTAGGATAAAGTTGACTATACATTTAAGTAAACATTTGAAGAATGGCATGCATGGCATTATCTACGAAGATGTGCAATAGCTAAGGTAGAGGAGTCTTTTGATGCCAATTGCATTACTCATTTAGTGGCCTGGTTTTATGGAGTGTGGACTCTTTCTTTTCATTCATTCATATAATTTCTGTGTCCAGTGACTTATAATGCATAATCGGTATGTCATGCATGTTCTCGTCCGCTTCCTGGTTTCATTGTTTTCTCTTTCCTTAGCCACAATCGGTAATAAAACGGACGAGATTAATATTCAGATTTTGCGACTGATTTCAACCTTTGCGATACAAAGCATTTCCACAACAGAATGGGTATTCTGTGAATTTTCAAATCCGCAGTTTGCTCCGATCTAAACCTTTTTGAGTTTTTCCCACTAAATGTGAATGTTGTTTTAAGAACCCCATCCGCGTGTATTGTACTATAAATTGTCACAGATTATCAATGCGGAATCTGCTCCGAAGAGCCGCATCATCTGAACGTACCCAAAGGTAGCAGCAGTATTTTAGTATTCCTGAGCACAAAGAATTACACAGACGTGGCAGAATCTCAATTTATTCGATTAAGCAACCCACAAGATTTACCGGTTCAGAAGTCAGCGTCTTTGCTGGATAGGTGAAAATGTCCACTACGCATTGAATATGTTTGTTAGAAATGTTTTGTCCTTGTTCTCTTCAGTTTTTTATGCTGCAGGAGATACTGTCCTAAGGTGCGCAGATCATGCGGTATGTATATTTAACTCTTTCATGACCAAGGGTCATTGCCCCTGTGTCCAGGTCAAAATTTCCATTTTTGATAAGACTTATGGGGCTTTCATTTTCTAGATTAGTTTAATGAATTCAGGGTTTTTAATTTTTATTATGAGCAGACATCGCTACAAATTAAAAAAAACTAATTATTTTTGTTTTTATATATATATATATATATATATATATCTCTATCTATCTCTCTCTCTCTCTCATTTTGCTGTAGATCTCTGCAACAATTAGTCCTCTTCTCTCTCCATAAACCTGGATCACTGTGAGGGGAGAGTGAAGGGGGCTTCTATACACACGACGAAAAAAATGGCAGTCAACAACGAATCAACTCAGTTTTTCATGGCCGCTTTGCATCAATGTGTCTCAAAATTTGAATCCATTTCCTGGCCGTCTGACCGTTTTTAACCGGCATTTGCCATCCGTTTTTTCATGAACGATAAAAAATAAATAATGGATGAATTTTATTTGTTAGGGTTTTTTGTCCCAAACCCCTGAAAACACCACAGTGCCCATGTAGATAGTGACGCAATACCGCTGTAGATAGTGCCACATAGTGCCAGTGCCCACATAGTGCCTACTGTAAATAGTGCCAGTGCCCACATAGTGCTACAGTTCTCCCTGTAGATAATGCCCACATAGTGCCACACACAGTGCCCATGTAGATAGTGCCACAGTGTCCCCTGTAATGCCACAGTTCCCATGTAAATAGCGCCATCCCCCCTGTATTTAGCAATATCCCCAATGCAGATAGCACCCCCTTCCTGTAAATAGCACAACTGTAGTTCCCTGTAGGAGCAGAACCCCTCTGGCCGAAGATTCTGCTCCTACAGGAAGCCCCTGATGTCTCTGTCCATATATGGACAGTGACGTCAGGGGTTAACTCTAAAAGCGGAATCCCCTGCCAGAGCGGGGATTCCGCTCCACGAGTAGCCCCTGACGTCACTGTCCATATATGGATAGTGACACCAGGGGCTTCTCCGGTAGCGGGATTTCCGGCCAGAGTGTCTGTCAGGGATACCGCTCCTAGAGAGAGCCACTAACGTCACTGTCCAAATGGACAGTGACGTCAAGGGCTCTCTAGAAGCGGAATCTCCGGCCAGTGCGATCTGATACCAGGGATTCCGCTACTGTAGTCGGTTCAGGTGGCGCTATCTACAGTGGGGGGTGCGAAGCTATCTGCAGGGGTGGTGGCACTATCTACAGCAGGGAAGGAGAGACGGCGGGGGCTCCCTCTAGGAGGGGGAATGATTCCGATGCTGGGGGGAGCATAGGTCGCGCTATTTGCAGAGGGTTTTGCGCTGCCTACAGGGGGTAGTGGGAGGCACTATCTACAGTGGGGGGGAGGTGTATTCCGGGGCTCTCAAAGCCCCGGCCGACAGAGTGCAGTGCTGCTCACACTGAAACGGTACTGCACTCATTAAACCCGTTCCAGGCTGTCAACGTTTATACATATGCAAACTGCACGGGGCATCGGCCGTTAGAACGTGTGTGTATATATACACATGTATGGCAGTCGTGAAGGGGTTAACGAGCAGCTGGTTACCTTACATGTGTTCTATTGTCCTACACTGTTATATTGAACCTTATAGTGATCAATGTAAAAGTAGACTGACACTTTTCAATTCCAGTAATGAGAAGTATAATGATGGTAGACCTTCTTGGTCCAGTATGGTCACTTGAAAGTTTTACCACCAATGTGACTTTGGTATGTAAAATTACATGAAGCAATGTTCTGAGAACATATACATATCATATATATGATATATACTCCCCTTAAGGGGGTAGTACAGGATTAGAAAAACTGTCTGCTTTCTTCCAAATACAGCGTCACACGTGTTCATTGGTGGTGTGTGTTTCACTTTAATGGAGCTGAGCTGCAATACCAGACACATCCCATGGACAGGTGTGGCGCTGTTTCCAGAAGAAAGCAGCCATGGCTTTCTAATCCTGTAAAATCTAAATTTTTAGTCGTAGTCTTGGATTGTCACCCACAACAAGCATTTGGGTGGTTTTACACAGTCCAATTTCCTGGCTGGTAACCAGCTCAGATCGACGATCTAGCACTTCAATCGGAGCTAGTTTAGCTCCATGTACTTGGAGCAATGGTCGGAATGTATGGGGACAAACGACCGTTTGTCCTCATACATTTTGCAGCTTGTTGGCAGCACATACCTGATTCGCAAGGGGAGATGTGCTGCCGACAAGCGATCAGTTTTAAGGCCACATAAAAGTTGTGATCACCTGGCGAACTAGCGTTTGCTCGTTCGTCGGCTTATTGCTGTCCTGTTTACAAAGGGCAATGATAGGGAACAAGCGTTCGTATGATCATTGGCTCGTGTAAAGTATGAGGATATTTCTACATTTGATAGAAAAGGAAGAAAGTGTAATGCAGGTTTAAATATTTAGCGAGAAGTTATTTTTTTCCTGACTTTCTGCGCAAATCATTTTGATGTTTTCAGGTTGGTAATGGTAATCGGTTTCTGGGGTTTGTGTTATTGGTCTCTAATTGACTGTTAATGTAACCAGAATTTCCAGATTCCTCAAAATGTAATTGTATTTTATTTTTAACAGGCACCTGCTGCATTAATGGTTTCCTTGTATGTAGGAAAACACAGAGAACGATCTGCTACTACTACTTTGTGTTCTAGCCGTGTCCTACATGCATTGCTAAATGTTTGGAATATTAGAAGGTCCAGGCTATCATATCTCTTGCCACAAACTCTACGGCCGCATTCAGACGGCCGTAATGCGTTTGTAGTAATACTGCAATACCCCGACCATCTGCGATTCAAGTAAATCGAACTTGGATTACCATCCGTCTGAATGCGACCGAAGATGCATTTCACCCAACCTAGTAATCTTGCATTAGCCAAGCTGATTGGATTGAGGTCAGTGGACTGATAATGGTGGTGTCCATGGTACCAAAACGATCAAATGCAGTGAAATTCTGTGAATTATATGGGACAAGCTTGTTTAATACTATAGTAGAGCGGAATAGGGTCCATGTAATGTAAATATTTGAAAGCAGCTTGCAGATACATAGTAATAAATATATACGGCTCTAGAAGCACACACCCTTAATTACTATTTGTTTATACAAGTGATCTATTAATACAACTAAAGTAACACATAAAAGTTGTATAAAAAGTTGTAGTATGAATGGCAGTGCATAAAAAAACCCAAAACGTTTCTTTATTATATAGGATCAGTCCGCTGTGAAATCTGTAATCCTAGTAGTAATGGCACTTGTAGGATGCTGGGTATAATAATTAGTGATCAGAATTCTTTCATGTTCGGGACAATACATTACTCTGGGGAGCAATGAATATACTAGTTGGGGATTTTCGGTTCATTAGGTATCTATGAAATAGTTTGTTGTTTTTACTATTTTATCTACTATGAAAGACATTGTAGAAAAGATATTGGAATATGTATGTATGTGTTTTTTTTTTTTTTTTTTCTTACTAACAACCAGCTTTACACTGACATTTTCTACAGCAGACGTTATGAAATGCAGCCCCCCTCCCCAATATGAATCTGTATGTTAAACAGTTAAACAGACACAGGTATTGCTTTTCTGCAAGGAAAGGGGGGAAGTAGTGGTTACTCAGTTCTTCCATACAGCAGGACTCTGGAAACATAATTAGCGGATGAAATAAAGCAGATTAGTACAACTGACATGGCAGCCTGGTAAAGATTAGTTAAACCCTTTGACTGCCAGATGGGATAATGCATTATAGCCTGATACCCATTGTTCTTTTTATGCTGCTAATCCTCGGCTTTTGGTAATTGGTATGTATAAAATAAATTTAAAAAAATGGCCCCAAAAGAAACACAATTTTGCATTAATTATCCGGGATATATACACACAGCTGGCGTGTAATAAAAGCTGGCCATAGGCATTACGTCTTCGTTGGGCAATGCCACCAATTTTAAGGTTGTGCTGTGAAAATCTTATGTTTATGCGGCCTGATAGCCAGGTTATGAGCCTCTGTTATCAGGGGAAACATGAATCCAAAAAGATTTTTCTTTTTTCATGGAGATAAGCGGCACAAGAGGTTTGTGCCAGCCGCTCTCGTCCAATTATTATTTTACTACATTGGAGATTTGGTGGAGACATACCTGTATTTTAATCAGTGACTTGGTGAAGGATGTCGGCACTGCAAACCTTCTGTGTGGGACTCACAAATTGGACAAACATATTAATGAATTGTTTTGACTACACAATTCCTATTATTAGAGTTTTATTGGCTTGTTGATTCTATCTTGAAGTTGGTAAAGATGACCATCCGTTCGCCGATCTGTAGTGATGGTGTAAACGTCCTCTCACACCGCCCGATATGGGCCATGAAAACAAGCGCCGATCAACAAGGCAGCTCGTTGATCGGCGCTCCTTTTACAAGGAGCTATGATCGGTATGGGGATTGTTACTGATCGCTCGTCCACATATGTTTCTATCATGTCGGCAGCACTATACAAAATAATAATCCATTTGAAATAGATGAGATTATTATTACTTTAACGCCTTAGGATTGTATTGATATTTGGAAATGTTTCAGTTATTTGTAGCAATTATCGCTGCGGTACAACATTCTCTGTTATTGGGGAAAGTCTCTACTTGGAATTTTACGGTCTTGTTCTCGGTTTTGTACATGACAAAGCAGCCTGTGAAATACAGGTAGTTTTTATTAATAGGCTTGTGGCAGACAATGAAGGGTGTTGTGTAATTGTAGGAGAGCCCGGTTTCGTGTCATGTCAAAGTGCATGAGCTAGCAGGTAACTCTTGCTGCGGGATTAAATCCTACCACAGAGTGACATTCATTCACTGCTGTCATGCCACTGTATGCAGTTCTTGTTAAGCCAGTGGGGTTCTTCTACACGTTACTTTTGATTATTGTCCAAAAATCAACCCCATGCAGTCTCAATATTTATGGTTGACCACCAAAATAGGATGCGCATCTGTATTGGCATTAACAACTTTCCAACAACTGCACCCGACAATATCCCAAAAAATACAGCAAGGCAGATCAAGTTTTCCACAAATACCTGCCGTTGGTCACATTTTTTTGCGCTCCTCAGAATATGATGTAAATCGCTGTGTTCGGCCATCTAAAATCTCTAGTGTATGCCAGCTTTCTAAGTATAAATATAGCCAGCTTTAGTCATAGCTATTTCTAGGTAAGATAAGAGACAGCAACAATTATGGCCACCATTACAATTCCCATAGGGTTGGTCACCCAACTTGCCCAGAATAACTCGCATAACTAGACTGGAAAGGCTAAATTACCGATATCTGTTCTCATTCAGCTATAATGGCTGAATATAATTTCAATACCTTGACGAGGATGTTTCATGTGGTTGATATGCCGTTGTTCAGCATGCTTGCAATGCACAGATCTTTTTCTGTGTGGTAATATACAGGTCACATATATAGATGTCATACTTTATGGTACTTAGTTACTCAATCTGTGTGAATGATTCATTTCTCAGAACATGTTGGGTGCAGTATATTCACCTTTGCTATAGTACTGTTTAGAGCCCGAGATAGTAACTAGAAATATTGAGCTGTAATCCGTACCAGTCACCTGAGTCCTGGATCACTGATGTCCTCTTAATGTGAATTTATCTTGTCCACGAATATCCTGCACATTCTATTGGTATCAAGTAGAACTATTTGTGTGAATAGGTATAGGGGTTAATATTGAAATGTAGATGTGTCCGGATTATTAGGGTAGGGCCACACGGAGTGGCCCTGACACGGTCGCAACACAACTAACAACCATGTTCGGTGCAGCTGTCAAACAGCCTGTTAGTGGCCACATGTTAACGCGGGTAAACCGTCCCTTTTATATGCAAAATAGTGCGGCCATGAATTAATACACCCTTTTATGGTCGCACGATTTTGCAAATGACCGCAAGTTACGCTTTATTCATTCTCTATGGCAGTGCCGGAAAAAGCCGAACACTGCACTCGGCTATCTCCGGCGCTCCCATAGAGAGTGAATGGAGCGGCAGTGCGCATGTAACCCGAATACTCCTTAACGAGGTATTTGACAGCCGCTCCTACATAGTGCCAGCGCGGTTGTTGGCTGCGTTGTGACCGTGTCAGGGCCGCTCTGTGTGGCCGTACCTTCAATGGGTTATAGTGTAAATTGTGGGAACAATTACAGTAGGCTTCAGGACTTTGTTCCATCACTACAGTCCAAACAATAAGAACGCTATCAATGTTCAGTCAACTACGCAATTGTTTCCGCCTAAAAAAATGGCAACCTAACGGAACGGAGACAAATGGAAACTATTTGCAAAGGAAGCATTACCATTGCAATCAATGGTAATGCAAATGGAGCCCGTGAACAGGCCCTTTCTTCACTTCTAAACATTGCTGTTTTTGTTATTTATATATATATATATATTATATTTTGCTATGCTTTCATTGTGGACTGCAGGAGATTTTTGTGGCTGTCACTCAACCAGTTGTGTGGTCAGAGACTCTCTGCAGAGCAGATTATTTTTCTTTCCGGTGTGTGCCCACAGCCACATGCCATTCTTGTGTTTTTGATGCCACGGGCAGTAAAATATTCCTAATGAATCTCCTCTTGTGGCTCCTAAATAGAAGCAACTTCACACTTCTGCTGTGATATTCATGAAAACAAACACAATTACATATCATCTCCTTGACAAGACTCTGCTCCAAGCGTTCAATCTAAAATCGGATATTTTTTTTGAATGTTTATCCAAATATCCCGTGGCATTATATTATGAACTGCACCAGATGACAAAGGGAAATAAATCAAAGAGCGAAGCAGCAAGTCTGACTTGCTTTGTGCCAAGTATTAACTGAGGAAATTCCCTCAAATATAATTTAAGTCTAAGATTATATTAGAAATTTCCTTCTGTCATCTTGTGTAATGCAAAGTATGGCTGGTTAATAAGCGTTCCAATGCCTAACCCATCCGTCTCCTAATATTCTGCAATCCGCTTGTTCTGGGTGGTGTCTTTAATGTCAATTGTAGGTCTGGTAAATCTACTTCAGAAAATAACTGGGGGTCTCATCTGGAAATCAATGTAATATTCATCTGCCAGTAAAGACATTTCTACAAGTGGGTATTATTGCTGAGTAGTTGGATTTGACTAGACCAGGGGTAGGCAACCTTTTTTGTATGGCGTGCCGATAAAAAAACAAACAATGATGTAGTACTCCATGTGCCATGCAAACATGAAAGTCATATAAGACAAACGGTTACCACATATGTGACCTAAACCAATTAATTCGTTGATTAAACGTTTTAGTGTGACCCTTGCAGAGATGAGCCAACTGTGGTATTCGAGGCTACAGAACACCAGCTTGGGGGAGGGTGTGCACAAAGGAGAGACCGCGGCTATTAAACACCAGTTAGGTGGATCTGCACACAGGAGAGAGTGCAATACTGAACACCAGCTTTGGGGGTGCACAAAGGAAATACCATGGCTACTGAACACCAACTGGGGTGGGGGGGGTGCACATTGGAGAGATCACGGCTGCTTAATACCAGGTTGGCGGAGTGCACATGCTAATTTTTCTTATAGTAGGTGGTTAGCGCCGCGAGGACCGAGTTCAGTAATCACCAGGAGAGAGGGCAGTGCTGCTGCATTGTGTGCATCCTAGGCCTCATCTGTATTTACGGATTAGTACGGACTGTATTGCATCCGTATTTGATTTGTAAATACGGATCTGTAAAAAAAGAGGGAGGCTGCAAATGATGTCAACAAGCTGCCTAGAAATGCTTCCGTAAATATGGACGGTTTACGGATACACATCCGTATTTACAGAAGCTCCCATAGACTTATATGGGAGAGTCCGTGGCGTTATTACTGACTAGAATAGGACAGGTTGTATAATTTTTTCAGCACGGACACCCATCAGTAAATATAATGAAAGGTGTCCGTGGCCAATAGAAATGACGGGTCCGTAATTACTGTCCGTAGTTACAGACTATAATTACTGATGAAAAATACAGTAGTGCGCAAGGGGCCCGAAGTGTTTAGCTGCGACAAACACATTAAAGGGCCGCTCTCTCTCCCTGTGTTTAGTGCCGCCAAGCACACAACCGCGCTGGTCACCAGGAGAGGGAGGCATGCCAGCAAACTATGCCCCACATGCCGGCTGTGGCACCGCTGCCACAGGTTTCTGACCCCTGGACCAGACAATTCAAGAGCTTAATTGCAATCAGTAAGTCTTGTTCTTTACCAATAGAGCTTCTCTTTTTACAATGATACCTGTACATAAAACTAATTTTGGTTCATTAGGCCTGTGCTCCAGGGCAATAGGGAAGAGGTGTGGCATTTGCTGCACTATTGATGTAATAGCGGTGCCAGCAGCTTTGTATGTTATCGGCTCTACGGTAATATTACACCACAATTATTCCACTGTCCGATCCGGGTAGATCGATGTGTGATATCCCAAAATATCACCTCTAGTGTTAAATTATGGGAGAACATGAAAACACATGTGCAGTTTCACTTTTATGCAGCCATGATAATGCAATAGAACAAAGATTTTTCGAGAGTTCCCTAGCATTAAATTATGATGCAAATTGTAGAGAATACTTTGTATCTTGCGCTCATGATGCGAGTAGGGAAATAAATTCCATTATACAGAAGTCATAACTTGAAACGGTCTACATTGTTTTGGATACATTTCCTTCCAGATTCCTGAAGCCGCTAAGGCTAAGTTCACACTAGCTTTAAGCTCTGTTTAGATCTCTACCATCAGAGGAAGAGATGAACGAGAGTCCAAATGGAAAGCATCGCTTCCGTTAGAATTACCGTTGATTTCGATTGGTAATTCTTTTGTTTCAGTTGCTTTCTGTTCGCTAGGTTTTTAGCGGAAACTATCCTTTCCGTTTGGACTTTCGTTCATCTCTTCTTTTGACGGAAGAGAGCTAAACTGAGCTTAACGCTAATGTGAAAGGAGCCGGACACCTGTTTGATCTCCTTCTTCAGACAAGTTTACAAATTAATTCATTTGTAAATTGTGGCTGACTTTTTTTTAAAAAAAAATTTCGTTTGTTATATCGGTATATTTTTTGAACAAAAACAGAAGCAGATTGTAGGAAAAGCTTGGGAAAGGGCTTTCCTTTTCTCAGATTTATGATCTGCTCCTGGTTCTGGCAAGGAATATAAGGAGGTAACACAGACCTAAATTTTGGCCATGTGAATGTGTCCTTCGTATAGTTTATTTTATTATTTTTTTTTTTTTTATTCATTCACTAGAAAGCGAGCGCTGCTAAACAAGCTCATCTCTAAATATGGGATTATCCTGTTCTTTTCTGCTGTGCAGACACAGAATATAGATAAGGATTTGGGTTGAGTAGGAGGATTGTCTGAGGCTCGGTCACATTAGACAAACGATAGAATGCAGAGGAAATAGGAAATCAAATCCTTCCCAAGTCGCTGCTTGCATTATTTACATTCCTCCTCTTAAAAGGAAAATCCTGGCTATAGGTGCCAGCTGTAGCCCATTAAAGCTATTGTGGAATTCCTTTCCCTTCAGGGTTTTTCAGTGGTTTCCCGTTTTGCCTGCACCCCGTAGTGATGAGTGTGTGGCTCACTTAATAGTCAGATTAGTAAATGGCTTCTGTTATACCACGCAGTGTTATTCCTGCTAAAATAGCGGGTCACATGTGCCAGTATAGACACATACAGTGACTATTAGTTGGTGCTGAAGAACCTTAATGATCTAGGCTGGCACATATGTTCTCTGACTGTTTAGCTTTACTTGCAGCAAGGATGGGTGAATGGCACATGCTCTAATCTGCTATACATGTGCAACACCACGTGGGCTTTCACACACTTCTGTTTTCATGAATAAGAGTAAGGCTTTATTCACATCTGCATTGGAGGCACTATTAGGGACCTACATCGCAGATTTGGCAGGGAGCTGCGCTATTGTTTCAGGTAAAACCACAGAAACCCAGACAGAACCCATTAAAGTCAACGGGTTCCGTCATCCGCCAGTAGTATCCGTGGTTCAACGAAACTGTTGCTTTCGGTTTTGCCTTTTTCTGCTCCTCTGACGGAGCAGAACAGAAGCCCGCGACGCAGGTGTGAACGTAGCCAAAGCTTGTGCTATCACGCTCCCTCACGTTTATTGTTTTATTTCCAAACTGTTAACTTATTCCACAACACTGTACAGAGATTGCCATTAGTACTTGCCACTTATGGGGCCAACCATCTAATTTCCCCATCTCATACATACACAAGGGCCAATTTCATAGGAAGCCAATAAACCTATTAGTATGTTTTTGGGGTTGTAGGAGAACACTGGAGGAAACGCAGGCACTAGAGCATACAAATTCCATGCAGAAGTTGCCTGTGGTTGGATTTGAGCCCAGGGCCCTAGTGCTGGGAGGCACCAGCACTAAACACTGACCCACCTCTTACATGGACAAATGCATAAGAAACACAAATGGAAAATAAATGCCACATGCACGCTACTAAATCTGGTGTGCACCACTATGGAAGTCAATCACCTAGAGATAGTGACTGCTGACACCCACAATGGATTGGTATGTTACACCATATGTAACGCATTACCAGTTTAACCCCATGTGTATGATTGTCTGTCTAATCCAGAATAATCTCTAAATAAGATCACCGTTGGTGGAGACTATGTGTGCGCACAATGCTGTAGACTTTACCTGTACCACCACTTCAGGACCCAATTTGAAACTAAAGAAGTTTCATAGACGTTCATACAAAATGTTCTAAAAAGTTGATACGGTAGTAGTTAATTCCTTAGTGCATTACCTGGAATTTGTCCATCCCAAGAGGAAACTTCTTATTTTTATTTTTTTTCTCCCCACGCTCGACTTTTGATTTTTTTTTAAATTTCTTTTGTAGCACTGCCAAAATGAGAATTAATACTTTAAATTAGCATTTGTTTTAATTGCTTACTCTTTTTATTGTTCTCTACACCCCGCGGCTCAAAGCACTAGCTATACCGCTGACTGTTTCTGCTATATGCCTTACTGGTTGATAATTATTGTGCTTGGTTTATGAAGCTTCTGCCGTTCCCTATTTTTATTATCTCATATGTTTCAGGAACCTGGAATCTATTTATGATGGGCAGGGCAATCACTATTTGTCTGGCAGAATCCTCAGTGGTAGATTCAGTTATTAAAGAGATATTAACGTCTAGCTACATTCTCTCTGCCGTTAATGAAAATCTTAAAAGGGGAAAAGGGAAGTTTGTGGCCTAACTCACACGAGCGTGGTCGGTCCGTGATTTCCGGACCGCGTGTTCACCGTATTTCCCGGACTGAACAAAGTGTAGGAAGCTGGGCTCCTAGCATCATAGTTATGTACGATGCTAGGTGTCCCTGCCACCCCGCGGAACTACTGTCCTATGCTGAAAACATGATTAAAGTACGGGACAGTTTTCCTGCAGCGAGGCAGAGACTCCTGGCATCGTACATAAGTATGATAGTAGCATTCCTCCCTGCACAGTGTTTGGTCGGGATATACTGCCGACATACTGTCTGTATATCACGGACTAAACACGCTCGTGTGTGGGAGGACTAAGGGTATGTTCACATGCCAACTCAAAAACGTCTGTGGGAAAACAGCTCCTGATTTTCAGACGTTTTCTAAGCCACGCGCGTTTTTCGCTAAGTTTTTTTACGACCGTTTTTGGAGTCTATGAAAAACTGCTCCAAAAAAGTCCAAAGAAGTGACCTGCACTTCTTTTTCATAGCAATGGGAAGATGTTTGGAGGCGTTCTGCTTCCAATTTTTCGGGCGTTTACGGCCCGAAAAACGGCCGTGTGAACATACCCTCGGAGACCGCTTTGTCTCAGGCTTGGAGGCAGTTTGTGGCAGCAAAATCCTCCCTTACAACTCTGGCTGCAGTGGAGACCAAGCAACTGAAACCCTGCCAACTTACCCTTAGGCCCAGGCCACACTGCATTTTTTTTGTGCTGATTTTGATGTGGAAACGGCGCCAAAAAATGCCCCAAATTCCCCTCCTTTGATTTCAATGGGAGGTAGAAGCAGTTTTTTTTTTTTTCCGGGCGTTGATGCCCTATTTTAGAGCAGTTTCTTCCTCTGAACCTCCACTGAAATCAATGGAAGGCAGAAAAAAAAAAACAGTTTGGAGCATTTTTGACACATTTTTTGCATTTGCTTCGTTTAAAAAAAATAAAAAAAACCTCAAAAAAGCATTGACCGCTTGCTTTTCAAAATCTGACTCAAAAAGCCTGAAGCAATTATGAGGCAGATTTGTTTTGCCTGGCGAAAAACGCTGTGTGCACATACCCACTAAGGAAGGGACAGGGTAAGGAGGGGCTTCTTCTCTAAGATTGTTTGTTGCAGGATCTTGGTCAGTACCTGCGGTTTTCCTTATCACTTCTAGTCGAAGTGTTAGGCCCCATGCACACGATCGTGCTTTTGCGGCCGCAATTCCCCCGAAAATCCACGGGAGAATTGCAGCCCCGTTCATTTCTATGGGGCCATTCACACGACCGTAGTTTTTACGGTCCGTGCATGGCCCGGGAGCCCACACCGCAGAAAGAACGGACCTGTCTTCTGCGGTCCGGGCTCATTGAAAATAATGGCCGTGGCCATGTGCATGTCCCGCGATTTGCGGGCTGCTCGCGGCTGACAGTCCGCAGCCGGCCGACCCGAAAATCACGGCCGTGCACATGGCTACAGTCGTGTGCATGAGGCCTTAGGCCTTGTTCACACGGTGTGTATTTGACGCGCCGAAAAATGCATCAAACTCATTCTTTAATAAGCTTCCCATTGACATCAATGGGAAAGCGCATTATAGTGCATACGACGCATGGTTTTTTTTTTACGCTTGCGTGCTTAAAAAAAAAAAAAAAAAAAAAAAAAAAAAGCGTTAAGTAAATTCTTGGTGCTGAAAACGCGCCTTATTCCCATAGTCAATGGGAGTCCTAGTTACGTGCCGAAAACGCGTAAAAAAAAAAAGTGTCAAACACCTGTACTTTAAACAGCGTTTTTGATGTTTTACATGTCATTTTTTTTAGCGCTGTGTGAGCAAGCCCTTAGGCATAATGCACACGGCTGTAGTGGTTTTGCAGGCTGCAAAACCATGGATCCGTTGCGGTCCATTTGTCTGCAAAACCTTTTGTTGTGCATGCGTGTGCCATCAGGATTCATGGCTCCGCACCCAAAAAAATTGTGACCAGTTTGTAAAGCTGCAAAATTCGCCCGTAAAATGCTTTGTCCTGAGTTTTTGCAGCCCCCACACAGAACTGTGAACATTCCGGTCATGGGTTATGGGGCCATAGAAATGAATAGGTCATTTTGTAATCCGCAAACTATGGTAGTATGGAGGAGGCCAAGGAGGCCTTAATTTAACAGCATGTCGCTCAGCGCTAGTTTGCTCCACTTAATCGGAATGTATGAGGGCGAATGATGTTAATACCATCGTTCATCCACATAGGTTTTGTATCTGGTCGGTGGCACATCCCCTGTTCACACGGGTTCAAATGTGCTGCCGACAAGCGACCAAACAAATTCAGCCAACATATTAGCTTCTCCTCGTTTGACGGCAGATCGCTGTTTACATTTTTTACACGTGGTGATTATCGGGAACGAGCATCATACGATTTGTGCTGTAGAGTTGAAGAAGTTCCTTCCTTTTTTTTTAAGGGAAGAAAAAGGGACATAAGTTGATTTCTTAAAAATCTACTTACCATAAAGGGTTAAGCACACCGCTATATGTAGTTTGTGACCTTGATGCCCCCATCATACAGGTGAAAGGTAAACTTGAAAGCCATTGTTTGCAGACCTACAAAAAGTTAAAGAACAACTCGCTTATTGTCCAGAAGTTTCCGACTTGTCGGACACAAATCAAATACTTTCCTTTCCGGCGCTTTATAAATGTTGGTGTATTAAAGCCCCTGTTGTAGAGTTGGACGTGGATTCCTCTGCTTATTCAAAAATGTTGCTTTCAGCAGTAATGTAAAATGATGTCTTGAGCTTGTGTGTTGAGAAATAGATGTTCAAACTGGAATTCCTATCACCTTACCTCAGATGTCCCTGGTGAGGTTACACATCCAGCTTGTATCAATGCCTTGGCAGGAACATGACCATTTCATTCTCTAGAACATGTCATTTTTTACTACTTCCAGCTGAACAGGAGGGGAGGGAGAAATATGCCTTTCGCTTAATAGGAACAGTATGACTTTTTAACTGCTTTCCCCCCAGACAATGCTTTTACTGTGGGAAGCAGCAGATCCTACTATGTTTTATGACGGATGGCGAATGCGTTTCTCTTTGTACACGGCGGTACTTCAAATTTTCATTTGCTGTTAAATAGCATTATGTATAACAGTGACAGTAACTGTATTAATGTGTAATTCTGATTTAACAACATTTCACACTATAGAACTATGTAAAAATTTGAGTCACTTTGCAGGTACTGTTTTTGTGGCAACTTTTAGTCTTGTTCTCTTTATTCATACACATGGCTGCTTCCAAAATTGTTCAGGTTGCGCTTGGAAACAGTTGGCAGTCCATATCTACTCTGTTGTCAGACATGTGGCCTAACAGCTGGTCTTTAACTGTGTAACTGTCATCTGAGCTCTTCGGGTATGTTCACACGCATACTAAAAACCGCCTGAAAATACAGAGCTGTTTTCAAGGGAAAACAGTTCCTGATTTTCAGACTTTTTTAAGCCGCTTGCGTTTGTCGTGGCGATTTTTTTCGGACATTTTTGGAGCTGTTTTTCTATAGTCTATTAAAAACTGCGCCAAAAACGGCTGAAGAAGTAACATGCGCTTTTTCACGGCGGTGGAAAAAAAAAAACGCCTGTCGGAACAGAACGTCGGTTTTCCTATTGAAATCAATGGGCAGATGTTTGAAGGCGTTTTGCTTCCGATTTTTCAGACGTTTACGGTCAAAAAACGGCCGAAAACACTACATGTGAACATACCCTTACAATGCAACGGATAATCTGCAGTCTCTGACTCCTTACTATGCCTCTCTGTATAGTGTCTTTATACTGTATATAGTACCTCCATAATATGGCATCCAAATGAACATGCCACATTTTTTTTATTTTTACATACCTCCTATGCATCCAATGTCTAAGTAATACACAGGTAACCGTATAGTCTTTCAGACTTCTATGGGTGATGCATTACACCTCCATACAACGCTTGCAGAGTGGCTCTCCACTCTGCCTCACTTGGCACCCCCTCTATGATGTCCCTAATAGCGGCATTTTGGGAGATTTATCAAACCTAGTGCACCGAAAAAGTGTAGGTGTTTCCGAAAGCAACCTACAAGTGTGCTTCTTTTATTTTTCAAGGTGACTATGGGTCAGTTCAAACAGTTTTTTTTTACGCGGAAACCGCGTCGGAAAATGTCTCCCATTGATTTCAATGGGAGGCGGAGGCGTTTTTTCCCCCAGCGGAAAAACCGGCTCGCGGCAAAAAGAAGGGACATGCCCTATCTTCGGTCATTTACGCCTCTGACCTCCCATTAACATCAATGGGAGGCAGAGAAGGCGTACTTTGCTGCGTTTTTTGCCCGCGATGCTCAATGGCTGCGGGCGAAAAACGCTGCGAAAATCGGCGTTCAGGCAGAGCAAAATCTGCCTCAACATTCCAAACTGAATTTTGAGGCAGATTTTCTGCCTGCAAAATACTCTGTGTGAACCCAGCATTAGAAAGATGATCGCTGGGCTTTGGTTTGTTTTTGTTTTTTTATGGGCAACTTCTCCATTTTTTGCTTTTATCCTAGTTTGATGGAAAGCAATTCACACAAGTCTTTTTGTCAGTGGCTTATTCATTTCTGGCATATGCCTCCCCCTTCTCCGATTGTCCTGTGCCCCAAATGTGGTGTTTTTGTGGTCCTAAGAATCTTCTGTGGGCAGCTGAATATACTGCATAGCCACACAGTCCTCTACAATGTGAGCCAATCTTTCTATAGTTTCTGGCTAATAGAGGGGATCTTGATTGGGGACTGCAGTTTGGGGCCAAAGTGGATGAGATCAGAATAAATCTCAGCGCCACGCTGCGTAAAAAATAAGCCGAAAAACTTTCATAAATTGACATGCGGTGTGTTTTTTTTTAATTCGTTGCATGACTGTTTATCCTGCTGAATCCCTGCATTTCTGTTGCGGGTTTTCCCCCATTGAAATCAGTGGGCAGTTAAAACCCGTAACAAAAAGCAGATGTTGCGATTTTTGTGGCGGAAAAGTCTATTCTTACAGATCTCTATGCTCCTGCGTCCTACCCGGTCTCCAAGGATGACATTTCATCTCGTGAGTGCTGCAGCTAATCCCAGGCTGGAGCGGTCACATGGGATGAAACTTTATCCCAGGAGGCCGGGCGGCAGGACATCGAAGGGACGCGTGGCAACGGGTAAGTATAGACTTTTTTTCTGTGCTGTTTTCCATAGCTGAAAAACTGCACCATACTTTGGTGCAGTCTCTTGGCCGGAATTCCCTGTGGGCACCAGAGTGGATACACTGAGTACTTTTACGCAGCGTATCCGCCCTGTGTAAACATACCCTTTAAATAAAGGGGTTATGTCCTTTAGAACAGAGTAATGTATTCTGTGTCATTGCAGTCCCAGAGGTAAGATCATGGATATGTTGTTTGCACTTCAAGGTATACCATGGACTCGCTGAGTAAAAACGAGTTTTTAAACATATCCACACAGCGCAGCCCCCCCCCCCCCCGAGGTCTCGCATAATTAACCCTATACTTATTACCTGGAGAGCCATGTTAATGTTCGATTATCCTGCAAATACTCGGCTTTCTTTTAACTTGATACAATGCATGTGTAAAGTAACAGTCCCTAAACTCTGTGCCATCATTGGAATGTGCAGAAAATCAATCTCCCAGGTAGCAGACAAGGTAGTTTACATTCTCCAGATACAATTGTGAGTCTATTTTCAGTGTTGTCATTGTGTAATGATTTACTAGTGTTACTATAAATCACTGTCGTTCCAAGCCGCAGACAGGCTTAATACAGAGCAGCTGACGCTTTTTTTCCCCTGTGTGAAGAGAGCACGAAATGAGTAGTGGTTACATATGAGGGGCTTCTTTTATCAATATATGCTGTTCTTTTACATACTCCGTGTTACAAGATGTTCAGTTGAAACACATGTTTGTTTTATCATGGTGACATGACTTAGTCATGTTTGGTAAATTGCATTGTATGAACGCTGCGTGTAAATATCTGACAGTTCAATATGATGTGTAGGCGCTCACTGTGAATTGCAGAATCTATTCTAGGCCCTGTTCACACTGAGTTGTTTTTTTTTTTCAACCTAAGTAACTATATAAGGTCTAAACTTTTTATTTTTTGATAGTCTGCCACCATTATGACAGATCGCTTGGACCCAAAATGTAACATTTTTTTACCACGGCAACTGTGGCAAAAAATGGCCGAAATTGCCTCCTATTGATTTCAATGGGAGGTGGAGGCGGTTTTTTCCCACAATCGTGGGGTTTTTTTCGGGGAAAAAGAAGCGACATGCCCTATCTTGAGGCGGTTTCTGCTTTAAAAACCCCATTGAAATCAATGGGAGATGGAAATAAACGCGTTGTTTGCCGCATTTTTTTGCCACAATTTGACGCATTTTTTTACGCGGTTTTCAGCAAAACCGCTCGCGGTTATTCCCCCTGTCTGTTGAAGAAATAGCTTAAAAAACACCTCAAAAACCGCAGCTAAATACCGCAGCAAACATCAAGGCAAAAACACATCAAAAAACGTAAACATGTGTAGTGCAAAACTACTTAAAAAAAAAAAAACAGAGCTGATTTTTCCAGGGAGAATTTTCTGCCTGCAAAAAAAACTCAGTGTGAACAGGGCCTTCATGTAATCATACGTTGTACAACATTCATGATAATACATAGAAGTCTGGTAACTATTGGGGCAGTCAGGCTGTCTTGTATGTGAGACCCTATTGTTTGGAGATAGCTGCCATTCTCTAATCTAAGAACAATATATTGAGGAATTGCTCATAAGACTCTGAATTTATAGATATTTTATATTTCCAGCCACTTACATGCAGCCCAACAACAGACTTGAGTGGCAAAATGCCCCAGAGGTGCTCTGTGTACTCCTATAGGGATCCTGCACCAGGTCCCCATGGGTTGGCACCAAGTCATCTGCCGCGGTGCCCTCCTGAGGCCCTGTATTCTCTGGGCGCAATGCTTCTAGGGGAGAATACCTCTATAATACAGCATGTCGTGTTCATACGCAATTCATCGAAATTCTTTACAAAAAGTTAAATCGTAAACATCTCAAATACACCGCGTTATACCATGCAGGACGGTGGCTCAGTGGTTAGCACTATTGCTTTGCAGCGCTGGGGTCCTGGGTTCAAATCCAACCAAGGACAATTGGAGTTTGTATGTTCTCCCCATGTTTGCGTGGGTCTCCTCCGGGTACTCCGGTTTCCTCCCACACGCCAAAAACATACCAATAGGGAATTTAGATTGTGTGCCCCAATGGGGACAGTAAAAAAGAGGACCTCTGTACAGCGCTGCGGAATATGTTGGCGCTATATAAGTAACTGAAATAAATAACCTGATTCTGCACTGTAAGGCATATTTCACTAAAGGTCCCACATTTCAGAATACATGTGTAAAGTTTTACTCCCTGCAAGAAATTTGTGTTTGCTCTAGGCCACAAAATAAGTAACCTTTGCTCAGAGTGCAAGGTAATGGCTTCCCCTTGATCCTTCCCCTGGAGACCGCATAGAATGAATTGCAACAAGCGTTTAACCTGCATGGCTTGTATTCTACCTTCATGACCAACAACAATGTGCCGTGCAGCAGGATCCAATGAACAGGCTGCTATACTGAAACCTGATCTACACGTTGGAATCCCATATCCGTTTTCTGTAATTGACTTGTTGCTAGAGTACAGCTTGCCTCAGCGTCTGCTATTGTCCGAGGCTTTTAGAAGCCGCATTGTACTGTGACCGTTTTTTACATACAAAAATGTACTTTGTATTCCTTGTGTCCCCTTACAATTTGTTGATTAAATTGTATCACCGTTTCTACAGTCCCATTACAGTCTACAGCTTTTGGTATTGGTTACAGTAGGCCTCATGCATATGGCATACTGTGCGCTCCTGCATGGGGCCTCTGCCTTCTCTGTCTATGGCCGAATACCTCTGTAATCTGACATGATGCTGCATGCCGCAAATTGTTGTTTTTTCACAATATTTCCCTTGATACCACCGTAACAGAATGTCTGGAAATAAATGGAAACCAATATTGCTAAATGAGAAAGTACAAAATATTAGACAAAAACAAAAAGCATTTAACCCCTTCCCGATATGTACGTCAGAAGGAGAAGTATAGGGTGGACTCACGGGCAGAGCCAGCTCCATACACTGCGAGTGTCAGCTGTGTATTAGGCTGTGTTCACACTGAGTTTTTTGCAGGAGGAAAATTCGGCCTCAAAATTTACGTTTGGGATTTTGAGGCAGATTTTGTCCTTCCTGCACGTCGTTTGCCGCGATTTTCGCCCGCGGCCACTGAGTGCTTCGGGCAAAAAACTCTGCGAAATACGCTCTCTCTGCCTCCCATTGATGTCAATGGGAGGTCAGAGGCGTAAACGCGTGAAGATAGGGTATGTCCCTCCTTTCTCGACCGCCTCGCGGGAGAAAACCGCCCCGCCTCCCATTGAAATCAATGGGAGGCATTTTCGGCCGGTTTTTGACGAGTTTTGCGGAGCGGATTCCGCTCCAAAAACCTCGTCAAAATACTCTGTGTGAACAGGCCCTTACAGTTGACACTCTGCTCTAAGTTCATGAACTTCGATGTAATCGCTTTCAGAGTTATCCTGTGTTAGAGACACGCAGGAGCCGCTCTCAGCCGAGCTGTCTGTCCAGCTGAACTGATTGATTCGGCAAGCAACGCTTCTATGTAAAGAAAATATATAAACGCATCAGACATAACTTCTACTAGTTTTTTCCTGCCCAGTTTGGGGTACAGAAAATGTACTAAGTTATGTAGTTTATTTCTGGCATTGTGTTTTTTTTTTGTTTTTTTTATCCCCTTCACGTTTCATGATAAATAACCTTAATTTTTCAGGTTATTACGGTTGTGCAGACACCTAATGTGTAGGTTTTTTTGTCTTTATGTAATGTATGGGAAATAAAATATATTTATGCTAAATAATGGCCCTTTTTGTTTTTTTTTAAATCCCATGAAGGTATAACTTTTAACAACTTAATTTTTTTACTTCTGTATTCGCATACTCCTGTTTTCTAATACATAAGATCCAAGGACCGGGGGCAGTCAAAGGGTTAAACAGCTAGGGCCGGAGTTTGCTCCGATCCCAGTTGTATTCAGCAGGCTTCTTTAAGTTCAGAAGCTGTTAATAACAGCTACTGCTTAGTGAATGAGCGCTCGTAAGCCTTTTCTACAGGGATGCCAAAAGATGTCCCTGTAGACGAAGGATCTGCTCTGCTGGCAGTCAAGACTGAGGGTGGTTGGTAAGGGGTTAATGTCAATTTGAAAAATATGTAAAATCTCCTAAAACATACATTTAATGGGGAAAAAAATGGTTGCAAGGGTTGACCTAGCCTTTGAGGAAAGGGTTCTTTACAGTTAGAGTAGTCAAGCTATGGAATGCCCTACCCCAGTAGGTAGTAATAGCAGTAGGCTAGATGCTTATCTAATGAGAAACGGCATTAAATGTTATAATTTAGGACTAAATGATAAATAATTAATCTCGGAAAGGTTAATCATGATGGTCCTTTTTTTTTTTTTTTTCTCAACCTAAGTAACTATATAAGGTCTAAACTTTTTATTTTTTGATAGTCTGCCACCATTATGACATCACTTGACCCAAAATGTCAATGTATAATAAAAGCTTTATTGTGCATTACTCTTGTCAGGCATTCATTTAATGTGTATGGGCACCTCAAGGCTGTCATACGTGCAGAGATAATATAGCCATTATGCCCAATATAAAGCAACTGTGCCAATAGCTGCATCTAAGATGAAAGAATCTTTTAGAATTGATGGAAATTTGTTCCGCCAGTATACAATTTATCAGATACGTCTACATCTCTGCAGTTAGTCGTTATGTGGCGCTTGTAACGGGTAAATTAGAATTATGAGCGCACTACAAATGAGAACTTTTATCATAGCAAAAGTCTTTCAGATAAATTATAAATATAGGATTGTGTTTAAAAAATCTTTTTTCATAAAGTTTCGACTTTTTTTTTTTTCTTCCTGCGCTTGAGATCCGACAACTGCTAATCCTTCGAGGATGCAATAAGACAAGTCCATAACTCCTCATACACACGACAGTGTGCGCCGTCCAATTCCCGTCAGTGATCCGAGGAAAGATAGAACATGTCATATCTTTCCGTGGATCGGAGACTCTGATCATTTTCATGTACCCGATTCACCTGCTAAAGTGAATGGGTCCGTGAAGACTATCGGGTGCCACTCGGATGCCGTCAAAAATGGCCCGAGTCTCACAACGGTCGTGTGCATGAGGCATAAAGGTGGTCCAGGCTGGAAGGATGCCATCGTTCTTATGTGGTAGGCTCTGAGGTACACATTTTACTGCATTCCCTCAAAGCATTGCAGTTGGGACATGCTCTATAATCTGATAATTTAATACCAATCTACGTTTATCCAATCCAATTTCAGATCACGAAGATTTCTTGGCTTTTGGGATCTGAATTGAAGGAGTTCCACTTGCTCTATTTGATGTGCAGTAACCCATGGCAGCCAACTGGCTATACTATTTTATAGACTGGTTTAGATTCATTAAAATTCTTAAAGAGAGTCTGTCTGCGGTTTTGGGGCCTCAACTGCTGACCGAGTGTTTTATTCCTTTGGCGCAGTGGTCACAAGTACCACTCTTTGCTCAGGAGACCGCTAGAGCCATCACTCAGGTCAGAGGGGTGGGGCTGGCAGCGTGCAGTGAGGACATGCCTGGAGCAGTTCCGCATCATGTGCCCGCCTTTGTGGCACTCGAGACCACGACACTCGGGAATTACACATCAACAATAGGTACATTTACAATGCCTTCCCCTATATAGTGCTGTAAGCAGTTTTGATGCCTTAAAGCTGCTGACTGATTCCCGTTAACCGCATTCTCTGGACAACACACATGTCTTTGGCAAATTCATATAAAATGCAATCTCTCTTATATTTATAGAAGAAAACAGCAGAATTGTTCTGGTGTAGTAAAATGAGGCTTTGCCTATTAAAACAGGTAATTGGTTACAAAATTGTGGTGTAGGGAATCCGAGTAGGGTTAGGAAGAAATATGTAATTTTATTTTCTTCACCCTGGCAAGTATGAAAGAAAGTATGTTGTGTACCGTGCAGCAGGATGCAGTGTCGTCACTGTGTGACATCACCGCTTGTCACATCTGTCTGTGAAGACCAATCTCGTGGTAACATATGTCGTTTACTAAGTATGCTTCCTGTGCTCGTGTGTTTAATTATGCCGGTGTACGAGGGTCTGGAGACTAAATCACATGTTTGCTTCCATGTGGAACCAGTCAATAACAATGATAAATATCTAGGCAGATATTTCCATGCTTTAAAGGGTCACGATCATTTAAATAATTTTTTTTTTTACAATTTTTAGCTGCATATTTGCTGAATGATTTACTAATCTAGTATATTTACAAATTATGGCTTTGTACTTTTTTTTTTTTTTTTTACTCTTATCCCGTTGCGAAGTGGCATTCTTCAAGTAAAGTAAACCTTCGTTGACCGTCGCTATGCAAAATCCAAATACCGTACTGGCTAGCCGTGGATATGGAAATATTCCTGTCCTCCCCAGTGTCTCCACTCCCGTGGGCCTCCTAAAGCACGGTCTGCTCATAGAGTCTGTACTCTCGATGCCGCCGCAGTGATTTCTGGGAACTTAGGGCACCTGGGTCAGTACACGACATACTTCCACCCCTCAGCTATGCAGCTACAACATTTTTGCGAGGAGCTAACGGTGCATTGTCAGGGTGAATACAACTGAAAAACAGGGGAGACCAAGTTAAAAAAAAACACAGGATTTATTGCGCCTGTTTTAATGCGGTAAGCGTTTTTGGAGGGGGAGAAATGATAGGTAGACTTTTACTGACCCTTTAAGATGGTTAACCGTAGACTGTAAGTACTTCTGCATGGTACGATCTGTGGAGAGTAAATCATTACTTCGGCTTCTGGTAATGTATGTATACACGCAATTGACTAATGTAGACCTATTACAAGAATAGCTCATTTCTAAGAGGAAGAGATGAGGGAAGTTAATGGAGATTTAAATTTTCCATAACTTCTCTGGCTGCTTGACTGCAGGCACAGGCTGTTTTGTGGCAGCCTGTGTCTGCTACTCTAGCAATAAGCAGCAAATGTTGGGCAGTGACCGGAAATTTAGCTTCCCTTCAACTACCTTTCCCTATTTCTGGATTACCGTCACTTAAGGTAGGAATTGTTTTAAAGAGGACCGGTCACTAGCTCCTACAAAGTGTTATTAGACTCCTGTGTCTGTGAGTCTTTGGTGTTTGTTCCTTACTTCTGCGTTCTCCTGCTGCTCAGATATTGCCCCCTTTTTGTTTATTAAACAATATGTAAATTAGCCGCTGGCTAGCCAAGTGGGTTTGGCTGTCAGCGATTCTCAGTGGGTGGAGCTAGCAGAGAGCCTCTGGCGCTGACCTATCAGCGTGCGACTGTTTCCTCAAGACACACACCTAGGCCGGCGTCATCGCTGAGTGTCTGGAGGAAACAGCCTCACGCTGATAGGTCCGCGTCAGAGGCTCTCTGCTAGCTCCGCCCACTGAGAATAGCGGGCGGCCAAACCCACTTGGCTAGCCAGCGGTCCATTTACATATTGTTAAATAAAGAGGGGGCAATATCTCAGCAACGGGGGGACGCAGAAGTAGAGAACTAAGGCCTCATGCACACGACCGTATTTTTTCACACCCGTAAATACTGGCGTAAATACGGGTCCGGTGTCACACGTATTCCACCCGTTTTGCACCAGTATTTACGAACCCGTGCTCGTAAATATGGGTCCGGTGTCACACGTATTCCACCCGTATTTACGAGCACGTTTTTGGCAGCAAAATAGCACTGCACTAATCGGCAGCCCCTTCTCTCTATCAGTGCAGGATAGAGAGAAGGGACAGCCTTTTCTGTAATAAAAGTTAAAGAAATTCATACTTACCCGGCCGTTGTCTTGGTGACGCGTCCCTCTCTTCACATCCAGCCCGACATCCCTGGATGACGCGGCAGTCCATGTGACCGCTGCAGCCTGTGATTGACCTGTGATTGGCTGCAGCGGTCACATGGCCTGAAACGTCATCCAGGACGTCGGCCCGGATGTCGAGAGGGACGCGTCACCAAGGCAACGGGCGGGAGACCGGACTGGAGAAGCAGGAAGTTGTCGGTAAGTATGAACGTCTTTTATTTTTATTTTTTACAGGATAGGGGATACATGTCTTTTGTTTATGGCAGAGCGGGGAGATACCTCCCCGCTCTGCCATAGTTTTCATTGTAGTCCCGGCGGTAGTTACGCCATTGGGCTGTGGCCTGCAGACCGGGTAGTCCCCTGACCTCGCCTCACCTCGCAACGCTCCCGTAATCACGGGTGAACACACGGAGCCACCCATGATTACGGGAGCCCCATAGACTTCTATGGGATGCCCGTGCCGTTATTACGGCATGAAATAGGGCATGTTCTATCTTTTTTAACGGCACGGGTACCTTCCCGTGAGCAAACGGGAAGGTACCCGTGGCTAACAGAAGCCTATGAGCCCGTTATTGCGGGTCGTAATAACGACCCGCAATAACGGGTGTTTTTACGGTCGTGTGCATGAGGCCTTACACTGCTGGACTCACACCGTAGCAATTAAGTGAGTCTAATAACTCACTTTGTAGGAGCTAGTGACAGGTCCTCTTTAATAAAAATAGATCAGAAATCACAAACACAGCGATATACTAATAAATAAGTGTCGTACACTGCGACCGCGCAGGAAGCATGATGTGTGTGGGAATCATCATTGGTAGTGAAAGGATGCAATGTCATGCTCTTACTACGAGCTCTTTTATGTTGTACAACTTGTGTAATAGTTTTTGGTATTTTCCTGTAGTTCTTTTTATAAACTAGTACAGTATTTTGATTTATATGACTTCATTGTCCATTTGCATCATTTTGAAAAATGCAGCCATGTAATCGTTCAGCCACGTGTCCCAGGAAAAATAATTACGCATGAGAAGATTACGTAAGCAGTTTGGCAAGTCTTGATAATGTCTGCTTTAAATCATTTACCTGGATACACCCAGCAGAGCGAAATCAACTGCTCCGAACCGCTCCCTTTTCAAGCACTTGTCTGAATCAACGAGGGTGTAAAATTATCAAGTGCCACCCAGCAATGCCAGTCCAACCTCTGGGTGTACCTGGTTGAACTTACCTTTCGACTTCTACTTATCTCTATAGGACTCTATAGTAATAACATTAAAGGGGTTGTCCAAGCACAGACAACTGATGACCTCTCCACAGGATAGGCCATTCAAGTGAATAGGAGCGGAGTTGCTATCCTGCTGCACGGCCGATATGCGGTGGTCGGAGCCATCTGCGTCCTGCTCCGAATACTGCATACCCTGGAAAACATCCGGCAGCCGGAGCAATTAATCAGTGCAGGGTCCCGGTGTTGGGTCCCCCACCGATCATATACTGATGGCCTAGCCACAGGATAGGTCTTCAGTTGTCCGTGCCTGGACAACCCCTTTAAGTTGTTGGTTTACCTAAAATGCAACTAATGTATATAATACCTTCTGTGAAGTTTAAAATTCCTTTAGGCGGGATTCACACGACCGGGTCGCGTCCGAGCCCGAGTGCCGGCCGGTAAAATCGGCCATTCTGACCGGCCGGTTTGCATAAAGTTATGCATCCGTGTCGGGCCGGGCAGATCCGGACAGTGACATCAGCGGCAACTCCTGAAGGGGAATCCCCATGTGTTTGGGGATTCCGCTTCAGGAGTTTGATGTCACTGCCCAGATATGGACAGAGACATCAAGCGCTCTGTCCAGGAGCGGAATCCCCGAACACACGGGGATTCCGCTCCTTCGAGGAGCTAAAGTGCGGCTAGCACATAGCAGAGCGGGGAGATACCTCCCCGCTCTGCTATAGTGGCGTTGCTACAGTAGTAGCAGCCGCAGCAGCTGCTAGCGGCGCCATCAAAGGTGTCACCGAGCCAGGGTGCTTTTAACAAGCAGGAGAAGGGAGCCAGCGCAGCGCTCCCTTCCACCTGCTGTACACCCGGCCCTGCCACACCGTGTACAGCGATGCCATTCGTCAGAATGGCATCAACTCCTCCTCCTCACATGCACTCTGCGCTGTGAGGAGGAGGAGATAGAGCGCAAGAGCCGGAAAAGCCGGCCGTCACTCGGGACACATCCCGGTGATGGCCGGGTATTACCCGGCCCCATAGACTTCTATGGGAGCCGGGCGGCCGGGTACCCGGGCGAAAATAGAGCATGTCCTATTTTTTGACGGGCGGTTTTCCCGGCCGTCAAAAAATCGGTCGTGTGAATAGCCCCATTAGGGGTCTATTATTCCCAATGCAGCCGGGTGCCGGCCGATTTATGAACGGCCGGCACCCGGCCGGGAAACCCTGCCGTGTGAATGAGGCCTTAGTATGTAAAGCATTTTGGAATTTTGACACTACTGTTTACTTCTGTGCATCGTAAGAAATTTGTTATTGCTCAACAATATTTTGATAATTTACATATTCCGGTGCCCTACATGTGCCAGCAGCAGAATACACCCACTGTTTGAGGCAGCCTGTATCTTAAGTAGCTGCCGTTTTCTTCTAACGGCCGCAGATTGACATTGAGTGTTAGTTGCTTCAACCCTTCCCTGTGTTCTAGGGCTGGACACTTTTTTTTGCCTAATGGATTATTTTTAGATTTCAATCTGTATTTTCTTATTACTATTAAATAAACTGAAAAAAATACCAAGAGACAATTTAAAGAACTCCCATGAAAATTTTTATTGCTTTGCCCGTTTGTGATGGGCATCTTGGACACGTGTATATATATTTCCTCACTGGGCGTGTAGCTTTCAATACATAGTCTCCGTTTGGCGGTCGTGTGAATCCGGCCTTACAGGGTAACTAAACGTTCATCAAACTTCTGACATGTTATAGTGACATGTCAGAAGTTTTGATTGGTGGGTGTCCGAGCACTGAGACCCCCAACAATAACTCGCACAAACGCTTCTGCCGCTTTGTTTTAGCGATTGGTGGGGGTCTCCATGCTCGGACCCCCACCAATTAAAACTTATGACATGTCAGAAGTTTGTACGTTTAGTTACCCCTTCAATGTAATTTATTTAAAACCCCATGATGGGACCGGTAATTCTCAGGGTCCTGCTCAGACTAGACTGTAATCTCGCCCCAGAATGCCCGCTCAGCGCTATCTGCCTGGCCCTGCTGCAATTTACTCTGCTCTTGTCTGCAATGTCGGAGACCGGCTGAGGTGGTGACGGGCAGAGAGGGATGTTAGTTCACGCAGTGCGTCATTGATTAGATTCTGGTAACGTGTTTCCTGCCGGGGAACACAGAAATGATAATCAATTAGATATTAATTTTTCCAATTGTATTTAGGATTAAAAAAAAAAGTATTTGCAGAGGTTAAAAGTTGTGACGTTACGTACAATGATTATAGCAATATATGTTAAGCTATTTATATAAAGAAAATCTTTTATTAAAATAATTCTTGGTATTACACAGAAAAAAATAAGAAAATCGAGCTTCAAATCGAAAATCGGCCAGTGTTGAAAAAAAATCGAGATTTTTATTTCTTTGAAAAATCGCCTAGCCCTAGTTACGTTGTATAGTGTAAACACCTATCTAGTCTATTTTTCTATATAATCTCCTTCTCTGAGGTTCTTATGTAAGTGGTAGTCCATGAAAACAAATTCTGAAAAGATTTCTCCTGCTCATGTAAGCTTTTTCCCACTTTCCGGGAAACGTGAAAATCAAAGGTGTTTCCTCGGCTTCAGAAAAATCTTAAAATCCAAATTAATATAACATTTGGGCTGTAGGCACGGCACGATGCTTCAACTTTCAGTGTCCTGGGCAGTTTGGGGCCAGTGCATCCTTGGACAACAATTCCAGTCTCTTGTTGCGACTCAGTTTAAAGAGGCTCTGTCACCAGATTTTGAAACCCCTATCTCCTATTGCAGCAGATCGGCGCTGCAATGTAGATAAGAGTAACGTTTTGTTTTTTTTAAAACGAGCATTTTTGGCCAAGTTATGAGTATTTTTATATTTATGCAAATGAGGCTTGCAAAAGTCCAAGTGGGCGTGTTTAAAGTAAAAGTACAACTGGGCGTGTATTATGTGCGTACATCTGGGCGTTTTTACTACTTTTACTAGCTGGGCGTTGTGAATAGAAGTGAATGATGCTGACGAATCGGCATCATCCACTTCTCTTCGTTAACACCCAGCTTCTGGCAGTGCAGACACAGCGTGTTCTCGAGAGATCACGCTGTGACGTCACTCACTTCCTGCCCCAGGTCCTACATCGTGTCGGACGAGCGAGGACACATCGGCACCAGAGGCTACAGTTGATTCTGCAGCAGCATCAGCGTTTGCAGGTAAGTAGCTACATCGACTTACCTGCAAATGCCGATGCTGCTGCAGAATCAACTGTAGCCTCTGGTGCCGATGTGTCCTCGCTCGTCCGACACGATGCAGGACCTGGGGCAGGAAGTGACGTCACAGCGTGATCTCTCAAGAACACGCTGTGTGTCTGTGCACTGCCAGAAGCTGGGCGTTGTGAAGAGAAGTGGATGATGCCGATTCGTCCGCATCATACACTTCTATTCACAACGCCCAGCTAGTAAAAGAAGTAAAAACGGCCAGATGTACGCACATAATACACGCCCAGTTGTACTTTAGAAAGCCTCATTTGCATAAATATAAAAATGGTCATAACTTGGCCAAAAATGCTCGTTTTAAAAAAAAAAACAAAAAAAAAACGTTACTCTTATCTACATTGCAGCGCCTATCTGCTGCAATAGGAGATAGGGGTTGCAAAATCTGGTAACAGAGCCTCTTTAAGTGCTTCCTGATCTGCATGTGCGTTTAGAGTAGCATCAATAACGCCAAAAGCTGTGGTTCACATCCCAAAATACAAGTGACAAAACTTTTCCAAAACTTGTATTTCTCTGTCAAAAAATTCAAGACCAACTGATGTTTCCATACTATATTGAATGAGGTGTGTAATGAAATACCCAAGTCCCATCAGCAGTAAACAAGAAATCATCTTTTTGGACATACTGCTGGAGGAATGTTCTCATATAGTTGTGTTCATCTGTCCTTTGACCAGGAACAAACCCCTTATATGCCAAATACAAGTTCATGATTAAAGCAGCGCCTTTCCCCAATAAAACCAAATAAACTTTTTTTTTTTTCTTCACTCCAAGGAAGTTGATATTGCTAAACTGTCTTTATCCACACACATTCCTGCTATCTGGGGATGAGATATCAAACTGCAAGCAACACACCCATAGAAATAAACTAGGGAGCCATTTTTCTGACTACCCCCCCCCACGTTACTACTACTTATGCTTCTCCTTTATATAGCTTTATGTCTGCAAAATGGAAGACCCGCCATCATGGACAAAGGCCTATCGTACAGTAGCCAACACCTTACTTATGGATTGGATAAAATTATGAAGTGATTGATTCACTATGTGTTTCTTTTTCCCAGGCTTCTTGACTGTCTAAAATACTATTAATTTTAATAAGCTCATTAAGATGACTGAAACAATTATCAATGACAGCATCTTAAATGCCACCCATTTAGCCTTGTGTAAGAACTATGGCTAATTATACATATATGGACTTAAATTGTGTCTGCATTTCCTCTTCAAGTTCAGGTTTTGTAAATGGGTTAATAAGACATGTTGATCAGGTTGTTTTGTTTTTTTAACCCTTTTCTAGGGTTTGGTTTTTTGTTAGTTTAATCATCTTAATTCATGTTAAGGGGGTTGTCCCACAAAACTCATGTATACCTTATCCACAGGATAGGGGATACATGTGTGATCGCTTCGGGTCCGACCGCTGGTACCCCCAGCAATAAGGGGAACGGGGGACCGAAAGTCCCCCGAAGTGCTCCATGAGAGCGGAGTGCTTGTGCGCATTGCCTGACCAGCGCTCCATTTATTTCTGTTGGACATCCGGGACCGCTGTGGATAGGGGATTCATGTGTTTTGAGGGAAAACACCTTTAGATTATATGTATGGTAAGGGTATATCATACGTTGAGGTACAGTTAAAACGCATAAAACAAAAACACGCATCCAAAAACCGCATGCATTTTTACCATGATTTGATGTGGTCAAAAGTCGCATTTAAAAATGCATCAAATCATAGTAGAAAAGCATGTGGTATCTGGATGCATTTTTTTTAATGCAATTTTAACCCAACTTTAACCACGACATCTGAATACACCCTTAGGCCCCATGCACAAGACCGTAAAAATCGTCCATAATTGCGGACAACAATTACAGTCTGCAGTTACGGACCCATTCACTTCTATTGTCCACGTACACCTTCCTGTTTTATTTACGGGAAGGTGTCCGGGCCGTAGAAGTGTACCGCAAAAGATAGGACATGTCCTATCTCTTGCATTTTACGGTCCGTGCTCACGTACTTTGGAAAAACCGTCTCGCGGGAAAAAGCGACATGCCCTATCTTCTGGCGTTTATGTCTCTGACCTCCCATTGACCGCAATAGTAGGCAGAGAAAGCTTATTTCGCTGCGTTTTTTATGGCCGCGGGCGGAAAATGCAGCAAACGGCGTGCAGGCAGATCAAAATCTGCCTCAAAATTCCAGACTGAACTTTGAGGCAGAATTTTCTGCTGCAAAAACTGTGTGAACATACCCTTAGGGTATGTGCACACGACCTTTTCAGATGTAATGGAGGCGTTTTACGCCTCTAATTACGCCTGAAAAGACGGCTCCAATACGTCGGCAAACATCTGGCCATTGCTTGCAATGGGTCTTCTGATGTTCTGTGCAGACGAGCTGTCAGTTTACGCGTCGCTGTCAAAAACTGAGCGTAAAAAGACGCTCAAAAGAAGCTCCAAATTTCATTTTCAGCTTCAAAAACGCCTGAAAATCAGAGGCTGTTTTCTCTGAAATCAGCTCCATATTTTTCAGACGTATTTTGTTAAGCGTGTGAACATACCCTAAGAAATACTCAGGCTTTCTGCACGGTTTGTCAGTGAGAGGAAATCTGTGTTAATCTGCAGTCTACGATTATAGTGTGTGTAGCTGATTTGCTAGTGTGTTATCCCCTTTCCACACCACACGCTTGTGGTAGGTTGTTCCTACGCTTTGCCATATTTGTAGGTTGCGAGAACAGACTCAGGAGCTGAACTCCGTAGCGAATGTCAACTGTGATCTCCACTGTTGCAGCAGTGCTATATGTTAGAGAGAACTCTGAGCTCAGCTATTTAACACCGTAGATGGTGCTGTCAATAGCAACTGTGGCACCTAAGTGGTTTTATAGAGGTAAGAGGCTTCCTCTGTAAGCCTGTTGGCGCCCCCGCAAAGTGATTGCAGGGTGCCATGACAGCCAGGGGCCTAACAAAGGCCCTCGTTCTGAAATGGAGGTGAGCCTATTAGCACCTGCAATCCATATAAGGTCTCATGCACAGGCCAGTAAAAATCGTACGTAATTGTGGATCGTAATTACGGCCCTGCAATTACGGACCCATTCACTTCTTTTGACCACGGACACCTTCCCGTATATTTGCGGGAATGTGTCCGGGCCGTAGAAGTGTACTGCAAATTATGGAACATGTCCGTCCTTTTTGCTTTTTACGGGTCGTGCTCCCATACTTGGTATAGGAGCACGGGACGAGAATGCGAGTGGCTGGCCGTGCCTGTAATTGCGGGCAGTGATTTTGGGCACGGCCTTGTGCTTGTGGCCTAACAGTTGTGTAGTACTTTGTATTATGTAAGCGATCAAATAACCGCATGTTCATCTCCCTTAGTGGGACTAAAAAATATTGGGGAAAAAAAGTTGAATTTATTTTTTTAGGACACTTTCAGTGATCTGGTAGGCAAATATAGGCGTCTGTATCCATTTCAAGATCGTTTTTTCAAAATTACCCACAAATTATTTTGATACAAGTCGTTTGTTTTTTTTTGTTTGATCTCTGCCGTCTTTCACGTCCGAGTTTGCACTAGCTTGTGTGAATCTGGCCTTGGTGCTACGAGTAGTTCATCCAAGAATTTGTTTTAATTTATTTGGCGTAAGAAAGGAATTGTTTATACCCCTAGTCATTTTGCCCTAGTCTCTGCTATGTTCACACAGAGTATTTTGGGGGAGGAATATCTGCCTCAAAATTCCGTTTGGAACTTTGAGGCAGATTTTCCTCTCCCTGCGCGGCGATGTTCGCGCCGTTTTTCGCCCGCGGCCATTGAGCGCTGCGGGCATAAAACAGCGCGAAATACGCTTTCTCTGCCTCCCATTGAAGTCAATGGGAGGTCAGAGGCGGAAGCGCCCGAAGATAGGGCATGTCGCTAATTTTTCCCGCGAGGCAGTTTTACTGCTCGCGGGAAAAAGACGCCGACGCCTCCCATTGAAATCAATGGGAGGCGTTCTCGGGCCGTTTTTGCCGAGTTTTGCGACGCGCTTTCCGCGTCAAAAAACTCGGCAAAATACTCCGTGTGAACATAGCCTAAGGCTTAAAGAGGCTCTGTCACCAGATTTTGCAACCCCTATCTGCTATTGCAGCAGATCGGCGCTGCAATGTAGATTACAGTAACGTTTTTATTTTTAAAAAACGAGCATTTTTGGCCAAGTTATGACCATTTTTGTATTTATGCAAATGAGGCTTGCAAAAGTCCAAGTGGGTGTGTATTATGTGCGTACATCGGGGCGTTTTTAATACTTTTTTACTAGCTGGGCGTTCTGACGAATCAGTATCATCCACTTCTCTTCAGAACGCCCAGCTTCTGGCAGTGCACAGACACAGCCGTGTTCTCGAGAGATCACGCTGTGTCGTCACTCACTTCCTGCCCCAGGTCCTGCATCGTGTCGGCCACATCGGCACCAGAGGCTACAGTTGATTCTGCAGCAGCATCAGCGTTTGCAGGTAAGTAGCTACATCGACTTACCTGCTAACGCCGATGCTGCTGCAGAATCAACTGAAGCCTCTGGTGCCGATGCGTCCTCGCTCGTCTGACACGATGCAGGACCTGTGAGTGACGTCACAGCGTGATCTGCCAGAAGCTGGGCGTTGTGAAGAGAAGTGGATGATACTTCTCATCAGAACGCCCAGCTAGTAAAAGTATTAAAAACGCCCCTATGTACGCACCTAATACACGCCCAGTTGGACTTTTACTTTTAAACACACCCACTTGGACTTTTGCAAGCCTCATTTGCATAAATACAAAAATGGTCATAACTTGGCCAAAAATGCACGTTTTTTAAAAATAAAAACGTTACTGTAATCTACATTGCAGCGCCGATCTGCTGCAATAGCAGATAGGGGTTGCAAAATCTGGTGACAGAGCCTCTTTAATTTTTTGCTTTCCTCTGTATTCACATAACATGAACATGACAGGGTGGACTTTTTACCCTTAATATGGGACTAGAAGAGCTTTGCATCTATACTAGACTACCTGACAACCTCACACGGCTTATTGATCACCATGGTTTTGCACATTGTAGAGTAGATTGAATTTTGTGCCTTGAACTGTGTAACGATACATGTTTAGAAATAGCTGCTATTAAAACTGAAGACCATAACCTCTGGTTGTTTGAGCACTTAAAACACATCGGGTGAATTCCTACCACATTCCATACCACCTAGCAAGAAGTTACCCTCTGATCTCCTTGATAGGAGCATTTCTAAACGTCTAGATTTGTGCCAACCCCCTTTTTTCAGGGGGGAGTAGGGCAAGTTATTTTAATGACCTCTTTGTGGGTTTTTTCAGGACTTTGTTAATTACTGACCAAGTCATCAATCTCTAGCACATTGTCCATCTGTTTGTGCCAGGTCTTTGACAAAACTAATGCAATCAAAATACATGTTGAAAGTTAACTACATCCGTATGAAACTAGCCCTCCTGTGTGTCCTATTGTAAGAACCTTACTACAGTCATATTGACCTCTTCCCCGACGCTCATAAGACCCTCTGTTCTGGTAGTGTTGCTGGAGGAGAAGGAATCTGATCACTTCTCCCCTCTATGGAAAAGGAAATGTTCAAACTTTTTGCAAAATCTTTGTGCAGTGTTAAGCTGGGTTCACACACACTATTTACGGACTGTCAAAAGGCGGCGCGTAAAAGTTACGGCCGCGTCAAAGAAGTGCCTGTCACTACTTCAGAAGTAAATGGAGCCGTTTTCCATGGACTCCATGGAAAAACAGCTCCAATTACGTCCGTAATTGACGCAGCGATAGACGCCTGCACATGCCATTACGGCTGAAATTACGGAGCTGTTTTCTTCTGAAAACCCCACCGTAATTTCAGACGTAACTGATGCTGCCGTGTGAATATACCCTAAAATGCATCTCGACATCGATAGTATTCCATGACTCTCCATCCACAATCCCAATGTTTTACCTAATAATCTTTTCGTACCAAAGTATCACTTAGGCCCTGTTCACACGAATTCCGCCTGTAAAATCTGCTTCAGGCGGTTTTTTGCACAGTGGTTTGACAAAAATGCGTCAAAACACGCGTCGAGGCGTTTTATTTCCGTCTCCCATTGTTTGAAATGGGGTTTTGGAGGCGGAAACCGTCTCAAGATTAGGTCATGTCGCTTCTTTTTGCCGCGAGGCGGTTTTTCCGCTCGCGGGAAAAAACTCCTCCGCCTCCCATTGAAATCAATGGGAGGAATTTTCAGACGGTTTCCGCGTCAAAACGTGTCGAAAAAACTGTGAACAGGGCTTATATATATGGTCAGCTGTAGGTTACACGCCCCACTGGTATATACCATCACCGGTATTTTCTCTATTGTTTGGGTAATCTGTTGGCAAAATATAATGTAACAAAAAACAACAACAGTAAAGCTCTTAAAAGAAATTAAAAACTATTCCCAAGTTTATTTCTTATTGCATTTTAAACCGCTGTAAGCAAATATAGGGTGGAATCTGCATAATTAATCTTAGTGATCTCAAAAGACCTCTTGTTACTGTTGTTGGTAAAGAGATTCTGCATTTCTCGATGTCCTTAGTCAAGCCTAGTAAACCTCACCGTTTGCTATGTGCCCAGTATATGGGCATGTCTTTGCTTGTAGCTGAAATATTTAGTAAGTCACAGTGTAGTTCTCCGGCATGCAGATCTGAAAATGTTTACAGCTCTAGCACACGTTCTGAATATATGCATACCTCGGTGTCGCTGATCAGCTGATCTTCCAGAGAATGAACCTACGTTGGCCCAACCTCTTCTTCTTCCTCCTACATTCATATTTGAATAAAGTCATTTATTAACAATAATACTTGGATAGCAGTAAAGTAATTTTATGTATAGTAATTTAATTAGTTACATATTTCAAACTTTACGCGTTGATAAGATTTTCTGTTCTTTTTACTATGACAAGGGTTCAAATCGGGTTTTGTGGTTAAATGTAAATTAAGCGGATCTCTCTATCTGCGGTGACAGAAGGGCTACTGTGTATAACTGGCCTAAGTGGCTCATATAGGGGAGCTTCATGAATACGCCGGACTCATAACTAAGGGCCTGTTCACATCAGCGTTGGCTTTCCGTTGAGGGGTTCCGTCTGAGCTTTCCGTCGGGTGAACCCCTCAATGGAAAGGCAAACGGAAACCATAGCTTCCGTTTGCATCACCATTGATATCAATGGTGACGGAAACCTTGCTAATGGTTTGCGTTTGTCACCATTCAGTCAGGCTTCCGTTTTTTTGACGGAATTAATAGCGCAGTCAACAGAGCCTCTGATGGAACCCCTCAATGGAAAGCCAACGCTGATGTGACCAGGCCCTAACTCCGGTGTATTCTTTCAGTTCTCCTATTAGCCAAATGGCCAAAAAACTAGACCAGGTCCACACTGGAGATTTTCATTACGGACGGTCTGCAGTGTGTTACAGTAGCAGCAAAGTAGATGAGATTTGAATAAATCTCATCCACACGAAAAACCATTCATAAATTGACCTGCAGTGTTTGTTTTAAATCCGCAGCATGTCAATTTATGTTGCAGAATCGCTGTTTTACTGTTGCGTGTTTTCCCCATTGAATTCAATGGGGAGGTAAACCCCGCGACAAACAGCAGCTGTTGTGATTTTTTGCGTCGGAAAAGCTACGATTCCATGGCAAAAATCGCAACTCAGGAAAAAAAAAAATCATTAACTTACCCAGAACTCTCTGCTACTTTTGTCTAGCTCGGCCTCCAGTGATGACATTTCATCCCATGTGACTGCTGCGGTCACATGAGTTGAAATGTCATTCCGCAGTTCACATTCCGGCTAAATTACTGCACCACAATTTGGTGTGGTTTTGCGTCTGAAATTCCCTGCGGCGTCTAGGGCGGATAGATATGCTGTGTGCTTTTACACAGCGTATCTAGCCACCATGTGTGAACATAGCCTAGGAGTATGGACCTTAAGCTGTAATATGCTGCCCTGATATAGGGCAGCATATTACAGCTTAACAGATCCGCTTTAATTACTGTATAAATGAAAAGTTCTAAAAATTTCTACTGTCATTTGTTTTTCAGTTATATCCGTGGAGTCCCCATCTGCAATAGGTTTAGGATCCATTCACGCTTAGCCACTTTCACACAATGCAGATTTAGGCCTCATGCACACTAACCTATTTTTGTCGTCCCGTAAATACTGGCGTAAATACGGGTCCTTGGTCACACGTATTCGACCCGTATTGCACCAGTATTTACGGGCACGTTTTCGCTGCAAAATTGCACTGCAGTAATCGGCAGCCCTTCTCTCTATTAGTGCAGGATAGAGAGAAGGGACAGCCCTTTCCGCAGAAAAAGTAAAAGAAATTCATACTTACCCGGCCGTTGTCTGGGTGACGCGTCCCTCTCTTGACATCCAGTCCGACTGAAACGTCATCCCGGGAGGCCGTACTGGAGGAAGAAGCAGGGAGTTTGCGGTAAGTAGGAACTTCTATATTTTTTATTTTTTTTACAGGTTGATCTATATTGTGATCGTTAGTCACTGTTCAGGGTGCTGAAAGAGTTACTGCCGATCGTTTAACTCTTTCAGCACCCTGGACAGTGACTATCCCTTGACGTCGCCTAGCAACGCTCCCGTAATTACGGGTGCACACACGTAGTCGCCCGTAATTACGGGAGCCCCATAGACTTCTATGGGCCTGCCCGTGCCGTTATTACGGCCTGAAATAGGATATGTTCTTTATTTTTAACGGCACGGGAACCTTCCCGTAAGCATACGGGGAGGTACCTGTGGCCAATAGAAGTCTATGGGCCCGTAATTACGGGCGTTTTTACGTTCGTGTGCATGGGGCCTCATCAGTCAGTATTTTGCATTCATATTTTTCATGCCAAAACCAGGAGTGGATCCGAAACAGATTAAATATATGCATTTGTTTTGTTTTTTTTGCAAGGACTCCTGGTTTTATCTTTTAAAAAAAATAAATATATAGATATAAAATACTATACAAATCATCACTCAGTGAAAGTATATATAAAAAAGTATATATTTTGCTATAAAATAACAAATCTGTAGCACCTTTTCGTTGTGCTATGCGTGGTGATATTCCTCCTGGAAATTTATGATTTAATTGACTATTGGCTTTTATGATTCAATGCTAGCAGTTTAAGACTAAAAGGACTCACCCTCTTGACGATGAATGTTAACACTCAGTTGTCAATTAAATCGTACATTTACCGAGAGGAATAACTGAGTAACCGCTAATAACAAAGTTGAAGCATAATTTATTTCATGGGTAATGCAAGGTTTTTCTGAAGCAGACCAGTCAGGGGAGCTAACGGGTCTTCTTAACAAATCAACATGAAAAATCCTTTCTAGCAGAGAACTGTCTGAGAATGGGTTACAGGGGGTTGAGAGATGGGATCCCCGTCGCTCCTCTCTTTGGTGGAAATATGCTTGTTTTTCCGCAGCGCCACAAAGAAAACAAAGCAATCAATGAACATCCATTGGCTTTAATGAGGGCCCTGTGATTCTCTAATGCCAAGAGCCATGCTGAATATTGCAATAGCTTTAATACAAGGCAGTCCTGAGTCTGAAGGTTACGTTTTAGATAGATTTATTTTTATTTATATATATATATATATATATATATATATATATATATATATATACACACAGATCTGTAGGTTTTGATTCATACTCGCACCTTCTGTCAATTTTGTTTTATCCATTCTTTTTCTTTCATCTGCTTCATGCTGAATGTCATTTTAAAAATATCCCATGTCTGCTGACGTGTGATGTTGGTGTGGGAGGCTGACGTCTGTCATTCCTCCTATGTGGGCCAGCTTTAGGTGCTGCTTGCGTTGGGAGCTGTGCATGCTTAGGGATGGAGAGAGTAGCACACAACCAGTTTGGAGGAAAAAAATGCATGAAAATCTCACCACTACACAATTGCATATCGAAGAGCACCAAGGACCGTTGCTTCATAGGGTAGATGGTATTGCTTGTTTAATGTCCATGTGGATGGCAAATGTACATTTGACTCAATCTGGATTAGCATGGATATAAAGAAATTCTCCCAAAAACTCCCCTGATCAACATTTTGGACAATTTTAAAAGAGCCTATCACGTCCTTTTTCACATTAAACCTGCACCAACATTTATATAAAATAAATAAAACATAGTGGTTGCACATAACAGTTTTGTCCAAGCAAGCCCAATACCTTTCCTAATCGTTCCCAAACTTTTTCCAAACTGTATGTTAATTAGCACTAAGGCGTACACGGGGCGTTCCAGCATAAGAGTCTGGCGTATCAACTCGTCCACCGAGCAATTGCTCCAACATCCCCTCCAGGATGCGCTGAACGAAATCCTTCACATCTGCAAACCTACTTCCCTGCACAGTGCCGCTGTTTGATGCTTTGTACTAGTGACGTCAGTCCGTGAGGATAAGCAGGGGTTGCTTTTTGGGTGCACAGGCGCAGGGAATGGGGAAAAACCGGGCTAACAATCAAGAGGAGAGAGGTGGGATGGAGGTGGACAGACAAAGGACTGATGATGCGGAGAGGCTAACATGTTTTTTTCTAAAGACTAAAGAGGTATGGGGTACTTTTTTAATGAACACATAATGGAGAATGATTGAGGGAACTTGAGGCTACATGACTGTGATAGATTGGGTGAGGAAAATGTGACCTGTGCATTTTAGAGCTGCTACTGGTAGTTTCTAATTGCTTATTTCACCTTGGAGCCACTAAATATTACAGTAGGGAATTGTGTGACCTATGTCCGCTTATGCTGTCATGGTACAGCCATTGCAATGAATTCTCCATTGACAGAATACAGGCTGCAATAAATTCCACCTGAAGGCAAATGGAGAGGAATAGTCCTGTAGGACTCTTATGTGCTGTAGATATGAAGGTGAAGAATTTTTTTTATAAAGGTGGCGCTCCTCAGAGGTGCTGGTTCCTATAGTTTGTCCAATAGACTCACTAGAATGCTTTTTATTTAGGAGTGGGCACACTACCAAGAGGGAGTGTGCATCTGTGAGTCTGTGTGTTTGTTGTGGTTTAGCGGCTGCCACCTACTGCGATCCCTAAAATAATCTTTGTTGCGGGATTGAAGATGAAAGCAAGGGAATCTAGGAAAAAGTTAATTCGGTATTATGGTATCGGCGCCTGTCTGGTAAGTGAAGATGAGAAGTATACGGATGGAGCCATCTTTAACTTGGCTGATAACTTGCTGCGGCGCGATATCACACAAAAGCCATTGAAAAAGTCGAGATAAGAAATCTTACCACTGTTTGTTTATTTAATGCGTTAAAAGTCAAGGTAAAGACCGCTACATCTGTATAATAAAAGTATTTCTTTAATCATTAACCGGTACGTGTTTCTGGACCGTTCCGGTCCCTTCATCAGGTCTGGTATAATTACCAGACAAGATGAAGGGAACCAAAACCATAATACTGCATGAACTTTTTCCTAGATTCCCTTGCTTTCTTGTGTTGCGTCTTGTAGTAATATTATATTAGAAACATTTTAATAATGCAATAACCTAAATATATTTTCAAATTGCTTTAAAGTAGAGCAAAGCCTTTTTTTATTGCATGGCAGTGAAGTTTGTAAAATTTCTCTTTTGACAGGTTTTGTGTAAGTGGGAAGGGGTTAAATGTTCTTGTTAGTCAGTGGCCCATTCTGGAGCAAATTTCTTCTAAACAACATACAGCCTCATCTGACTAACAATTTGCAATAGGTTTAGTTTCTAGACTGTCCGGTGCTCCACGTGTCAATTGTAGGGATTATGGGTTTGCAAAACGTCTTTGAAGTCCATTGATTTTGGTCAACCAGAATGTGTCACTACCTCGGAAATGCATAGAGAGTTGCTCATGCGCTCAATAATTACATAGTTATCCCAAGTGTGTGTATATATAATATAGACTTCCACTCCCTTCAGTGCATCATCTCTGACCCAGAGAGAGTCACACAGGGCTGCAGCTGCACATAGAGTTTCCGAATGTGTCGTCCCAAGGAGGGAGAGGAGGTCACTGGAAACATCCTATTAGCAGGATGTGGGGGGAATAGTGGAGAAGAATAGTATTGGCACCAATGGAGAAGTAAGAAGATACATGTGCTGGCTGAGCCAATAGGGATACTGCAGAATTAGGATAACATTTGGATACTTATTCAATTTTAAAGTCCTTGTGAGAAAATATGTATAGGAAGCTTTTTTTTTTTTTTCTTATGACCAAATCTTTCATAGTCGTGTTCACCGCAAATATACTTTGCACCTTTGTGATGGAGACGCAGGCTTACAGTAGAGTTTCACACGCTTTCGAGTTATGGAAGAATATGTTGACACCTCCCGAGCTGAGACCTGGTATTTAGTCACTGCAGGTGGGCACAAATACATTTATTACAGCAAACGGCGCGCTTTATACCAAATTTGTAGTGCTCAGAGGTCCAAATAGGGTGTAGAGATGCACACACCTATTGAAGTGGCCATGGACAAGATTCAGACAGGATTTCCAGGTCTGTGACCACATATGTAGATTTAGTCCCTATAAAGAACCTAAAAGACCTAGCCAATGGAGTGTAGATATATACCCGATTGTAAATCTAAAAATCTCCATATTTTTTTTAGAATTTTTTTTTTTTTTGGGAGTTCGCATTATAGAGATCATCAAACTTTCCTATCGCTGGTTTATTTTTGCATATGTTCGCGAAGGTCATAATTGCTATGGAAAAATCTGCTTTAGAAATTTGCAGATTAATAGTTGGATGTGCTGCGGATCCGCACAAGGATTAGCCCCTATCCCTGTGCAATGGGTAACGTGTCACTTAATTTTTTTTCTGTGATGTTTTTGAATCCGTGCCACAAATCTTGCCTGAATTCTGCACTGACACAATTTTCCATTAAAACCAATGTGAGGTGGTTCTGCGGAAATACGACCCACATGAACATGCCCTCAGGCTACCACGGTCGTCTGCAGAAGGTCCATGGGGACAAACTTGTCATGTCTCAGCCATGTGCCAGAGGATCCAGGAATTTTTAAAACCTTCTTGAGTCCATTCTTACCATTTGACCGACGGACGTCTGAGATCTTGAAAAAAAATAGTCCAATACTGCACAGTGAAGCTTTAAATTCCAGTTTTATTCTCTGGGATGGCTTTGAGCTTGCACGGAACTCTCTATGGGTAACTGACTTCTAGAGCCTAACATTTTTCTTTAGTTTTTCAGCTTTGAAGGAGTTACTTGTGTGCTACATGGTTCCTGATGAAACATTCATTACGTAATCAGATAAAATAAACTCCGTGAATTGATCTGGCATTCGCTTATTCCATTCTAACAATGTCTTGCCCAAAGGGACATGAGACTGGTAATCCTTTCCAGAAAGGGGGGGGGGGGGGGGCTGTCATCTGTTTTGAATTAGTAACATGTCAGATTAGTATTGGATTGGAATGTTCTGGTAACAGAAAACGTAACTGTGTTTCTGTGTCGGAAAGTTGTCATAAAAATGTTATGTATATTGTGTCTGCTTTTGAACTACCAGGATGGTCAGGAGTGGATGAGCCAAGTTCTGCAGGCAATGAAGATAGAATTATGACTAAAGAAGTCAAATGATTCTCTTGACATAATGATACAGGTATAAAATAGACAAATAGCTTTATATAGCCAAAGCAAAAAAATAAAATAAAAAAAATGAAAAATTAAATTTCCCCCTAGTGTTTTGCAGATTGCAAGGTTTGTCCCTTTAGCAGTGTCCTAATGAGTTTGATATCTAGTTGGATTAGAGGCAAATTTTAAATGGCGTTGCCAGCTTTTCTTTCTGAAACAGGGTGGACAGAAAGCAGGAATGGTGAGGGGAAAATCTCAGCCAATACTGAGATAGAGATATATAAATATGGATATAAACATCCATTTGAAAGATTGATGTATTACTATTTTTTTGGTTTGTTTGTTGTGTGTGTGTGTGTGTGTGTGTGTGTGTGTGTGTGTGTGTGATTGATGTCTGCAAAAATAAAATTGGATTGTAAGCCCTACTATAACGTCAGGTATGACCAATATACTGTGAACCATTTCAGTAGGTTAACACTGTAATAAATGCACATGATACAATTAGAAAACTGTTTAGCGCTGAAAACGAAGTATATTATATGGTTTAATTTCTGCATAGACTACTTGGTGAGATTTGAGAAATATCTCCATTCTCTGTATTTATGTAAATTGCATAATCCAAGAAGTTTTACCAAGTTACAAGAATGGGAAAAGTCCTAAAGGAGAGAACAGATGGCCTTGGCTCTCAGTCTTTGGATTTACATCATCCAAAAGAGTGAGCATTTTATGTGTTCATGCTTCTTCATCCAGGAAGCTGAATTACAAGGGTTTGGGTTAAAAAGACAGGATTATTGTGATCTGTGTGAAACTGAGCAATTAATTTGTCCTTTACTTCCATATAGCTTTGGAAAAGAAAATTAATTTTATTTTAGCCATCCGCTGATAACTCTTGGCCTGAATAGATATATAAAGTGTAAAGGAAAGACTCATGTCGCCTCTATTTTTAGAGTGATTGGTGGGAGTATGCGGGATTCGGCTGCTTCCGTCGCTTCCATGGAGTATGAATAATGCGGCGTGGAGCATCCTTGTCTGCTGCTCATTTTTATACTCCTTCTTCTTGCTGTGGTTGTGCGGCTGGGGGTGGGGGGGGGGGGGGTGTGAGGGCCTGAAGTCCCACATTCTAAATATCGGTGGGGGTCCCAGTGGTCGGACTCGCCAATCTAAAATTTATCACCTATCCAGTGGATAGTTGGCAAATGCTTTTGGCCGGAATTCCTCTTTAATTACAAGTTGCTCTACTAATACTTCAGCATTTGAATCCGTAGAAATATACCGTCTTCAACTCGCGGCTTTGAAATAAAAATATTATAAATTATAAATATTAATATATTAAATCCATCACTTGTTGCATGTTTACTTTCGTATGAATTTTGTAAAGTCTTGAAGTTTTAATCATATAAATATGTCATGCTCTATTAATCTAAGGCCACTATTTATCAAAAAGCAGTGATAACTAGGCCGTTCACGCGGCGATAGAAAATAGGTTATCAACTCTTCGTTGTTCTCTCCTGTCCTTTAGGCTGCACTCGGACGAGCGTTGGCAACTTCAAACGTGAAAAACTAATGTTTTTCATGTCCGAGGTGCACCCATGCAGGACACGTTGTCACGGATCCCCACATAGACTAGAGTCTATGGAGGGATGGGTGACACGCAGTAAAATAGGACATGTCCTACTGTTGAAACTTCGGTCATGTGAACGGCCCTATTGAAATACATGAGTCTGTGTGACGGACATTTTAACGGCCGTGATACACGCTCGTCTGAATGAGCCCTTAGACTAAGTATTCATTCATTCATTCATTCATGCTGCTGCTCCAAGGCCCCTGAAAAAAATGTTTAATCTGTGATGCACATGCTTAGTATTTCACTACTGGGCACAGGGCCATTTTAACACTTTGGCGGGCGCAGTGCAAATAATCAGTGAGTGGGCTCCCTCCTGAACAGACTGTAGGGTTAATATTGTCTTTGTTTCCAGTGATCGGGCTGCACTGAGGTCTGAGTACCAGGGCTGTGCTGTAGTGTCCTGTACTAATCACGTGGTCTCCTGATCTTCTGTGCAACCCTGCTCCTACATCCCCTCGTCAACCAGCCGATCTGCTTAGCCGGTGTGTGGCACTCCTACGCCCCCTCAGTGCTGGTCCTGGAATGAGTTGATGCTGCGATGCCTCTCTGAGCCTGGCCACCTAGGAAACTCTCCTGACAACCAGAAACGCTACAGGGTGTTCAGTGGCGCTAAAGCCAGCCGCTCGCCTCTAAACAGAACTACATTACCAACCACACAGTGAGCAGACAACTGGGCTTATTATACATGAGCCTTTTATGAAGGTTTCAGAACTGCAGTCGAACAGTGGAAACTTAGGAGTCTGATTCGGAAGTTTGGCTTACCAACTCAACAGCCCTGAATATTTCTGAACAATTTGAGAAGGAAGCGGAGCCAGTTGCAGACCACACAAATCCACAAAGAGGATCACATCTTTTTGTAAATGTGTTCATATGGTGGGCTCATGGCCCTTTAAAATAAGTGATCGATCTAATGTACAACTCATCCGCCAGATGCATGCTGATTTTTATCAGTGTATAGAAAGCGTAGCACTTCTATGTTAACTCCTTATCTGCTGTGAAAGAAGGAACTGAATAAAATAAACCAAGCTGAGGTTCTTATGAGCCATTCATTGTATATGAAAGTGTGTACTACTGTGGCGCAGGCATAATGTACCAAAACACCCCCACCATGCAGAAGTGACATAAGAGGTTGGTCTTTTGAATATCTGGTTATTTATTTGGTAGGAACAGAAGAAACTAAGGCCTGTGAAATTGCACATTATGGCCTCTTAAATGGAACCCATTTAATTGCAAATGTGTGGGCCTAACGCAGTAACCCTTTGGTGGCAGGTAGCAGCTGACAGGCAAATGCTGGCCCTTATTTTTAAGGTCATCAGCTAGGGTCCCTTGATCGCAGTTCCATCTGTGCTGCTGTGATGGTGGTCCTGAGTTTGCATATGACAGATAGTTCTGGGATCTTCAGTATACATGATTTATTATACTTTTTTGTAAAGTCATCTGATCCATTGGTTAAGAAAGAATAGCTACAGTTATAGAGGATATACATTACACTACACAGTACGGTCTCCCTCTCAAAGGCAGCAGCATCGTCCATATTTTTGTAGACAAAGGGATGAAATTGAACACCCAGCATCGTACTGCGTATCTCCTCTTAGAAAAGGCCCTGACGTGTATATATCTGATGAAATATAAGATTATACTGTGGAACGCTGTTGCTCTGCAGAACCCTTTTCGCAACGTGAGAGGCAGAGCCTGGGGTGTCGCTGCTGCAATAGTTCAGCTGTAAAATTGGTTGAGCATTTAGTCTGGGCTCGGAGTCAAAATGACTGTATAATATCGTGTGTCTCTCATCCAGAGGAGAACTGGCCAGATGTTTTCTGCTATATATTTGATGCTTTGGAAAAGGAAGTGAGAAGAAACCACTGGGACCATTCGAGCAGCTTTTTGTGCCTTTGCCAAGTATAACTTTGATTAATGCTCCGTATAGAACATTGTATTAAAATTGCATAAGTTCCTTAATTACAGCCGAATGTTCAACGGCAGTAAAGTATATTCATTTTGTTAAATAACATGCTCTTTGTTGGATAAATAGGTCTGTGAAAGCATCCGGTCATCTGGCCTAAGTGCATTTTCTCATTAACATGAGTTGCATTCACTTTGGATGATTGGTCAATCTTTAATATATACGTAAGGTTTTGTAGCTCTCTTCTGTACAAGGCTAATCCTAGGTTTAGACATTACAAAGATTTTGGCCACAATTGGAGAAACACCCTGATAATTATTGGGACCTTACCTGCAGAGATGGTTTGCTTAAAAGAAAACGGTTATACTGGATAGAGCGCCGATCTTCTCAAAAGGAATCCCTAGACTAGACGTATAGCAATATTAATCAATATCGGTGATAAAAATGTGTTCGGTCTGATCGGGATCCCACTCAGTGAATGTGATTATTTTGCAGGGCTCTTGCACGTGGTCGGGCGATTAGCATTTATTGTAACATTATTATTGCGACTATACATGTATATATCAGAGCTGGACAGATAGCCAGGTAGCCAAATGTGCCCAATTTGCTTCGTTTCCCTTGTGGTGGCGCTACAGAAGAATTAAACACTTGCTTCCAGGTTCCCTAACAGATTTCTGCTGGTGGTCTTAGCAGCAAGACACCCACCCTGTGATCAGCCTAAATTCCAGGGATTTGGAAAGTAACTCCTTTTGTACGAATCCTAACAATTTTACGATTTACTGACGATAATTTGTGTGGCCAACTTTAGAAAAAAAGAAAATAAGAAAAAAAATCAATGAATTTTAAGAGACAGCCCATGTAGGAATTTGTTTAATAAGATAATACTCACTGAAAATATTTCTCTATAGGACCAATATAAACTAATTAGAATATGTCAATGATTTCTATTTCAAGAAGGAACAAGTGTTGTAGGCTGAAGACCAGGTAATAAGTTGAGGTGTTTTTCCATCTTACGCAATTAGGCTTTGTAATAATGTAACATTTTTAGTTTCTAACTGAAAGGATTATTTGTCATACACTTGGCTAGATAATAAATGAGTAAACTAATCTGAGGGATGACTAGTTGACCATATCTGATTGCTATGATGAGACATTGAGGAATAAGGCAATTTATCAAAATTGTGAGTTGCCACAACTGTCTGTCTAAGGAATGACCTCATAAGTGTTTTTGCTCTTGTGCCCTTAATTGGCCGCTGGGGCTGCATGAAAGGTGAGCTCGTTCCATCTCTTCACTTGTTGTGATGGTGTCTGTTGCTGTGGTGCTGCACTTGTGGGGGTACGTGGCCCAGAGCCAACGTGGCTTGGCCTGGCAGCATGGGTGCTTCGGGGCCCCTGAGTTGCTTCCTCTGCGGGTGTGGTGTTGCGGTAGCGGATGCCACCATGTGATGGTGCAACCAATAGAGTAGGGACCCACTTAAGAGGTCGCCGTGAAGTGACAAGTGGTCTTATACAATTTGATCAAAATGTTAACAAAGAATCTCATGTTTATAGAAAAATGTTCCCTTCATTTTGAACATGTCTGATGACTATGTTAGTACTTTATTTACAAGGACGTTTGAAAGTCCCAGATATTCCAATATGGTCGAAATTCGTCAGTCTAAATGGCTAAATACCCCGATTTATAGCTTTAAGATCACATGTTGGTGGCAGTCACACTAGCCTAAGAAAGCTTGCTTCCCAATAAGGTACTGTGAGAATACATACACAGCCCTTAACTACCGGACGACTATGCTAGTCATGAACGTCAGGCAGTAGCCGCGTCAAGACAAGCATACTCTGCATGCTTATTGCGCCGAGCAACAGCTGTAACACCACCATAGCCCCACTCAAACAGTGGAGATCAGAGAAACATCTGAAATTCATTGTTTAAAGAGGCTCTGTCACCAGTTTTTGCAACCCCTATCTGCTATTGCAGCAGATCGGCGCTGCAATGGAGATAAGAGTAACGTTTTTTTTTTTTTTAAGTAGCTACATCGACTTACCTGCAAACGCTGATGCTGCAGAATCGACTGTAGCCTCTGGTGCCAATGTGTCCTCGATGGTCCGACACGATGCAGGACCTGGGGCAGGAAGTGAGTGACGTCACAGCGTGATCTCTCGAGAACACGCTGTGTCTGCACTGCCAGAAGCTGGGCGTTGTGTAGAGAAGTGGATGATACTTCTATACACAACGCCCAGCTAGTAAAAGAAGTAAAAACGCCCCGATGTAATGAACACAATACACGCCCACTTGTACTTTTACTTTAAACACGCCCAGTTGTACTTTAGAAAGCCTCATTTACATAAATATAAAAATGGTCATAACTTGGCCAAAAATGCTCGTTTTAAAAAAAACAAAAAAAAAACGTTACTCATCTCAATTGCAGCGCCGATCTGCTGCAATAGGAGATAGGGGTTGCAAAATCTGGTGACAGAGCCTCTTTAACCCTTCTGTGTTGATCGTGGGGAGAGACTTGGGGGCCTTCAATTGATGGCATGACATGGAATTCCTGTGACTCGATCAGAGCCCATACCTTCTATTGTCAGACAGCCTCGAGTCTGTTGAAAACACCAACAGAAAAAATGGGACATGGATAAACTTCAAAAACACAGAAAAGGCCATACTTACTAAGTAGAACGTAAGGAGGTAGTGGAAAAAGGGAGGATCCTGTTTCCACTACCTCCTTACGTTCTAACTAGCGGTGACCACTTGGTTTACCGGTTTGGATCCCGGCAGCAGCACCTGTGGACTTTTTCATTGCCTTTTCCAAGCACTATCGTGGTGAGCATAATAGACCACGTCCAATATTCCATTTAAACCTCACTGACCTGCACTATGTGGCGCCGTGCTTTTTGCTTTTCTGTAGCCTGGAATCTGTTGGACCATACTATGGTATTCCCTGCTGCCTGCCTGTGTCAGTAAATGTTTTGGAAAGGCATGTATACTAGTGATCAGAATTATCTTAACTTGAAACGTCCCATTTAATAGACTATTTATGGATTTCTTGTGTCATTTTAGAAAGTGCTGGAGACTTATTTTATTTTTTTAATCCTCCTGTTTCTTTTTTGTAAACAGTAAAAAGGCGACTCTTGTAATTAAGTGGCGGGTTTCTGAAGGAGATTAGGGTAATTAAACCTGTATAACGCTGTTCTCACTTCAGTTCCACTAATGCTTCTGGCCTTTTGTTGGCCGTGTCCCTAAATGCCCTCTGTCTCCACTCTGGTCAGCTCTGCCGAGTGTCAGCCCATTTGCAGCTTCTGTTGCCTGGTAATTTCTCTCCCATAGTGAAGCTGGCAAACGCATTGGCTAATTTGTTTCTTCTCCTTCACCATATTCTTTGTGGGAGGCCTGCCCATGGTTTATTCCTCTTTTCTGACATTCCATTTCTGCTGCATAATAAGACTTGGCAACTTGCTAGAAATGATTTTCGTGCTGGTGGGTGAGGATGTCACGCCACGTGTAACATGTACTGATTTTTTTATTTTACGCCAACATTTTTCACTTCATATACCGTATTCAAATTCGGATCATGTGCCCTGTATGTAGTGCTTCATAAACTATAAAGTTATTAATAACCTCCCCTTTACCCACTTTTCTTGCAGAAGTTTAGGATGTATTGACTAACACTGGTAGTGTAGCGCCTTTTTTTAATGCGGCTTTTGTCTGCATGGTAATTACAGGCGAAACCCTTTAAAACACCCTTGACCTGTAGGTATGGGGGAGACAAAAAAAACTGCATTGAAAAACTTCAGGTACTCGTTGACGTGTGAGCATATACCCGAACACTGGTCTCTGGCACTACAGAGGAGTGTTATTACTGGCTGAAGCTCTGAGAAGGGAGAGTTCCTCCACTGAGAGTAACATACGTGTTTAGCAAGAAAAGTCAATTTACAGCGAACAGAAAGTGGCCTGGAGGATCTCTGACAACAGCCGATCATGCAGGATGATGAACCTCTGCAGTTGTCACCCAAAGCGTGCATGGACTGTTACTATGCAATGGCCCAGGCAAATTCCAACATCTTCTGAAAGATCTTATTTTAGGAAGAACGTTATTATTTTTTTGGTCCTACTGTCACATTGCATCTAAAATGAAAATGTCTAAACCTCCTATGTGGACATATGCGTCTTCATGGTAATCGACTACAAACAAACACTGTGTAGTCTGATCCTGGAGTCCTACAGGACAGATGGAAGTATGACTTGCAGAATCAGACTGCACAGAGTTTTTGTAGTAGGTTTGCACAGGAGCTGTAGACACAGAACAGTAAGGGCAGGTTCACACCTGCGTTAGTGTTTTCGTTGTACTGATCCATCATAGGAGCAGAAAAATTAAAATACCGGATGCGTCGGTTCTGTTGTGCAACAGACCATTGGTGCCCCGCGGGACCTGTTCATTTTAATGAGTTTTTATCATGGTGTCCGTGATTTTAACGGAAACAATAGCGCAACGTGCCACGCTTTGGTTTCTAGTATTTTTGGCTGGATCTGTGACTAAAGCACCTAACGGAGCCCTGACGCAGATGTGAACGAAGCCTAAGTTGTCTATTATGGCAGCCTGTTTTGTCAGCGGGAGTATGAAATTTAGCTGCAGTTCATTATGAAAAAGGGTCAATTAAGATGATAACCTGCAAATTTCCAGTTCTATTATTTTGTAATTTAGAAGTTTGGTGCTTACCATTCATGAGCTGCTGGAGAGATCTGTGATCATGGAGGCAGCAAATAAAGAACTCTGATAAGGGGCAAGCGTCTCGCTGAAGAAGACAGCTGTCAATCGGTTACTGTGCTATTAAGGAAGTGATTGTATTTATCAGTCGATAGTTATATAATCCTATAGTCATCAGTTAGTATAATGTGTTAATCATTCATCCAGATGTTTTCCTTTATTTTATATTAAGGCTGCATTCACGCGAACGTGGTCCACCTTGGACGTGAAAAACTGCAGGAAAAACTCCCGTCCTTGCTGGACGAGTTATCGCGCATCCTCCATATACTAGAGTCTATGGAGGGATGCGTGAAGCGCAAAAAAAATAGGACATGTCCTATTTTTTCACGGACCCTTCACACGCTCCGTTGAAGTCATGTGAACGGCCCCACTGAAATACATGAGTCCGTGTGACAGCTGTTTTAACGGGAGTTACACGATCGTCTGAATGAGCCTTTAAGCAAGGGCCTGTTCACGTCACCGTTCGCTTTCCGTTCCAGGGGTTCCGTCGGAGGTTTCCGTTGGGTGAACCCCGCAACGGAAAGTGAAAGTGAAACCACAGCTTCTGTTTTAGTCACCATTGATATCAATGGTGACGGAAACATCGCTAATGGTTTCCGTTCGTCACCGTTCCGGCAGGTTTCCCGTTTTCCCGACGGAATCAATAGCGGAGTTGACTGCACTATTGATTCCGTCGGAAAACCGGAAACCTGCCGGAATGGGGACGAACGGAAACCATTAGCGATGTTTCCGTCACCATTGATATCAATGGTGACTGAAACGGAAGCTGTGGTTTCACTTTCCGTTGCAGGGTTCACCCGACGGAAACCTCCGACGGAACCCCGGAACGGAAAGAGAACGGTGATGTGAACAGGCCCTTAATCTACACAGCAGTGGTTTCTGAACAATGATTCTTGTGAGATTATATGGAGTCAGACTTCTTTTGTTGAAAGACACAGGAGAAAATGCTTCTCTGACCCTTCTTAAAAGGGTGATCGTTAACCTTCGCCTCTATACAAAACAGGTCCAATACACAACCTGCTTTGAAAGTCAAATGTTGACATTGGACACCTTTGTAGCGTAACCTCATTTCCTTGTATAATTAAATGTATTAATGAATTGAGGTTCAGCAGTTCAGCTTCTTATTGTTCAATGGCTTCATAAAAATCATTTGCACAAGTCTCCAGGTGTCATAAATGACGCATCGTTTCTTGTTGCCTTTTTCCTGTGTGGAATTTGATCAGTGTCTTCTGTATGGGAATCAATATCCATTTTGTTTGCTTAGCCCATTTGACCGGGTTACGTGACTCTGCGGAGACAAATCAATAGTGGTCTTCATCACTTTAGATATTCTGGAGTCCTTTGCAAACCAGGCCTGGGTGTGGTAGAGATTTAAGTGCTACAGGGACTTATATTTTTATTTATTTTTTCCTACTTTATTTAAATATCTGTTATTAGGTTGGGTTTTTGTTGTGTTTTTAACATACATTTATTTTGTTTTGGTAGATGAACTCTCATGGCTCTCAATATCCGTAAATCAACCAAAACTAAAAGCGCACCAAGAATTCACAATGTGAACCCAGCCTGAGGCCTCATGCATACGACCGCAATTTTCATCCGCAATTACGGATCCGTAATTGCACATAAAAATACTGATCCATTCATTTCTATGGGGCACGGACACCTTCCCGTATATTTACGGGTAAGTGTCTGGGCTGTAGAAATGACCCGCAAAAAATAGGACATGTCCTATTTTTGCATTTCCGGACCCTGCTCCTATATGTTTTTGATGTGAGCACAGCCTGCAAATGCGGGTGACAGTCCACGGCTCATCCGTGCCGTAATCGCAGACCGTACACACGGCTACGGCCGTGTGCAGGGTGCCAAAAAGGATCAGAACTGATTAAATTAAAAAAGGTACGAATGACCCTCTCTCTTGGCAAACATCATGGCCTTGTATCGTACGCCTTCGGCCCAAATAAAAATAAATGGCTCCCTCTCGGCACCTTTCCCTATTTACAATGGCACGAGACAGGGTTGTCCCCTATCCCCCCTGTTATATGTTCTGGTTATGGAACACCTCATGGCCTCCATTCGGAGCAACACGGATATTAAGGGTATTAATATTGGAGGGATGGAATACAAGTGCTCGGCATTTGCTGATGACCTATTGGTCTATCTCACAGATCCTCATGTCTCTCTTCCTTCATTGATGTCCGAGTTGTCCCGTTTTGGAACATGGTCTAATTTCAAAATCAATTTCTCTAAGTCGGAAGCGCTAAATGTTTCTCTCCCGGGCCCGTTAGTGTCGCTTCTCCAAAGTAATTTCCCCTTTTCCTGGCCCTCCAGAGGTATTACATATTTGGGTGCCCGTATAAGTGGTGACCTTACACAACTGTTTACAAATAATTATATCCCCCTACTGGCCAAGTTTCGCACTGATCTTAATTCCTGGCATAAGACTGAATTTTCCTGGTTTGGCCGTATCAATATTATTAAGATGTCGCTCCTCCCCCGCTTGCTTTATCTCCTGCAGACGATCCCCATCTCTATCCCATCCTTCTATTGGTTGCGGCTTCAGCGATGCTTCGGCTCCTTCATTTGGCCGACTGGTCGCCCACGTCTGAGCCGGGCTCTTCTGACTCGCTCCAGGGGTACGGGTGGGGTTGGTCTGCCGGATTGTAGGCTCTACTATCTAGCATCAACTCACGCACGTGTTTTAGATTTTTTTTCATAACCGTGAATCAAAACTATGGGTCCGTTTGGCTCAACAACTATGTCCCAGTACCCTATCATCCCTGCCGTGGACCCTGCCCGGGAACAGACCGACTCAAACCTCCTTTGTGGTCCATCATACCCTTCTGGTATTGAGGTCCTTAGGACCTGGAAGTACGCTTATAGACCCCCTGGGTCCTTTAACTCCTATCACAGATAATCCAGCCTTTCCTGCTGGTAAGGCTGGTCGCTCCTTCCTAGGCAGGCCGTCCACCAATCCCATGTATTTTGCCCAGGTCCTCTCCGCTTCCTCTCTTCTCCCTCTAACATCCATCTGCCCCGATGCTGTGCCCTCCACTCGCCGTATATATGAATATGCCCAGTTAAAGCACTTTTATGGAGCGGTTAAGCGACGCGCACATCTTCACCGGTTGTTGACGGACTTTGAGCGCCTATGTGTCTCCACCCAGCCCCCTACCCATATCATATCCACGATATATAAGTTACTCCTTTCACAGCGTTCCCAACAACTCCCCTCCTTCTGCGGGGCCTGGGAGAGAGAATTGCATACTACATTTACTGACACACAATGGAAGCGATGTTTCTCCCTCTCACAAAAAGCATCTATAGCCACTAGGGCCCAAGAAACTAGCTACAAAATAGTATCTAGATGGTACCGGGTCCCGGCTGCGCTTCATAAATGGTATCCATCTATGCCTGACAATTGTTGGCGTTGTGGTGATGTAGGAGGTTGTATGTCTCATGTTTGGTGGAGTTGCCCCTTGTTGAGGAGTTTTTGGGATGCGGTACTTAAATTGATATTGGAGGTTACTGGAGTCTCTGTCCCCAACTCTCCGGAAGCAGCTCTTTTATTCATGTTCCCGATGCCAATACAAGTTTATAAAAGCTCACTAGTTAGACATCTCCTTCAGGCAGCAAAGTCAGTGATCCCGCGCAGGTGGAAAACGGCAATACCCCCAACATTAGATGAGTGGTTTCGGGAAGTTGCCGCGATACAGCGAATGGAACACCTGGTGGCTCACTCTCCGGCAGCTGTGGTAAAATACACATCTACGTGGTCTCCTTGGATAGTGTTTCTTTCTTCTCCTTCCTACCTCACGGCTGTAACCTGAGTTGGCCTATGCTCTTGTGAAATGTACTGTGACGCTTGCTGGCTGATGTTTTTTCACCCAGAATACCCCAGAATCGGAGTCCAGGATCCCCTTGTCCTCTCCCCTCCCTCCTACTCCTCCCCCTCTTGGGACCTTTTTCTATACTTTCTCTTCCCCTGTCTAGGGTAATGTGCCGCTGCCTCTCTGTTTGAATTAAGTGGCCTCACTGTGCCTCCTGATGTTTTGCTGTAAGAATTCTCCATGCTACTGTTGTATACTGCGCAGTGTCCTTCCTATTGAGATGTGATGCACATTATTGATTGATTTCTCTTTTTTGTTGTTGTTCTGATTTGTTTTTGATTTGGTCCACTGACCTTGTTTGTCGGTTCCATTTATGGTGTGGAGGCCTTCCCTCCACTATGTTGTGTAATTTTGTGTTTTGAAACTCAATAAAAAATTTTGAATAAGAAAAAAAAGGTACGAATGACATTAGTTGCCATCCTACATCAAGTTCTTAGCCTTAAAACTAAAGGTGTCCTTTAAAGGGTATGTCCACCTTTAGAATAGCATTTTACAGTTTATATATAGAATTAATCAACATAAAAAGTTTACAAATACATTGCATTGCTGATCGTGTACTTACCCCCAGTTACAGCATGTAACGTAGTATTCACGGTTCTGCAGGCTTTAGAGGTGACATTTCCCAGCATTTCTTGCTGGCTTAATGTTTGCACAGAGCTTTGCAGTGGTGATTTGGTTTCTGGGAAGTGCAAGCAATTGTACTAATAATCTGTAAGGGTCAATGGCCGTGTAGTATGGCCGGGGTTCACACACAGTGTATTCTTTGCGGATTTGCGGTGCAAATCTGCAGCATTATACAGTATAATAGAAGTGGACAGGGTTTTATAGACCCCCATCTACATGTAGTGGAAAAAATCATCTGCGTGAAAATGTAACAAATCTGCAACATGCTCATCATACTTGTGTGGGAAAACCCCACTGATTTTTACCACAGGTTTAATCTTTTGCAATGCATAGGGTGAAATCTTCAGCCAAATCGCATGTAACCTCAATATCTGCATGTACGTCTGGACGCAGCCTAATATGTTGGGCAATAATCTTAGAACAAGTGGTTCTGGACATCTGGGCAAAATATCTGGTCTGGCAATTTTTCCAATAATGAATTTTATTCTTCCTTCCTTCCTTCCTTCCTTGCCAAAAAATATATACAGCTATGGCTGCTTTAATATATGATAAACCTTGCTTAAACACGATCTTCCAAAACCTAATCTCCAGGTAGTCGTAGTCTGGTGGAAGGGTGTAGGTGCATTACTACTATGGTCAATGATCTTCGATGTGCTAGATGACAATACACACTGTAGTTATTAATATGACCAGCAATATCCGAGGACTTATGTTTTAACCAGTTCTATTAGATTTAATTAAGAAAATATTTTATGTGAATAAGCAGTAAAAGTAGATTGCGCGTTTTGCTGATTACTTGTTTCTTTATGTTACAGGATCAGTTCGATAATTTAGAGAAACACACGCAATGGGGATTAGACTTCCTGGACAAGTATGCAAAATTTGTCAAAGAACGATTAGAAATCGAGCAGAACTATGCAAAACAGCTTAGGTAAGTGTTACTCTAATAATAAGGCTTCGTGTTAAAGCCGCAGATTTTCATGCGCATTCAACGAACTATTACAGAATTGACCAACTTTGCGTTTAAGATGAAGTAATCAATCTTTCTACGTGTGAGGAGGTTTGTAATGATGCTGAATAACCCTGGTCGTTGAACATAATGGGGTACATGTAAATGTGCTGTGACTTTGCCTCGACTGTCAGAACAGAGCCGATTTACTTCTATTGTTATGCAACCTTCAACCTCCTTCCCTTAAAATGGGGTTTCTTCCACTGGTTTCTCCAGAATCCCAAGGTTCCTGTAATGACGGGAGTAGGGAAACGGACAAGTAAGCCCTAATCTACACGCCACTCTGTCCCTGCCTACTTGCAACGACCCGCCCTAGGCGACGGGGTACAACTGGGCGGCGGTCCCTACGCTCAGTAAGTGCACGAGACAAACAGACAAGGGAGCACAAAGCAAAGGGAAAGGGGCAGTTGCCCACGGCAACACCGTGAGCAACAAGAGTGGTGAACGAGCCGAGTCAAACCAGGAGTGCACGAGGTACCAAACGCAGAGCAGGAGAGTAGTCAGTAAGCTTGGGTCAGTATGGAGCAGGATCAAATGGTTAGAAGCTGTAGCTGGGCCAGGAAACCACACGAGAAGAATCACAAGCAAAGGAGGAACAGGAAAGGCAGGTATAAATAGACAGAGGGCGGGAGCTAGCTCCGTCTGGCCAGGCTGCGATAGGCTCTCCCACTCCTAAGCCTGCCATCCTGAGTGGTGGAAGATGGAGTCAGTTTCAGAGACATAGACTCAGGTGCAGACTGATTACCTATGGGAGTATACACAGAAGTTGTGCCTGGCAGATCCTTTACAGTTCCACTAAGAGTTCTCATGCCTTTCCCAAGATAAAGACTAATGATGGATAGCGGTATGGAGTGGTAACAGTATAATTTTTGCAGGTCTACTGTGCAGGACATTTTTTTTTGTTACTGCATGGCTCACAACAGTGCTGCGCCAGCATGCCAGATATCAACAGCACCTTACCAGGTTGTATTGGTCAGCAAGATGGCCAATCTGGGGACCTCCGCACTTTTCCACACTGCAAAATACCAGGCAGGATTGGTTTATAGTATGGTGAAGTAAGTCACACACGGGACTTTTGTACAGGAAGTTGTGACAATGGATTGGCTTTGAGTCCACATTCAAATGACCGGTTTCAAAAGAATAAAGAACTTCATACTGTTTTAGTAGCCTTTCAAGATAATTCTGACCTGTGATGACAGAACTATTTATAGGTTTGATTTTTTTTTTTTTATGGTTTAGCTTTGTAATATTTAAGGTTTTAGTTTCATGCTTTTGTACTTCTCAAAATAAGGACTTTAAAACCTTACATAATATTACAGTATTATGGTCCGGGATACTTCAAGGTACTTCATGATTTTTGTAAAAATGGTAATGAATCTGCAGTGTGTGAATACAGCCTTTACAAGGTTATCCGGGATTTAAAGTGTACCTCCGGTGATTGACCTAGAAACCTCTTCGAATATGCAACTCTGTGTCTAAATGGTCCCTAACCTTTCAACAAACTTTGCATTCATCAATAGTATGAGAATATAAGAAACTTTGTGATCTATATTAGAGAAAAATTCCTTTTTATCCACTTATCGGAATCATTCCCTTCTTCCCCCTCTCTCCCTGCAAACTATTTACTCTCTAAATTTCTCTCTAAATCTGTCTTGCGAAACAAGACGGATCACCAGCTAACTGAGAGATCCGGTTACCCATAGAAGTTTATGGAGATGGGAGGGGGAGGATGGTGTAGAGAGTGACACACACACACAGATGCGGTTGCTGGTCAACGCTACATTAATTTCAATATGGGGCACAGTAGAAGGAGACTTTCAATTACTGCAGTTCTTTACTCCCACCCTTCTGATTACTGCAGGAGCAGCTGGCACGCTAGCTGCAATTGTGTCGATAGAGAGGAATGTCTAGCTTATAAAGTCCTGATATTACTGCAGAAACGGTGACCGTGACAAACATTGATAATACCTTCCTGTTAATGAATTAGGAAGATGGAGAGGTCTTCAGCACAACCAGCTGGGCTTCAAAGGGAAAGGCTCCTCATAGGTACTGTACTTGAAGCTCTAAGAGCACTGAAGTTTTTACTTTTCTCTGCCTTTCCAATTACGGTATGTTCACACAGTTTTTTCGGGCCGTAAGCGCCCGAAAAATCGGAAGCACAACTCTTCCAAACATCTACCCATTAAAATCAATGGGAAAAATGACCTTCTGTTCCGATGGGCCGTATTTTGACGCGACCATTTTGAAAAACGGCCGCGAAAAAGAAGTGCAGGACACTTCTTGGGACGTTTTTGGAGCTGTTTTTCATAGATTCTATTTGAAAAAGCTCGAGTGGCTTAAACTTCTGAAAATTAGGAGCTGCTTTATCTTGAAAACAGCTCCGTATTTTCAGACGTTTTTGACTCCGCGTGTGAACATACCCTTACTGAGACCCACACTAATCCCAATAACAAAATGGCTATTTTGTAGTGACATGTCGACTTCATAGTTTTAACACACCGCATTGCTATTGTCCATGGGCCGTGTCTGGAGTTGCATCTTGGGATTGAGTTCTATCAACCATTCTTTCTATTTATGCAGAGTATGTGTTTCATTTAGCGTACCATGCCTGAAATCTTCATATTGTATCAAAACAAGCTTTTTGCTTTAACCCCTAGTGACCATGAAATTTTCTTAAAAAATTGTTTCTCTTCATCTCTGACAGTCCCTGTAGGAAGCGCAGCTAGAAAATGACTGTTTTCAGAAGTTTGGAATTTCACATGAGTACCATGTAAAGCCTCGGGCTGCTTGGTGAACTCCAGACATCATACATCAGCATAGTGTCATACAGGCGGAAGGCACAGAATAAGGACAGATTAGATCAGCTGCAATTCTGACTGAATCATAAGAATGTCTTTACAGCTCTACTGTTATGAAAGGCAACATTATATACCACTGTAAAATCATACCCTAAGGCCTAATGCACTCGACCATGTGTTTTTTTTTATTTTTTATGTCCGTATGCTATCCACAATTTTGTGGATAGTACACGGACCTATTCATTTATATGGCCCCGTGCACACAATCATGATGTTCATGGAACCATGTCAGGGCTGCAAAAACTCAGGACATTTCATTTTACAGTCCGTATTTGCAGATCATGTGATCTACTCAGGGAGTTGGGACAAACTGGTGACATCAATTCCAGCCTTACTTTTTTTTTGAGGATCAAAGAAAACTAATGACACACGGACGCACTACGGAAGTTTTTTTGCGGACAAGTAGACTGCAAATACAGACAACGAAACCTGTGGTTTTGCGGACTGCAAGTTGCCACGGTCATATGCATTAGGCCTAGCATTGAGTAATAGTTCGTTATGGTACGTGCAAAACTGCATTACTCATTACCTTTAAGTACTGTATATGCATCTTGGCCTTATAAAATTGTTGGCACCTATAGAATGTGTTTTGGAATGGAGAATGCAGGGCCTTACTTGTAAAACCTAGTGGAGCAGTTGCCCATGAAACCCTTCAAAAGCAGGTGTAATATGATTGGTTGTTGTGGACAAAAGTAATCCGTGCGTAGATGATATTCTCCTGGGTAGATGTCTAGTGTTGGGTAGATGTTTAGGGCACTTCAGGCCCTGCAAAGGAAATGATTGAGTACTAACACTTCCGTCTTCAAAAAACATATGCACATCCACTTTCAGGGTAAGGCCACACGGAGCGGCCCTGACACTGTTGTGACGCAGCCAACAACCCCGCCGGCACCATGGTTGGCGCGGCTGTCAAATAGCCTGTTAATGGTCGTGCGTTATTGCAAGTAAAACGGCCCTTTACCTGCAAAATCGCATGGCCATAAAGGGTATATTAGTTAATGGCCGCACAATTTTGCAGATAAAGGGAAGTTTTACCCGCATTAACGTGTGGCCATTAACAGGGTATTTGACGGCCACGCCGACCGTGGTGCCGGTGCGGTTGTTGGCCATGTCAGGGACACTCCGTGTGGCCTTACCCTTAATTTCAGTATTAACTTTATTTCACATAAAGGACAATTTAATATTATCAAACAGGTTATTTGTGAATCTACTCATAAGAAATGGACACTAGTGGCAAGTGGTTGGTTCCAAATGGAGTTGTCTTCTGCTGTACCTTTGTGGCGCATTATTGTCAGTCTAGGCCCACTGGAGGGCCTTCTGGTACTATGATGGGTCACTCTGACCCTGATCCTGGTGAACAGTTTCAGGAATTTTTAGGTGCCAATGAGTCTAAGGCTGGGTTCACACGACCATGTTACGTCCGTAATGTACGGAACGTATTTCGGCCGGAAGACCCGGACCGAACACAGTGCAGGGAGCCGGGCTCCTAGCATCATAGTGATGTACGACGCTAGGAGTCCCTGCCTCTGCGTGGAACTACTGTCCCGTACTGAAAACATGATTACAGTACGGGACAGTTGTCCTGCAGCGAGGCAGGGACTCCTAGCATCGTACATCACTATGATGCTAGGAGCCCGGCTCCCTGCACTGTGTTCGGTGCGGGTCTTCCGGCCGAAATACGTTCCGTACATTACGGACTTAACATGGTCGTGTGAACCCAGCCTTAGGTTTAGCTGTTTTCAAGAAAGTTGCTAAATTGCGTATTTGAAAGCTATGATTACACGTACCATTTTTGGTCTTTTACCACAGTAGCCAATTACTACAATGAAGTGAATTGTATTTGAAAAAAAAACCAAAACATTTCTCCTTATGAATTGACTAGAAATAAAGCTGTATTCAGACGTTGCGGTGCGGTTAAAATGGCATAAAAATAAAGATTCCAAAAACCACATGCGTTTTTCCTTGTTTTTTTTAATTTGGTTGCAGTAAAAAAAACAACCGCACCGAAAATGACAGCAAAACCGCATGCGGTTTTAACTACACTGCCTGAATAAAGACTTAGAGCACAGAGCATTCACACAGAGCATTTTGCGGCAACTCTCTGGTCCGTTGCGGCTTTTCCAAAAGCAGTATGCTCTGTGTACGGCGTATTTCCCCACAAGATTCATTACAGGACTTCAAAACCCCCAGAAAAAGCCTGTGCAAAATGACCCCAAATGAAAAACACCATAAATGAATGTTACATTTGAAAACTGCTAGTGTTTGTTTTTTATGTGGACTGAGATGCCAGAATTCTGTGTGTGAAGGAGGCCTTCGAATGCGTTCAGACAGTGCAGTTAAAACCGTATGCGGTTTTGCCACGATTTTGCGCGATTTTTGCTGCGGTTGCTTTTTTTACCACCACATTTGTTACAACCACATTGAAAACCGTACCAGACAGTAAATCGAGGCTAAACCGCATTCAGTTTTAGATGCTTTTTTAATGCGTTTTACCCGCGCCTCCACTGCAACATCTGAATGCACCTTTATAGCTGAAAGCACATGATTTCTAGTCCATTCTAGGACTCTTGTTGTTTCTCCAAATAAATTATGGCACAAGTTCCCGGTGTTGGAGAAGTAATATCACTTGAAAATGGCCGTCCGTTAATCTTTTTACTATCTCACAATGTGATTTGGGACCAATAGTCTCTCCATCAGGCTCAACAGAGATCCATATCTAATTTTAACAGAGAAAACTGCCCATCGCATCCAATCACTGCTCAGCTTTCATTGTTAAAGGGTAACTAAACTTTTAAAAACTTTTGACACGTCTTAGTAACATGTAAGAAGTTTTGATTTGTGGGGGTCCGAGCACTGAGATCGCCACAGGTCGCTAAAATGAATCTGCAAAAGCGCTCAAATGAGCCCTGTGTCGCTTCGTTTCTTATCGGCTTTCCTTGGAAAGCTGAATAGTCGGTGTACAAACTCAATAGAAAGTCTTTGGGCCCGTACACCGCTTGCTCTGCTTTCCGAGGAAACTAAGCGACATAGCTGAAACTAAGCGACATATCTCTCCCTCGAGGCTTCTTCTCCTTCGTCTTGGCGCTCGGTAGGGGTCTCCGCACTCGGACCCCCACCAATCAAAATTTGACATGTCACTATGACCTGTTTAAAGTTTTTTAAAAGTTTATTTAGATGCATTTATTGCTATTGGCAGGACAGTTCTGATAAATAAGCCCCAGTTGTCGGTTGTTTGTTTTGCTTTTTTCTCTTCTATCCCCCCCCCCCCCCTCCAATTGACCTTTTATCAGTAGAACTGGACAGATTTACCTTTCAGGGGTCTAGAAAAGTAGGATGACATTCGCTGTAGGAGCTGTAATGGCAGGTCATGTTGATGATTATATGATATCTTAATAGGGAAAATCTTAAGCTGCAAAATCAAAACGGATTCCCAATCAGAATGTTGTATGTAGGTTCAGCTCCCCCTACAATTTGTGTGTTTATTTTCTTTGTAGTCCTATAACCATATGTCTCTCACTAATGACTGTAAAAAAAAAATAGAAGGTTGTGCTTGAATTTTCATGTGAAATATTTGCGGTATTGTTTAAACATCTGCTTGTTAGAACCCAAGGAAAGCCATCTATAGTAAATCTACTACATGATGAAGTAAATGCAAAGCCCTCAATACAGTATTAACTAGCGGTATCCTGGTGCTTACCTGATCTGCATGCTGATCGCTGCCCAGCCTTTCAGCATTGTGGCCTTTTAATTAAAGGTGACAGCAGTTTACTCTGAGCTTTAGGAGCAGTCTTTTTTTTGTTGGGGAAAGCCTGGCTTTAATCTTTACACCCCTCTTGTGTGTTACAATGTCACAATATTTTTCAGCTTTAATCAAATGCTGCAAAGTTTCAATGTTGTATTTAAAATGGTAATATGGGACAAGTCTTAAAGGGACAGTGACCTTTATATGTTTCAGTACTATTAGAAAGCAGTCGTTTTTATTCAACTCAGTAAAAAAGAAAGATGAAGTCGTTAACAACCGCAACCAACCCGCCCAAGAAATATAGCTGCTGAATCAAATTGTTTGGTAGACACTATTTTCAGGCCCCTTTTTTTCTGAATAGATGCATTGCTACTTGTACTGGCCATGATTTTAGGGCTATTTTTGCATTTTTAGCTAAGGCTGTGTTCACACATTTGCAGTGTACATTTAACATATATGGCAAGAAAAGATTCAAATGAATACGTTAAAAACGATGCCACTGATGGATGTCATACATGATATCCGTCACCCATAGGGTCCGAAGTATATCGCCTGGCATCAATTTTATTTTTTGCGAATGCCTCTGGATAGAATAGCGTAGTCGACTGTGCTATTTTATCCTGCGTAAAAGTATACTACCCTGTTGGAGACCAAAAGGACACTCTTGACCTCTGTCAGGTGAATGGGGGCATATGGATCTGTTTAATGTAAACACCGGGAAACTTTACTATCGTATATACCCAGTGTGAACCCAGCCTAATAGGTTTTTAATTATATTTTAAAATATTTCTCCATTCAAAAGCAGAACATTCACTTTTTGCTAGAAGATGGGTTGATCTTCCAGCCCCCGTTGCAGAATTCTTAGGGAAGTATGGGGGTATTTCTGCCTGCTTTTTCATGCAGTAATTGATATGGTTCTTGTACTGATACTATCCTTCAGAGGGAGATTTTCTTTATATGCATTATAGGCAATTGGCTCAATGCAAAGTGCTGATGGTCTCATGAACAACCCGAAGCAAACAGGGTGAAACCGGAGATTGCTGTATCATAGGACCTCAGATGGGTAATACTTTGCATGGTATGATATCATGGCACAGACTATTTTGAATGAAAAGCCAAAAGTTCTCTCATTTGCTCTTAAATTCGGTTTTCTGCAGTGCCTGGATACATAGACATTTACTACTCAATTTTCCCTTATGAATTTCTACATATCTGGCTAAAGTTCCATCTTGGGCTCAATGCATACGATGCACATTGGTTTTTTTTCCACGCGGATTTTCATTCAGCAATTTAGCATCGTAATACAGTACCAGCATAGTCTGAGATTCCATGAAATTTCATGTACGCTCAGCAGTATTTTTAGGGCTGGAAATTGACCTGCGGTCCATTTATCTTGTGTTTCCACTTGCAAATTGTATCTGCCAAGTACTATGGCAAATCGCACCAAAACCCGCAGCATGAAAACGTACTTAAAAAACGCACCAAAAAACCCAGGATTACGTGTGGGTTTTATCTGCGAACTTCCTACGTATTGCTGCGGTTTTGGTGCTTATTTTCCGCAGCAAAATACGCAATGTGCACATGTAGCCTGAAGTTTTGAGAGAAAATATAACAGTCAGTGATGTCATGTACAAAGCGTGGCATATTAAAGTGTATTTACCGGTTTTTCTGCAGTCAAAAAAATCATCTTGTTATATGTTGTATTAGGATAAGCTAAACTTGCTTGTGGACCAGGAAGCCACAAGACTTCATTAGACCTCACAATCCAATACAGTAGTCTTAGGCCCGATTCACACGACAGGGTTTCCCGGCCTTGTGACGGCCGTTCAAAAAACGTCCGTCACACGGCCGCAGCAGGAACAATAGACCTCAGATGGGGCTATTTACACAACCGATTTTTTTTGACGGCCCGGGAAACCCAGGCGTCAAAAAATGGGACATGCCATATTTTCGGCCGTTCTCCCGGCCACCCGGCTCCCATAGAAGTCTATGGTGCCCGGTAATACACGGCCGTCACTGGAACGTGTCTTCAGTCGCTCGCGCTCTCTCCTTCTCATCACAGTGCGAAGTGCATGAGAGGAGAAGGAGGAGGGTATTTTTTTTGCTCCCTGTAGGAGCGGAATCCCCGGCCACAGCTTCAGCAACGCTGTGGCCGGGGATTGGGGATTCCGCTTCAGGAGAAGTCACTGACTACACTGTCCATATAGGGACACAGTGACGTCAGGCACTTCTGAAGCGGAATCCCAGACCCTGTGGCCGGTGTTTCCACTCCAGGAGAAGTCCCTGACTTCACTTTTTATATATTGACATTGAAGTCAGTGACTTCTCCTGGATGGGGGGGGGGCAGGGGTGCTATGTAGAACGTTCCTGTGTAGAACTACCTACAGGGGGCTGTGTGGCGTTACCTACAGGGGTCTGTGTGGCATTACCTACATGGGGCTGTGGCAGTATCTACACAGGGCAGTGTGTGGCATTATCTGCAGAGGGTAGTGTGCAGCATTATCACAGAGGGCAGCGTGTGGCAGAAAATGTACAAATGAAATTCATCAGATTTTTAAAATGGACAGGGGAAAAAAAACGGCTGCAAAATGGGTCAAAATCGGATGCAAAACGTCCGGGAAAAACGGTCCAAAACATCCGTTTTTTTTCGGCCGACACTTGGACCCTGTCGTGGGAATAGAGCCTTAATATTGCGTTATAATTTCATTTTGGGAAGTGTGGGATAGCATGTCATCAGAAATGAGCAATTCAGACCTCTGTATTAGACTATGTATTTCTTCAGGTCCGTAAAAGTAAAGATAATAAAACTGCAGAAACATTGCACATTTATTGCAAAAAAACGGCTCATTGTATTCTCTTATTATAGAACTTAAAACTGCATAAATCACTTTCAGATCTAAAGTCCTGAAATGCTATTAATAGCTGTTTTAAAGTAATTTACAATGTTTCTAGCATAAAAAATAAATATTTTTTTCAGCATTGTTTTGCTTTCAGGATTCCCCCATGGTGCTGCTGCTAATCTGTGCTGCTGCTAATCTGTGCTGCTGGGGGAGGGGCTCTGAGCAGAAACGGTCTCCTTCCCCCTCTGGCAGCTGACCATACAGTGCCCTGCAAAATGAGTATTCTCCGCTCTACTGCTGTACTAATGCAGAAACGGTTTTCCTTCCCTGACAAGCAGGGCAGAAAGCTACTTCTATTGGCTGTTCTGCAGTGAACAGAGGATCACTATGCAGAGACCTGGCTGTGGGGAGAGTGACAGAGCATGCATGTCCACCAGTACTCCGCTCATTAGGTAAATGTGTAAATTGTTACACTTTGAACACCATATGGCACCATACTTTGTAAGTGAAGATCATAACTTCATTAGATCATTTTTTTAATGGCCTGTAAATGGCAAACAATGTTTCTTTTTATGATCTGTACAATAAATGATGGTTAATAGTGGCACAATCTATTTCTACAAATCCGTTAATCAGGACTAAAAGACTGTTCTGGATAAAATCTCATGTGAACCAACGCTCTGTCGCCTTGTGTTTTCCTTCCCTCTTGCTGTGGTTGGGGAGGATGTGTTGAAGAAATTAAGGAAAACAATGTTTATGTTTATATGATGTGTAGGCTGCTTGAGGTTGGAGGTGAATGGGAGCTCATCCACTGTTGTGCTTTCCACTTCAGTCTCTGCATTCCAATCTCTTTTTGTTTTTGTGGTTTTATTACAAAATGTAAATATCATGTATGATAAAATCTCGGATAAGTTTATTGGTTTTACCGGTACCATTTAACCCTCCCTAAACTTAAAGAGGCTCTGTCACCAGATTTTGCAACCCCTATCTCCTATTGCAGCAGATCGGCGCTGCAATGTAGATAAGAGTAACGTTTTTTTTTAAAAAAAGTAGCATTTTTGGCCAAGTTATGACCATTTTTATATTTATGCAAATGAGGCTTTCTAAAGTACAACTGGGCGTGTATTGTGTGCGTACATCGGGGCGTTTTTACTTCTTTTACTAGCTGGGCGTTGTGACTAGAAGTGTATGATGCTGACGAATCGGCATCATCCACTTCTCTTCACAACGCCCAGCTTCTGGCAGTGCACAGACACACAGCGTGTTCTTGAGAGATCACGCTGTGACGTCACTTCCCCAGGTCCTGCATCGTGTCGGACGAGCGAGGGCACATTGGCACCAGAGGCTACATTTGATTCTGCAGCAGCATCAGCGTTTGCAGGTAAGTCGATGTAGCTACTTACCTGCAAACGCTGATGCTGCTGCAGAATCAACTGTAGCCTCTGGTGCCGATGTGTCCTCGCTCGTCCGACACGATGCAGGACCTGGGGCAGGAAGTGAGTGACGTCACAGCGTGATCTCTCGAGAACACGCTCTGTGTCTGCACTGCCAGAAGCTGGGCGTTGTGAAGAGAAGTGGATGATGCTGATTCGTCAGCATCATACACGTCTAGTCACAACGCTCAGCTAGTAAAAGAAGTAAAAACGGCCAGATGTACACACACAATACACACCCACTTGTACATAACTTTAAACACGCCCAGTTGTACTTTAGAAAGCCTCATTTGCATAAATATAAAAATGGTCATAACTTGGCCAAAAATGCTCGTTTAAAAAAAAAACAACGTTACTCTGATCTACATTGCAGCGCCGATCTGCTGCAATAGGAGATAGGGGTTGCAAAATCTGGTGACAGAGCCTCTTTAAAGGGCATTCATAGGTGAGGTTCCGTCTTTCTTTTGCTTTTTACAACTTGCAAAAAAAAGAATACAAGCCGCTTCGTTGCCGCTTCTCTTGCTTTTTATCCCCTTTGATATCTAAGCTTTTTCAAACAAATGGGGGACAATGTGCATACAGTTAATAAGCGCTTTCGCTACTGATGTGTCTGTCAAATTGTAGGTTTCATCATGATGTGCCAGAGAGCCTCCTCTGCCACTTGGCGCTCTAGTACTATGGAGCAGGCTCAGGAGGGTAGCTGGCTCCATACCCAACATCTCTGCTTTATATTACAACAGACACCTCGCTTTAACTACCAGAATCAGAAAAAGCTCAGATGCCGGCTGCTTAACTACTTAGTGCAATTCTTAATTTGCCCAGCAGAGGTACTGCAGGGGACCTGAACACTTGCTGTCAGGTTCCCCCAAAGCTGATCGGAGGTTTTAAGTAATGAGCACCATGTGATCAGCTACACTGTATCACCACCTACATTAATATCAGTTATCAGACTCTCTATTGCAACCTCTGGCTTGGGCCTTCATCTTCAAGCGTTCATATTTCAACACCAAAGTATGTCAGATCAATGTAGTAATTGCTCCATGTAATTATGATCTAATGCAGGGGTTTCAAACTCGACTGGGTAAATGGGCCGCCCATAGAAAAAATGTGAAGTTGACGGGCTGCATTACTTTCAAATTTGATACGATCCGAAATCATTGTTAATCAATTCGTTATTTGAAATACTATAACAATGCTACATTACTATAACAATACTACATTACTATAACAATAATACTACATTACTAGAATACTACCACTAGGTTTAAACTTATTGGAAATTTGTGAGTTTACTCAACATGCTCATTTTAACAATCCAGTTTTCCGGTTTGTGTCACTAAATGCAGTCTGGCTGCTCAGTTGGCAGTATTTGGCAGACACTAGAATATCAAGATTGGGCAGCCCCTTCTTAGATGGTGCCACAGTTCCCCTCGGTAGATGGTGCCACAGTTCCCCTAGGTAGATGGTGCCACAGTTCCCCCTCGGTAGATGGTGCCACAGTTCCCCCTCGGTAGATGGTGCCACAGTTCCCCCTCGGTAGATGGTGCCACAGTCCCCTCGGTAGATGGTGCTACCACCTACACCGTGGGCCACGTGTTTGAGACCACTGATATAATGTATATCATTTTTATTTTACCTACGTCAAACTACCATGGTTGCTCTAGGGTGTAGCGATCGTATATTGTAGCGATCCATAGGCATTCTGCATGGATCTATTTTGCGGTTGTAGGAACAATTTTCCTATTACTTTTCTGGCAAGCTTCTTTGTATGTAAATGTAAGGCCTTATTTACACGAACGTGTGCGTTTTGCGCGCGTAAAAAACACATTGTTTTGCGCGTGTTGCAGTTACGTGTGTCATCAGTGTTTTGTGCGTGTCCGTTATTTTTGCGCGTATAACATCCCTGTGTCACGTGTTTTGGACTTATTTAAAATTAAATGAAGGAGGTGGTTTTATTCTCCATTTCTTGAGCAACTGTTGCGCGAATCACGCACAGCACACGGATGTGCATCCGTGTGATGTCTGTGATTTTCACGCACCCACTGACTTCAATGGGTGCGTGATGCGCAAAAAACGCTCACGTATAGGACATGCAGTGAGTTTCACGCAGCGGATACACGCTGCGTGAAAAACACGGAATGTCTGAATGGCCCTATTGACTTACATAGGTCCGTGCGATGTGCGTGATTTTCACGCGCGTATCACAGACGTGAAATACGCTTGTGTAAATAAGTCCTATACTTGAGCGTTTTTTGCGCATCACGCTCCCATTGAAGTCAATGGGTGCATGAAAATCACGGGCATCACACAGACGCACATCCGTGTGCTGTGCGTGATTGGCGCAACTGATGCTCAAAAAATTATGAGAAAAAGAAAACCACCTCCATTTCATTTTGCATACGTCAAAACCACTTGACATAAGGATGCCATACTCGCAAAAATAACGCAGACACGCACAAAACACTGACACATGTAACTGTAACGCGCGCAAAACGCTGCGTTTTTTACGCAAGCAAAACTCACACGTTCATATAAATAAGGCCTATCTCTTTGGACATCTGACTGAATGGAGTATAACCTGATCAGTGATTTTTTTTTTTATTAGCCATGTATTATGTAATGTACATCTTTGGGGAAAAAAAAGTGTGTGCTCATTTTAAAGGGGTTGTCTGCTATGCACAATCCATTTTTGTTTGAAAGGTGCTCAAAAATAATCTGATCAAAGGTCGTCCCGTTGCTGGGACCCCCAGCAATCAGCCAAAATCAATGGGCTGCCCATGTAACGCATGGACGGGCTAAGAAACCCATAGTGAGGGACACTCTTTGTAGCAATTTTCTACTCTGACTAATAGATAAGGGTCCTGAATGGGGGAACCTCCTCTGCTAACAGATTTCCATAATAGGGTATTTGAAAATGGGCTTTCTAAACCAGATAATCCCTTTAATGAAGCCTTTTACAGTATATATTGGGGACTTGTAAAAATAACCTTACATTGCTTTGTAAGGCCTCATGCACACGACCGTATTTTTTCACACCCGTAAATACTGGCGTAAATACGGGTCCGGTGTCACACGTATTCCACCCGTTTTGCACCAGTATTTACGAACCCGTGCTCGTAAATATGGGTCCGGTGTCACACGTATTCCACCCGTATTTACGAGCACGTTTTTGGCAGCAAAATAGCACTGCACTAATCGGCAGCCCCTTCTCTCTATCAGTGCAGGATAGAGAGAAGGGACAGCCTTTTCTGTAATAAAAGTTAAAGAAATTCATACTTACCCGGCCGTTGTCTTGGTGACGCGTCCCTCTCTTCACATCCAGCCCGACATCCCTGGATGACGCGGCAGTCCATGTGACCGCTGCAGCCTGTGATTGACCTGTGATTGGCTGCAGCGGTCACATGGCCTGAAACGTCATCCAGGACGTCGGCCCGGATGTCGAGAGGGACGCGTCACCAAGGCAACGGGCGGGAGACCGGACTGGAGGAAGCAGGAAGTTGTCGGTAAGTATGAACGTCTTTTATTTTTATTTTTTACAGGATAGGGGATACATGTCTTGTTTATGGCAGAGCGGGGAGATACCTCCCCGCTCTGCCATAGTTTTCATTGTAGTCCCGGCGGTAGTTACGCCACTGGGCTGTGGCCTGCAGACCGGGTAGTCCCCTGACCTCGCCTCACCTCGCAACGCTCCCGTAATCACGGGTGAACACACGCAGCCACCCATGATTACGGGAGCCCCATAGACTTCTATGGGATGCCCGTGCCGTTATTACGGCATGAAATAGGGCATGTTCTATCTTTTTTAACGGCACGGGTACCTTCCCGTGAGCAAACGGGAAGGTACCCGTGGCTAACAGAAGCCTATGAGCCCGTTATTGCGGGTCGTAATAACGACCCGCAATAACGGGTGTTTTTACGGTCGTGTGCATGAGGCCTTACTCTGTTATTCCTCCTGGAGATGTATGAATACATTAACAATTAGTGGTTACCATTCCCTCAATATGATGTTTCCCTACACACTGTCCAATCAGTTCACACTGCACAATTTTATTTACACAAAAACCCACCCGATTTCAAAGGTGTACATAGCCTTAACCTATTTCGATAACATTTACTGGTGTATTAAAAAATGCAATCTGTTAACTGCTTGTCTGGAAATGTAGAGGATTGTTTCATGAGGGTAAAATCTTTTTTTTTAAAGCAGATCTGTCACCGGAATATGTAAGGACAGCATATCACAAGGACAGGTCTGCTCTCTTACTAGCCCAAATGGCTATTTATTGTCCCTTTTTGGAAAATGGAAACCGGCAAAGAAAACAAGCACTTACATAGTTATGAGTCCGGTATAATCATGAGGGGTTCTTTCTCCCCGCCCTCATCACAGTGAGTAGTTATTGTTTTCCTATATTTATGGTACACATTTTTTATTTTTAAACTTTAATGTACCGGCATATATCTATACGCCAGTATATTAGTCTGTGTACTGATAGGTTCTCTGCCTGTGTGGTTTCACCGCCCCATACATGTGCAGCATGTAATGGGGAGGGCTGCACAAACCCGGGGGCACTTTACATTTTTTTTTCTACCTTCCACGGTTATTTAGAAATCGGTGCCGTTATATTTGGCACCCGATATTTAAATAACCCCCTGAACAGTCAACGGGGCGTGTACTGTCAAGGGGGCGTGTTATTATGGCTGTGACACTGTCCAATCAGATATGGACAGTGCCACAGCATGAGAGAGTGTGCGATTGCAGTCTCTTCATCCGAACAGGCAAGGGGGCGTGTCAGTGCTACGGACAGAGCTGTGGAGAGGAGAGTTTTACTATATGACCAAGTGGGCGTTGTACAGAGGAGTGTATGACGCTGACCAATCAGCGTCATACACTTCTCTCCATGCATTTACACTTCAGATAGCGATATAGCTAAATCGCTATTTGCATTCACATAAGCACACTATAACACTACTCATGTGTCCTGACAATGAATATACATTACCTCCAGCCAGGACGTGATGTGTATTCAGAATCCTGACCACTTCTGTAGCGTCTGTGTGATTTACAACACAGCACAGCGAGATCTCGCTGTGAATGACAGTTTACAGCGTAATCTCGCGAGACTACGCCTGCTGTGCTGTAAATCACAGAGACGCTACAGAAGTGGTCAGGAGAATGAGTACACGTCACGTCCTGGCTGGAGGCAATGTATATTCATTGTCATAACACATGAGTAGCGTTATAGTGTGTTTATGTGACTGCAAATAGCGATATAGCTATATCGCTATCTGCAGTGTAAATGAATGGAGAGAAGTGTATGTCGCTGATTGGTCAGTGTCATACACTCCTCTGTACAACGCCCACTTGGTCATATAGTAAAACACGCCCAGTTGTCCATTGAGAAACTCCTTAGCATAAAGGTCATAACTCCGTCAAAAATGATTGTTTTTCTAAATAAAAAAACACTGGTGTAATCTACATTACAGCGCCGATCACATTATGTACAAGAAAGGCCACTTATAATGTGGTGACCGAGCCTCTTTAAGCCAAACCCAAGTATGCCCCAACAAGAAATATGGTCAGACAGCCCTGGGGTCCTTCAATGGACCCTGGGCTGTCTGCCCATACATGCTATGTCCCTCGATCGTGTCACAGGGATTTCCTGTCACGCAATCCAAGGGGTATCCCCCCCCACCTTCTCATTTGCCCCTTTTAAATGCTGCGGTCAGCTTTAATTGCGGCATTCAAGGGAATAACGGCGGAGATCAGAGGTTTCTCTGATCACCACAGTTAGAGCGGCGGTGTAATACAGCCATTGCCCCGCTCCTGACAACAAGCGTGTACGCGTCGTCCGCATGATGTGATGCGGCCGGCGCTCCACTAAGTAGCGGTGGCACTGAACATTCTTTTGAAAGCTCTTATTGAGCACATGAAAACTCCATGACCATTTACATGCGAAACCGACAATTACTATTGCAAGCCATTACAATGCATAGGCGGCGTCACTCAACACTCCACGGATCCTGAATGGTATATACCTCTGCATTGGTGTACACTACCCGCTTTCCCTCTTAGGCTGGGTTCACACACCCTATTTACGGACGTAATTCGGGCGTTTTAACCTCGAATTACGTCCGAAAATATGGCTCCAATGCGCCGGCAAACATCTGCCCATTCATTTGAATGTGCTTTACGATGTTCTGCGCCGACGGTCATTTTTTTTACGCGCCGCTGTCAAAAGACGGCATGTAAAAAAGACGCCCGCGTGAAAGAAGTGCCTGTCACTTCTTGGGACGTAATTGGAGCCGTTTTCCATGGAAAAACAGCTCCAATTACGCCCGTAATGGATGCTGCGAAAAACGCCGGCAACATGCCATTACGTCTGATATTCAGGAGCTGTTTTCTCCTGAAAACAGCTCCGTAATTTCAGCCTTAATGGACGCTGCCGTGTGAACATACCCTTACTGTTCTGTAGTCGTTTGTTTGCTAGTGGATGGATTCTGCTGACCGGTAATGAGGTGGGCAGGTTGTTAATATAAATAAATTAGACTCCACTGAAAATGCTTAGTTACGCAAATGGCACGGTTACGAACCACACTGATTTTTAATTTAGCAATTTCAGTAGTAAGTAAGGATGACCAGACTGGACAGATGTTGAGAGCAATAGTCATTAGGGAGAACGAGAGGGCCTCAGCTGTTCTGCTTCTATGCATGAGCCTCTAGGTATATCAGTAAGTGTTCTTCTGTTTTTAATGCAGCGTTTGCCTGTACTCGTGGAAATATTAGCTGCTTCATTGAGCAACACAGACTGGATTGCTTTGCCCCCAACAGCTATTATTTGTTAGTAATGGTAGTCAGACTTTGGGGAGGCTGACTATAGTGGTGTTCAATGAGATTAATGAATACAAAAAATAAGTTCTGCAGCAGTTGTAACTCGTAAAAGGGGTTTTCTCAGCCTGTAATATTGTTGGCTTATTCTTTGGATAGGCCATCAATATCTGATTGGTGGGGGTCCAATTCCCAGTCTTACTGCCAATCCGCTGCATGAAGAGGCCGCAGAGCTCGCTGCCACGTCCTTTTCGTTTATCCAGACACAGCGCCGTACATTTTGGTTGTGGCTGTATCGGGTATTGCAGCTCAGTCTCACTCCAGTGAATAAGCCTGAGCTGCAGTACCTTACGTATCCACAACCAAACGTACAGCACTCTGCCTGAGTAAACAATGAAGAGGACTGGAGTACTGCAGTCAACTGTTCTCGAGAGAATAGGATATGTCATAGAATAAAAGTTTATAATGTATTCCATCTGACTAAAAGAGTGACAGATGCTCTTTAAGCACGAAATTCACTGAAAAGAACAAGATAGTGACAGCTTATCATTTTCGGTTTAAAATGTACCTTTCCGAACAAGTGTCTGATCTGCGGGCAACATATTATACATGAACCAGCTCCACGGCTTCTGCTCTAACTTTTAAATGAAATGGGCCAACGTTAACTTGTAATTTATTTATTAATGTCCTTCTCCCAATCTGTGTCCATGATGGAAAGACTTCCCTGTATGTGCCCGAAGGGTCTGGAAGGTGGCTTCCCCCCCCCCCCCCACACTATTAATGATTGACAGCCTTCCCTGTTGAGACTTTGAAATGATTAACATAAAATGCTGCTGTTAAAGCCTTAGGTAAATTTAAGTGAACGGTGCGAAGCTGCTGAAGCAGGAACCGCCGCAAGCATGGATGCACCGCTGTGTCTGCAACAACAATGCAGGGGCCGCCAGGCCACAGTCCCTTCGTTCTGCTTCTACTATCTTAAGAAAAACCCCTTTAAGTCCAGCAGTGCAAAGATTTTATTCTATTAGATTGTAATGGCAGGCCATTTCCTATAAATTATGTATGACTCATCTTAGCTGCTTTTTTTTTTTTTTTTTTTTTCCATTGGTCGAGAACCAATATGGGCTAATAATCAGAAAATATAATTTAGTTTTACAGAATTTCCATTTATAATCCTTTGTAGTTCTGTCATTTTACATCAAGTAAAGGTAGCTTTTACAGGATATCCGTTCAATTTATTATTATTATTATTATTATTGCTTCATTTTATAATCGGGCTGTATATAGGGAGATATCTATGCAGTGTTGGGCACTAAATGTTTTTTCAACCTGTTGGAGATCTCTTCAAATTCCTATTTTTTTCTCATAGACCAGAGAAAGATTGCCCTCTAAGTGCCCTTGGAACGGGCAGAGCACTACAACGGTCTGAGAACAATTAGTCGCATAGGCGCTAGTGAGATATCTTTTAGAGTAGTAACTGTGTCTGTGTATTCGGATCACTCACCATTTGCCTTTATATTAATGTGCAATACACTATTTCAAGAGGTATTTTGAAAGTTTCAGATTTTAAAAAGTTTTCTCACTGCTTTCAGTGCCACGGCCAATTCTCTGTTAGAATGTCATGTCACATGAATACGTTTCATCCACCAGCAACCTCTTAATGGCAGCCGCAGTAATGTAACATGACCTCATCCTGTCACTATACTGTGGTGTAAACATAGGGCTATGGAAATGAATGTGAGAGGGACTGGTACAAGAGGTACTTTTCAAAGTTTCATATTTAATAATTCCGGGGTTTTCTGAGATTCATACTCCTCTCTGAAAACCCCTTTAAAGAGGATTTTCACTCAAAATGTAAAATACAAAAGGCCATCTCTGTAAGCCAAAGGTGGAAATTTTATTTCGGTTTTTTTCTATTACGTTTACATCGGATTTATTTATACATGGAAAATGTGTTTCGGATCGAAACCAGGACTTTTTTAATTTTTCTTTATTTTGCACACTTCCATATACTGACATCAGACAATCCATACTTCGCTGTATGAGCATGTATTATCGCTCTCTCGCTCTCTTAGGCCTAATCCACAAGGCCAAAGCTGTGTGAACGGTCCCTGATTACGGCACCGGCGGGCCACGGAGTGTGTGTCATCCACGGGCCGTCCGCAATTCACGGTCCGTGCACACATTGATTTCAATAATCCCAGACCTCAACTCTGGACCGTATAATGACATGTCCTATTGCCCGGGTTCTGAGCAATGCACTGACTGTGGAAACCACGGTCGTGTGCATTGGCCCATAGGTTAACATGTGTTTTATACTATCCGCATTTGCTACTCTGCGGATAGTATTCGGCCACAAATGCACGTTCGTGTGCACGAGGCCTTCTTCTTGGATTAGACTTTCAATCTCCAGGGTGCATGCATGGCATTTTTCCTGTAGACTTTTCAGCTCCATGATAAACAAGACTTTCACTTCCCGAGTGGGACTCAATCAGAAGACATTATGCTCCTTCTATAAAGGGAAATGTGTTCAGGAAAGTGTATAAGCCAAGAATTACAATCTTCAAATATCTAGTGCCAAGGTGACATTCTTCAGTGTCCTCTCCTAATATGTTAAGGCAAATTTATGTGTGTTGTGTAAAGAGCAGTCAGTGATGCTTTTTATATTACTATTAGTAATAGGTCTTATGTTTTATTTTAGTGGTAAAAGTAGATTGTGAGTATTCAGTATATAATTATTATTAGGTTTTTTTTACGAGAAGTTATAAGCCACTATACTAAATGTTTACAATGACCGAGTGGATTAACGTTAAGATTCTGCTGTGAATTTCACACAGTCCTGCAAGCTTATTATTCAGTCACTACAGCTTGCAGATAGAGATTACATATATATTGGGGAATTGTTATTTATTCATTACCCAGTATAAGCACATAGGTTCACCGAAGGTGAAACCACGCTTCTAAATTCATGCCCAAATCAAAAATACACTTTGAAATAACCTCATCTGGGGACACTGATACGGGTCCTGTGGCAAGACTTGAAATGGAAGTCCCAGGAAGACACATGGTTAATGCTCAGGGGTTTACTTTTTAACAACTTTTAAGGTAATACCTGATACCTATGCATCTAACGTTTCCTCTCATTTAGACCAGTGGCATAACTATAGGGGTCGCAATTGCGACCAGACCTCGAAGCCAGGGGGTCCCGAGGCCCCCTGCACCACATCAATGAAAAGTTACTATAGTAACGGGCCTGTGCAATAAACTACACGGGTCCCCGTTACTATAGTAACTGACTACTTACATTCCTCCTTCCAGAGCGCAGCAGGGGTCCTGATGTCACAGCACTGCGCAGTGTATGACGTCACAACGCTATGCACTGCGCCCCACATCATGGCCCTGGATGGTGTCAGGACCTCCGCTGCAGCTGAAGAGTGCTACCTCCCCTTCATTCCGGTCACTTTCTCACACTGTGAATCGCCGACACGGACGTGTCAGCGATTCACAGTGTGAGCAAGTAAGGAAAATGAAGGGGAAGCGGCGCTCGTACGAGCATTGCACCCCCTTCAAAACAGCTGTTTGACGGGGGTCCCGGGAGTCGGACCTCGACCATCCGCTATTGATGGCCTATCCTGGGGACTGGGCAACCCCTTTTAAGCCTACCATGTGGTAGAAGACTTAGATACAGGGCCCCAGCAGACAGTAATCTTATACTGCATAAGATTACTTTCTGCTGGACCCTGTATCTAAGCCTACCTTCGGCTTGGATACAGGGTCCAGTAAACCGTATCACACATGCACATGGGCCCTGTATCTAAGCCTACCATATGTGTGTTCACATCACCGTTGCCCTTCCGTTCAGGGGTTCCGTCAGAGGTTTCAGTTTCACCCCTCAACGGAAGGGCAAGTTGAAACCTCCGCTTCCGTTTCCCTCACCATTGATCTCTATGGTGACGGAAACATTGCTAAAGGTTTCCGTTTGTCACCGTTGTGATAGGGTTCCCTTGTTCTTGACGCAACCAATAGCGCAGTCAACTGCGCTATTGATTCCATCAAAATAACGTTCATACTTACCCTTACTGCCGTAGTCCTAGTGATTCTTCTCTTGATCCCATCTGACTGCTGCAACACTCAGAAGGGAGAGAGAGATGCATCGCCATGACTACGGCTGGGTAAGTATAAACTTTTTTTAAAATTTATTTATTATTATTAATTTTATTATTGCTGCAGTATTTCCACAGTGGACTTGATGTTCAAAAAAACACGACAATTTAGTTTTGGTTTTTCACGACATTCCAGGTAAAATTCAGTTTTCTATCTTGTTCAGTGGTTGGGTTTTTTTTTTCTCATTTATGGTGAAGAAGAATATGTAGCGTCCGCTTCTGTTTTATGTTAAAGTCTTAAGACAAAAATCAAGACACTGGTGGGTGCTGGTTTTATATAACTGGACAGTTTATAAGTCCCTAAGATTACCCCAAGAAATTAGGAGACTGAGGCGTTACTCATTGAGCCAGTTTCTTGAAGCTGTTCCATCGTTCACAGCCTTCACAACTTATCACCTATTATTTGCACGCTCTGTAAAACCGTTTCCTTCCTGCTATCTATAAATGCCAGAAGGACCCTCGTTGAAAGAGCAGTTGCTTAGTTACTAGGATACCACATTGTTATGTATGGCACCTAATGAATAATAATGAGATATGCTTTGCATTTGCATAGACAGAAAAGCGGCAAAAACGTGACAAATTGATATATTGGAGATTCACAGGTTATAAATAGGACGACCGTAAATGTTAACATTTATTCATTTTGGTTTGCAGTGTTTCTATTTTATATGATGGGCACATGTATCACGGATGGTAATAAACTGAGGGCACAAGTACAGGTTTTTGGTGTCCGCAGTCAAAATAATTCAAATGTTACGATCTGGTGCATACAGTAACTGGGACAATGCCCAGTGGTTTTGCCTCTCTTTTTGGTACAGGGTTTTATTGCAAAACTTGGCAACCTGTGGAGGGGAGCATGCACAGAATGCTTACCCCCCCCCCCCGGGTGCACACCCTTGGTGGACTACCTGCAGACATACTGGTGCTTGGGATGGTGTGGTCTATTGTTGGCATATAAGGCAATGGTGATTTTGAGAATTAACGGACAATTACAGTCAATGATCATACCTTTTATGTATTGCTTTCTTGTTCTATAGTGTGACCATCAACATTACAGAGATGCTGCGATAAACCTACAATACTGTAATGTCGATAAAGTAAAATCCGTCTTGGAGTACACCACAAAGTGATTAGAAATTCTCATAAAATGTCCGACTGTAACCTCTTCAAATATTTTCTGCTATCATCGTATGAAATGTTTTGCATTTGTTAGCATGGTTTTTTGATGTACAATTATGAGGAAAATTGGTTTGTGGATCTTTCCCAAAATGATCATTCTCACCAAGTGTTTGGTTTTATTTTAGGAATCTGGTGAAGAAGTTTGGTCAGAAACGTTCTTCTAAAGACGAAGAGCCCAGGTATTGGTCTGGCTTTTATTTTTTTAACTTCAATAACCTCAGGTCTCTATGGAAATATCCTCATGCTGTACGTTCTCCTGTTGTCCTTAAACGCTAAAACTCAACCTATAATTTACTGAAAACTGACATATGACCTTAATTAAATTGATGAAGCGGGTGCAAATTATGACCACTATAACAGCTGCCAAAGACGAGCTGCGTGGAAGGGGCGGTTTACAAACTGCTTGCTCTTTAGTCTAGAATAGATACTCTGACATGTCTTCGTAATGGCTTTCTGTTAACAAGACTACAGAGGATCCACTTGTCGGTGAACCGCCAGGTTTAGAGCGCTATCGGACCCGCAGTAACTCATGCTGCTATGTGGACTGGGCAAGCCAACCTTACATGATCTAGTCCTGACATTAAGGACTCTCCATGTGGGACTCTTAGCATTTTTGTTGGGCTTGATCATGCAGTGCAGTTCCTTTTAGACCAGTGGCGACGGCCACTTTCATCTAAAGACGGATCAGAGTAACTGATTATACAACGCAAATGTGAACTCTGTTCTTCTAGTGCAGTTTATGCACTGGATTTTTAAAAGAATAATAAAAAGTAAGGCCTTTCGTGTACAAGGCCTAGAGTGTACCACACAATTCTGCTTTAGGCCCAAAACAACTTTTGGAATTGAACATTCTGAAAGCAACATTCTCAAAATCTGTAGGGTAAAGACCTGCATAGCGGCTGCCTTTCATCCGTAAAACTGCACTGAATTGCAGCAAGACCGCATTGCCACTATTTTTTACGTGTCTTTACCCTTAGCTTGTTCCGAAGTAGTTTACGGAGCTAAGGTTTTGCTCTACTTTTGATTCTTATATTCCAACCGCTTTCAACAACGTTGGAGGCAGCTGTTGTCAGTCAGTAAAGCTAGCCATACATTAGGGATATTCGACTGCCCTTCTCTGAACAACTTGTCGTTTTATAGTTGGTATGTGAAGGTTCTGGACGAACCAGAAGTTAAAATGAGCGCTTATCGATATCTGCCTTGATCAGTGGCCTGGTCAGGGCTTCTATTAATGAGATGCAGATCTGTCGTTTGGCATGTCTGGCTTTACAAGTCTGCGCCTGACTACCAAAAATGACAACATGGCAGATCACATTTTCTGTCTTATCGGTCTTTGCTCGGCGTTGCTCACGTCAAAAAAAGGTATCGACTGTTGGCCAAGAATGGTCTAAATTGTCCTTTTCGGCCAACCAAAATCTCTAGTGTGTGGTCCGCTTATGAAAGGGTATTGTTTTGTTTAAACGTGCTTTTCCAGGATTTTTTTTTTTAACATTTATGGATGAATCCCATCACTATGTACAACTGGATTTAAATGTTATATTGGCTGTATTTTTATTTATTTTTTCTCTGTGGCAGATTTACATCATGTATGGAATTTTATAATATTCTGAATGAGCTGAATGATTATGCCGGACAGCGGGAGGTGGTGGCCGAGGACATTGGACACAGAGTTTATGCAGAATTAATGAAGTATTCATATGAGCTGAAAGCTGAACGAAAATCGGTAACTTTTTTTATTTAAGGACTCTATATATTTTATTTTCTGAAATGGAGACCGTTTGATGTTAAAGAGGACCTACCTACTCTCCTAACATGTTTGTTTTAGCAAGCACTTGTATTCCCCATTGTCTAACAATTCTGGAGCATCTTTTCTTAGAATGATGTGTTGTGCCATTCCTCTGTTATTCCTCCTGGAAATGTATAAATTGACAACTGGGTACCATTCCTGTTAATAGGTTGTATCCTTACACACTGCAACACTGTCAGCACTGATTGGTCAGTGTGTAGAGACACGCTCCCTTGACATAACCGAGGAACAGCACAACAGAGTTCTAAGAAAATATATCAGAAGTGTTGTTTTGTGGGGAATTTACAGCAAGGCAAGCGTAATCTCGTTTTAAATGACAGTTTGCAGCGTAATCTCTCGAGATTACGCTCGCCTTGCTGTAAATCTCACACAAACGTTACCGAAGTGTCAGGATTCTGAATAGACATCACGTGCTGGCTGGTAGTGATGTCTATTCACTGTCAGGACACTTGAGTAAAGTTAATGTGTGAGTAAGTGACTGCACATAGTGATCTAGCTAGATCACTATTGCTGTGTAAATGATTGGAGAGAAGTGTATGATGCTGATTGGTCAGTGTCATATACTTCTCTCCACAACGCCCACTTGGTCAAAAAGTAAAAACAGGCCCAGTTGTCCATTAAGAAAGTCATTCGCATAAAGCTAAAATAGGCCGTATTTGATAGTTTTTCTAAATAAAAAACACTGCCGTAATCTACATTACAGCACCGATCATATTATGTACTAGATAGGCCACTTATAATGTGGTGACAGAGCCTCTTTAAAGCAACGTAGAGGTGGAATTTACAAAAAAATATTTGCCGAAATTCATTTGTAATACATTTTTTTTTCTAACACAGAAGGTTTTACCAGAGAAACGCAGCTCAATATTAAATGCACAGATTCTGCACTTTTTAGAAATATCCCACATGTGGCCCTAGTGTGCTAATGGACTGAAACACCGGCCTCAGAAGCAAAGGAGCACCCAGAGGATTTTGAGGCACCATGTACAGATTGAAGAAGTCTTGTGCCTAAATAGTCGAAACCCCCCAAAAGTTTCCCCATTTTGGAAACTACACCCTCAATGAATTTATCTAGGGGTTTAGTTAGCATTTTGACCACAGTCTATGTGTAGAATTTAGTGGAATTAGTCTCTGAAGATGAAAATCTACTTTTTTAAAAAAATCTAAAACATACAATTTTTTCATTTTTACAAGGAATAAAGGAGAAAAACCACGCCAACATTTGTAAAGCAATTTCTCCCGATTACGGCAATACCCCATATGTGGTAATAAACTATTGTTTAGACACACGACGGGGCTCAGAAGGGAGGGTGCGCCTTTTGGATTCTGGAGCGCAGATTTTGCTGGAATAGTTTTCGGTGCCATGTCTTGTTTGCAACGCCCTGGAGGGACCAAAACCGTGGAAACCCCCCAAAAGTGACCCCATTTTGGAAACTACACCCCTCAAGGAATTTTTGTAGGCATATAGTTAGCATTTTGACCCCACAGGTTTTTGGGGTTTTGTTTTTACGTCTTTCACCATGCGGTAAAATAGACAACTTCACTTTATTCTGCATCTCAATAAGATTACAGTGATACCAAATTTTAAATAGGTTTTTTTTTTTATATTTTACTACTTTTACAAAGAAAATATAATTTGTTCAAAAAATTATTGCTTTGTATCAATACATTCTAGAAGCCAGAACATTTTTATTTTTTGGTAGATTGAGCGGGACGAACTGTAGCTTTTATTGGTACAATTTTATGGTACATACAACTTCTTGATCACTTTTTATTACATTTTTTTTAGAGCTAAGGTGACAAAAAAAACTGCGATTTTGGCGTTTTAACCTCTTTATTTCTTACGGCGTTCACTGTGCGCAATAAATTAGGTTTTACTTTATTCTGCAAGTTGGTACGATCGCCGCATTTAAGGGGTTAATTGTCAAAATCAGCGGCGATGAGCCGCTGATCGGCAACAGTGGGAGTGTCATCTGTTGGGGACAGCTGACCTCCCGGTTCCCGATGCACACGGTCACCGACAGCGTGCATCAGGAACAACTCAGTGACTTCCTGTCACTCTGCCAGGGAGCCTATCCGGACCAGCCATAGGCTAGTCCTTATAGGCTTCCGTCCTTGGCAGACACGGAGGCCATTGTTTGGCCACTGGTTGCCATGCCAGCTATTGGCAAACCCCGCAATTTGATCGTGGTGTCTGCCGATGTGCTAGAAACCCCTAAAATGCGGCGATCGCAACAGATTGCCGCATTTAAAGGGAGTATCTGCTGTTGGAGACAGCTGATCTCCCTGCTCCCGATGCACACTGAAGTAACCTCACGCGACGGCGTATAGTTAGTCGTGCGGGTAAGAGTTAAAAATAAACTGATACCTAATGAAAGAATGAATGCAAATGTGAACATAGTCTTCACTTGTTATGGATGCATATTTGGGGACCAGCTATCAATTGTACAAGAAGGAACAAGAAGAGAACAATAGTCTAATATAGGTACGAAAACTTGTGACGTTACTACTTCAGAATTTTCTTGGTTCAGAGTTTGGATGCAGTTCCTTAAATCACATGAGCCTGAAGAAGGATGGTTCTATATACAAACCCTTACCGCACACTCCCAATTCTGGATAATGTTGATTCCTCAACTAGTACAAAGAAATCTATATCGGGAGTCACTGCAGTCACAACTGGATATATAGCTTTGGAGTTAGGATAGAGTTCAGGTTTTTCTTCATATTATTTACATCATGTATATCATATTTGAGTCCAGGATTGTACAAGCTTTTTCATATCCTGTGAAATTTTCTGTGGTCTCCGTTGGCAGCAATTAACAATATATTTCCTTTATTTTCATAAAAGCATCTGCAGGAGGGACGGAGAGCACAGCAGTATCTCGAAATGTATTTGAAACAAATGGACAGTGTAAGTGATGCTTTTGTTTGAAGTTTTTTTTAGTTTACGCAACTAACGCCTATTCATTGTATAGTGAGATATTTAGCAATTTTCACTTCCAGGTAATAAAAAACTGTCCCGGTCATTTGAGGATCACACTGGTGCATGGTTTATTACAAGACGCTATAATAATACTGTACCTGTCAGGCCACGTTCAGACGTGGTGGAATTTTTTGCGGATTTTGGGTGCAGATTCAGCACAGAAAATCCCTGACGATTTACAGGACAATACATTACAACACCATTCACACGTGGCAGACATTTTTTTTTACGGATTTGAGGGCATGATGAGGATTTTTGGAATATATTGTAAAATGCTGCAAAATATGTTGGCACTATAAAGATTAAATGAAGATGATTATAATATTATAGATCTGCAGCATGATCATTCTGTTGCGCAATTGTCACCGATTTTCATCTACCCTAATGAGCCATGTGGTGTTCACAGTTCCAGGAATCACAGGACAAGCAGCTATTTCACTGACCTCTAAAAAGTCTGAAAGAAAATGATCCTATTTAGATGATTTTTTTTTTTACATACTTTTTTTTTGTATTTTTTTTTTTTTGTGTGATTTATTTAACACAAAATATTTTGATATATGCAGAGTAAAAAGAAGTTTGAGAGGGAATGCAAAGAATCAGAAAAGGCACAGCAGACGTTCGAGAAACTGGATAATGATACCAATGCCACAAAATCTGACGTAGAGAAGGTAAACCTTTTACATTTAGGGCAATCGTTACTCTTCTTTGAAATGTACCGTACTATAAATAAGATTTTTTCATCATTTCCATTTAAACCGCTTATGGTCTTGCGAAACGGATGAGCACTCAGAGTATGTCACAATATCCCTAATGAAATCTTTAAAATGACAATTGTCAGTGTTCTCTGTTCTGAAAAACAAGCTGGTGCATGAGCCCCTCATGCTCCCCTGCTCCTGGCCTTTACCCACACAACAGCTGGCCCTATGTTAATAGGCATTTTGATATCATAAACATACATTTTATATGGACTCCGGTTCTGTTCTGACCGTTTTCCAGCCTATATTCTGCTGACTAGTAGTTAGGGCAAGTATGGTAATTTTAAGTTACAACTGCAGGTTAATTTTGGACTCCTGCTGTTTAAAGGGACCATTATCAATAACGTAACATTAGGGATTCGGCTGGTTTTGATGTTTCATAATATAATGTTGAAACTTGGCTCTACTCAAAATCTTAAAAACGTATGAAGAGAAGCATCTTTTTTTTTTTTTTTTTTTTTTTAATGTCCACAGGGGTCTAGAAAGCTATGATTTATTTGCAGGTTCCTGGTAAGTGCTTATTTAACAGCACTGTGCAATCCTAACCTTGAACTATTAGACGTTGTTCATACAGTACATATTCGCTGCGGATTTTGCATGTATTTTCTAAGCCAAACCAGGAACGGAACCTAAATAGAAGAAAGCTATAAAGGAAGGCCTTATAGGGCTACTCTCCTGGGTCCAATTCTGGTTTTGGATTAGAAAATTGAATGCAAAATCTGCCGCAAATCTGCACTGTGTGAACAAGGCCTTAGGGTGTGTTCAGTTATGCAACAGGAAAAATCTGCATGTATAACACATGGGCTTTAACCCCTTAATGACCGCCGATAAGCCTTTTTACGGCGGTCATTAGTGGGCTTTATTCTAGAGCGCCGCCATTCTACGTCGCTGCTGTAGAATAAAGTAAACAGAGCAGGGAGCCGTGAAATCTCCCTGCTCTCAGCTGCCAGAGGCAGCTGAGGGCTGGGGGCGTCCCTGCTCTGCCGGGTGAGATCGATATTAGTATCGATCTCACCCGTTTAACCCTTCAGATGCGGTGCACAATAGCGAGCACCGCATCTGAATGGTTTTGGAGAGAGGGAGGGAGCTCCCTCTCATCTCACTGACACCCGGCGATAAAATCGCAGAGTGTCTGAGTCTTCTATGGCAGCCGGGGGTCTAATAAAGGCCCCCAGGTCTGCCTGGAGCGAATGCCTGCTAGATCATGCCGCAGGCATGACCTAGCAGATGCCTGTCCGTTTTAAACGGACAGGCAGTAATGCACTGCAATACAAAAGTATTGCAGTGTATTATAATAGCGATCGGAGGATAGTGAAGTCCCCTAGTGGGACTAGTAAAAAAGTAAAAAAGTTTAATAAAGTTAATAAAAAAAAAAAAGTGAAACAAAAAAAATGAAAAACCCACTTTTTCCCCTTACAAAATGCTTTACTATTAAAAAAAACTACAATAAAGCAAAAAAGTTACACATATTTGGTATCGCCGCGTCCGTAACGACCCCGACTATAAAGCTGTTACATTATTTAACCCGCACTGTGAACGCCGTAAAAAATAAAATAAAAAGCAATGGAAAAATTGCTGTTTTCTGTTAATCCTGACTTAAAAAAAAATGTGATAAAAAGTGATCAAAAAGTCGCATCTACTCTCAAATGGTACCAATAAAAACTGCAAGTCGTCCCGCAAAAAAACAAGACCTTATACAGCTATGCCGACGCAAAAATAAAAAAGTTACAGCTCTTCGAATGTGTTAATGTAAAAATGTAAAAAATGGCTTGGACATTAGGGCCCAGAATGCAAGCAGGGGGAAGGGGTTAAAGTAGATTTTACCCTTTGCACAGCAAACGTTCTATTCTGCAGCAAAAACACATGGCACATCTCTGACTCACTAGGTTTGCTCTGGATTTGAAAATCCGCAGCATGCATTCAAAGGAGGAAAGAAGGATTAAATATGTTGTATTTCGACATGCCCGAACCTCCTCACAGGAGATAAACTGCTGCCAATGGTGTCTGTTAGTGGCTTATTCCCCTCTCCCTATTGAATACACATCATGTGTATAGGGGGAGGGGGGAGAATAGCTGTTGGTTGACAGCTATCTATGGGCATGGGCACCTTTTACTTTATTATTTTGGGAATAACATTTGATGTGACCACAGTGTATTTTTTGTCAATGGTACAGGGTCTGTGAAATCCGCCCTGGTGCATGGGGTAGGCATACAACCGCACATAGCTCTTCTTCCTGTGAGACTTGGTAGGGGGTGGTACTGTACCCAAATTTAGTCAAACATGAATTTTCTTATTTTGATTGTAGTTATTTTGTAAGGTGGATCCATAGTTGCTGTTTTAACTCTCAAATGATAGACCAATTTAATTATTTTTGAAACGTCTGGTGCTATAGTGACAAATGGGACACCTGTGAGTGTTAAAGATCCCTGAAGTTGTATTAATTTAACACTTGTAGAAATCATCTTGTATTTATTTGCCCCCAGGCAAAACAGCAGCTCAACCTGCGCACACACATGGCAGACGAAAGCAAAAACGAGTACGCGGCACAACTACAGAACTACAACGCAGAACAACACAAACATTTCTACATTGTTATTCCACAAGTTTACAAGGTAAGTGGCGCCTGTTTGTTCTCTTGGTGTGGTATTATAAACATTATGTTTGTCTAATAATACTTTTAATATTTACTGGACCGTGTGTACTTTTTCGGATGAAAGAAAGCATTGATGGAAGCTTTAGGTGTGTCAGGCAGATTATAGATGAATATAAATAGACCAGTAGTATCTCAACATTCGAAGATAAACAGACAAAAGTTTAAGTGAAACATGGAATGTACTGTGTCCTCCTGGCCAAAAATTTAAGGGAGGTCCCGAGTTTCCTTTTTATGTGTTTGTTACCAGTCATTAGAAAATGTTTTTTTAACAATGACTTTCCTTATAGGTTTCCTGTTTGTTTTACTGTAGATACCTGTTAACTGAGGCCGAGTCACTATTTTTTCACGCTTGGTGTGCTAAAACAAAGGAAACCATTATTTTACTCCACCCCATTCCTTTGATCACCATGAAGCAAGTTATAACTGTGTTAGCAAATTCTGCATTAAAGGGGATCCTCATCTATTAGCAATAGCCGATACAAAAAGCATCTCCCTCCGGAGTACCTAGTCTGTTCATGTATTGCATGAACAGCCCACTGTTTTAGCCCATTGACTTCTGCGGAGTTGAACACTTCCTGTCAGCCACGTATTACGGCTGATCCATGGGTGTCCCAGCAGTCTTATCATAGGGAGGTACTTCTAATAAAAAGGTTTTGTCCAAAACCGACAACCCCTTTCACATTTGTTTCTTGTACTTACAATGCAGGTGCAAGGGTTGTCTCTCACCACCTATCACTTTACTAAATGTACAAAACTTCTTTTTGTGATTCAAAGGGGTCGTCTACTTTGGACAATCCCTTTTTGCTAGAAGGGTGACAGAAAAATGAGCTGATCAAAGCTGAAAATTAAGAGTAGTTGATAACTTTTAATGGCTAACTGAAAAGAGGATGACAAGCACCAAACCTTCGAGAATACTCCGCCTGATAAAGAGACCTAAATAGAATGGCTTGCTTTTCGTCACCCTCTTTTTAGTTGGCTATTGAAAGGAATAAACTACTGAGTACTTTAAATTTTCATCTTTTCTATATACTGGCTAACACGGTACCAAAATATTATTTCTGATCAACGCTGTAGAATGCAGAGGAACGAAGAATTTATGTAGCTACTTACCTGCAAACGCCGATGCTGCTGCAGAATCAACTGTAGCCTCTGGTGCCGATGTGTCCTCGCTCGTCCGACACGATGCAGGACCTGGGGAAGGAAGTGAGTGACGTCACAGCGTGATCTCTCGAGAACACGCTGTGTGTCTGCACTGCCAGAAGCTGGGCGTTCTGAAGAGAAGTGGATGATACTTCTCGTCAGAACGCCCAGCTAGTAAAAGTAGTAAACACGCCCCGATGTACGCACATAATACACGCCCACTTGGACTTTTACTTTTCAACACGCCCAGTTGTACTTTTCAAGCCTCATTTGCAGAAATACAAAAATGGTCATAACTTGGCCAAAAATGTTCGTTTTCTAAAAACAAAAACGTTACTGTAATCTACATTGCAGCGCCGATCTGCTGCAATAGCAGATAGGGGTTGCAAAATCTGGTGACAGAGCCTCTTTAACCCCTTAATGACCGGGCCATTTTGCACGTTAATGACCAAGGATTATTTTTTGTTTTTTCACGGTCGCATTCCAAGAGTCGTAACTCTTTTTTTATTCCGTCTACATAGCCGTATAAGGGCTTGTTTTTTGCGGGACGAGTTGTATTTTGTAATTGCACCATTTTTAGATGCATACAATATATTGATTAACTTTTATTAACTTTATTTTAGGAGAGAATTGAAAATAAGCAGCTATTCCAGCATTAATTTTCACGTTATAAATTTACGCCGTTTACAATGCAGCGTAAATAACATGTTAACTTTATTCTATGGGTCGGCACGATTACGGGGATACCAAATATGTAAAAGTTTTATATGTTTTCCTACGTTTGCACAATAAAAAGCCTTTTAGAAAAAAATTACTTGTTTTTGCATCGCCGCATTCCAAGAGACGTAACGTTTTTATTTTTCCGTCGATGTGGCCGTATGTGGGCTTGATTTTTGCGGGACAATGTGTAGTTTTCATTGGTACTATTTTGGGGTACATAGGACTTATAGATTAACTTTTATTTTATTTTTTATGGGGGGAATGGGAGAAAAGAGAGAATTTTGACGTTGTTTTTTGCGTTTTCTTTGGACGCCGTTCATCCGGCGGTTTAATTAATATGTTCATTTTATTGGTCAAGTTGTTACGATCGCGGGGATGCCATATATGTGTATGTGTGATTTGTTTTGACCGTTTTACTAAATAAAACCACTTTTTGGGCCAAAAAAGTAGTTTTATTTGACTTTGACTGTAATTATTTATTTATTTTTTTTCACAAACTTTATTTAACTGATTGACATATTTTTTTTTAGTCCCACCAGGGGACTTCACTATGCGATGTGCCGATCGCATATATAATGCTTTGGTATACTTCCTATACCAAAGCATTATTGCCTGTCAGTGTAAAACTGACAGGCAATCTGTTAGGTCATGCCTCCGGCATCGCCTAACAGGCAGATGCTGAAGGCAGACCTGGGGGTCTTTGTTAGACCCCCGGCTGTCATGGAAACCCGACGGCGACCCGCGATTTGTTTGCGGGGGCGCCGATCGGGTGACAGAGGGAGCTCCCCCCTCTGTCAAACACATTAAATGCCGCTGTCACTATTGACAGCGGCATTTAATGGGTTAAACTGCAGGAATCGGCGCGCGCTTTGATTCCGGCAGTTGCAGCAGGAGCCAGGCTGTGTATAACAGCCGTGCTCCTGCTGCTGATCGCGTGGGTACAGTCTCAGTACCCGCGCGATCACAGGACGGATATATCCGTCCTCCTGCGCGAACTAGCAGCTGCTGAGGACGGATATATCCGTCCTTCGGCGTTAAGGAGTTAATGTTGCTTTTTGGTTCTTTATTTTTTCTTCTCCTTTTCTTCATATTTGCAATGAATTGCCGTTTTTTTGACATGTGTGACCTATGTATTTGCTCCCGGTTTGACTGGGTGCAGAGTATCTCACGTTAGTCTGGAATATATTAATGCAATGCTATGTTTATTTTCATATTGCATTCAATTTTTTGTTCAATAAATGCAGAGGAACCAGGCGGGAATGTGACCATTCCCCTGCAACAATACCACAGGGCAAATTAAGCATCACACAGTGCAAACAAATGGGCTGTCGATGTAATGCATGGAATATGGGAAACTCTTAAGGTACCATTGTTTTCACCAGGAACAATGCTGACAATTTAATTGGGTTTTCCGGGAGAAGGCAGGACAACCCCCTATGGCGATTAGCTGATTGCTGTTAGTGCTTCTGCACTAATCCTTATTGATCAGCTGACATCGTGTGGGAAGATCCTGGGTCTTAAAGAAATGTCGAATTAAGTGATGGACGTTCTTCTTTACTTAAAAAAATAATATGGGTACATAGGCAATCCAGAACTCTGCATCCACGTGTAGAGTACATTCTATTTATAGTGACCTGTTAAATGTGAAATAGTTTGTCCCAGACATTTCCATACATAGTAACTAGCATGAAGGAAGTCTGCACTCATTATAATCCTGTATGTACGCTGAAGGATCAAGAAAGAAAGGCATAGACACACGTGCAGCAGGGGTAACAGTCCTCCAGCAGAAGTAATGGTTATGCATGGAAAACAGAAAATTAACGTTTCTCTATTAAAGAGGCTCTGTCACCAGATTATCAAATCCCTATCTCCTATTGCATGTGACGCGAGATTACGAGGTAAACGAGATTTCGTTTCCCTTGCTGGAAATCTCACAGAAAAGATTCAGAAGTGTCAGGATTCTGAATACACATGACGTCCAGGCTGGAGGTCATGTGTATTCATTATCAGGACACTTGATTAACGTTAATGTCTGTGTATGTGGCTGCACATCATGTTCTAGTAAGAACGTGATGCTGCTGTGTAAATGAATGGAGAGGAGTGCATGATGCTGATTGGTCACTGATTCGTCAGCATCATACACTTCTAATCACAACGCCCAGCTAGTAAAACAAGTAAACACGCCCAGTTGCTAAAAACACAATACACGCCCAGTTGGAAATACGAGAAAACACGCCCAGTTGTCCATTAGAAAGGCTCATTTGCATAAATATAAAATTGCTCATAACTTGGCCAAAAATGATCGTTTTTCAAAAAAAACAACGTTACTGTTCTCTACATTGCAGCGCCGATCACCTGCAATAGGAGATAGGGATTTGATAATCTGGTGACAGAGCCTCTTTAAGCATTTTAAGTAAAATGTATTTCATCTGGTCCAGATAGTCAAGATATTCTGATACAGCATTGCACTATATAATAACAAAAGTAAAAGACTGAGGTAACCCGTTTCTATTTTGCTTCAGTTTCCCTTTAAGAACAAATAATTGCACCTTCAGAAGAAAAATAATGTCAAATGTATTCTATACAATGGCAAATATTTGTTGACCTATATCCCCATACTAAGGCTTTGGTTGCCTGTATTTTTGTTTCCGGACACACAGAAATATTTCTTTAATTGAGCGTTATGTAACTTCTAGGAGAGGACTAGTAAATCTCCTTGCATAACCGGTATCATTCCTCTTTTCTTAATATCGGTCTCCTTGCCAGAGCTTTTCTGTCAGTCTGAAGTTCGATGATAGTAAAATAACTGGAGGTGTGACCTACTTCGAAAAGCAGAGGGCAACTGCGTAATAGGATGTGTGTGTTCAGAGATTATGGCCAGAATCCAAAACATAATACAAAAAAAAAAGTGGAGGGTTCCGAATCCGTGAGATTGCAAATAATTTACTCAGTTGGGCGTCAATAAGGCCGTCAAGCTTTTGTAGCCAAGTTATTTTTGATGGTACAATGCCTGGATTTAATGTCTGTTTAGTGCTTTCTAATCTCCCTTATACTAATATACATGTTATATCTATGGTTTTTAACTTGTTGGCCCTTTTTTATGTTTGGTTTGACCCTGTATTTTCTATTCACAGCACCTTCAAGAAATGGATGAGAAGAGAACTATGAAGCTGAGCGAGTGTTATAAAGGTTTTGCTGATGCTGAGCGAAAAGTTATCCCAATTATCTCAAAATGCTTAGAAGGAATGGTGCAGGCGGCCAAGTCTGTGGACGAGCGGAGAGTGAGTGTAGCAGTTATTTCTTTTATGGTCTGTTTTAAACCAAACTTCGTTCTGCATTCTGTGCATTTCATGACCTTTAAGGAATATTATCAGGATGTTTTATACCTCACACATCACATTGCTGTTCTAAATATCTGGAAACTTATACATGTTGCAGTATGATGTTGAATACAGTAGTTATTCATAGAGCTCAAGTAACATAGCTGCGCTTCTCAATGCACTGCCAATTAATAGGGTTATCTCAAGAAGGCATACCTTGTCCATAATGGCCTAACAGGACATATATCGACATCATTAATGGGGGCTTACCCAACTGATCACCCTCTCGCAAGCAGAAAGACTCTTATGGTGACACAGTGCCACCCCCCCTGTATAGTGCCACACACCCTTGCAGATAGCACCCCCCTTGTAGATCGAAGCAAAGTAGCTGCCACTAGGAGCTGAATCCCCAGCCACAGGTTGTCGACACTCTGTCCGGGGATTCAGTACTTAGTGGGAGCTACAGTGGCGCTATCTACAAGATGGGGGGGAGCGTGGTGCTGCGATCCACAAGGGGGGGTGCGGTCTGCAAGGGAGGGCGTTGGTGCGATCTACAAGTAAGGGGGTGGTACTATCTATAGTGTGGTGGTTGCGCTATCTACAAGGGTGGGGTAGTGTCTACAGGGCGGTGTGGCTATATACTAGGAGTCCTGACATCCCCATGAAACTGCTGTTCCATACTGTATCATTTTGTTCAGTACTGAACAGCAGTTCTGTGGGGAAGCAGAGACTGAACGGGGCACAGCTTGTCAGACTGGGGCAGACCAGGCAGTGATGAGGCGGGGCGGAGCTTCCTCCTGCAGTACGGCACGACGGCGCCACTAAAGAGTCGATTCAACTATTCTGTTAAACAGAATTGTCAGAGACCTTGAGGGCGAATTAATCAAATTAATTTGATTAATTGCCAGGTCTAGTTTACACTGATGGCTTGTCAATATGTAGGTCACTTGTAACCAGGGCCCGCTCCAGCTTTTTGTGGGCCCTTGGGCGACACAAATTAGTGGTCCCCTTTGCGGGAAACTCACGGCGGCAGTGAAACGGCAGAAAATTGCAGTTTGTGCCCTCATATAGAGGTTAGGCCTTGTTTATGCCCCCATATAAAAGTTAGGACCTCTTTATGTCCCCATATAGAAGTTAGGCCCCCAGTTTGTACCCTGTATATACCGTGCCCTTTGTAGATAGGGCCACACACACAGCCCGCTTGTAGATAGTGCCACTGGGGCTCCCTCTAGGAGTGGAATCCCCAGCCAGAGCGGTGCCGACACTCTGGCCACGGATTCCTCTCCTGGAGGAACCCCTGACGTCCCTGTCCATAAATGGACAGGGACGTCAGGGGCTCCCTCTAGGTGCGGAATCTCCTGCCAGAGCTTCGGCAACGCTCTGGCCGGGATTCTGCTCCTGGAGGGGCCATGACAGCAGCGTAAAGCGGCCAAGTGGACCCCAGGTGCTGAAGCCGACCCTGCTTGTAACAAACTAATTTAAAGAGGCATACGTTTATTTTTAGAAAAATCCAGCAATACAGGCTGGGATGGAATAACCGTTGCCACGCCACAATCTTCTCTATCTCTTATTCCCCAAATAAATGTAGTTGGAGAACTTTAAAGAAAAAAAGTTAGTGTTGCACATGGCAATGAGATACAAGATTGTTTTTTTTTTTGTTTTGATTTTTCTTTTTTCACCTTGCAAAATAAAAGCTAGAAATCTATTAATCTTGTACACCCTAGGAAAAGGAGGGACATTGTCCAGCCTGAAAGTGCAGAAGCTGCTGATATACATCTTCTATTACCAGTGTAGTTTGGCTAAAAGATGGTTAAAATGCTCTGTGATTCAGTGATTTATATCTAAATATCATGATCACAGTTGTATGATCACAGATCTTGTTTTATTCCCTGATTTCACCCATACAAGAAGTTTACTAATTAATATATAATGTGTGCTCTTTTATAACCGCAGGACTCTCAAATAGTTGTGGATTGCTTTAAATCTGGATTTGAACCCCCTGGAGATTACCCTTTTGAAGACTACAGTCAGCATATTTACCGAACGGTTTCTGATGGAACAATAAGTACCCCAAAAGCGGAAATAATAAGAGTCGACCCCAAAATAACAATGGGAAAAGCTAAGGGCAAGCTGTGGCTTTTTGGAAAGAAACCCAAGGTGAGATGTCACAATTTGCATGGTCCGTTGATAACCCTGTTTATTAGATGGGTTGTCTGTTTTAGGCCCCATATCTATATGACCTAAAAACAAAAAATAGGGGAGTAACCTGCGTGAGATCCCCATCTAGTAGCCAGAGCAGAGAGCTGCTGCAAATGGCAATGTATTTTTTAATTTATGGGGAAATTGGGTCTCCCCGCAGCTTTCTCTGGTGAGAACCGTTCATTGCGTGGATCTTGTGGGGTACTTGGTGGCATGGTGATTACATTCATTTATATGGAAATAATGTGAAGCTCCGTGGTGCACTCCAGACTCCATATTTGTATATAAGAGTGGCTGCGAGCTACTGCTTGGAAATTTGCCTTGAAGATGGAATGTGAATGAAAATGTTTATATCGGTCTGTAAAATTTCTGCCTGTTATATAAATGAAGTCTTATACTTGGCATTGACTAGTATGGTTTACAAAACCTTTGTGATACAGTAATGTAAGTGACTATTAAAGGGACATTATCAGTATGGGACATATCTTTTATATCCTTATTTGTGAAGAGTATACATTTTTTGACAAATATTGCAGTTTTCACATGTTCTGGCAATGGGCTACACTGCAGACTGTTTGAAAAAGCATTTTGTTTTACAGCCTACAGCAAAATTGAATGATATCACTTCATTATCACTAGTAGAGAGGATTAATGACGGCATGAAAAGTCTTTGGACTGCCTCAAATAAGACATAAGGCCCTCTTAACACAGAGTTTTTTTTACGCAGAAACCATGTTGGAAAAGGCGCCAATAAATGTCCGAATTTGCCTCTCATTGATTTCAATGGGAAGCGGAGGTGTTTTTTTTTCCTGCGAGCGCAAAAACCGTCTTGCGGGAAAAAGCAGCGACATGCCCTATCTTTGGCCGTTTAAGTCTCTGACCTCCCATTGACATCAATGGGAGGCAGAGATGGCGTTTTTGCCCGCGGCGCTCAATGGCCGCGGGCGAAAAACACGGCAAACGGCGTGCAGGCAGATCAAAATCTGCCTCAAAATTCCAGAAGGAATTTTGAGACCATTTTCTGCTTGCAAAAGAACTCAGTGTGAACAGGGCCTAAGAATAAGTGTATTTTGGAGGTAGAGGATCGGGGTTTCGTCTTTTGTTTTTGAATTGTTCATTTAAAATTTTCAATAAAAAAAATCTGAATTAAAAATAAATAAGGGTCCTCTTGCACTGCCCGACTTGGGCCGTGTAAGGGTGGGCTGATCAACGAGCAGCTCGTTGATCGGCGCTCGTTTGCTTCTTTCATGAGGAGCTTTGTTTGGGGACGAGCTCTCGTTACTGTGATTGCTTGTCCCCGTGCATTTCTATCATGTCGGCAGCGCGTCTCCGTTTACACAGGGAGATGTGCTGCTGACAACGATAACATTGCTTGCAACATAAACAATGCAATCAGCCGATGAACGAGCGTTTGCTCGTTCATCAGTTGATCGTTGCCCTGTTTACGCAGGGCAATGATTGGGAACAAGTGTTCACATGAACGCTCGTTTGTCCGATAATTGGCCCTTGTAAAAGGGCCTTAAGAGTGAAGAAAGCTGACCTAGTGCTCAATGATAGCGTAGTTATCTGCGGAGGACGTGGGGTTGTTGATGGCTCCCTCCAACAAGTAAAGCGTTCATTATGTTTAAATGAGAAAATGTGTTTTTTGTTTTTTAAAACATAGTATAATTTTAAATCCTGTTTTGTTTTTTTTGCCTGGCTTTTATTGTAACCTGGAGTCATGAATATTAGGGACTTTTGAGTAAATATTCTAATTGTTGGATAGATTATTGTACATCTTATGGAGCAGCTAGTAGTAAACTGTATTTGCAGTGTAACATATAGCTGATTTTTGCCTGGATTTTACCCTGTGGCAATAACTTGGTCAGTATATTAATTACATGCTAAGAGATCTAATGAACAGCCATCTGTACATAAGCATAAGAACTCTAAAATCTGTCAAACTTTCCCACCACTGTCAAACTAGTTTTATTTAGAAATTACAATACAAATGTATACAATTCACATCAAATAGTACTAAAGGCATAATTATCACAGTAAAGAAACATAAGAAAACATAAATACAAGTATACTGAATAATGTTTTGGACAGTTGACTTGCATTGATAATCACCAAGGTAAGTATACATGCCTATTATCTATCATCTCAAATTCGGGGAAAATTACACATATGGAATATTGTATAATATGAACAAGGTGTATAAATTGCACACCATATATTAGTATATATACCGTGTTTCCCCGAAAGTAAGACAGTGTCTTACTTTCTTTTTATCCCGAAAAGCCCCACTATGTCTTACTTTCGGGGTATGTCTTATATTGGGAAAAAATGTTATTTTATTTTTTTATTTTTTTTTCACAAACTTTATTTAACTGTTTTACATTTTTTTTTTTAGTCCCACCAGGGGACTTCACTATGCGATGTGCCGATCGCATATATAATGCTTTGGTATACTTAGTATACCGAAGCATTATTGCCTGTCAGTGTAAAACTGACAGGCAACCTATTAGGTCATGCCTCCGGCATCGCCTAACAGGCAGATGCTGAAGGCAGACCTGGGGGTCTTTGTTAGACCCCCGGCTGTCATGGAAACCCGACGGCGACCCGCGATTTGTTTGCGGGGGCGCCGATCGGGTGACAGAGGGAGCTCCCCCCTCTGTCAAACACATTAAATGCCGCTGTCACTATTGACAGCGGCATTTAATGGGTTAAACTGCCGGAATCGGCGCGCGCTTCGATTCCGGCAGTTGCAGCAGGAGCCAGGCTGTGTATAACAGCCGTGCTCCTGCCGCTGATCGCGTGGGTACAGTCTCAGTACCCGCGCCATCACAGGACGGATATATCCGTCCTCCTGCGCGAACTAGCTGCTGCTGAGGACGGATATATCCGTCCTTCGGCGTTAAGTGGGAGTGGAAGTGGGAGTGGAAGTGGGCAGGAGGCGGCAATACCCCCGTGTTTCCCCGAAAGTAAGACATATGTCTTACTTTCGGGGTACGGCTTATATTAGCCGACCCCCCTGAAACCCCCGATACGTCTTACAATCGGGGGTGTCTTACTATCGGGGAAACACGGTACATTATCCCTGCAGTACGGAGTCTTTCAGATCTAAGTATCTATGCAGACCATAATTAGTAAGCGGAGATCTACACCAATTTCCCCAGATCCTTTGAAATTTGTCTACACAACCTCTGCGTCTATATAGAACTTTTTCATAGGGGAGAATTGAGTTGACTAAAGATTTCTATTTGGATAACTTGGGTGGCCGAGGATCCATCCATCGAATCGCGATGGTTTTCCGCGCCATAAACAGCACTTCTCTAAGGAAGATTCTAGTATAGTATGTCCATTGGGCTTCAGGTAAAATTCCAAACAAGCATACCTGTGGGGTGTTTGGAACTGGACCCTGTGTCACTACTTCCACCACCTCCTCCCAAAAAGTATAAACATGCTGGCAATCCCAGATCATATGCCAGAAGTCCAATCTGGGATAGCGGCACCTATGGCATTCTGTACTCTGGGAACTTCCCATTTTGGACTTCATTCGATTTTTATTGATCAGGAACAGTAGTTTCGTTGTGACTCTCATGACCTGTATCTTTTGATCCCCATTAAATAACAATTTTCCTGCACAAATCCACTTGTCAGACACTGCCCAATGAATGCTGACAATGTAGGGACCCATCCTATTGACAGGGGTAATGGTGACACTCAGTTATCAATTTATTCATACATTTTCAGGAGGAATAACCGAGGAATGGCACAATGCGAAGGTCTAGGAAAATTTGCTCCAGTATTTCTTTCATGGGGATTACAAGTATTTACTAAAACAGACCAGTCAGCTGACACAATCCTCCTTTCTTAAAATAATTTTTTTCTGTTTTCTAAGTTTGTCTTGTGACAGACTAAGAGAAGCAAGGACTAAATTACATTTCTTCCTTTTTCTTCCTTTGATTCTTACTTGATGGAGGATGAAAAGTGAAATTCATGCAGTTATCAAAGTTATTCAGGGTTTGGGAAGTTGGGTAATATTTATAGCTAAAACAGAACTGAATTCTGACCACAGTCTGTTGTATTTTAGGAAACAAGTTGAGATCTGTGAAATGCTGAGCATAGATTATTTTTATTTTTTTACGCTGCTAGGTCTCAAATAGCAGTTCTGCACTACGCGCTACGAGAGAACACTTATCTGTGTGCAGAAGTTCCTAACCCTTCTCACCCTCCACGTGTTGCATAATTGGGGTGGGAGCCAGAATTGGGAAAGATTTACATTAGGAAGTTGCACCTGTCACAAATTTTACCCATATGTTCCCTTTTAAAAGCTTCTCTGCTGTTAAAGCAGTTATCCCAAGATCAACATTCATCAACCATTCACAGGATAGATTATGAATGTCTGATTGCTGGGACCTCCACAATCGCAAGAATAGGGGTCCCGGGCCCCCCGTTCCTCCTCAGTACACCCACCACAGTGAGGCGCTTGAATGGGGCATCGGTCGATCATGTACCCTGCCGCTCCATTCCATGTCTATGGGATTGACTGAAACCGCTCAGCACAATACTAGGCTGCCTCTATCCGTGCCATAGACTTTGAATGGAGCGGCACTGTGACTGTTTGACCTGCGCTCCATTCAATGTTCTCCTCCCTGTCGGCGGATGTGCGGTGAGGAGTAATAGAGGACACGGGACCCCTGTTCTTTAGTGTTTAATGGGGCCTCCAGCGATCAGACCTTTATCACCTATCCTATGAATAGTTGACAAATGTTGATCCTTGCATAACCCCTTTAAGACACTGTAGAATGAAGTGTATGGGGAGTTTTAGCTCTATATACGTGTATCATCTGTTTGCCTGGTCATTTGTTTGAAAAGTAATCCTGGGTAAAGTATATCCGCTACAAGAGCCGTTGTAGAGATCTAAGGTGAAAGAAGGTTCCAAGTCCAACTAAAGCATATCAAGATGCTTATTATCTTCTAGTGGGGCTTGTAAATCTGATGAAAATCTTATCCAGAAAATGTTTAAAAAGGCTCTGTCACCAGATTAAAAGTGCCCTATCTCCTACATAATGTGATCGGCGCTGTAATGTAGATAACAACAGTGGTTTTTATTTTGAAAAACAAACTTTTTGAGCAAGTTATGATCAATTTTAGATTTATGCTAATGACTTTCTTAATAGACAACTGGGCGTGTTTTTACTTTTTACCAACTGGGCGTTATACAAAGGAGTGTATGACGCTGACCAATCAGTGACCAATCAGCCTCATACACTTCTCATTGTTCCAGCCCAGCATGATCCACAGCACAGTGGGATTATGCAGTAAAAGAAGCTGGGCTGGAACAATGAGAAGTGTAGGACACTGATTAGTCACTGATTGGTCAGCGTCATACACTCCTCTGTACAACGCCCAGTTGGTAAAAAGTAAAAACACGCCCAGTTGTCTATTAACCCCTTAACGCACCATGACGTAACTGTACATCATGGTGAGCAGTAAGTTCGCGCACCTTGACGTACAGTTACGGCAGTGCTTTGACAGTTAACCGCCGCGCGGCGCTACACCGCAGCGGCGGTTAACTGTGCAGGGTGTCAGCCCTGCTCTCCCCGTTGCCGATCAGCGGCCTGTCGCCGCTGATATCGGCAGTTAACCCCTTAATTGCGGCGCTCGATTTTGAACGCCACAATTAAGGTCTTTAGCGCCGATCGGCAGCCCCCATGTGAAATCACGGGGGCTGGCGATGGTACCCATGGCAACCGGACGCCAGACAATGGCTTCCGGGTTGCCATGTACAGAAGCCTATGAGGACCACCCCGAGGGTGGTCGTCGTAGGCTTCCTGTCAGTGTGACTGTCTCGTCACAATGACAGTTGAAATGCATTACACTACGTGTGTAGTGTAATGTATTCCAGCAGCGATCAGAGCTGCAAGTCTAAGTGTCCCCTAGTGGGACAAGTGAAAAAAGAATAAAAATGTTTTAAAAAAAGTGTAAAAATAAAAGTTATAAGTGACATAAACAAGAACTGCTTTTTTTCCTATAATAAGTCTTTCATTATAGGAAAAAAAATGAACACGTAAAAAAAAAGTACACATATTTGGTATCACCGCGTTCGTAACGACCCCAACTATAAAACTATAATATTATTTTTCCCGCACAGTGAACGCCGCAAAAAAAATAAACGAAAAACAATGCCAGAATCACTATTTTTTGGTCACCACCCCTCACAAAATATGTAATAAAAAGTGATCAAAAAGTCGCATGTACGCCAAAATAGTACCGATACAAACTACAACCCGTCCCGCAAAAAACAAGCCCTTACACAGCTTTTTTGACTGAAAAATAAAAAAGTTATGGCTCTCAGAATATGGTGACACAGAAAATACATTATTTTCTAAATAAGTTATTTTATTGCTCAAACGCTGCAAAACATAAAAAAACGTATATACAAATGGTATCGCCGTAATCGTACCGACCCGCAGAATAAAGTATAATAGTCATTTATAGCCCAGGGTAAACACCGTCAAAAATAAATAAAAATCATTGTCAGAATTGATGGTTTTTGGTCACCTGGCTTGCCGAAAAATTGAATAAAAAGTGATCAACAAAATCGCATGTACCCCAAAATGGTACCAATGAAAAATACAGATTGTCCTGCAACAAAAAAGGCCTTACACGGCTCCGGTGGTGAAAAAATAAAAAAAGTTCCGGCTCCCAGATTATGGCGATGCAAAATGTGCAGTGTGTTCCAAAAGTGGATAAGATCGGGCACCATTTATCAGTGCGACACTGGCCACATATCTGTGGGTTATTATTTATTTACAACCATTATTATACCCTCTTATTATGCCCCTGATGTACTCTGCCCAGCCTACATGTGCCCCAACATTATAAACTGAAATACCAGCAAAACGCCAGAGCTACTACCAAGCAAAATATGCGCTCCAAAAGCCAAATGGCGTCCCTCCCTTCTGAGCCCTACAGCGTGCCCAAACAGCCGTTTATGTCCACCGATATGGCATCGTACCAAAAAATGGTACCAATAAAAACGACAGCTCGTCCCGCAAAAAATAAGCCCCCACACCGCTCTATTGACAGAAAAATAAAAAAGTTGTGGCTCTTGGAAAGCGGGGAGGAAAAACGAAAAAGCAAAACATGAATCAGTTCGTAAAGGGTTAATTACTTTCTAATGAAAAAACATTTATGACCACATGTGGGGTATAGCTGCACTCGGGAGAAATTGCTTTACAAACGTTGGTGCATTTTCTCGTTTATCCTTTGTGAAATTGAAAAAATTAAACATTTTAGTGGAAATAATGTTGATATTAATTTTCACGGCCTAATTCTAATAAATTCTGCAAAAGACGTGTGGGGCCTAAATGCTCACTATACCCCTAGATAGATTCCTTAAGTGGTGTAGTTTCCCAAATGGGGTTACTTTTGGGGGGCTTCCACTGTTTCTGTCTCTCAGGGGCTTTGCAAATTCGACATGACACCCAAAAACATTCCAGCAAAATTTGAGCTCCAAAAGCCAAATAGCGCTCCTTCCCTTCTAAGCCCCGGTGTGGGTCCAAACAGTAGTTTATTACCACATATGGGGTATTTACGTAATCAGGAGAAATTGTTTTACAAATGTTGGGGCGCTTTTTCTCCTTTATTCCTTGTAAAAATTAAAAATGGCTACCTTTTTTCAGAAAAAAAGTAGATTTTCATCTTCACATACTAATTCAAACAAATTTAGCAAAAAAACTGTGGGTTCAAAATGCTAACTATACCCATAGATAAATTCCTTGAGGGGTATAGTTTCCAAAATGGGGTCACTATTGGGGGGTTTCCACGGTTTTCTTCCCTCCAGTGCATTGCAAACGCGACACGGCACTGAAAACTATTCCAGCAAAATCAGAAATCCAAAATCCAAATGGTGCTCCTTCTCTTCTGAGGCCTGCTGTGGGTCCAAACAGCAATTTATTACCACATATGGGGTATTGCTATAATCGGAAGACATTGCTTTACATATGTTGGGGTGTTTTTTCTACTTTATTCCTTGTAAAAATTTAACATTTCCTAATTTTTTCACAAAAAAAGTAGATTTTCACCTTCACATACGAATTCAAATAAATTTAGCAAAAAAACTGTGGGTTCAAAATGCTAACTATACCCATAGATAAATTCCTTGAGGGGTATAGTTTCCAAAATGGGGTCACTTTTGGGGTGTTTCCACTGTTTTGGCAGCACAAGGCCTCCTCACACCTGACATGGTACCTAAAATATATTCTAATAAAATAGAGGCCCAAAATCCACTAGGTGCTCCTTTGCTTCTGAGGCCTGTGTTTCAGTCCATGACCGCGCTAGGGCCACATGTGGGGTATTTCTAAAAACTGCAGAATCTGGGCAATAAATATTGAGTTGCATTTCTTGGGTAAAACCTTCTGTGGTACAGAAAAAATTTATTACAAATGAATTTTTGAAGAAAAAAAATGAAATTTGTAAATTTCACCTCTACTTTGCTTTAATTCCTGTGAAACGCCTAAAGGGCTAAAATACTTTCTGAATGCTGTTTTGAATACTTTGATGGGTGCAGTTTTCAAAATGGGGTGATTTATGGGGACTTTCTAATATATAAGGCCCTCAAAGCCATTTCAGAACTGAAATGGTCCCTGAAAAAATAGCCTTTTGAAATTTTCTTGAAAATATGAGAAATTGCTGCTAAAGTTCTAAGCGTTGTAACGTCCTAGAAAAATAAAAGAATGTTCAAAAAACGACGCAAACATAAAGTAGACATATGGGAAATATAAACTAGTATGTATTTTGTGTGGTATTACTATCTGTTTTACAAGTAAATACATTAAAATTTAGAAAAATGCTAATTTTTGCTAATTTTCTCTAAATTTTGGCGTTTCTTACAAATAAATATTGAATTTAATGACAAAATTTTTTCAGTATCATAAAGTACAACATGTCACGAGAAAACAATCCCAGAATCGCTTGGATAGGTAAAAGCATTCTGGAGTTATTACCACATAAAGTGACATGTCAGATTTGCAAAAATGGGGCTGGTCCTGAAGGCCAAAACAGGCTTAGACACTAAGGGGTTAAGGGGAATGTGTCTCTAGAAATGTATTATTTTTTTTACAGTTAAACAGTTAGTATATAAGTGATTACACATTGTTTGAATCTTCAAACCACCTACACTGTGTGCCGCCATTTTCTGAGCGAATGAACAGTGTAGGAGGATTAGATACAGTGCTAATCAGAAAGTATAACACGAACATACACGAACATAATACACACATAACATCACATACACAAACCTAACTTACCTGCACCTGCCGCCTCATCTCCTATACATTGCGTCCTCGCTGCCTTGAACATATGGCCGGAAGCCGTGACCGGAAGTCGTCATCTTACTGTCCGGCCGCGGCTTCCGGTCCACATGAAAATGGCGCCGGATTTCGCTCTGCCAAAGACCTTCCTTTTGGTCTGCGTGGGAGCGGCGCATGCGCCGTTCCCACACAGACGGCGTACGCTATAGTGAATCGAACGGCTCCCGTTCGCATTCTCTATGGGGATGTATGTGCCGTATTCCATCTCTGTATGTGTCGTTAATCAACACATACAGAGATGAAAAAAAATATGGCAGCCCCCATAGAGAAGTAAAAGTAAGAAAGTACAACATAAGAACACAAATAAATAAAATTTATTTTCATATCATACGAAAAGCAATATTATATATATATATATATATATATATATATATATATATATATATATATAAAAATTGTGACACCTTCCCTTAAGAAAGTCATTAGCATAAATCTAAACTAGTTCATAACTTGCTCAAAAATGATCGTTTTTCAAAATAAAAACCACTGCTGTTATCTACATTACAGCGCCAATCACATTATGTAGGAGATAGAGCATTTATAATCTGGTGACAGGGCCTCTTTAAAGAGGCTCTGTCACCAGATTTTGCAACCCCTATCTGCTATTGCAGCAGATAGGCGCTGCAATGTAGATTACAGTAACGTTTTTATTTTTAAAAAACGAGCATTTTTGGCCAAGTTATGACCATTTTTGTAATTATGCAAATGAGGCTTGCAAAAGTCCAAGTGGGTGTGTTTAAAAGTACAAGTCCAAGTGGGCGTGTATTAGGTGCGTACATCGGGGCGTTTTTAATACTTTTACTAGCTGGGCGCTGTGAAGAGAAGTAACATCCTCTTCTCTTCAGAACGCCCAGCTTGTGACAGTGCAGATCTGTGACGTCACTCACAGGTCCTGCATCGTGACGGCCACATCGGCAGCAGAGGCTACAGTTGATTCTGCAGCAGCATCAGCGTTTGCAGGTAAGATCGACTTACCTGCAAACGCTGATGCTGCTGCAGAATCAGCTGTAGCCTCTGGTGCCGATGTGGCCGTCACGATGCAGGACCTGTGAGTGACGTCACAGATCTGCACTGTCACAAGCTGGGCGTTCTGAAGAGAAGAGGATGTTACTTCTCATCAGAGCGCCCAGCTAGTAAAAGTATTAAAAACGCCCCGATGTACGCACCTAATACACACCCACTTGGACTTGTACTTTTAAACACACCCACTTGGACTTTTGCAAGCCTCATTTGCATAACTACAAAAATGGTCATAACTTGGCCAAAAATGCTCGTTTTTTTAAAATAAAAACGTTACTGTAATCTACATTGCAGCGCCTATCTGCTGCAATAGCAGATAGGGGTTGCAAAATCTGGTGACAGAGCCTCTTTAAGGTCATGATAGACTTCTGCAAAGCTTCTGATAAGGAGTGCGAGATGACTACGACTTCCATACACAAACTTTTATCATGAATATATAACTGTGATGAACTGTCATGTCGTTCTTACTTCTGACCGTAAATACCCACCATGTATTGTACTGTATAGTAAACCCAAAAACACTACATGAATTATGCCCTGTTATGGCATGTGTAGAGCTGGTTCCTCTATTCAAAACGCTGATATTAGCTAAAGCTGAAATAGTAAAGGGCGGAAACCGCCAGCTCACCAGTTTGGTGCATCTCCAGACTCTCCGCTCGGATCCCCGCTACGGCTGGCGGTATGTAATGGAAGAAACAGTCTAGTTGTTGGTTAAAAAGGAAGCGATGTTCCCACCTTTATTGGGGTGATGTAGGTTAAAAAGAAATGTTCTTTGCCATGACTAAGAGCACAGGAGTTGCTCGAAACGCGCAGGCCAGGGCAGAACCGCCTACTCACATTCTTCTTGGGACTGCGTCTCCCTACAATTTTAACCTACATCACCCCAATAAAGGTGGGAACATCGCTTCCTTTTTAACCAACAACTAGACTCAGCGCTGGATCATTTCTTCTGTTTCTTCCATTAGCTAAAGCTGACATGGAAGACAGCAGGAAAACTCACTGAAAAACATGGACTCCAAAGATGTCTATTTATTTTAGTGGCCACCCTATCATGCAGCATTTTTCCTGCAGAAGTGCTGCATTAATAGCTGCCCCTACCTCAAATCACTGATCTGGAGCGCTTCCAGCAGCGAGACCTCCGGCAATGAGCTTTTGAGAGAACAAATGCGATATAAGGTTGAGTTTTTCCAAATAAATTCTATTACAGTATTTCATTGTATTTAAACAAAACATAGGGAGAATTGGGGAATGGGGATCTCTACAGCGTTTACTTAAGGGGGTTTTCCCATGAAGGACATTTATGACATATCCACAGGATATGCCAAGAATGTCAGATAGATGCAGAGCCCACCTCTGGGACCCGCACATATCTCTAGAACGGGGCCGTCTAATCCCCCGTTAAGCTTTTTGTGCTCACGCTGTTTCCCAGCCACTTACTGATTACATGGTCGGAAGTTACGGAACCACAGTAGCGTAACTCGCTGAGCAACGCTGTTTCCGTAACTCCCATAGAACCAAATAGTCGTTACGTAAACCGCGTAGCTCGCATGCTACGTTGCTTCCATAACTGCCATTCCCTACTATGGGAGTTACAGAAACCGCGTGGCTCAGTGAGTTACGCTACTGTGGTTCCGTAACTTCCGACCATGTAATCCGGAAGATAGAACTGGGTTTTAGGTGCGGGTCCCAGAGGTGGGATCCGCATCTAGCTGACCTTTATGACGTATATCGGAGAGAAGTAAGAGACACAGACATTGCTTGTATGCTCAAAAATACCCCTCTGACGTTTATTGTTCAAACATTTACAATAATATCTTTCGAAAAGGTTGTAGGCTTGAGGTTAAACAATCCTTTACAACAGGGGTGGGGAACCTTTTTTCTGCCAAAAGCCATTTGGATATTTATAACATCATTCACGGGCCGTACAAAATTATCATCTTAAAAATTAGCCTGCTATATATGGTCAAACATTAAATTAACTCACCCCTAATGTGATGTCTGGAACTGCTTCACTTTTTGGTGAGGCGTGTGATGTTAGCCGGTATTGATGATGTCGCTACTGCGTCGGTCAGTCTAAAGCGCAGTCGACTCTCTTTGCAATGGTAAGTTTTGAAAAGAACTCGCAGCAGTAAGTTGTTCCAAATTATTTATAGGGGTTTTCCCATCAGGGACATTTATGACATATCCACAAGATATGTCAGATAGATGCGCGTTCCACCTATCTCTAGAACGGGGCTCCCTAAACCCAGTTCTACCTCTCTGTGTTCTGGCTGATTTCTGACCACGCTGTTTCCGTAACCACTTTTCAGTTATATGGGAGTTACTGAAACCGCATAGCTCAGCGAGTTACGCTGTTAACGCATCTCCCGACCATGTAATCAGTAAGTGGCCGGGAGGCAGCGTGAGCACAAAAAGCAAGAATGGGGTTATACGGGACCCCGTTCTAGAGAGAGGTTTGGGTTCCAGAGGTGGGACCCGTATTTTTCTGACATTTATGGAATATCCTGTGGATAGGTCATAAATGTCTTTCTTGGGAAAACCCTTTCAATACTGATATAGAAACGGCTTGATCTCTCCTAATGGGAGTTTGGTAATGGTAGTGGTTTCATCAACAGTCTGTGCCTTCGTTTTTGGACGTTTGCAGTGTTGTTCACCCAGAATTACATTGCTTAGTGCTAATATAACGTTTTTGAATAAAGATTCCACGTTAACCCTGTGGTCTTTTTTTTCTGTGATAGTCACAGAACGTTCTAAATCTAAACAGGTGGAAATGGTGCTTCCTAGATCAGGTTCTTGATTTTATGACCAGTCCCAGAGTGACTAGTTTCACAGCCATTCAGAAATGAAGGTTTCTTCAGAAATGACTGGTTTACGTTCGGCCGGGTCCAGGCATGGTGGATTCCGCATTGCAAATTTTCATAAAATTAGTGTACAATACAAGTGGATGAGGTTTTCAAGACTTCATCCACATTTACCAGAAAAATTCAGCACAGAAATTGGAGCACGCATCAGATTTTTAAATCCGCAGCATGCTCATTGTGTTGCAGAAATGCAGTGGATTATCACTACAGATTTTACACTTTGTAATGCCAAAGGGTGAAATCAGTGGCAAATCATGTATGTAACACATGAGGATTTGGCCGTGGATTCACAGCAAAATCTGCGGCAGATTATCCCACCCTAAGGGCTTATTCAGACGAACATGATATAAGTCCGTGCAACGCGCGTGATTTTCACGCGCTTCGCACGGACCTATATTAGTCTACGGGGCAGTGCAGACTGTCCGTGATTTTTACGCAGCGCGAGTCCGCTGCTTAAAACTCACCACATGTCTGTTCTTTGTGCGTAATTCACGCACCCATTGAAGTCCAATGGGTGCGTGAAAATCACGCGCACCACACGGAAGTACTTCCGTGGGACGAGCGTGATTCGCGCAACAGCAGTAAAACTATGAATGTAAACGGAGTGTCATAATGATGGCAGCTGCGCGAAAATCACTCAGCCGCGCATCATACGGGGCTGACATACGGAGCTATTAAGTGCCTTTTGCGCACACGCTCGTGTGAATCCCCCCTAAAGATTACGTTTGGCACTTGTGAAATTGAGGTTACAGACTCCTGTAGAATACATTTAGCTCATACATTCTTTTTTTGTACCCGAATATCAGACTAGTTCACCTCCTGGAGTTTATTGGTCCAGTGGTCCTCATTTAACTCTGTCAGACAGGGACTTAGCGGGTGAGGTGAAGGTGTGCAGGCAGAGGGGGGCTTCTTTTAGAGGCCTAAGAAGAGCGGTAAGTTGTACAAAGTTTGCTGTGTGGAGAGTGAAATGTAATGGTGTTTTTTATATACCCGGGCTGAACAGATGAATTTTCCATGTGTGTCTTTTGTTTTTGTGGTTTGTTGTGTATATTTTAGCAGAGATTTTAAAAAGAAGCACATTAGTCTAAGGGTTAAGTCTACACTTGCATTGTTTAATCTGTTACTCCGATCCGATTTTTAGATCAGACTAATGTATAAAAACGTATTAAAGGGATTTTTAATTAAAAAATGACATATCTTACGGATGGGTGATTTTTATCATTGGTGTCAATGTAAAACTGATACAAACTGATTGTAATTTGATACCATTCACTGATGGTAAAAAAACGGATCGGAGTAACTAAGTATACAACGCAAGCGTGAGCTTAGTCGAATACAGAATTAATTTTTCATATCAGGAGTGGGTGGATGTCTTGTTAATGTTCCCGTCAGGTTTCCGTTGGCTGTTGATGTCAAGAATAGCCTAGTTTGCAACGCTATTCTTGCCAGAAAAAAAAAAGAAAATCCAATGAACCCACTATAAGTCAATAGGATTCATCAGGATTTGTTGGAATCCATTTGAAAACAGATACGTCATACTCCAATAAAGAAAGTTTCCCATATGTTCGATTAAAGCGATTCGGTCAGATATTTATGTTGCCGTGTGCAAGTATGTCTATATGAGTTCTAAATTCCACTAAATGAATACCTGCGTGTCTGTCACTTCTTTATGTTGCCCTCAGATTGGGCAGCATAAATATCTGACCGATCGGCTTTAAGGAATTCCATGTATCAGTCTCAACTTTTTTTTTGCAACTTCTATCACTCTATTACATTGGTTGTTACGTAGCAGCAGTCAGAAAAAAACGTGTCACTAAAGCTGGATTAAATTTGTATCAACGGGATAATCCTGTGTCACTCATATGGGCACCAGAACTTCCTGTATGATGAAATTACATGGGCTGTTTGACACAGGCTCTTCACCAGAGGGGGGGTGTAGGACTATTACCACAGTTACTGCTGATAAGGCAGCGCTCTTGTTTCACAGTAATAATGGAGATGATCATAGTTCAGCTTTTCCTAATCCTTTAGTTTATTTAGGGGAATTTGGAGGAAAGGATAATATGTGTCCCTCTTGGAGGCAAAGATGGCCTGGCTCTATCTGCTTATTTGATGCTGCACTGAGGCATTATGGGATTGATCGCATAGCACAGGGGAAGATAAAGCAGGAAATCTAAAATTCAAGATGACGACTGATCAGAAGCAGACAGAAGACCGGACTGCAGGGAAGTGACTGCAATATACTAAAAGACGTCCAGAGCTGGAAAGACAAAGTGGGGGGTGCAGTGATGGAAAGTCGTTTTCTTGCTGAAGGCCTTCTTTAAGAACAAATCCATGAGGCTAATGTGAACAAAGCCTTATTGATACTGCTGCTGCTCTATTTTGTAAACCTAGTGATAGGAATGTGGAACATGACAAATATAAATAAAATAGTAATTATAAGGACATAAAAATGATAGAGGAAAAATACTTCATTGTTCATCTGTTCAGCCAGGTTTTTTATGGCTTCTCAAGAACGCAAGTTCAGAAAATGTCCATCTGTGTGCATACATATAATATTTCATATCTGTATTTTGTTATGGGGTGTATGAACAAGAGATTCCTGTAAAACTGGCCCGCCTGCTCCTCTTGTGTTTGCCGCTCTTCTGTCACCTATGGATGCTATGTGACATGTTTACCTATATGTCACAGTCCTAGCCTTTGCAGTGACGTGCATGGCCTGCTGTATATCTCCACGCTTGTGCACTGTAGCCGGTGAGATGCAGTGTGGTTTGTGGGGTGATTTTATATTTACATTCATAAAGTGTTTGACCTGATGGGAATTTGACTAAGATAATAACCGCAGCGAGTCGTCAGAACGAAGCTTGTAGTAATAAAGTCCTGATTTTGCGTACAGAGCATGTGTTTATTTGGTGCCCGGCACAAGGAATGGCTCGTCCACCTTTCCCAGCTTCAGACTGACCGGCTTGAAAAATGGTCTAGCCCTTATCTAAACTAAAATTTCTTAGTTTTTTTGGATATGGCCTGTGGTAACCTGTTTTTTCCCTATAAGCGGGCCCATTTATATGACATAGTTTGTTACCACTACATTTCTAAACAGGTTGCTCACTTTTTTTTGTCTGCTATGGCCTCCAAAGTAAATCTGGTCTCCCTCGGATGCATCCAGCACATGTATGTCTTTTGTTCTATCTACAGATGCAATAAAGCATTTTGCAGTTCTCCTCACACTGGTTTTTTTTTATTTATTTTTTTTACTTGGGATATTAAACATTGTTGCAGCTCTGTTATCTGTGAGTATAGGAGAAAATAATTGTTGAAATTTTTTTTTTAGGCCTTTTTTTTTTTTTTTTTTTTTACATAGTATACAAAAGAGTGATACAGATAACCATGTAAACAAGTACAGAACCTGGGTACTGAGGTGTTCATAGTAGTAGCACCGTTCACACTAATAAAGCTGATTTGTGAAATTGGTTTCTAAAAAGCAATGGGGACTTTTGAATGCCCAAATTTTACCATCAATAGTTAGTTGAACTTGGTTGATCTAAAGAAGTTGTCCGGTTTCAGCCAATGTAGTCTTTTTGTATAAAATTTCCCAGTATACCGAATTCCTCACTGTTTTTAAGATCTCTGCTTGTCATTCAGTAGGAACAATTATTGTTTACTTCCAGTGAACAAAATTCTGTCCATGGTCATGTGATGGACACAGGTGGTGGGATTATTCGATAGGAACAATCATTGTTTGCTTCCAGCGGATAAAATTCTGTCCGTGATAGTGTGACGTGCACGGCTCGTTAGAAGACACAGCTCTGATACACATACTGTAACGAGCCATGCTCCTCTATGATCATCACATGAGCATGGACAGAATTTTATCCACTGGAAGTAAATGAATATTCCTACTGTATAGCAACAAGCAGATATCTTGAAAACCGTGAGAAATTATATTGGGAAATTGTATGACTTTTTTTAATTTAATTTGCTAAAACCAGACAACGCTTTAATTTATACTAAAAGGATGGTTTATGTTTTGATGTGTTTGTATTTTTCATTTTCACCTGGATCTTGAAGAGGAGGTATATAGCTATATATTTTCCCTTTTTTACAATATTGGAACAAACGTCTGCACTATCTTTCAGTAACTTGCCATTTTTTTTTGCTGCTGGGGAACGGTTCAGTGGTCATTAAGGATGGTAAGCAAAGTGTGCTGGTCTGTGTCCCATCATGCCAATGTGAGTGTCACTGCTTGATACTTTGTCTGTTTTTGTTCTATGAATTCTGTGGCTCTCAAATACTCACGAGGGGGAAGTGCTTGAAAAATTCTCCATTTCTTTCCATAGCTAGTAGGTCTGGGCCTAGTTCCTGACCTAAGTAACGCTCCTGTTATGTCAGCGCTGTCCATTTGTGTGAATCTTGCTTGCTTATACGACCTTTGCGATTATGTAACAAGTAAATAATATCAAGCCTCTGGTATTACGCCTTCACATGACAGGGCTCCCCTTCTGCTTTGTTTTGTGTCTCTTGTGGTTTGCAGGATAATGGTATGTGTGTTGCAATTATATAAGTATTTCCGTATAGACTCTTAAAATTGTGTTCCAAAGTGGCTGCAGTGGGGTAGGGATCTTTAAACGTTACTTTACATGCTCCATTTACAGCCTCTTGAGTGTGAAAATCTAAAAGCATTAGAGCTCCGCTTTTTGGATTTATATATTTAGGAGTATCCCTTGAATTGCCAAGCTTATCAGGTCTGTGACTTTATGTCATGTGAGTTGGCAATAAACCAAAACAATTTGCTATATATATTCCCCATAGAATAATTTAGTGTCAAAATATTTTAGGCCCTGCTCTAAGAGAAACTGGATACAAATAGTGGAATTACTGTTACATAACTTGCTATATTCCCCCTTGGCTATGGTCACACAGTTTTTTGACGCGGAAACCGCGCCGCAAAACGTCAAAAACGGACCGATAATGCCTCCCATTGATTTCAATGGGAGGTGGAGGTGTCTTTTTCCCACGAGCGGTAAAACCGCCTCGTGGGAGAAAGAAGGGACATGCCCTATCTTCGGGCGTTTATGCCTCTGACCTCCCATTGACTTCAATGGGAGGCAGAGAAAGCGTATTTCGCAGCGTTTTATGCCCGCGGTGCTCAATGGTGTGCAGGGAGAGGAAAATCTGCCTCAAACTTCCAAACGGAATTTTGAGGCAGAAATTCCGCCTGCAGAAAACTCTGTGTGAACATAGCCTTACTCTATTCTTCAGAATGTGAAAATTTAGGTTAACTAGCAACCACTTGTCTTTCTGTCTGGGTGACCACTATTTGAATACACTTCGCTGTCCATTCTAAATTGATCATATAAAGGTATTAATGTTCACCTTTGAACACCATTTTACAGTGTGTGTGTGTGTGTGTGTGTAGTGTATATTCTGTATACACACAAAGTAGATTACCTTTGGAAATACCTTACTGATACCTTGTATTGATCCTGAGTTAGACTGTACTGCAGTCCAGAGCCATAGTCCCATTTCTGTAGGCTTAAAGGGAATGTGTTGCCAGCAAAACATGTTTTTTTTATTTTTTTTGTTAAACAATTAGTGTGTAGGTGATTAAACATTGTTCTAATTATTATTTTTTTTTCACGAGTCAGGAAATATTATAAATTGGATTCAATTGGATTATAATTTATAATATTTCCCATTGCTGCTCACTAGATGGAGCCATTCCCAAAATTGCAGCATTGCATGTGGTAAAGCAACCACATTGCTTTATGCTGCAAAATTGGGTAAAAAGCCCTCGCTCTAGTGAGCTCTCAGCATCCCCCCCTCCTTTATCCTGGCTAGTGCCGGGAGAAACGAGGGGTTTGAACGGTCTAAGCTCCTACACTGTGTCGCCATTTTTTGAGCTAACACAGTGTAGAAGGTTTACATACAGTAGTAAACACAAACATACATAGAAATCCCTTACCTGCTCCAGTCGCCGCCGCTCCCTCCGGTCCATCCGCTCCGTCTGCTGCCGCTGCTCCATGTGCACAAGTAGTAATCTTACTGTCCGGCCGCGACTTCCGGTCCACAGGAAAATGGCGCCGGACGGCGCGCATTTCAAATTGAACTGTGTGGGAGCGGCGCATGCGCCGTTCCCACACAGCGGCGTACATGTTAGTGGATGGAACGGGCCCCGTTCGCAGTCCCTATGGGACTGTGGCTGCCGTATTCCATGTCTGTATGTGTCGTTAATCGACACATACAGAAATGGAAAAAAAAATGGCAGCCCCCATAGGGAAGAAAAAGTGTAAAAATAAGAAAAAGTAAAACACAAACACACAAATTAATCCAAACGTTTTTAATAAAGCACTAACATCTTTAACATATTAAAAAAAAAATTGTGGTGACACTGTTCCTTTAAGAGCAGAAATCTTTTGCATCCTTGGCTGGCTCAGTATCTATGCAGCGCTTACTCTGTTAGTGATTTACGTTCTGATAAGTGTCATATTTACACCAAGCACTCTGCTGTATCAATAATCCAATCCAGGAAAAATGAACTGTCCCACTTCATTATGGGGTCATAGTAAGCTTGTCGACCGTTTCCAAGGACAACCAGCAGAATTGTGAACACAGCTCTGGATGGTAATACAGTCTATAACTCAGTTTTACATTGTATGTACATTGGATTTAAAGATGTGAAAACTTTTGAGCTGTGCAAGAGTTTCTCCATCCTTCATGATCGTGTTTTAGGTCCCTCACATTGTTCTAGAAAGCATGAAAAGATTGCACAGTAAATTAAAAATAAATGATTTGAATCCTTTTAAGAATTCTGTCTGCTCTGGATTTTACTGTAATGCTATAAGATAATACAGCACATGCTTAAAGGCTATGTAAACCTTTGAAAGCTATTTTTAATTTTTTTTTGTAATTTTTTTTTAATACAAAAAGGGTCAGTGTGTTTTTGTGCAACTTTATAATACATTTTTATTAATTCTTTTTACTTTTTGAGATATAGCTGCTCTGTATACACAGCAGCTGTATCTTACGCTGAATCCTGTTCCTGTCGGGTCCGCGGGACTAACTGGTTCAGGTCTTACCGCACAATACAGCTGCTCTGTATACAAGATACAGAGCAGCTGGATCTCCAAAAAGTAAAAATAATTTTTAATAAAAACTAATTATAAAGTTGCACAAAACACACTGACCTTTTTATGAAAAAATAAATAAAATAAAAAATAATCGCTTTCGAAGGTTTACATAGCCCTTATGTCTGTGGTGCTACCGAAAAGCTCTAAAGTGATGGAGAATGTTTTATGTGCTATACTTCTGTGCTATTTTTCTTAAAGATGAACCCATCCACAGATTGTAGATGATGCAGCGCTATTACTGGGAGTTCTTCACCTTCTACTCCCAAAATAGCCCTGGGTATTATTGTATTGTAAAATGGGTTGGCAAAAAACAAACCGATTCAGCAGTGGTTGTCCACTAAACCTCTGACACCACTTTAAGAGATTAAAAACCACATGTTCAATTATTAGTCGGTCTTTAAAATGACCAAATCTAATGAGTGTATTAATAACACCTAATATACTGGAAGTCAAGGATGTTTGCTTTCATACGGTATGTTCGGGGCCTGGACGTTGTCAGCATAGTGAATCAGCTTGTTAGAATAATTAATGACTTATTCCAGACACTGCAACACAGGAACCGGAGCACAATTTTTCCATGCAGAATAAACTGAGGTGACGCCACACACATATTAGTCACATTTACTATTTTCATGTGTTTTGGCCTAACCCCAATAATTATATTTTTACTGGTTAAGCGGTGTTGCTTCAAGGTCAGTGACTTGTGATCCAAGATTCTCCTGTATAATGCGAAGAGTGGCTGATAAAACTGTCCTCCGCTGACTCACATTCGATTTACGCAGGACAGCAATTTTTTTTATTTTTGTATCTCGCTTGTTTATTTAAAGCGCACCGATTGTTAGAAAAATAAATAATCCCAATCACTTTTTAGACGGCTGTAAATGGGTTTTAGATGTAGTGCAGCCCAAAACATTCAGCAGAACCTGCATGTTGTGAATCTTTGTCTTCTGTCTCCAACATTTCTGTAAAATTATAGTTTTCTCTGTTACTGTGTTGAGTGGATGGGCTCTTCCTGGTGTGGAGCTGGAGGAGTGAGCGGTGTGCTGTGACCAATCAGATTACTCCCCTACTGCTCCCCCTGACACACAGCCTGAGGCAAGGAGACTGCAGCTGCGTCTCCCTCCTCCTCCTCTCCCTCTCCTCCATGTTCTCCGTTACTGTTCTACTGAAAACCTTTTTAGTGACTGAAGAGGTCTCCGAAAATTTACAGAGAGCCTTCAGGCAGAGAAAGGGGAACTAAAGGTTTCTGAAAGATGAAGAAACCACTGTTCCTTATTCCTGTATTACACAGTATCATATATCCACATTTATTTATGAAATAAGGACGAGAGGTGCGCTTTAAACTTTCATTTGATCACTTGTAACATCTAACTGTGGTATTCTGCATTTCTGGCATGGTGAGGGGTCTTCAGTTTGGATAATTATCTTGGCTGTATTATTGTGTACTCTATTGTAGGTCTGTTACACTAGGCTTGCAGCAACCTCTAAGAAACCAGTTTTAGGATTGTGCTTGTTCCACTGATCAGACATGTTTTTTGTTTTGCTTTTTTTCAATTCCATTCAGTGTGCCCCTGTCAAGCTTCCATTCCTATTGTTCATTTTATCTTTACTTTACACAGGGCCCGGCCTTAGAAGATTTCAGTCACCTTCCCCCAGAGCAAAGACGGAAGAAGCTGCAGCAAAGAATCGATGAACTGAATCGAGAGCTTCAGAAAGAGATTGATCAAAAGTAAGTGACCGTGTGTCTTCATAAGTCGCTCTATTATACCTTCCTCGCCAAGGAACCATTGCTGTCTTTTGAACATGTTTTTAGCTTGAAAGTATGTGCAGGATCTCACCTTATTATTTAGCACCTTGGTTTAATATATATATATTAAAATAACAGAATTTTGTTTAGTATTGAAAGTTTTTATTGATCGGTCCAGTGATTTGTTATTTATCGTGAAACTTCTACATCAAGACCAACTCCAGCAGCTCATTCTAATACTAGTCCAGCATATGTATAATCTAATGGTGGCTTATATTTAACATCCTAGTTTTTCCATTAACCCCCTTGAATCCCCAGAGTTTTTTTCAGAGGCACCTTTAAGAAGATCTTTCATGGAAGGCCCCATGCACACGACCGTATTTTTGTCCACCCGTAAATACGGGTCTTTGGTCACACGTATTCGACCTGTATTGCACCAGTATTTACGGACCCGTGCCCGTAAATACGGGTCCGGTGTCACCCGTATTCCACCCGTATTTACGGGCACGTTTTCGCTGCAAAATTACACTGCAGTAATCGGCAGCCCTTCTCTCAATCCGTGCAGGATAGAGAGAAGGGACAGCCCTTTCCGTAATAAAAGTAAAATAAATTCATACTTACCCGGCCGTTGTCTTGGTGACGCGTCCCTCTCTTGACATCCAGTCCGACCTCCCTGGATGACGCTGCAGTCCATGTGACCGCTGCAGCCAGTGATTGGCCTGTGATTGGCTGCTGCGATCACATGGGCTGTAACGTCATCCCAGGAGGCCGGACTGGAGGAAGAAGCAGGGAGTTCTGGGTAAGTATGAACGTTTTTTTTTTTTTGTTTTTTTTTACAGCTTTATCTATATTATCAGTAGCCACTGTCCCTGGTGCTGAAAGAGTTACTGCCGATCGTTTAACTCTTTCAGCACCCTAGACAGTGACTATACATGGACGTCGCCTAGCAACGCTCCTGTAATTACGGGTGCACACACGTAGTCAACCGTAATTACGGGAGCCCCATAGACTTCTATGGGCCTGCCCGTGCCGTAATTACGGCCTGAAATAGGACATGTTCTATATTTTTCAACGGCATGGGCACCTTCCCGTAAGCATACGGGGAGGTACCCGTGGCCAATAGAAGTCTATGGATTACGGGCGTTTTTACGTTCGTGTGCATGGTGCCGAAGACCGACTTATTTCCATGTAGATGTCAGGCCTCCTGTAACACACTTACTAGTTGCCATCTCCAATGCTAGCGCTTATCCGAGCATATAACTTTCAGATATTAACTATACTGTATAAAAAAACAAAACCTTTTTCCTTTTCGCCGCACCACAAAGTAACTGGCCCTTTGTGCATTGGTGTATTTTTCCCATTTAGCCCTCTTTTACACAACGGAGTTCCACTCCGGATGTTTTTCACAGCATCCTAATGGCACCAGATACTTTCCATGTTCCCACTTACTTCAGTGGGTGAATCGGGTCCGTGAAAACGGACCCGACTCTCCGATCCGTGGAAAGACAGAACATGCCCTATCTTTCCACGGATCACGGCCGGGACTTAGGCGGCACACAAGGTTGTGTGCAAGAGCATTTAGACCAAACCTATATCAATGTTTCTCAACTCTGCAAATTTACCGATGAGTGTTACGAATTCATAAAGGGAGCCCACACTTTGGAATATTGGTTTGCGAATTGACACAGTTAACGGGCGCTGTGAAAGCTCTTTGGGACAACAACCCAAAATTGTGAATTGGTTCTTTGGGGATGGTTCCCTCAAAGAAAATAGTATGCAGGATGCTGGTAAAAGTGTTTTATGCCGTCAGCAAACATGTACAGCACACAAATGAACACACAAAGTGATTAATTAAATCCCTCCAATCATGGGAAAGTTATACTGTATTACATTTTTACATTTATGAAATTCTGAACACCTGCAGCCACCACTAGGGGGCTTAAGACGGATTTGTTATTTCGTTTAATTGGCGCTGTATAAATCCACCTTAAGTATGCCCCCTTAGTTAATTCTATAGCTATGAAGAGAAGCACAGGGCATTTTGAGCTCTATCAATAAAATGGCTATAAAAATGTTATGACCATTATCAACAAAGAATTTTTGATCTTTTTAGACTAAAAATACAATGATTGGTACACTTTAATAATCCTTTCTTTTCTACCATAGAGAGGCCCTGAATAAAATGAAAGATGTTTATGAGAAGAGCCCACAAATGGGAGACCCGAGCAGCTTGCAACCAAAAATAGCAGAAACGATGAGTAACATTGAGAAGCTTCGGATGGAAATACATAAAAATGAGGTCAGTGTGATAATATCAAGTAATATATAAAGTCAGAATCATCATTTGGAAGTCTTTATTTATATTACTGGGGCTTCGACGCACAGAGATGTCCATAAATGTGTTTCTAGTCTGGTTAAGATACAGCAGAAATTCTCGACAACAAAAGTTGACTAATGGAATTAGTTTTTGAGGTGCTGACTACTTGGTTTTAGTGTTGAGAGCTATTTCTGATCCAGTAGAAGAGGAAGTTGTGGCACTCACTAAAGAACTTCAAGGCTTTATTCCATCATAGTAAATTCACAACTTGGAGGACACAATCACAAGTAAAAAAAAAACAGCCGTTTCACGCTAAACACGTGTTATCTGGCCAGATGTTTTTGGATGTCAAAAGAAACACCTGAGGTCCTAAAACAATATCACACTAAAAGAGCAGCAGATACCTTAAATAATCAGTAACTTAAAGGCTTTGTAAACCTTTGTAGCCTTTCTTTGTTATTATTAAATGTTTGTGCTATGTGTTTTTATATACATTTTTGTAAATTGACTTTTATTACAATTTTATTTCGTTTCATCTCTGCAGCTTCTATGTATCCACTATAGATAGAAGGTGCATAGCGCCGCTGTAAGCCCAGTCAGTCAGTCAGTCAGTCAGTCAGTCAGTCAGATGGACTAACTGGAAGACAGAGGCTCCTGTGTGCCTCTATCATTGAATATAACCCTGAGGGTATGTGCACACACACTAATTACGTCCGTAATTGACGGACGTATTTCGGCCGCAAGTAGTGGACCGAACACAGTGCAGGGAGCTGGGCTCCTAGCATTATACTTATGTACGATGCTAGGAGTCCCTGCCTCGCTGCAGGACAACTCTCCCGTACTGAAAACATGATTACAGTACGGGACAGTTGTCCTGCAGCGAGGCAGGGACTCCTAGCATCGTACATAAGTATGATGCTAGGAGCCCGGCTCCCTGCACTGTGTTCGGTCCGGTACTTGCGGCCGAAATAAGTCCGTCAACTACGGACGTAATTAGTGTGTGTGCACATACCCTAATACAGATCAAATCTAAGTTCATCCCCAAAATAAAATTTTGTAAAGAATCACCAATAAATGTCCATTTTTAAAAACATTTGAAATAATAAAAAAAAAGTTAACTCATCCAATATCCATTAAATTGGCATGATACAAACATAATACCATTATATCTTGACGTATTCACAATGACTTTCAGTATGGTTATGAAAAGCCCACTCCAACTGGTCATAAATATATACATATCAATATATTTTTTTTTTTCTTTACATTTCCTTTTGTAACATTGTTGGGATTCTATCCATGGTACTGTTTTAGTCCCATGGTCTGAAACAATCCACTGTAGGCATCAAGATCTGCAAGCTATTATATCCAGTGGTAACATCAACTTTTTCTCATTTTCAGGCCTGGCTATCTGAAGTAGAAGGCAAAGTAGCACAGAGAAGTGAAAGAAGGCACAGCGCAGAGGCCAATCATCTGGTGGCACAAGGCAGAGAGAGGTTAATATCCCAATCAGAAGCTATCCTTGGGCATTCTCCTCACATCATAGCCATTTAAAATCCTGACCGGCAAACGCATGTGTTCTTTTTGGAGTCCAAAGAAAACTCTGCCTGTCTTTATATTCACTGAAACTTAAACACAAGGCGTGTATACAGATGTCTTAGATCCCCACTAAAAGATGTAGGTCAGATGAGTTTACTCTATTGGCAATGAAGACGTCTTAAGGGGTTGTCTCAAATGGAAAACTTAGAGCGGTCCACCGCTCAAGACCCCCCTCCCTATATAAGCCAGGGCAGAGAGCTGCAAATAATCAGCAGCTCTCCCTCTAGCTGACCCAGCCTGCCCATGCATTATATTGACAGACATTTTATTTCTGATATGTTTGGCTGGCCACGGAGTGTCTGGAATTTACCTAGAACTAGAGGATGTGTTTTGTGCTGCAAAGACTAAGCTGCAAATGGGTTGTCAATATGTGTTTTACCGGGGCAAATCTGAAGGTTGGGAAAGTACTAAATATCAGAAGTATGGAATCCCCTCTGTACCACTAAAACAAATATACAAAATGTAAATAGAAACCACTAGGTTTCCCAGTTTTAAGCTTTTATTTCCTGCCAACTAGGGGTCAAACTCACTGGGAGCTAAAAAAAACCCTAGAAAATTCTCTGTAAACATCCTGAATCCCTTCAGCTGTGACTTAGATTTACGTTACCTCCATACTTATCAGTTTGAAGCAGTTTGTAGATTTGTCCAAACTCGCTCATACAAGGGGTAGTAGGGGAATTGTTCATAGAAAACGGTCAGGTTGATTTTTTTTGATTTTTTTTTTTTTTAAGACCTTCGAAATTATTGGGGCTACTTTTCCTTTTATGCAAGCTTTGATAACTTTTAACCCCCTTAACAATATATGTCATAGGTGGGAAGTTATTCATGGACAATTCTGTAAATGTATTTTAAAGTGATCATGTCGGCAACAAAAGCTGTACCTGCGTGACCATTTGGCTGATTGGCAGACACACTCGCACTATTTGCCGCGATCGGTGAAAACTCTGATCCCGTCCATGTAGCCATTTAAAGAGACACTCCGGCCAAAACTAAACTTTCCCATGTGTGCCATTATGGTTTTCCATGTGTTAATCTCTCGCCCGTTATATTTCCTGATGCTTCTATCTCTATATATCACACTGGGATGGTTGCTTAGCAGCAGTGTGAATCCGGCTCGGTGACCCACTTTTTCTACTTGATTCTATGGAGATCTATGTGTCACCCATCACAGGCTTCAGCAGTTCCTGTACCACATTAGTTTTGCAGAGGGGGGGATAGAAACTTTTAGCATCAACTACCACTGATACATAGGCTCCTGTCACAGAGATTTAATGTAGAAGAATGTAATGTGGCCTCCCTGGCTGTATTCTTATGGTTTCTCAGCTTATTTAGGAGAATATAGAGAGAACAGTGTCCCTCCAGCATGCAGAAATGGTATGGTCTTTAGCTGGTCGTGTGATAGCTGTGCTGAAGCATCAGGGGATTGATAGCAAAGCAGAGAGGAAGAGAAAGCTGGGAAGATCTAAGAATCAAGATTGAGGATTTTTTTTTAAAGTGAGTAAAGAAGTGTAGTGAGGAATGCAGACATGGAAAGTTGAGTTTCCACTGGAGTTTTTCTTTAAGCTCACTCTGTCATATACCAGTCAGCCCTGGAATTTAAACTGTTGCACAGCATTTGGGGGGGGGGGGGATCATTCTGTAGTGTTGTGGTCAAGGGGCGGAGGGGGCTTTGTGGCCAGCACAAGAAACATTGCCTTGCATTATGGCTCCTCTTTGTCATGGGGTTCACTGGGGCTGTTTCTATTGTGGGGAGAAACTTTGGTTGACACTGTAAACTGTATGAGTAATGCTTTAGTGTGCATTTTAACGTCTTTGTCTCTTGGCAGTCCGGAAGGAAGTTACACAGAAGATGCAAACCAAGAAGGCAGAATCCAACCTCAGCCTGCCGTTCATCCAGAATTTGATGATGAGTTTGACGATGATGACCCCCTGCCAGCCATTGGACATTGTAAAGCGATCTATCCGTTTGATGGTATGTATGAGAGGTATCTGGCTACCTTTTGGTTAGTAGTTAGAAGAGTGGTTAAAACAGCTAGCCACTAAATAGGAAAACTGCAAAGCTGCACTGGCAATTCACGTACATTGTAGACTGTGTATGTCGCATGTACTATTTGAAGACTAGACTCATGTTCTCGTTATTTGGATAACTGTGCACGCACATTAGTGGCTGTGTAATGCATTGGCAGAGGGGGGGGGGGGGGTCGTCTTCGGTAAAATACCTGATACAGGAGTTAGACATAAGAGGCCAGGTGCAATGTTAGTAAGCGAAAGTTCTGTTCTCACACTGGCAGAGAAACGCGTGTTTTATAAAACATGCTGCTTTTGTAAATCTTTATGCCCTTTAACTGTAATTTATGTGGCATTAGAGGGAAAAAAAACTCAACCCATAAGCACTCTGCATACCACTGCTGCTTTGTGTAATGAAGGCATTAAGCTGGGGCTACACACCTGTAACATAAGACACTCCTGCAACTTGCTTGTAGTTTTTTCACCCCATTTCTGTCTCTTTTGCTACGAGACATTGCAGCTCTTGCACATAAAAATGTCTATGTAACCCCAGTCTTAAAATAGTAAGAAAGGAGTTAGTAGTGACTAAAATGCAGTGAAAGCTACTTCCATTTACCACTAGAGGGCACTGTAGTCATAGGGATTTAATTTGTGATTGTCTTGGAATGTAGTGTTTAGATTATGGTATTTTTTTAAATTATTATTTTAAGACCAGAACTGTTACTTTTTCACTTAAATTTGTTTTAATATTTTCCATCTAGGCAATAATGAAGGCACCCTGGCTATGAAAGAAGGTGAAGTAATGTATATTATTGAGGAAGATAAAGGGGACGGCTGGACAAGAGCAAGACGGCAGAATGGAGAGGAAGGCTACGTGCCCACGTCTTACATAGATGTTACTCTAGAGAAAAACAGTAAAGGTGCAGTAACCTATATCTAAACTACACAAGTACACCAGAGATTGGTCAGAGCGAGATGGAGCAGATTTCTTGCTGAACGGGAGATAAACTTGAATGCGAATAGGATAATTTTGATGCCTGGCGGATATTGTTCACTGTGTGAGCACAGTGGGATATTTAAGGTTGAACTGAAGTTAGAGATAACTGGAGAGAGGAATCCTTTCCCTTTACCTTTTGCCTTAAACCACAATGTGCGTTAGGATTTTACACATGTACATTGAATTCTATTTTATAGAATGTTTTCTACTCTTATCTTTTAGTTTAACTATGAAAAGTCAGAAATAGTGTTATATCGTATCATCCCAAAATCAGCTCTTTTCTATAATATATATATATATAATTTGAACAAGTAAACGTCATATTTTACCTGCTTTCATCAGAACCCATTTTTTAATTTACTTTATTATAAAGGACAAATTACTGAGCCAAAATATCAAGATTTTTTACTGATTTTATTCACAATTATGTCAGTGGGGACATCATGTTTTTAACAATCCCAGTGGTTTTTTTTAAAACTTTTTTAATTATCTGGCTGTTTTATTTTCCAGTGGTGTATGACCAAGTAGCTGTTTAATGCTGCAAATCCTATGGTTTAATGATGCTATTTTGTTGCGGTGTCCTCTTGCCGCCATTTTTATGGTGTTTTCATGCAGGTCTTATTCTGCTGGGACGTTGCCTAGTATATTTGCTTTATTTCTTTTCATTCTTAAGCCAATATGTTCTAAATAAACAAAACCTATTTTGAACGTGATACAATAAATCCAATTTCTTCTGGAAATTTTGGGATGCCGCGTCTGGTTCCACTTGTAATTTTGATACTTTGTTTAGTAATATTTTCCCACACCACAAAGCAGACTTGAGTGAGTAGTGATTTTGGCAGTCGAAGGCAGTTCCACAATGTGGTAATTCACGTGCATGCTCAAATTCAATAGGAAAAATGTAAATATCAGCATCAACTCTAGATGATGCGGTGTTGCTTTGATACCTTTCACAATCTCTGCTGTCAACGCAAATATTCTTTTGGTGATTAATGTACCTAACAGAGTGCAAACAAAATCATAATGTTTAAAAAAATAAAAAAAAGTACTTATGGTTTGGTTTTAGTTATTTTTTTTCATCTGAAAAGTTCCAAAATTCCATGCTGATTAATTTTATTATATATCCTGGGGTACAGTCCTCCAGATCCGCTTTCCTTCACATGGGCCATAAAGCTAAAGAGGTTGTCTCATCAGATAATCCCTTTAATATGAGACCCCTATATAATCTGCTGTCCCTTGGCAAAGTTGCTGTCTGCTGTTGTTTTTTTTTAAACTTTTATCTCGCATGCAATCAAATGAACGGCCGTCCATGTAATACATTTCCCAAAACTGGTCCACGAAAGCTGCTGCTTGTTAGTGGCTCATAAAGGGAGGGTCCCGTGTGGGGATCTATGACATCCATGTTACCTAATAGTGTACATGGAAAGAGGTTGGCAAAATAAGATTGCCCCTTTCTAAATGCTAAAACTCTGGGCGCCTGCAGCCGACACTGGGGAGATATTGCTGCGTACGGATTTCTACATCTCGTCAGTGAACCCCAAAGTCCCCCTAGTTGTAGTCAGTCAGAATTTTATCAATTTACATTGCGGAGAGAAGGAGAGTACGGGGTTTGGTACACTACAAAAAAGTGTGTGTATGCATGTATGTATATATATATATATATATATGTGTGTGTGTGTGTGTATATATATAATGTGTGAAATTAATCAGCACAGAATTTTGGTTACATTTAGTTAAAGAAAAAATAACATCAAATGCATAGGTACTCTTATTAATATGTTGTATGTACATAATTGAAGTTTGTAGTTTTTTGTTTTTTTTTAAATGTATACATTTCTTTAACCTCCCTGTTTAAGTAATGAAACTGTTTTGTATGAGAAATAAAATAAATCCTAATCTCCATAGACTGACAACAACCATGGTTATATAAAATATACAAATTGTTTATCGACTACATCCCTTTCAAATGCCATTTTTATGAAGGCTTCAGTTATGTTTAATTTCATACGACATATTACATTATAGCGCTGTAATTCCGTTATTTAATTTATATTTCAATAAATATAAATATCTGCAATCTCCCTATGTAGTGCCTTCATAACTGTCCTCTTCTCTGTTTTTTCCTCTCGGACTGCAGGTTCCTGAAGAGGGTGTCTGTGAATCTGGGCGAGATGTGGAAGGCGTTTACATGCAGCTTCTTTTAAGGGGAGGGGATTAGCCGGGGGCACATGTGAGAGCAGCAACACGCATGAACGCATGATACATACATGTTATTCACTAACTTCCAGGCGCCCTGATTTCTTATTTTTAATATGGTGCAGTTTTCGCTTGCACCTCATTTTCACAGAACATCATTCCATCCTTATTTTACAGATGACGTAACTGGAAACAAACTAGTGAATGTTGTATACTGCTGCACCTTTGATGGCTCTTATAGGAAAGTTCTTCTAACATGTTCTAGCCTACACTCCAAAAATGATGATCTGTGATTAGTTTTTTGCACCTTCTTCCAAATGATGAAAAAAAATCTTTGAATGCTTTTATAAAGACCCCCTACCACATTTTTATTCTCTAATTTACACGGCCCTTATTGATCATCATTTATGCAGCTCTGCAAATATTCACTAGAGTGTTTTAGTTTTCTCCTCGCATCACATTAAGGCTTATTGCCTGCAGGTTTTTATCTTGCCAATGTCTGCCTGTGCCATCTACATTCTCGACCCTAACCCTTTAGAGTTGCATGAAACATGTTTCTCACCTTTAACTTCTTTCCAGTCTTCATTTCCTTCTACAGTCTGTACAGCCTGATCGCCTTCCTATCAAAACCACTATTACCAATCTTTAAATATCTTCAAGCCAACGCTCCCATATGTTTTTGCTGCTAGAACTGTCCATCCTTTCCAATAACTTATTACATTCCAGTTTTTATTTTGGACATCAATAACTTTGTATGTGTCTATATAACTTGCACCTGCACCATCCCTGGGCAAGAGAACTCCCTAAAATCTGGTTAAAGTTGTGCTCTGTGATCCAGAAGATCATTCGATGTGGGGCACAGCAACTGGCCAAAGATGGAAGATCTTCAATGTTCTGTAGACCACCCTGACTACTTTCCATTCTGACGCTGCCTTAAACTGGAGTGCCTAGGAGGTCGTTGCCAACGTATCGCTACCAGATTATTATTCCATAGTTATTAATTGGCTTGGCTCAACGATTTATAATCCTGTCCTCAGGGAATAACCTTTCGAAGATCATATTTTACTTGTTACGTGGACCAATTCATATATAAACTTTGGTTCATTGCGGCTAGTTGTAATGTGTCTGGTTTTTACGACTAGTGGTTTCCGAGGATAGGGCTTGAGAAGAGCTGTCTTGGCATCCTCCCTTTTTCTCTTCAGTGTTTGAAGGTCTGATACGATTCTTCAGGCACTGGGGACGTCTACTGTGCCACAGCTGCAGAAGCAGCCATTGTAGGTGTTTTTCTATGGTTGAGTATTCTGGATAGACTAGCTAGAATCAAGACCATGTAACACAATCATTGTATTTTGTTGATTGTCTTTAGGACTGTAGTGTATTTTTGGGTTAGGAAGTAACCAGTCCATTTTATTGCAATGTTAAAGCTATTGCCAGGCAATCTTTTTATTGTATGAACCTGATAAAATGACAGTAATACTTAATAATTCTGTGCACTTTTCTTTTATAAACAGGTGTATTGCTGATCTGTTTTATAATGTACATATAGGTGTCTGAGACCACTTTAATCACTAGTCTCTATCCAAATTTGTGAATTAATGTGTGTGTGTAAAGAACACTACCTGGCTTAATGTTTCATTGGATGTATTAAAAATGTATGACTTTTTTTTTTTTTTAATTATGTATACGCCAGAAAAGCGTATTTTTAGCTTTCTGGCGCCCTGGCGTTTAAATAAACCGCTAAATTACTATTAAACAGTCTATTGTGTAAGGTTTTTCTCACAGGACTGCACAGGTCAACGCCTCATTTACAATACATTTGTTACCTTTATATTTGGGGAGGGGTGGGCTACTATATTTTTTCAATACTTTGCCTACCTTGTGGAAAACTATTGGATTGGGTACTCTAGTTCTTGAATGGCTTTTCAACTGCAGACTGGCCTCAAATCCTATCAATAAGCTATAAGTTGTGCCTCGTATTAAATTTGTGTTCTGAAGAATGTGGTCTTGTTGAGATAGCTGGCATAAGGCCTCATGCACATGACCGTAGCCATGTGCAGGGCCCGTGATTACAGCACGGACGGCTGGGGAGTGTCATCCACGGCCGTCCGCAAATTTCAGTGAGTCCGGACCGCAAATTCAGCCCGTATAATGACATAACCTTTTTTTTTTGCGGTCCGGGCTCCCGGCCATTGCTCGGACCACGTAGACCACAGTCATGTGCATGGGCCCATGCATTCATCCGCATTTTTGTGGTTGAATTGCGTGCGCAAAAACACGTTCCTGTGCATCAGGCCTAACCATATGAACACTAACCGGCATTGCAAATACTGCTGACTAGATCTGGTAATAATACTGGTGGAGACTCTAATTTTTAGACCTATATAAAGTTTACTTTACCTGAATGAATGTCTCATTATAAATCAACTTTAAAATGAAGTAACTTTGCTTTCAAAATCTGGCTGCCTTTTGTGAGACGTGACCCACAATGCACTAGCTCCTTGATATCAGGAGTCCGCTTTAAGGGCACCGGTCACAAGTATTTCACGCCTTTTATTTTAATTTAATAATCAGGCAGTCTCATTCGTTTCTCTTATGCTCGACTACCGCCAAAAACTGGCCCGCCCTTAATGCCGAGGAACTCATTAGCATAAATCTAAACTAGCACATAACTTGCTCAAAAATGATAGTTTTTCAAAATAAAAACCACTGCTGTTATCTACATTACAGCGCCGATCAGATTATGTAGGAGATAGGGCACTTATAATCTGGTGACAGAGCCTCTTTAAACAGAATAGTGGTAACTTTAATGGGGTTGGCCAGGAAAAAAAAATATTTTCTAACAAGCTTTGGTTTGCCTTCCCTAAAACTCCCCACTAACTTTGTAACCAGTTTATGTTTGATCTCAAACGGCTCTGCTGCTCTTAGATTACGTCCCTTGCTCCTGGTCCTGGCTGTTTACTGTCTTGTAAACCACCATACCCATGATCCCTTGCTGCATCTGAGGAGACTGCTTACATCCCCCCCCCACTGCATCTCAGCTATTTGCATACTGCCACGCCCCTCTGTTCACAGGTCATTCCCTGCTCTAATTACAGGCACCCAGCTCCCTCACTGCACTCTGTCTCACACACACCCAGTAATAATTACACAGAGGTGATGGCTGTTATATACCAGGATGATGGGGGTTATATACAGAGATGTTGAGGGTAATACACAGGGATAATATAAATCCATCAGACTTGTATATAACCCCATCATCCATGTATTTATGTAACCACCGGAATCGCTGTATATACCATCGAGGTGGGCATTGAGGCATAAGATGAAGTGAATGGGGCAGGTATATATATGGCTGAAACGGAATCTGAAAGAAGGAGGGGGCAGCGAGTGTGGGAACTCCCGAGAGAGAAGGCGGAGGGGGCATGTACTAGCAGAGATGACGTTCCGTGTCTTTGGTTCCACTGCCGGAAGTGCTGGCTGAGCAGAGGCGGAGCTCTGAAGAGCTCAAGAAACATCCACCCGGCCCACTGCCTGTAAATGTAGTTGATGACGCGCGGTGCCTCTGCTCAGCTGGAAGTGCTGGCTGAACAAAGACGCGGAACGTCACAGGAAATGAAAAACCTACCCTGGGTGTGGTCACGTGACTGCTAATTACAAGTAATGCTGCAATATATAAAGAGACATTATATTAGAAAGTTAATTGTACATGTCACATTAATTTAAAATAGAAATAAAATCTATTCCTGGCCAACGCCTTTAAAGAAACACTCCCCCGTTTAAAAATGTGCTTAAGTGAAAGGTAGTGAAGTGTTTTGGCTTACCAGACACTTTCAGTTAGCTGCTAGATTTCGGACCGCCGTTCGGTCATGTGCTCTCCACTCTGACCACCCAAACCCTACAGCATCTACTGTAGTCGTCGGAGGTCATTCTCTCAATTCAAGTCTGAGACTCACAGCGAAGTTTTCATAGACTTGCATTGAGAGGCTGTCCTCTGGGCTCTACAGAAGACAGAAATAGTATTCAGGGATTCTTAGTGAAGATTTTGTGAACCAACAGTGGCCTGGAATGACGTGGCCAGTAAGTCAACACACCTCACCAGGGGCGTAGCTAAAGGCTCATGGGCCCCAATGCAAAAGTTCTTATTGCCCCCCCCCCCCGCAAACTTCTCATGGCCGTTGGTCCGCAGCCTTCAGTTGCATCGCTGGGTCTCCTAAGTGACCCAACAATGCAGCACCAGCAGCAGCCGCCAGAGGCGTCGCTAGGGACTTAAAATGTCAGGGGAAATAGCCGCAATACATATGTGTCCGCCAAAAAACAAAGTGTGTATAGGAGACAGCATAGCATATCTATAGCACTGCGACCCTATGAACTATGGATAGGATTCGATACAGTTGCCCAGCAGACAGTTTCACACATGATGGGATTAGATACACAGCTCAGCAGACAGTATCACACATGATACGATTAGATACTGTGGCTCAGCAGACAATATCACACATGATCGGATTAGATACAGTGGCTCAGCAGACAGTATCACACATGATCGGATTAGATCTAGGGCCCAGCTCGCTGACATTGCGGCTCCATTGCTGGACCCAGGAAAGGTAAGAATAATAATTTTGCTTCTTTGTGTTTGTTTTTTTACAAGTTTGGTTGTTTGACAACTTCGGATTCGAAGACTACTTCAATGACAGTGTTTGTTTTTTTTATTCTCAATAAAATGGTTAATGGGGGATGTGTTTTTTTCATTTAAAAAAATACAAGAATTATTATTACCGCCTTAGTAATGGCCGCTGGCTGATTGATAACCTCCATTACTAAGGCGGGGCTTAATGTTAGCAGATGCAGAGGCTTACACTAACCCTCATTATTACCCCGGTAGCCAATGCCACCAGGGGTACTGGGAAGAGCCGGGTACGAATCAGTACCCGACCATCTGCAGTGATGGTCTAGCACCGGGGTGGCTGCAGGCTGGGGAAGGCCCGAAAACAGTGGCCCTTCCCACCCTGGTAATGCTAGGTTGCTGCTGCTGTGTTGTATCTGGCTGGTTATGAAAATTGGGGGGGACCCCACATCGTTCTTTCCAATTATTTTTTATAAAAAATTTTTTAAATGACGTGGGGTCCCCCCCCCCATTTTTCATAACCAGCCAGATACAATAAAGCAGCAGCAGGCGGCATCACCAGGGTGGGAAGGACCACTGTTTCTGGCCTGTCCCTGCATGATAATACCAGCCTGCGGCCGCCCCAGTGGCCGACCATCACTACAGATGGTCGGGTACTGGATCGTACCCGGCTCTTCCCAGCACCCCTGGTGGCGGTGGGTACCGGGGTAATAATGGGGGTTACTGTTAGCCTCTGCACCGGCTAACACTAATCCCCGCCTTAGCAATGGATGCTGTCAATCAGATGGTGGCCATTACTAAGGCGGTACTAATATAGTTTAAAAAAAAAACAGACACAGAAAAAATATTTTATTGAAATAAAAAAATAACCCACACAACCCTCATTAACCATTTTATTGATGATAAAAAAAAAGCCGTCATCGAAGTAGTCCTGGAATCCGACGTAGTCAAACGACCGAATCTAAGAAAACACACAAAAGACGATTAGTAACACGTGTTAGGCTTAGATACAGGGCCCATGTGTGATACTGTCTGTGGGACCCTGTATCTAAGCCTACCACAAGGTAGGCTTAGATACAGGGTCCAGCAGACAGTAATCTTATACAGTATAAGATTACTGTGTGCTGGGGCCCTGTATCTAAACCTACCATGTGGTAGGCTTATATACAGGGCCCATCAGACAGGATCACACATGGGCCATGTATCTAAGCCTACCATGTGATTGGCTTAGATACAGGGCCCAGCAGACTGCATCACACAATCTGTGATCCTGTCTCATGGGCCCTCTAAGCCTGCTACGTCGTAGGCTTAAAGGCGTTGTCCAGTCCCTAAACATTGATGGCCTATCCACAGGATAGGCCATCAATAGCTGATGTGTGGGGTCCGTCTCCCGGGACCCACCAAACGGCTGTTTTGAAGGGGCCGCAGCACTCGTACGACAGCTGCTTCCCCTTAATTTCCCTTACTCGCTCACACTGTGAATCGCCGACACGGATTCAGTGTGAGCAAGTGACCGGAATGAAGGGGAAGCAGCTCTCGTACGAGTGCTGCCTCCTCTTCAAAACAGCTGATTGGCTGGCTCCCGGGAGTCGGACCCCGCCAATCAGCTTCAGCAGCCAGGGATATTAATCTTACCCTCCTCTTCAGCCGCGGCGGAATTTCTGTCCTGACTCTATCCGGGATCACGATGTCGTGCGCTGCGCACATCGCTGTGACGTCAGGACTTCCGCTACGATCTGGAACCAGGAAGGTAAGTACTGTCAGTTACTATAGTAACAGGGACCTGCGGCCCGAGTTACTATAGTAACTTTTTATTGATGGGGGGGCCGCGGGCTTCGGGGCCTACACCACTGCACCTCACTACCTTTAACCTAATTATTTTTCTACAAGAATGGTCCAAAAAATTTGCTGGGTGCTTCTTTCCGTTCACTTTTAAAGGGAATGTATCATCAGAAAATGACCTCTTATAAAAAAAAAAAATACATATATTTTCGAAAGTTTGTTAGAAGCTCCATTGTGATACGCTAAACAGCAGCGCAATCGTGTGGTCAATGCTGGGAAATACACACTATATTCTATTATATATTTTCGAAAGTTCTTGTTTGAAGCCCGATTTTTTTTCATTGGTTTAAAATCAGGGAATAGCTATTTTTGATTGGACATTGAACAAAATTTGCCTCCTTTGCTTGCTCCAGAGTCGGCACTGGAAAGAATCTCTACATACATTGTTTACAAGAAAGTGTTGGAATAGAAACGTGCAGTCCTAAATCAACACTATATAAATCTGTAATGAATATATTGCTTCATTTCATTTCTTTTATGCTTCCAATAACATTATTTACACTCTCTAGCAATTAAATTCATACTGAGAGGTATTTAAATAGTGAGCTTTTACTCTATCATACCGTAAGGCTATGTTCACACGGGGTATTTTGCCGAGTTTTTTGACGTGGAAACCGCGTCGCAAAACTCGGCAGAAACGGCCCGAGAACGCCTCCCATTGATTTTCAATGGGAGGCGTCGGCGTCTTTTTCCCGCGAGCAGTAAAACTGCCTCGCGGGAAAAAGAAGCGACATGCCCTATCTTCGGGCGCTCCCGCCTCTGACCTCCCATTGACTTCAATGGGAGGCAGGAGAAAGTGTATTTCTCGCTGTTTTATGGCCGCGGCGCTCAATGGCCGCGGGTGAAAAACGGCGCGATAATTGCCGCGAAAATCGGCTTGCAGGGAGAGGAATATCTGCCTCAAAGTTCCAAACGGAACTGCACTTTTTTTTTTAATTTCGTTTATTTTTTGTGTTACTAAAAATGTTTTCGAATATTCCGGTTTTTACATTGGCCACTAGAGCAATCACAACAGGTTGCCACTTCCCGTATCTCACTTGTTAGCTTTGCTGTATAGACCAGAACAGAATGAGCAAAAGGATGGTCAAGTTACTAACAGTGCTGTTGTACTGTTGGAAGTCTAGGTAAGACAGGACAGCAACACTCTGCACACAGATACAGCTCTGTATTTATCTCCTCTGTCACTCTCTGGGGGAGGGTGCTGGACTGCATCACTTTCTGGAGACTGAAAAGAACATCAATTGACAGTAAAATAAGATAGATTTAGCTACTGTAAAGCATAACTAAACACCCTACTGTACAGTATCTGAAGGCAGTGTGTCACTTCAATATGGCTGCCTTAAAGGAATGTTTTAAAAATTAAAAACCGCTGCCACATTAAAAAAACATTAGTTCTCTTCTACGGACTAATTTAGAATAATATACATGAGACATTCCCTATTAATTCATGGGGCACACTAGACTGACCGCTTACCTAGTTTCTTAACTGCTGCAGTTGAGACGTGAATAGTTAGCGTAAACCTTGCCCAGTCATGTCAAGTGTAAAAAGTAAATGTCCCCTTTAAATAATAGTTTGCCATCATCCAAATCAACCAGTCAGACCATTTAATTTGTTTCACTGGACACTAGTTCTGGATATGGCCACTAGTTCTGGATATGGCGCTATGGGGTACAGCTCATGTATTCAGATTGCAGTGTTTAATAAAGTACATAGCTCTCAAAAAGACTGTCCTGGAAAAATTCAACGTGAGTTTGTCTTAAAGTTTTATTTTTCCTAGTGCATGTGTTTTATTTCATGTGCACATATTGGGTTGATGAAGAATAGTGTTCTCTGTTGAGAATATTTTCATGATTGTCCTTATTCACTGAAGTATTCCGGGTACTCTGTTTGATGCATTGCTCAATATTCATAATATTAATGGACGTGAGCGACCTAGTTTATCTACGAATCACGTGCACACTTTTGGGCCTCATGCATAGTAACTGTTTTAAGAAAATGTTAGTGTTACCCATAGCAATTCATCAGATCACTGCTTTTCGAGAAAATGAGTGCTGGAATCTGGTTATGGGGAACGACACTGTCATTTAAAAAAAAAAAAAAAAAAAAAGTTTTTATGAATGAGACTCCTATCATCTGCTATGCATTAAACTACTGCAATTGTCCATTATGCTACTACACAATTAGTAGCGGAGATCAAGTTGAAAGTAATATTAAATAAATAATTTGCTGTTTATAGTTTTCTTTAAAAACGAGGCAAAATATACATTGTACATATACAGCAAGCATTTTACAAAAACGGCTCAACTGCTAAAATCTAGAATCGGTCTCTATATTATACAGCACAGATCGGAGTCAGACGTTCTTCAAGAAGAAGGTGGTTCTAATTTTCGGGACAAGGCTGTTAAAATCTGTCTAAATTTATGGTATCGTTCATCCTGGTTAACTTGGGCTCCTTTGCTTCCCCATAGAAGTCTCATTTGGAATTCTGTCTTAAAGATTTCACTCATCGCTTCGTCTGGCTTAAATTCTAAAATAGAGAAAACACACATATTCGTTATAATAATAATAAAATAAAAAAATAGAAATATCCAGGAAGTGTATAAAAGTCAGGGATGCCAATGCACAATGGAGTGAACACTGCCAAGTACACTAAGGCTCTGTTCACATCTTCGTTGGGGTCCCGTTCTGATGTTCCATCGGAGCTTTCCGTCAGAACGGGACCCTGAGCAGACACAAACAGGTAGCAAGGTTTCGGTTTCCATCACCATTGATTTCAATAGTGACGGATCCGATGCCCATGGTTTCCATTTTGTCTCTGTTGTGCACCAGATCCATCGTTTTGCCGGAAGCTCCGAAGGAACGTCCGAACGGGACCCAAACGCAGATGTGAACAGAGCCTTAGATGGCTCAATATAAAAGTCAGTTGCTTACAGCAACCAAGAAAATTTTTGCTTACATTTTTCAAGAGGAAAATAAAAGAAGTGACCTGATTGGCTGTTCTGGGTACCAGGGACACTATTTTTTTAGAGAAATTTTAGTGCGTGTGTGTGTGTTCTATATAATACTGGCCTTATGGAGATACTGTTCTCTAGAAAAGAGTATCTCAATAATATGTTGCCCCTTCTCCATTATTACATAATCTAGTTTTGTATTTTTGTCCTGTATACACAGCAGCGGGGGCTTTACCACCTAATAGTATTACAGAACTTTTTATATGACAAATTCTACGCAAAAGTTCTATATCCCGTTTTCTGAATAGTTTGAGGAATAGAGTATATTACTGAAGTTAACCTATGAATAACTGGAACATAGCCGCCAGCACTTATCTGATGTTGAGCCGTATTATTTCTTACCTTCCAAGAGCCGCTCTGCGTTGCTTTGATACAAAGCTGCATTCTGGGCAATAATTCGTGCAGATTCCAAATGACTGAAAATGATTTCACATCCTCTGTCATGGTTCTCCCACCAGTCCATACCTTCAAATATGACAGACTGACGCTCCAGCAACAGTATTATAGGCATCACAAGTGGGATTGTCAAATTTTCCTGCATGCTGAATATTGTACCTACAACAGATAAGTTATGTGCAGAGTTATCTGTATTCGGAACCAAGTGATTCTGGGCAGAACGCCACTGTTAGCGGCCGAGCACGAAACAAGAATTCAAAGAACATTCGGGTTTATGGACATAAGAGGGGGAAGTCCTCTACTCCGGAACAATTACCCTCCCCCTATGAACCGGAGCAGTGGGCTTCTAAAAAGCAGCAGCTCTCACTTTGGAAGACTCAGGTCAGCTATGTATTAGGCCTCATTTACACGAGCGTATGCGTTTTGCGCGCGCAAAAAACGCTGCGTTTTGCGCGCGTATGCATGGCGTATGCACTGCGTATACGCAGCCTTGTTGCGTTTTAAACGCGCAAAAGGCATTTGACAGCTCCGTGTGTCATGATGCGCGGCTGCGTGATTTTCACGCAGCCGCCATCATAGAGATGAGGTAGTCGAGGCCCGTCACTGTCCAAGGTGCTGAAAGAGCTAACTGATCGGCAGTAACTCTTTCAGCACCCTCGACAGTGAATGCCGATCACAATATACACCAACCTGTGAATGAAAAAAGACTTTCATACTTACCAAGAACTTCCTGCTTCCCCCAGTCCGGGCTCCCGGCCGTTGCCTTGGTGACGCGTCCCTCTCTTGCCATCCGGCCCCACCTCCCAGGATGACGCCGCAGTCCATGAGACCGCTGCAGCCTGTGATTGGCTGCAGCCTGTGCTTGGCCTGTGATTGGCTGCAGCTGTCATTTGGACTGAACTGTCATCCCGGGAGGTCGGACCGGAGTTATCGGTAAGTCAGAACGTCTTTTTTTTTTTTACATGTTCATGGATTTTCGGAGCGGAAGTCACTGTCCATGGTGCTGAACCAGTTTAACGCTTTCAGCACCGTGGACATCGACTGTCTCCTGACGTCGCGTACCCGAACATTTTTTACCGGTTTCGGTCAAAACGAGTTTGGCCGAACCCGGTGAAGTTCGGGGCGCTCATCTCGAATTTGACACTCCGTTTGGATGTTTGTAAACAGAAAAGCACGTGGTGCTTTTCTGTTTACATTCAGGAGTTTGACAGCTCTTGCGCGAATCACGCAGTTCGCACGGAAGTGCTTCCGTGCGGCATGCGTGGTTTTCACGCACCCATTGACTTCAATGGGTGCGTGAGTGCGCGAAAAACGCACGATTATAGAACATGTCGTGAGTTTTTTTCTGCGCACACGCAATGAGCGCAATTCACGCATCGTCTAAACAGCCCCATTGACTAATATAGGTGCGTACGACATGCGTGCGTCGCACGCGCGTATAATACGTTCGTGTAAACGAGGCCTTACATTGATGGCCATTCATTCAAAATGGCAGCATGTTATACATTGCTCAGTACATGTCCCGAGCGGAGGTATATGTTCTGACCAGAGTAGTGGGGTTTAGGATTTGAAAGACTTAGCTACTTTTTCCAGAAACAGCACCTCACCTTTTGATGGGTTGTGTCTGGTATTACAGCGGAGCTCCATTGAAATGAATAGAATTAAACTACATTACTACACATAACCTGTGGACAGGTGATTTTGGAAGAAAGCAGCCATGTTTTTCTAAGGGTATGTGCACACACACTAATTACGTCCGTAATTGACGGACGTATTTCGGCCGCAAGTCCCGGACCGAACACAGTGCAGGGAGCCGGGCTCCTAGCATCATACTTATGTACGATGCTAGGAGTCCCTGCCTTGCTGCAGGACAACTGTCCCGTAGTATAATCATGTTTACAGTACGGGACAGTTGTCCTGCAGCGAGGCAGGGACTTCTAGCATCGTACATAAGTATGATGCTAGGAGCCCGGCTCCCTGCACTGTGTTCGGTCCGGGACTTGCGGCCGAAATACGTCCGTCAATTACGGACGTAATTGGTGTGTGTGCACATACCCTAATACTGTATGGGTTGCCACAAAGTGCGGTTTCCAGCAATGTTCCCAAATAACAGTATGACCTCCCGTCCCCTCCTGCTGCTCTATTGTGGCAATGCACTTGTAACTTACCTGCTCCTTCATACAGAGCTTTGTTAAAGGGCTTAAGCTGTTTCTCATAAGTGATCGCTGTCTGCGTATATTGATGCCTCAAAATTGTCCAGGTATTTTCCAGCCTTGTGATCTGTTTAAAATAAACCAAACCTCATGTTTCAATCTTGTCAGTGATATTCCAGATACTACACCCAGAACATAAAGATCTTCACACCCCTAACTGTAACCAGAAAATAGATTTATACTGATCTTGTTTTTTCTAACTTTACGAACGTAAAATTATAATCGTATTAATGAATAAGTAAATTAGAAAATGTGACTACAGCCAGCCTTCCAGAGATACAAATATGTGCCTATGGAGGGTGAGCACGACACGCAGGCTTCTGCCATGTACCAGCAGAGATGGGCATTTATCTGTGAGGGTATGTTCACACGCAGTGGTTTCAGGCGTAATTCGGGCGTTTTACGGCTCGAATTACGCCTGAAAAAACGCCCCTAATACGCCTACAAACATCTGCCCATTGAAATCAATGGGAAAAACAGCATTTAGTTCATACAGGGCGTCTTTTTACGCCTCTGTTTAAAAAAACGGAGCATTAGAGGCCCTGTCGAAAATTCCATCAGATTAGATGGGAAGTATAGCACTGGATGCAGCAAAATTCTTTCCACCAAAAAAACGAAAACCGAACGACTATTGTAAGTGAATGGGGTCCGTCATACGATGCATCATAACACTACATCATGGCTTCCGCTATAAACCACAACGCAGATGTGAACAGAGCCTTATTTGATGTTATGGTCACCTGAGGCATGTCCAGGGCTTTCATGATGGAAGTAAATGCAAAGAAGTCTCCTAAATCCTTGAGTTCTACTGCAAGTTGGATGATCTTGTTCAGTGTTGCGACTCGTTCTTCTAAATTGCCCGTACATCCCAAAATGTCCACTGCAATCCCTATAGCCATGGTTGTGTGCCTGTAATAACAATATATTGTAATTAGATTATCACCATAGGATAGTAAACAAGTTGGTACTATGCGATCTGCAATATTGTTTCTCACCTCTTACTTTCAAAATGTTGTACATTAAGTTAATTTTTATCAACTATCCCCACTGTGTCAACATATTTTCGAATCCTCTCCCTTTATACGGATTTTATACTATACTAAAAGTAAAGCCTAATTCACATGAGCATGTTCGGTCCTTGATATACCGGACCGTATGACGGCAGTATTTCCCAGACAGAACACACTACGAGGAGCCGGGCTCTTTGTCGCATACTGTAATCATGTTTTCAGTACGGGACAGTTTTCCCGCAGCGAGGCAGGGACTCCTAGTGTCATAGATAACTATGATACTAGGAACCCGGCACCTTGTAGTGTGTTCAGTTCGGGAAATACTGCTGTCATTCGGTCCGTATATCATGGACCAAACATGCTCGTGTGAATCCGGCCTAATAATGTATTATTCTCATTCATAATTATAGAAATGTTAAGGCCTAGCCTGAATGGGGCATTTGGAGACACACCTTTTTTGTGTTGCGGCAGCCATTTTTGACAGAAAGTGCAGCTGTAAGGGTATGTTCACATGGCCTATTTTCGGACGTTTTTCGGGCCGTAAACGCACGAAAAACGGCCAAAAAAAAATCGGAGACGGTACGCCTCCAAACATCTGCCCATTGATTTCAATGGGAAAACGGCGCTCTGTTCCGACGGAGCGTTTTTCGCTGCGTTTTTTTACGCGCAAAAAACGGCCACGAAAAAGAAGTGCAGGACACTTCTTAGGACGTTTTTGGAGCCGTTTTCCATAGACTCTATTGAAAAAAAACTCCAAAAATGGCCGTGAAAAACGCAGCGAAAATCACGAGTGGCACAAAAAAGTCTGAAAATCAGGAGCTGTATTCTCTTGAAAACAGCTCCGTATTTTGAGACGTTTTTGACTCTGCGTGTGAACATACCCTAATACTTCTCACTTTTTAATTCAGTACTCTTAAGGGGGTTGTCCAGTCATAAGAAATGATGGCCTATCCTCAGGATAGGCCATCAATATCTGATCGTGGGGGCGGTCACACTCGGCACCCCTGCCAATCAGCTGTTTTTCATCACGGTCACGGCTCATACTGTGAATCAATCACACACTTGTAGCAGCGGTTCACAGTATCACACTTGAATGGGAGAAGGCTTTAATACTGTGAACCGCCGCTACAAGTGTGTTGGCGATTCACAGTACGAGCAGGTAAGGAATGAATAGGAAGCAGTGCTTGTACGAGCGCCACGGCCCCTTCAAAACAGCTGATCGGTGGGGGTGCTGATAGTTGGACCCCCACTGATCAGACATTGATGGCTGATCCTGAGAATAGGCCATCAATTTCTTATGACTGGACAACCCCTTTAACAACTGTGTTATTGAGTTTACTTGCAGACAAAAATCTAAGTGGCAAATACATCAGGTGAGGATAATTCAACTGCCAAACAATACGGCTGAACTTTCTGCTGTCAATTGTGCAAAAAATGGCTGCTACAACCAAAACAGAAAAATCGCAATCTCTCTAGAAGTCCTGAAATCCCAAATTATTTTATTTATCACTTTCATTGATCACAGATGATTATCATCATACAGTGCCGCAGCATCCTTTGCTGTAATGCACACAACAGATCTCAAGTGTCCAGCTATGAGGAAAGCTCATGAGGTTACTCCGATGTGCTACTAGGTAAAAGAATGGCTGCGGCAGCATGACCCGAATAACATGCGCCCAAATAAATTTACAATTTAATATGTCCCGCAGCTTATCACATAGCAGTAAAACACACAGCTCCACATCAGTTTTTCTTAGCGTGATCGGTATGAGCACCTGTCACTATGTATATATGTATATATATATATATCTATCTACACAAGAGGAAGTTTACCTTTCTATTAAGTCTAGGCGCAGTTGGTGCCCATGCGGTAGAGTCATTAGTTCCAGTCCGCAGCTCACTCCCATCATCTTTTCCATCTCTGGCGAGACATCAAGTATCCTAGCAACCTACAAGGTGCAAAGGTTCAGATGTGACTATTCAGGAGGCTCATGTTGATGGGAAGAGAAGTATTTTTTTTAATTAACCAGTTTCTAATTTTAGAAGATATATTGGAGTTTCTCATAGACACTAAAGTAGATGCTACATAATTGTAGAAGAACAATCAAAAGGTAAGGCCGGGGCTACACCTAGACCTGCAGCAATACATCATTGATTTTAACTATTGAGTGACAGCTGCAGTCCAAGATTACATGCAACTCAATGGACTTCAGCTGTAGCTCAAAAGTTAAAATCAATTATGTAGTACTATAAAAAGTCTAGGTGCAGCCCTGGCCTAATAATTCTCTGCACTTCTGTTCAGTCAAAGATGTGTTTAAAGGAGACCTAACAGAAGAAAAGTAAAAATGTGCTTTAGTTTAAAGAGGCAAAAATTTCATGGTATATCATAACAGACATAATGATGCAGGATGTAGAGGGGGTACAACAACAAGGATCACTTCTTGGAAATGGATCCACAGCGAAGTGAGGGAAACATAATGTTATAATATAAGGTGGGCTGTGAATAAGACAAACACATCCTTCTGTTTGGAGTCATTGACCTTAAAAAGGACCTGGTGTTGGGGCAAAAGCCAACATTGAGGCCAAAATGAACTTATCTTATTTGGGAATAGACAGCCATGTTTTTTCTTATCCTTGGCAACCCCTTAAAACCAATTATTTCCCAGCATAGAAGGAAGATATTAAAAAGTGTTTAAAGAGTCTCTGTCACCAGATTATAAATGCCCCATCTCCTACATAATCTGATTGGCGCTGTAATGTAGAGAACAGTGGTTTTTATTTTGAAAAACAATAATTTTTTCGCAAGTTATGAGCAATTTTACATTTATGCTAATTACTTTCTTAATGACCAACTGGGGGGAGATCACGAAGTGCGGAGTACAAATGGACATGAATGGAGAGAAGTGTATGACGCTGATTGGTCACTGATTGGTCAGCGTCATACACTTCTCTTCACAACGCCCACTTGGTCAAAAGGTAAAAAACACCCAGTTGTATATTAATAAAGTAATTAGCATAAATGTAAAATTGCTCATAACTTGCTAAAAAATTAACGTTTTTCAAAATAAAAACTACTGTTATCTACATTACAGCGCCAATCAGATTATGTAGGAGACAGGGCGCTTATAATCTGGTGACAGAGCCTCTTTAAACACTTTTTAATATCTTCCTTCTATGCTGGGAAATAATTGGGTTTAAGGGGTTGCCAAGGATAAGAAAAAACATGGCTGTCTATTCCCAAATAAGATAAGTTCATTTTGGCCTCAGTGCTGGCTTTTGCCCCAACACCAGGTCCTTTTTAAGGTCAATGACTCCAAACAGAAGGATGCGTTTGTCTTATTCACAGCCCACCTTATATTATAACATGTTTCCCTCACTTCGCTGTGGATCCTTATTGCTGTACCCCCTCTACACACTGCATCATTACGTCTGTTATGATATACCATGAAATTTGCACCCCTATAATCAGTCAGTGCTGACAAGAAGGAGGTTTTACCTTACAATCCATTCTGAGGATGTGCTTAGCAATAGTCCTTGGGTCATTGTTTGTGAGAAGTTCCTTGGTCCGTTTCAGTAGGGCCGTTTCCAAGGGTTTGTTTTCAGGGGGGAGTAAGATGGAGTCAACGTCATTAGGATTAAAAGAGGATACATTCTCATACACTGGCCTAACAAACTCTACTTCATCCCCCTTATTGTTGGGTTCTGTTTGCGAGCATTGGGATATACTGTCCTCCAATGTGGGGAAGCTCATTTCTGAATTACTAAGAGAGAATGTCTCCTCTTCATCGACTTTCTGACCTTCCACAAAACTATTGTGTGAGGAATGTGTCTTTGTCCACCCAAAGTCCTCCAGAGGTGTAGGATGCAGTTCACAATAGTTTGCTTCTGAGTTCTGCCATATTGTAGGGGACTGTGGCTGCTTTACATACAATGACTTGCTGGGCTTGGGAGGGGGTCTAGGGCAGAGCTGACTGTCAGATCCCCTCAATGCCTCTGCAGAATGAGCCTCAGTGCTGAATCTCCGGACTTCCGTTGGGCTTAAAGTAGGTTCACTTCCAGTTCTGAAGACATGCGGTCTTGGTGTTAACCTCCCATCCATTCCTGGTGACAAGTATGGCTGCCTGCTGCCTACAAAGAAAAACCATAAAAATTAATATAGTGTATTTGTACATGTTGGCAAGAGTTTATTAATGACCTGCCCTTTACATGTTCAAATTTCCTCACAACCCTGTAGGTTATAGGAATAATCTAACACCATGTGGTTGACCTGCAGACTTGTAAACAGTAGGTCTTGGGGTAAGTTCACACATAGCGGAAATACTGCGGATTTTCCGCACTGGATTTCGCTGCGGAAAATCCGCAGCATAATACAGTAGCAGCAGGGTGGATGAGATTTGAACAAATCTCATCCACACATAGCGTAAATGCGGAGCGTAAGAAACGCTCAAACATTGACCTGCGGTGCGTTTTTTTTATCTGTAGCATGTCAATTGTATTAGCGCAATCGCTGCTTATTTGTTGCGGGTTTTGCCCTTTGAATTCAATGGTGAGGTAAAACCCGCAGCAAATAGCAGATGCTGCGTTTTTTGTGGCAGAGAAGCCGCGATTCCCCCTGCAAAAAAATCCAACTCTGAATAAAAATAAAAATCTTATACTAACCCAGAATTCCGTGTTTCTTCGTCCAAGCTAGCCTCCTGGGATGACATTTCATCCCATATGACCACTGCAGCCAATTACAGGCTGCAGCGGTCACATGGGATGAAACTTCATCCCAGGAGGCTGGGTTGCAGGACGGCAGAGGGACGCATCGCCATGTCTACGTAAGTATCAAACTTTTTTTTCCCTACGCAGTTTTCTGCAGTGAACATTCCGGATGAAAAACTGCACCACAATTTGGTGCGGTTTTTTTGACGGAATTCCCTGCGGCGCCTAGGGCAGATACGCTGTGTATCTGCAAGGCGAATGTGGGGAATTTGAAATATTCAAAAACTTCTAAATGGAGAAGTATATAGGAGAAAATTATATTTTATTCACCCCCATGCTGTATGCTAATGAATCATTGTGTCCGCTCTGCGTTCTTTAAATTGTGAAGTGTCCTGCGTTATCGGCGGCAACACCTCTCCTCCGTCCTTGATTGACATCTCCTGCCTCCTCCTCCGTCCTTTTGATTGAAGTCTTCTGGAAAGGACGTCGGATGAGGCCGTAAACCATAATGAAGAGGAGAGGGGTTGCCGTAGATGACTCAGAAGACATGACGCCCATCGGACACTTAATGATTTATTAGCATATGGCTCATGAGTGAATAAAATATTTTCTCCTGTACAAACACTTGACAGGACAACGGATTATCTAGACGCTTACCTAATGGTAAGTAGCTTTCTGATTGGTGAGAGTTCAGTGGCCGTCTCTTTTCCCGCATGTTATCTAAACAAGATGGATGGCTGCCACTTTTCTCTTTATTTCTGGAAGGACCAATATACAAACACATTGCAATTATACTATAATAAATGCATTAGATCATATATTGTATAGACCAGCGGTCCCCAACCCTTTTTTTTTAACCAAGGACCAATTTCATGCAAGACAAGTTTCCCACAGACCGGCGCGGGGGGGGGGGGGGGGGGGGGGGTTTGGGTCAGTTCACATGTTGCTTAAATACTGCGGATTTTACACAACGGAAATAGTTGCGGAAAATCCGCAGCATAATACGGTAGCAGCAAAGTGGAACAAATCTCATCCACACGCTGTGTAAATAGCGAGCGGCAAAAAACGCTCAGAAATTGATATGTGGGCAGGGTTTTATTCCACAGAAGGTCAATTTTATTTGCGTAAACGCTGCTTATTTGTTGCAGGTTCTCCAGATTGAATTCAATGGGGTGGTAAAACCTACAACAAAAAGCTGTTGTAGCGTTTATTCCACCGCAAAAAAAAAAAAAAAAAAAAAGTCTGATACCCAGAAGTCTTATGTTCTTCCCTCCAGCGCGGCCTCCTGGGATGACGTTTTATCGCTGCAGTCAATCACAGGCTGAAGCATCAGTCACATGGGATGAAATGTCATCTCAGGAGGCCGGCCTGGATGACATCAGAGGGTCGGCCTCCTGGGATAACGCTTGATCCCATGTGACCACCGCTGCAGCGTTCTTCTGGGATAAAACGTCATCCAAGGAGGCCGAACTGACAGGTCGGCTAAATGCTCAGCAGTTTTCCGCAGCGGACATTCCGGGGCGAAATACTGCATTACAATTTGGTACCAGATATCGCGGCCCGGTACCAAATGATCCACGGCCAGTTATTGGTCCGCGGCCTGGTGGTTGGGGGATCACGGATATAGACTGACCAAGACCACACACGCAAGATCATTAATATTCACCACTGGTACAATATTATACAATATTTAAAGTGGAAAATATTGATTGGATATCCCGTCTGGTACCATAAAGAACCATTCTGTTCCTACTTCTAGATTATACGTACTATACAAATTTTCCCTTATGTATGAAAACTGATAAAAATGAAAATGTGGGAGGAGTTGTGTATATCAACCAGTCTAATAAGATCAAACCTAAACTGGAAAATAAAATGAAAGCTGGAATCTGACTGGTTGCAACAGTCTATTGCTTCACATTCAGTCTACAGTAGTTTATATACATAAGACAAGACCCAGCGTCTACTATGCAAGTACAAATAATTCTTATTCTGCTAGACGACTCAAATGTCTGATGTACAGGGACCGATATTAAACAAAAAACATTGGAGGTTAAATTTGTAAAATATTGCCTAAGGGTATGTGCACACGATAGCAGGCATTTACGTGTGAAAAGACAGACTGTTTTCAAGAGAAAACAGCTGCCTCATTTCACACGTAAATGCTCCTCGTAATATATGAGGCGTCTGTGACGCTCGTAAATCTTGAGCTGCTCTTCATTGACTTCAATGAAGAACAGCTCAAATTACGTTGCAAAGAAGTGCCCTGCACTTCTTTGCCGAGGCAGTCAATTTACGCGTCGTCGTTTGTAAATTACAGGTTGTCTGCACAATACGTCGGCAAACCCATTCAAATGAATGGGCAGATGTTTGCCAACGTATTGTAGCCCTATTTTCAGGCGTAAATCGAGGCATAATACGCCTCGTTTACGCCTGAAAATAGGTCGTGTGAACCCAGCCTTAAACCCCAACATATGAACTTGTATGTGCGCTGAGCTTATGGTACGGTCCTTATACAGATAAAGGTATATGATCCTCTTAAACATCGTTATATGCTGGCATGGCCACTAGGTGGCACTATTCCTTTAAAAGAAAATGTAAAAAAACCACTAGCAATAAAAGTACTGTAGGTGGCCAGCTTACAGCTTTTGATCATGAAACAACGTACGTGCAAAGATATTGTTATAACTGTTAAAAAAATTTGCATGGGAATCATTGTTCTGATTTAACATGTACTTTGCTGTCAGCCAATGGTTTTTGAGCACTGGGTGTCATTTATCATAACGGTCTAACAGAAATACTGGCCTTGTTGCCCATATCAACCAATCAGAGCTAAGTTTTTATTTTTCAAACTGCTCCAAAAAAAAAATGAAAGCTGCACGCTGATTGGTTGCTATGGGCAACAAGGACATTTTTAATAAATGAGGCCCAGTATGTGACTACCAAGTAAAATTGATCATTTTGTCACCAACTGCTCATTATTTGCAGTTGCTCATCCATTCGGTACAAGTTCTCTCACAAACCTCATTAGATTTCCCCGGATCAGGCTTTGCTCCGGTGTCAGTCCATGCCCATGGCCTATATTGAGACTAAGTCTTTTAGGGGTTTCTGCTTTTTCTTCCAGTAATCCCATTTCCAAGCGTCTAACTGGGGTGACCCCATACTTTTCTTGTATACACCTTAATGGAACGGTCCTGTTGATAGGCTGGAAAATGATGGCTCCACTCTGCTGCGACACCGGCTTGCGATTCCCAACGTAGCATCTCACTAATGCAGGAACGTTGTTAAAGCTTTCATGTTCAAACTGGTACTGAATCCGACTGTAAGCTTCATTGAGCCGGATGATTACTTTATTTATCTTGAAATGCTGGGAGAGATTTTTCCACTGACAGGTGAGCACAAAGTTTCCAGGGCTGGACAACGAATCCCTGATGAGAAAATCTCCATCTCTCCTCACCAGGCTCTCCGATACCTGCAGAGAGAAGAACATGAATTGTAATGAATTTATACTGGACCGTCTGTAAACCAAATAATATATGTGATTCTGCATAGGGTTTTACGAGGATACAGAAGGACTTCAATAAAAAATTTAAAAGCGTTGACCAGTGCTGGACTACATAGGCCTGTGTGGCAGAAATTCCCTATCTGGAGTACAAAATATGACTAGGCTCTGTTCACTTCACGTTTAAACCTTCCATCAAAGGTATACTTTAGACAGAAGGCTGCAACGTATGCCACTGTATAGGCATAGAGTGGCATTTTCCCCCTATAGGGCCCAAGAGAGAGAAAAAAGCTACACCGTGAGGTATAGAATAGCTTAGTCTACCGCACTGTTTTATACAGCAACTCTATTCTATGGATACGGTCAGAGTACACGCGTAGTTCACAAACATGATGTAAACAGAGCCTTGGGACGTGAATACTTTTACAATCCAGTGGACTGGTGTGGAGCGGGTGACCTGTGATTTATGGCTGGTCTTTGCATTTTGTATTGAGCCATCACTTTTTATTTTTATTTATTCCTGTTGGCACGGGGTACGACATGGGAATATAGTCCGTGTAATGGAAGCATTTTCCTTCTCTCCTCTCTGACCTCATGTCTGGGACCCAGCACAGGGGTCGCCGGCACTTCAGCTTCATCTCATAGATTACAGTCCCCAGTGATGGGGGAGGGAATAATATTTGCTTGTTTCACTTCAAACGGCGTCATTGTACTTGCTCAATACAGAGAGATCATAGGAAAATCAATGCACGGCCTGCTTTCATGTTCCTGGACAAGCACCGGCAGCGACTGCGTACTCCTTTTCAGTTTTTGCCAGAATTCAGTTACTTATAAAGAAAAAACACGTGTGCCCATGTCACATGCCGTGCAGTCAAGTCTAAGGGGTAACTAATGTATACAACCAAATCTCTCCGATCTGCTTATTATATTATCCTAACAGTAAAATATACATAGAATAGTTGATGTTGGCACTATATGGACACTTTCAAGCTGCTGTTTCCATCTCCAATTTGTATCACAATTCATGGTGTTCTTATATAGGATTTCATGAGCGAGCATCTAACGTTTGAGGATTATACCTTAGAGAAACATTGTCGCAGAGGCGATATAATGGGTTTTCCCGGCTCAGCGGATGACAGTAACCATATAATGGCACAGCCTGTTTGGTTAAGTGCTTCTGTTTTCTTTGACTTTTTGCTCAGTCATTTATAAGAAGGTGTGCTAAGCAAACAAGTCAGCCCTGGTGACCTCAGTGACAATACGCCCGTACACCTGCTGCTTACTGTACGCAGCTCTGCAGTAAAGAGGTCTGGAAGAAAAGACTTGTACTGTAGAGACTCTCGATACACCAAGATCTAACCTCATTATGCAGAATGGACGGCGCTCATTAACCCTATAGTTCTCATCTTTATATATTGCTTCATTCAAAGACATTTAATCCATTCATTTCCTGTTGTCGCACTCACCTGGCGAGGAATCCTGCCATGGTACCAGGCATGACTGCGTAAATCATCACTGCTCAGCTTCAGCTCCTCTTCCAGCTCCTTCTTTAATTTGTCCGGTGTCCCTCCATCCATAATATATCGGTCTTTAGAGAACTGAAAAACACAACAGGTGAGCGTAAGCCCAGGTGAGACTCCCCAGTGCTGATATCACCTGGCTACCTCGAGAGCAGCCACAATGCAAACAGGAACTTTCATTTTGTCACTTGTCACATGCTCTGTCACCAGTCCCTGGGATGTGGGTGTTCCTTCGCCTGCCTGTGTGATCAAAGGCCATCATGCACGGATCGGATGCATGGAGGCTACACCTGGGCTCGTCTACGGCTTACTTTCAAATTTCCCAGCTGCCCTTTGTACTAAGGTTTATGAGCCTCTGCCTACAGACTTATCAGTTAACACATAAATGACCAGAGAAAGCAAAAATGAATGGGTTTTATAGGATTATATACAGCACAAGCAGACCTCTAAATAATATGCACAAACTAAAATTTGTACCCCAAACGCTAATATTGCTTCCTTCATATGGATAGATTACATTCAAAGAGCCTTATAGATGTAGCCAACATATATATATGTGCAAATTCATAAATACTTTATTAAAAATTATTTTTACTTTTTGAGATACAGCTGCTCTGTATATTCTATACAGAGCAGCTGTATTGTTCGCTAAATCCTGCTTCTGTCAGGTTCGTGGACCTGGCAGGTTCAGTGGCAGCGGGCCCTGCATGTCTAAATCTCATAACTTAGATGTGATAGATTACAGGTGGATCCTGCGGGACTGACAGATTCAGGTCATAGCGAAAGATACAGCTGCTCTGTACAGAGAATACAGAGCAGCTGTGTATAAAAAAGAAAAATAATTTTTAAGAAAAACTATAAAGTTGCACTAATCACAGAGTGACCTTTTTGTTAAAAAAAAAAAAAAAGCAATTCAAAGGTTTACATAGCCTTTAGGGTATGTTCACACGGCCTATTTACGGACGTAATTCGGGCGTTTTTGCCCCGAATTACGTCTGAAAATAGCGCCTCAATAGCGCTGACAAACATCTGCCCATTGAAAGCAATGGGCAGACGTTTGTCTGTTCACACGAGGCGTATATTTACGCGCCGCTGTCAAATGACGGCGCGTAAATAGACGCCCGCGTAGAAGAAGTGACCTGTCACTTCTTTGGCCGTAATTGGAGCCGCTATTCATTGACTCCAATGAATAGCAGCGCTAATTACGGCCGTAATTGACGCGGCGTTCAAGCGCCTGCACATGCCGGTATGGCTGAAATTACGGGGATGTTTTCAGGCTGAAACATCCCCGTAATTTCAGCCGTTACGGACCCCCGCCGTGTGAACATACCCTTAAAGAAATAACCCTTCTCCTATGAGGCTACCGTACTCAAAATCAGAACATGGTAACTGACGCAGAAACAATAAGCTGCATATGTGGCTCTGATGCAGGAATTGACAAAGTATTTTGATAAATATAAAAAAAAAAAAAAAAAAAGATAAAAAAAAGTCTTCATTTTGTTAAAGTAGAAAATATTAAACTGTCATAAAAGTATTGTATACCATAAAATACAGGAGACATAGCCAGCAGATCAACAGGACTATTGCCAAGTTGCAACTGTATGATGTCTGATCTGTCAGATGCATCTCACGATTGAAACTTCTGGTGGGAGAACCACCCAGGAGCAACCCTTCAAATGATAAAAATTCTGTCTGCTTGCATCCACCACTAGGGGGAGCTTAAGAGCTCCATGCATACTATTTTATTGTTTAGTTCAATGTATAAAAAGTATGCAGAAAGCTCTTAAATGCCCCCTAGTGGTGGCTGTAGGCAGACCAAATTGTATTATTTAACTAGGTCTCGTATTTGGAGCTCTGTATCTGGACTCCAAATGCTATATAGATATTGAGAAATTAATCAGCACAGGGGTTTGAACCTATTTACATTAAGGAAAACAAAACTTCTCAAAAGTGGACATTTAAGGACCGAGAATATGAATAAATCTTGTTTTTAGTTCTGTGACATCAGTAAATACTTATTAGTTTTATGACAGATATTTTTGAAGATTTGGATTAGTCTCTGTAATGAAACATTTAATGGCATTGTAGATTTAAAGAGGTTGTACAGAATTAGAAAGACATGTCTGCTTTCTTCCAAAGAAAATAGTGCCACACCTGTCCACAGGTTGTGTGTGGTATTGCATCCCAGCCCAATTCACTTTAATAAAACTAAACTGTAATACCAGTTACAACCCATGGACAGGTGTGGTGCGTTTCTGCAAGAATACAGCCATGGGTTTCTAATCCTGGAAAACTTTTAAAGCCATAGAAGTGTACTAAGCTGTATGTTATCAGGAGGAAGGGCTTAAACAGAAACGCCAAAGCTCATAAAAGTGAGTGTATAAAAAGAGCCGACAATATTTTTTTATGATATGTATGTATCTGTAGGTTCCAGGAATTGGAGATATGGAAGATTTAGTAGTGATCATGGGGCAGACAATTTTCTGGACTTCGTGTTACTAATCTCATTCAGACTCTTCTCAATCTGAAATGGATGACAACAGCTTAGTGCCCCTTTAAACCTTTCTTAAAAGGGATGGTTCGGGGGGATACAATTTATGACTTATTTCATGGCACCAGACAGCCACTTTTAGGGTATGTTCACACGGCAGCGTCCGTAACGGCCGAAATTACGGGGCTGTTTCCAGGAGAAAACAGCCCCGTCATTTCAGCCGTAATGGCATGTGCAGGCGCTTGAACGCCGCGTCCATTACGGACGTAATTGGCGCTGCTTTTCATTGAAGTCAATGAATAACGGCTCCAATTACGCCCCAAGAAGTGACAGGTCACTTCTTTGACGCGGGCGTCTATTTACGCGCCGTCTTATGACAGCAGCGCGTAAATATACGCCTCGTGTGAACAGACAAACGTCAGCCCATTGCTTTCAATGGGCAGATGTTTGTCAACGCTTTCAAGCCGCAATTTCGGACGTAATTCGGGGCAAAAACGCCCGAATTACGTCCGTAATTAGTGTGTGTGAACATACCCTAAGGCTGGATTCACACGAGCATGTTTGGTCCGTAAAGGACGGAACGTATTTCGGCCGCAAGTCTCGGACCGAACACACTGCAGGGAGCCGGGCTCCTAGCATCATAGTTATGTACGACGCTAGGAGTCCCTGCCTCGCTGCAGGACAACTATCCCGTACTGAAAACATGTTTTCAGTACGGGACAGTAGTTCCACGGAGAGGCAGGGACTGCTAGCGTCGTACATAACTATGATGCTAGGAGTCCGGCTCCCTGCACTATGTTCGGTCCGGGACTTGCGGCCGAAATACGTTCCGTCCTTTACGGACCAAACATGCACGTGTGAACCCAGCCTAATGGTGTTCTACTCAGCTAGTCCATTCAATATCACACTTATCCAGCTGGTTATTTTCTCCCTTGCTGCAAGCCAAACAAGTTCTAAAAAGATACTCAGCACATATTGCGGACCTGATGTATTTTATTAGGACTCATGTGAAGAACAGAAAACACTGATGGTATTATATGACGGATGCACATCCGTAAAGGACATCCTTAGCGCGTGCCTTAGAAACATGTCTAGCAAGAGGGGCCAAATTTTATCATAGAGCATGCACCACTTTGACTAATGCCGTCTAAGTTTTAGACAGTATAAATTTATACCGGGCAGTCAGAAAATGCGCCAAATTTTTAAATCTGCCCAATTACTTCACAAATTTACATGAATGTGGGCAAAGTCGGACGTGAAAAATGGCAGTTTTTCACGTGAGACTTTCACCCGTGCAGGACCACTTTTCACGGATCCCCAAAGACTTGAGTCTATGGAGGGATCCATGAAAACGGAAGAAAATAGGACATGTTCTATTTTTTCAACGGAATCTTCACACGATCCGTTGAAACAACGGCCCGATTGAAATACATGCATCCGTGTGAATAAGCCCTAACAGAAAGTCACCCTATTTACGTAGATTGGCCCTGACATTAGGAATCTCTTCCTCATCAATTGTTAACAGTCTGTTTCTAACTCTCACAGAACACCACCCTGCACCAACTATGTCATTTTGATGCCGTATAGCAGTGGTCAGCAACATTAGGCGCTCCAGCTGTTGTAAAACTACAATTCCCAGCATGCCCTGACAGCCAAAAGCCTTTATTATTCCAGCCAAAGGCTGTCAGGGCATGATGGGAATTGTAGTTTCACAATAGCTGGCGTGCCAAAGGCTGCTGACCCCTGCCGTATACGGTGAAAACATTTTAATTCCAGGTGACAGGCCAACGCTAATCCTCACATTACCAATCACACATGTACCAGTTACCATTGTGGGACGTTAAAGATACAAAGGAATCAAACAAATGCTTAAGAATATGGAAAATGTAATGAGAAGATTGTGCAGATTAAGTTTCAATTTTACATAAGCCAGCTCTGAAACCATGAGATTTCCCCCAATTAAAATAAATTTCTAGAGAAAGTAAAATATGTGCCTGCATGAAAAGCGTGCCGAGTAACAGGAAAATGTATGACTGAATATTTAAGGATTTTGAGAGTAAATGCATAAAAAAGGCAAATAGAAACAGAAACCTCTCCTTTAGAAAATATGATGCAAAGTCATCCAATGGGTTCACTACCAATTGCATGGACAATTCATAGAATAGGTGACTCCATCTTCCTTGAAGCAAAGGTTATTTATTAATGCCAAACTTGTGCGTACAACGATAGACGACGTTTCGGCCCCATACAATTTGGGCTTTTTCAAGGCATCATTGTATTTGCATGTTTTGGCATGAGTAAATAACCTTCGATTGAAGGAAGAGAAGGTGGTCTATTCTATGAAGGAGGTGAATGCATTGAAGAATATCTACAAACACTAACATATCACATTCTATAAAAATGTACATTATTGTACACTACTTCCCTTGTGTGAGCGGGTGGCTGTCCCCTTTAGGAAAGCTAGAGAATGAAAAGGACACAACCCATCTTCAATAATACTACAGATCCATCGAAACACTTTCAGAGCATATATCCTTCTAATGTCCTTGTACAACGTAACAAAGAGTTTCATTGTATCCGCTGTTCTACCATCTGAATATTACAGACTGAAATTGTCCTTGAAATTAATCTCTTTTTCATTTACCGCTGTGAACTCTGTAATAATCACTGGTATAAAAAAAATAATAACTTTTCTCTTCCTTTTCCTTTACATACTTGCATTACATAGCAGTGGCTGATCAATGGTCATATAGGCGTAATTATCTGTATGTCTGTGACCTGCTTTATTCCCAGTGATCAGTTAGTTTTGCATAGTTTAGAAACCTATTTCGTAGGTGGTACATAGCCAGTTGTCACCCCTCTCCCGCGCTGCGTTGCAGTGGGCTACCTCATTTAGGAGGCATCGCCATAGCAACATAATGCCTTCTCTCACACTATCTTAAACCCTTGGTGATGAGGTCATCAGGATCTCCGTTTAAGCCTAGATTCACTTGAGGGTAGGGACACTCGGGCGTGAAAAACGTGACTCGGGCATGAAAGACATGCGGGTCCAGTTTTCATGGATCCCTATAGACTTGAGCTTATGGAGTGATCCGTGAAAACGGAACAAAATAAGACAAGTTTGATTTTTTAACGGACCCTTCACACGGTCCATTGAAACAACGACCATGTGAACAGCCCCACTGAAAAAAATATGTGTGTGCGTGTGAATAAGGCCTTATCCAAGTTGGCCTGTTCATGTTGACCTGAGTGCCTTTGGTCAACTGCTCAGCCTCTATCCGTTAATCCTTCATCATTATTCCTGTTGCCCTGGCATCGTTTCTCATTCCTTGGTCTGTTACTTTGGTCTCTTGGTTCGACTTCTGGCTCCCACTACACGGTCTTCTTCAAGGTCCTGCATTGTGCACCTGTTGGTTTAACTTCAGCTCCTGTCAGACTATGCCCATTGTCCACAGCCTTTACTGATCTGAAGCTACTCTACGGGTACAGTCCCGAGTAGCAGCGGCCAAAACTACGACCAATTGCAGTGGCCATTGGTTGCACAATTTTGCGGGGAATTACCGTCAAAATCATGCGCACCTTCTTTACCACATATGGGTGTGGTCTTGTCCACATGCGGCTTCTGCTACGTGGAACCGCACCCTAAAAAAACACAACCGGGCATTCCAATTGTGACGTAATGTTTTCCCACTTCTCCAGCTACAATGACATTACTCAGTGAAAAAAATTACAAAAAGCACACAGGTATTGAAAGTAATTGTAGTCATTTAGTTGGATGCAGCGACCTGTCCACTTGCTTTATGGCCTTTTCATTATATAATATTACGACAATCACTAGAACCCCCAAAAGCAGGTGGTAACATCCACTGATCACAAAGCCCTTTCATGAAAAAAAATCCATACATTGAAATAGTTTTGTACATGTCAAAGTTTCTACTGAGTAAAACTACCCGTACTTGAATCTATTAACCTAGATTCTGAATGAGTCCTATTTACCTGCCTAGATAACACAGCCTGGTAAATTGCCTGAAATAAAAAAAAATCTTCGCTGTGTTTCTTCTGAAAACATGAAAGCTTTCCAGACTCAGAGCTGACAATGACTTGGATACTGTGATGTGAAGCCAATAGATCAACAGTAGAGCGTGCCACACTGCCCAATAATACCCGGTTTACTGTTCATAGTCAGAACGCATAATATATCACTAATACAATAGAGGTATAACTGCAATCTAACACATGTATATACACTAAAACACAAAGCAATGCTGATAGTCAATTACCGGGATCTGATGGATTATTACTGCTCATACACAGGATTACTAGAAGATCACAAGAACGGCATCTGTCATTCTGTATGTTCATCTCCAATTAGCACAGTATTAGCAGTGTATGGATTACCTTATCGTGGAACCGCAGCACTGTGTATGTCAATAATAAGCTGTCATGGATCCTGTTCAGATTTGTAATGCCTAAGCATCTGGGTATTCAGAAATATATATATATATATATATATATATATATATATATATATATATATACACACACATATACATATACACACACACACACAAATGCGCCTCTGCATTTGCTTTGAATTTGCAATTGGTTAACCATGGACTCCATAGAGCACCATGGAAATGACATTTTAAGGGTTAATCTCACGATGATGATAGTAGAAATAATTAGGCTAAATTCCCACTTGGGTTGTATAATCCGTTACTCTGATCCGTTTTTAGATAAAAGGAGGGATAAGTTCTGTACTTTGCACATTTATCTCCATAAAAAAAAACGGATGACATAACAGACACAATTAAGTATCCCATTGATTTCAATGGGATTTTTAATAGATCAGTTTTTATCCGTTATTCTGATTTAAAAACGGATCAGAGTAAGGGATTATACAATGCAAGTGTGACTTTAGCCTTACAGCAAAAGTCTCCATTATCCTAATGTAAAAGAAGTATTCCAAGAAGCCCCATAGACGGCATCATTACGGACTCATGATAATTACTTTACAATTAAAGAAAAGTTCCGCTTTTGGGGGCATTTTAAAATATATATATAAAAATGAATCCACTTCAAAATTGGTGCTTTTACTTATAAAGCAAAAAATATTGCATGCACTGTAGCACTTTGCTGTACAGAAGGGACCTAATGCAATATTGTTAATTCTTTGCTTCCAGATTCATGAATAGAATTCCAGAGCTACAGAAGTGCTAGAACCACAGTTATACTTACATAAGCAGAACAATATGAGAATGGAACAGGGGAGGAATGTACAATGCAGATTTATATATTATTCAGGATTTGTGGAAAGCTGGGTGGCAAACCCTATGCATATGGTAATGGCTGCCGTTAGTGGCTGTTCCTTTAGAAAATCCAACAACTGTTAGACTAAGCAGAGGTAGAAATGGCTGATATTTAAAGGGTTATTCCGGTCACAAACAAATTATCACCTATTCACTGGATAGACGATAACAGCTAGATTGGTGGGGTTTCCGACCGCTTGGACACCCACCGATTGCCAAAACGGGGGTCCCATGTCCTCTGTTCCCCCCAGCCTCAAGCCCTCAGCATGCGCTCTGCAGCTCCATCCCAAGTCTATGGCACTGAACAGCAGAGCACCCGGCAGTGCCACACAGCTATATATGAGCAGCCACACAACTATAAAGATGTGATAAAATAATTTTTGTCTGCAGCCACCACTAGGGGGAGCTCCTTACATATGAATTTATACAGCTAGTATTGAGTTCAATGGGAGATGTCTAAGTCAATGTGATATGTAGATAAAGTCTCTCAATAATGTACAATATTGTGGAAGAAAAATAAATAGTCACCACTTATCTTCCATTTATTGCATATAGGCCTTGTTCACATGGAGGATTTTGTAGGCAAAAAAAATCTGCCTCAAAATCCCTTCATTGAAACAAATGGGGGGCAATTTTGGCCGTTTTTTTCCAATGCGGTTTCCACGTCAAAATCTGCACCAAAAAAACTGAGTGTGAACTGGGCCTTACAGTATATAGTAAAAGTTTGCCTTCTGAGTAAATCGTATGTTATAAATATCCCAGGCAATTTTCCAGTATCCACATTGTTATTAATACACAACATCCGAGCCTTTTAGAAAGTGTATGTACAGTATGTCCCCCAGTGTAATAGCATTTTCCCTAAAGTACACAAATGAGTCTCACAATAGCGGAGGGGTCTCATACTTCCTGTGTAAGTGTAAACCGATGCCCCTCAGAGACGCAGCGTGTCGGCCCATCACTGGATCGCTGCTATTCCTCAGGGCTTGATGTCATTATTAGAGCAGGTCTACTGTCTTTTAAAGCCATGCAAGGCTCGCATCAAGTAGACTGTAATCTAATTATTAGATACTATAATATTGAATTATGAATTACTGAGAGATTGCATCACTAACACTTAGTACGTCGTGAAAATAAAACGACTGCGTACAGAAATAAATATGTCTATTTTTGTATTCATTTATTCACTCCACATACCATTTTTCAGATATTTAAAAGTGTGGTGTAGGATTTGAACATTTTCATTGTGTTATGTTGTCTGGGATTTGGACTTACTTGGAAGTTTGGCAATACTTTGGTGAAATTCTACTTTGGACTAGATTTAATTAAAAATATCCGTAAAAAGAGATAATTACAACACGAGTGCGGTCCGTTTTTCACGGATGGGTTGCTAGGTGACACTAAAAAGAAACGCAGGACGTTTTTTTTTTGACCGACGTGAAAAACTGACGGTCACTGATGTTACATGGCCGTGAAAATCAGACAAATGTAACAAACTCGGACACAATACTGATTCAACTTGGATGTAGAATCTGAATGAGCACCAAAAACGCACAAAATCTCCCTCCATTGAATTAAATTGTAGGTTCTTTGAGGGTTTTTTTCCCCAGGCATCATGTCCTATCCTGGAACGGTTTACAAACCTCGTTTTGTTTTTGTTTTTTTCATTAAGAACCACCTGCAGTTTAATTTTAAAAAACGGCTAACAAAAAAAACCATAAAAAAAGCTTGCATTTCAGAATATGCTTCAAAAATCCTGAAGGAATTTTGAGGCAGAATTTTCCTGCTTGGAATTAGGGCTGGGCATTTATGACCTAAATCAAAATCATGATTAATTGAAGATGTAACATTGATTACGATTATTGAATGATTATTTAGGTCACACCCCATTTTGCATGTAACGCCCCCTATTTGCCTGCTACACCATTGAATTGATATTTATCCCCTGAGCCTGCTGTATACTACTGTATATAATATACCCTGACACTGCCCCCACACAGTATATTGCCCCACAGTGCTCCCCACACAGTATAATGCCCCTATAGTTGCCCTCCACACAGTATAATGCCCCCAGAGTATAATGCCCCCATATAGCTGCCACCACACAGTATAATGCCCCCTTTTACGGACCTCCTCACAGTATAATGCCCCATAGCTGCCTCTACATAGTATAATGCCCCCATAACTGACTTCCACGCAGTATAATGCCCCTATAGCTGCCCCCACACAGTATAATGCCCCTATAGCTGCCCCCATAGCTGCACCCCACACAGTATAATGCCCCCATAGCTGCACCCCACACAGTATAATGTGCCCACAGCTGTCCCCAATAGTGCCTGATAAAAATAATAATACACATATTCACCTAACCCCGTTCCAATGATGAGTGGAGGAGATCCCTCTGCTCCTCTGGTCTGTGCAGCTTGGCGCGATGGCATCACTGCCTCGCTCCGGCAATACATAGTGAATGGTAGAGCATGGAACGAACGGTCCCCTGCTCTACCATTGGATTCAACTGTATCTGCGTCCTGAAGATGCAGATACAGTTTAAACCGGGAGAAAATAATTGATAAAACCGAAATTCGCAAGAGGACGTCAATTAATTTAGCTGAATTTCGATTATTTTTCGATTAAATGCCCAGCCCTACTTGGAATAAAACTTGGGTGCACATACCCTTTAAAGCCAACAGTTTATCTTCAAAAAGGGTGTGCTTTTTTTCCCCCCAGAAACTGTCACGTTTTTGTCCATGGCTATTGTAACTCAGACCCATTCAAGTTAACGAGGCTGAGTTGCAAAACAACCCATGGACAAATGTGGTGCGGTTTATGGGAAAAAAAATTCATTTGCAAAATAGCGCTCCTCCAGAAGGAAGAAAAGTACCACCTATAAGAGAATTAGTACATTCCAAGAGCTGGGGAAAAAAAACAAACCCATTTTTTCTAATCTAAGACAATCACTGTAAACGCTTAATGAGCTCTCATTGGTAACAGGGATTCTCAGTTTAGCTTTAGACAAGAATGGAGCCGAAAATAAGAAAACAGAAGTAAAACCAAAGACTTATATAGTTACTCAACAACTTATATCAATTTTAACACTAGAAGATTGTAATCGTTGTGCTTATGGGGGCATATTCTTATTCCCGCACACCCAACGACATTAAAAATCTGGTGAAAGCAACTTGTACTTGTCACAGGGTTAATATTTACTTGTTCAGGCAGAGCTTCCCGCAGGAGAATACTCCAGGAATGAGATATCTAGAGTATTTTTCTTTTTATAGCTGCTGTAAAACGTGTGTCAGTAACACAAAAGGTGGTGGCTGTACTTGTCATGAATGCATTGCTAGAATAAAAGCTTCTCCATTGTCGGAGGCTGAGAACCTAGAAAGCGCAAAGACTCCAGATAAAGAAAGTTTAAAATTTTTACTACTAGACAGCTAAATGCTGAGAAAGTTTTAGGAATGTGTCCTGAAGGTCAAGAAATCTCAGCTATGCCTCGCCAACTAAAACAACATTCAGGCCGTGGTCTGGACGCACACATACCGGCCTACTGCACGCTGGATATCCGGTTGTTCTTCCAAGCTCCAAAACCGGATCTGTCAACCTACGTCTTCAACAAACTCCGATTTCTAACAACTTCTGTTACTATGCACATGTTCTGCATATAGTAGTTGTAGGGTGCGACCTCGTAACTTTTCGGGTAAATCCTTAGGTCGATTATAATTCAGTAGAACACTCCAATACGACAGCACTCATGTCCAGGATAAAATATGATCTTTTATTGCGCCCCACTTCTGTAATGAGCAGAAACTTTACAATGTAATTGTATTGGCGCAGCAAAAGATATCTTATCCTGCACGTGAGTGCTGTCGTATCGCAGTTTTCTACACGTTTGAAGCTAGTCTCCTCACATACAGTCCATCAGTGGTGTGGTAATGGTGGTACACTCTCCATAGAGGTTATTAGGCCATTTATCACACGATGTCGCAGTCCCATACTAAATAATCAGGACATAATGTTCTTCTTTTTTTTTTTTTTAAATGACAGTTTTGACTATTGTGCATGTGGTAAAGGATCTGGCATCATCTAAGAACACAGGTCATCTATTTCCAGTTTGGCCTTCCATCAGAGGCATGTCAGCAGAACTCCCAACATATACCTCCAACGGAAGGCTGCAAGGTATCCCACTGTATAGGCATATATGGACAGCTAACAGTGTGCCAAAAACTCCAGCCCTGCAGAAGCTCCTGGCATTATTGTTCATACATGGACAGAGACGCAGGGGCGTAGCTAGGGGGGGGGGGGGGGCAGGCGAGGCATGTGCCCCGTGCGGAACTACAAGGGAAGGAAGGGGGGCGCCGACTCAAATACTACTAATTACTTCTCTATAGTGTTTTATTCTGCTGCACGCCATATGTATATTAGCTTTCCCGTATCCGCTGATCTAGGAGCGTATAGCATCTTTAGCTCAAGCCCCTCTCCTCTGCAGTTCATCGCCATACCAGCAGACCCGTCAATCTACTGCAGAGAGAAGGGGGTTGGAGCTACAGATGCTACTAAACACCTCCTGGTTCAGCGGATACGGGAAAGCTAATATGCATAAGGCACGCGGCAGAATAAAATTCCTTTTTTACCCTGATGCAAGGACTAACATATTTTACACTTGCATGTTTTGACTCCTTCACCCTATAGCTAACTAGCAGTTTTAGCTGTTTCGTAGGCTAAAATCTGTTGACAAACTCCCTTTAAGTGGCAAAGGAGCCTCTGGGTACCAGGTCCCCGATTTAACTGCTATCTCTGCCCCCCTCCCTTATAGCTACTCCCATGCATTTCTCCAACATTGCATAGATTTTAGTGTTAAAAATGTAATGAGAAGATGGATCAGATGACAGCCGATGTTAGTCTCGAGCGATACTTTAAAAAAAAAATGTATTATAAAAAATAAATAAATACCAAATTGAAGCATTTTCAAAATTGTTTGCACCTATTATACCAGTGGCTAGTGTACAGTGCTGTACTGTAAGGCCTCAATCACACAGCTGTGCCTGTAATCACGGCCTGCGATTGCGGGCACGGCCGCCCGCATTTTCGGCCCGTTCTCCCATACTTTGTATAGGAGTACGGCCCGCAAAATACGAAAAATCTTTACATGCTCCATAATTCCCGGCACAGTTCTACGGCACGGAACTTATCCATAGCAATACGGAAAGTTGTTTGTGGCCAATAGAACTGAATGGGTCCGTAATTGCAGACCGTATTACGGTCCGCAATTATGGAGATTTTTTACGGTCATGTGCATGGTGCCAAAGTGTAAGGCTGGAATCACACATGCAATTTTCGTGGCAGTTTTTTGAGCCAAACACAGGAATGGACACAAAAGAAAGGAGTTGCATTCATATTTTCTTTATACTTTTCCTGCCTTTTGGATCCAGTTCTCGCTTTGGCTCAAAAAACTGAGCCAAAAACTGCATGTGCAATCCTGACCTTATACTTTTCCTTCTTTTTTGATCCAAACTGCATGTGTGATACCAGCCGAATAGACCCAGATCATTTTATGCACTTTTAGGGCATGCCCACACGTGGCGGATTTCCTCCGCAACTGTCCGCATCAATGCCGCACAGAATCTGCGTTGCAGATTCTGCTGCGGATCTGCACAAAATGTGCAGTAAATTGATGCGGACTAGCTGCTGCGGACTGCGGTAAAAGTACTTCCCTTCTCCCTATCAGTGCAGGATAGAGAGAAGGGACAGCACTTTCCCTTGCGAAAGTCAAAGAAATTCATACTTACCGGCCGTTGTCTTGGTGACGCGTCCCTCCTTCGGCATCCAGCCCGACCTCCCTGGATGACGCGGCAGTCCATGTGACCGCTGCAGCCTGTGATTGGCTGCAGCCGTCACTTAGACTGAAACGTCATCCTGGGAGGCCGGACTGGAGACAGAAGCAGGGAGTTCTCGGTAAGTATGAACTTCTATTTTTTTTACAGGTTGCTGTATATTGGGATCGGTAGTCACTGTCCAGGGTGCAGAAACAGTTACTGCCGATCGCTTAACTCTTTCAGCACCCTGGACAGTGACTATTTACTGACGTCTCCTAGCAACGCTCCCGTAATTACGGGAGCCCCATTGACTTCCTCAGTCTGGCTGTAGACCTAGAAATACATGGGTCCAGCCAGAATGAAGAAATGTCATGTTAAAAAAGCAAGACGCATCCACAGCACACATAACATGTGCATGACAGCTGCGGACTTCATTGCGGAATTTAGAATCTCCATTGAAGTCAATGGAGAAATTCCGCCATGAGTCAGCCACTGCTCCGCAACAGACAGAGCATGCTGCGGACACCAAATTCCGCTCCGCAGCCTATGCTCCGCAGCGGAATTTTACGCCTCATCTAAACGAACACTTCTAAATAGAAGTGGAAGGCAATGGAGAAACGGCTCCGCTGCGGATTAACGCTGCGGAGTGTCCGCAGCGGAATTTAAGTGAAATTCCGCCACGTGTGAACCCAGCCTTACTGACTTTTCCTTAGTGTTTATTAAAAGGTATTCTGTCAGCAGTGTTGACCACCCCCAGCGTTGTCCCATTCACTTAAATGGGACAACACTGAAATACCACGCACAGCCACTATGAAAGTAACGGCGCTTGCAAGCACGAAACCAATGTAAACAATAAATAGACAACAGCGCTGATCACCTGCGGAGAGTCGGACCACTACTGATATAATATTAATGGTCTATCCTAAGTATAGGGCATCAGTTCTAAAATCCTGGATTATCCCTTTAAATCAGATTTCATATAAAATACACAAATACAAATTCAGTTCTAACACATTGCTTAGTTTCATTGTGTTTTTTTCCTTGCCTGATGAAGAGACCGGTCCGGTCTTGAAACGCGTAGCATTCATTACATGTATTTTTTTTTTTTTTAAAAACACAATAATAAATGGATAACAGATCCTCTCTGCAGTAGTCCAGAAATTCTTTGAAATTCTAACCAGCAACTTAATACAGACGGAACCAGACGGATTTATTATTTGCACTGGGGAGGAAAAGCGCCGCTCAGTGGGATTCTCTTTTTCTATCGAATTCCTATAACTTTTGCCAATGGAACCCTACGGGTCACCGGAAGAATCCCAGGCTGCAGACTCCCCCCTGACTCTATCTACCAACAAGGACGTTGTGCTCTCAGCACAACGCCACCAGGTGAGCACCGTTCTTTATCTGATGTTTTACTCCGATCACCTTGGGATGATGCACCATGTGCGCCACTTATATTATTATCTTTCTCTATAGTTACGTTTCTTAGTTTGATAATCAAATGACGAGAAACACTACTTTGCTTCATCTGACATTTTACATTCAGATCATTCTCCATTTACTGTACATTTTATACTTTCCAGCATTTGTGGATTGGAGACAACGCTGCTCCATAAATGTCACCACTGATAATCGTCTCGTTCACAACATAACTTTATTTTGTTTGTCGGCTCTCCTATAATGTCCTCCAGCTTGAATTTTATATTTGTATCATGTCCATAATTCAGGAAGACATTCCTCTATGGCGGATGTTAGTAACTTTTAATCTACATTCTTCCAGTTGTTGACCTCTGCGGTTTTAGGGCAAAAGACATGGGAACTGCACGAATGGTATGTTCTGCTGGATACAAGAAGCAGATCAAATCATTGTAGATCTTAATTAAAGCCCTAATAATAGTGGGAGACGACGGTCAGACCACTCGCTGGAACGTAATAACTAGTTCTACGTTAAACACTGTAGAATACGTCTACTTTACAGGCTGAATGTCGTGAGAAGACTTTACTCTGTGGACCTTTGGGTAGTGTTTTACTTGCAAATTTTTGTGCTATATGTAATGGATGCAGCTGTATCAGGAGGCAGCAAAAATAAACAGATCTGACCAAGGATATAAATACTCGACTGAAATGTGAAGAATCAACCCAGCTAGATATAGCAGTGCATCTGGTTGTGGGAGAACTGGATGTAGATTCACCTTTGGTGAACCTAGCAGAATATGTTCAGTAATGGCTTACATTGTAGGTTCACTATTGCTGAACCCATAAGAACATTAGGGAACAGAATAAATAGAATTTCCGATAATAACAGTATAATAACTATCGCTATTCAAAAAGGTTGTCTGGATTAGAAAACCAGATTTGAAATGCCCTGTTAGAGAATTCTGAGTTTATAGAAGGGAGACCCTGTTCAGGACCCTCATCTATAGCCACCATGGAGGATCGGCACATGCATGCATTACACAAACAGCCTATTAATATCAATGAGAACTATGTAATGCATTATTTTCCCTGCGGTGGCGCTGCAGGGGAATTGAAAACCTACTGCAGCAAGACACCCTTCTTAGAACCCTTCTTACAAAAAGGGATGGTCTACAGTGGATAACACATTTACATCTAAGTTCTTCAATTTAAAAATAAAATAAATTATGAATCAGAATCATATCAATTTCTATGGAATTCAAACTGGTACTAATCTGTCAATGGATGACACACTGAAAAAGTGATGAACATTTATGCCAAACTTTCATCAGTTTTCAATTAATTGCATGGTTAAAAAAAAATAAAAAAAATACTGCTATATAACGCAACTGTGAACCTCCTTAATCTTTTGATATATTTTTGCATTTGTTAAATATCAACGTCAAAAGTCAAACGGAAACCTCCGCTTCCGTTTCCCTCACCATTGAACTCAATCGACTGCGCTATTGATACAGTCCAAAACAACGGAACCCTGTCACAACGGTGACAGGCGGAAACCATTAGCTAGGTTTCCGTCACCGGTCAGTTCAAGGCTTCCGTTTGACTTTCCGCTGATGTGTTAACTGGACGGAAACCTCCGACAGAACCCCTCAGCGGAAAGGAATGGTGATGTGAACACACCTAAACTCTTATCTGGTGTGTCAATTTATGCTAATTAATCGGCAACATTCGTATGCTACACAACCACTTTTCAGGTGTCCACGATGTTTAGTGTAGATGCCTTCAAGAGCAAAATCCACCAGGATATACCAATTAGGTGTCATCACGGACCTTGCATGCATTTCTTGCGCAATTGTATGTAAAATATCTGACTTTCCCAAATTATTAGTGGACTTCATTGATTTAAGTAGCACCCTTCTATAAAGAAATACTGATCCATGTCCAAATCAGTGTAAGACGAGCTTTGTGTAAAGTCAGCTTGCTAGAATAATGAATACCATGGACACCAGCTACAAATAATGTCTTAATATAGGGTGATCTTCATGGATATGTATGTGTGGACTGCTATCAATCATAGGCTATTATTATTGCACAAGGAAGTCATGAGGAAACATCCTTTCTATTTTGCATCTAAATTCTTGCCAGGGATTATTTTTCCCATGGAATGCAGCAGTATTTATAGTATATGTAATACAAATGCTGCGCGGGGGCAGGACGGGACATTAAAGTCATGAAGCAGCTTCAAATTTTTCGTTGGCAAGACTCAAATTTCTAATGTGTTGTAGTTTACATGTCTGAATAGAAGACAACTGTGAAGAGTGTCAGCATAGGAAACACAGCAAGAGTCCGCAAAGTGCTAGTCCAGGCCCCTATATAGCGTAACCAACACTTTACTGATAATATAGAATGTGTGACGTAACCTTAGGGCAACCTTCCGGTTCACAGTAAAAATATCACTATACATGCAGAATGTATAGTTAACATAACTGGTGCCTTTCTTTTTAATGTTGCTGCCACGGTTTGTCCCATTACCAATCTCCCTATCATGTATATCAAATGGCCGCCAGCTTCTCACTTTGGCCTATACGCAGGGGGGGCATATTTCAGACTACCAAAGCACACTGTGTATTAGATAGTATGAGAAGCTGGCATGATACATACATGATAGGAACACTGTGGCAGCAACATTGGAAAGGAGGGCACCAGGTATGTTAAAAACGATACATTCTGCATGTATAGCATACCTCACAACTTTCAAGTATTGCATAGAGGGACAACCAATATGGAGCGAGTAGCGCCCATACACCCCTGCTTCAGCTCACACAGTATTATGCTCCCATAGTGCCTCCCCACTGTATAATGCCCCATAGAACCCCCGACACAGTATAATGCAACTATAGCTACCCCCACACAGTATAATACCCCATAGATCCACCGAAACAGTATAATGCCAAATAGCTACCCCACGTGCTAGAATGCCCCCATAGAGTATAAAACCCACACAGATGCCCCCATACAGTATAATGCCCACCCCGATGCCCCCACACAGTATAATGCCCATTAGCTGCCCCATACAGTATAATGCCGAATTCGTTGTCCTCATACAGTATAATGCCCCATAGTGCCTAATAAAAAATACATGGGCTACGATGAGAAAAAAATTGGCCATTAAAAAAAAAAATTATCAACGGTCAGTTTTTCATGGCCATTTCCAGTCCGTCTGTCCGTTTTTAATGGCCATTGGTCATACGTTTTTCATGGCCGTTAAAAAACAAAACAAATGTATTTAATTTGTCAGGGTTTTTTCTGTGGGCCGGAAGTCACTTTCACTATGCATTCCTATGACACTCACATTGAGAGTATATAGTGGACTTCCGGGCCACACAGCAGACGCTATAGGAATCGGCCGGTCCTGTGACCGAAATGCGGCCGGGATATTTCTGCAACCAAGCACCCGGTAAGAGAATGGCCTGCCCAAACTTTTAGCAGGTGTACTGTGCAAATGGTGGCCACAATAAAAAAATTCATTGGAGTGTCTCTTTAAGTACAATTTTCTATACAGTAAAAAAGAATTTAATTGAAAAGGGTATACCATCATATACCACCCGAATATATGCTAAACGTATGGACTTTCTGCATACTTCGGGCCCATTATCCTATGGGAACGTTCTTCGTGTACGTCCAGAAACGTAGGGAAAACTGAAATGTGAACAGAGCCTTTACTATATAAAAATACCTCTGTGATACGGAGATCACTTATTCTTCTCATTGTACAATCGAGTGACTGTGACCAAGCCTCATGTACACAGTGCAGGCAGTATAATACTAGAGATAAGCGACAGGTAAATCAGCTAGACATGAAAATTCTATAAATATAAAATTTACAATTCTACAGAGGGAAGAAAAAAAAAAAAGGAAGAAGAGAGGAAATGATCTCAGCTTTCCTGGAAAGAAGCCTATTTTTGGGGTTTCTTCTCAGGCTGTTCACGCTCATAGATACTATGTTATTCTCTCTAGGGACAAGATGGTGACTATGGGAATCATACAACCGTTTCAGAAAGAATACATTCAATAATTAGAAACACAAATAACCAAAAGCTTTTACCATGTCTGGCCTGTTCGATACATCTATAATGAGGTTGGCACAAAAGTGTTAATTCTTAATGGTTCTGATCCGGCCCAACAGCTTCACTTGACCCATGTCTGAAGTATATAACGGCTTCCTCAATTATAAGGTGTCCCTCAGTTCATGCATAGGTGCGGGATGTCTCTTAAATGCCCCAGATTCAGTAGGAAATTTCTGCTGTTCCAGGACATGATGCTTTTGCCGTGGCAGAGAGACGCTATCACTTCACCAGGACTAGCCCTGGGGGCATTATGGCTAGCATTGTGCTGACACTTATGTGGCTCTGTGGGACCTAAGACATTTTCTGCAATTTACTATCCACACCCCATATACAGGTCCCTCTTTTGGCATGGATATCGACTGAAGGTGAGGCTCAAAGATCACAAATTTGACTACAGCGAACCTGCTGCAAAATCTGAAGAATTTACATGTGGATTTGGATAGGAATTTGCCATGAAAGTGCTGCAGATTTTACCCATAGTATTGCAAAAAGTTTGAGAGGCCTTGGTATATACAACAAAACATGAGGTTTTAGAACAGTGGCTACTATTATGCACCGGTGACAAGCGATGGCATCAGAGGTCCATCCATGGGAAGCCTTAGGTCAGGGGTCTCAAACACGAAAGCCCGCGGGCTGCATGTGGCCCCCGAGACTGTCATCTGCGGCCCACAGGGCACCGTAGCTCACTTGGGAGAGGAGGTAGCAGTATGAAGGAGGAGCGCACCGGCACGCCTTCATGCCCTCACACAGCCCCCTGTAGTAGATAGCTCTATTGGGGCTCGCTCTAGGAGTGGAATCCGCAGCCGACACTTTGGCCAGGGATTCCTCTGCTGGAGGAGCCCCTAAAGTCACTGTCCATATATGAACAGTGATATCAGGGGCTTCCCCAGAGAAGGAGTCCCAGAGCAGAGACTATACTAGCGCTCTGCTCCGAAACTCCTGCTTTGGGATTTCCCCCGACATCCATATATGGACAGTGATGTCAGGAGCAGAGCTGGAGTCCCAGGAAGAGCGCTACAAGCGCTCTGCCGAGGACTCCGGCTCTGGGCAAGACCCTGATATCCCTGTCCATTCCCCAGAGTTCCGGAGCAGAACCTATATTAGCACTCTGCTCTGGGACACCGGCTCTGGGGTTTCCCCTGAAATCACTGTTCATATATGGACAGTGATGTCAGGAGCAGAGCTTGAGTCACAGGCAGAGTGCTAGTACCACTCCGCCCAGGACTCCTGCTCTGGGGTTGCCCCTGACATCACATTCCGGTTCAGAAGGATCTCCCAGGGGCTCCTACAGCAGAGGAATCCCCGGCCAAAGCATCGGCAATGCTCTGGCTGGGGATTCTACTCCTAGAGGGAGCCCCAATGGAGCTATCCATAGGGGTGTGTGTGTTTGTGGCACCATCTACAAGGGCGTGTGTGTGTGTGGCACTATCTACAGAGGTCACCTTGGCACTATCTACAGAGGGCACTATCTACAGAGGGCACTGTGGCACTATCTAGGTGGGTGTGGCACTATCTACAGAGGGCACTGTGGCACTAAGAAGGGGCTGCCCAATATTGACATTCTTGTGTCTGCCAAACGCTGCCAACTGAGCCGCCGGACTGCATTTCGTGACACAAACTGGAAAATTGTATTGTTAAAATACACGTGGAGTAAACTCACAAATTTCCGGTGTTTCAACCGAACGGTATTATTATACAGTGGAGGAAATAAGTATTTGATCCCTTGCTGATTTTGTAAGTTTGCCCACTGCCAAAGACATGAACAGTCTAGAATTTTTAGGCTAGGTTAATTTTACCAGTGAGAGATAGATTATATAAAAAAAAATAAAAAAAATAACATTGTCAAAATTATATATATTTATTTGCATTGTGCACAGAGAAATAAGTATTTGATCCCTTTGGCAAACAAGACTTAATACTTGGGGGCAAAACCCTTGTTGGCACGCACAGCAGTCAGACATTTTTAGTAGTTGATGATGAGGTTTGCACACATGTTAGATGGAATTTTGGCCCACTCCTCTTTGCAGATCATCTGTAAATCATTAAGATTTCGAGGCTGTCGCTTGGCAACTCGGATCTTCAGCTCCCTCCATAAGTTTTCGATGGGATTAAGGTCTGAAGACTGGCTAGGCCACTCCATGACCTTAATGTGCTTCTTTTTGAGCCACTCCTTTGTTGCCTTGGCTGTATGTTTCGGGTAATTGTCGTGCTGGAAGACCCAGCCACGAGCCATTTTTAATGTCCTGGTGGAGGGAAGGAGGTTGTCACTCAGGATTTGACAGTACATGGCTCCATCCATTCTCTCATTGATGCGGTGAAGTAGTCCTGTGGCCTTAGCAGAGAAACACCCCCAAAACATAATGTTTCCACCTCCATGCTTGACAGTGGGGACGGTGTTCTTTGGGTCATAGGCAGCATTTCTCTTCCTCCAAAAACGGCGAGTTGAGTTAATGCCAAAGAGCTAAATTTTAGTCTCATCTGACCACAGCACCTTCTCCCAATCACTCTCAGAATCATCCAGATGTTCATCTGCAAACTTCAGACGGGCCTGTACATGTGCCTTCCTGAGCAGGGGGACCTTGCGGGCACTGCAGGATTTTAATCCATTACGGCGTAATGTGTTACCAATGGTTTTCTTGGTGACTGTGGTCCCAGCTGCCTTGAGATCATTAACAAGTTCCCCTCGTGTAGTTTTCGGCTGAGCTCTCACCTTCCTCAGGATCAAGGATACCCCACGAGGTGAGATTTTGCATGGAGCCCCAGATCGATGTCGATTGACAGTCATTTTGTATGTCTTCAATTTTCTTACTATTGCACCAACAGTTGTCTCCTTCTCACTCAGCGTCTTACTTATGGTTTTGTAGCCCATTCCAGCCTTGTGCAGGTCTATGATCTTGTCCCTGACATCCTTAGAAAGCTCTTTGGTCTTGCCCATGTTGTAGAGGTTAGAGTCAGACTGATTAATTGAGTCTGTGGACAGGAGTCTTTTATACAGGTGACCATGTAAGACAGCTGTCTTTAATGCAGGCACCAAGTTGATTTGGAGGGTGTAACTGGTCTGGAGGAGGCTGAACTCTTAATGGTTGGTAGGGGATCAAATACTTATTTCTCAGTGCACAATGCAAATAAATATATATCATTTTGACTATGTGATTTTCTTTTTTTTTTTTTATATAATCTATCTCTCACTGGTAAAATTAACCTAGCCTAAAAATTCTAGACTGTTCATGACTTTGACAGTGGGCAAACTTACAAAATCAGCAAGGGATCAAATACTTATTTCCTCCACTGTATGTATATTGTAATGTAATGTAGTATTGTTCTAGTAATGTAATATTGTTATAGTAATGTAGTATTAGTATAGTAATTTAGTATTATAATGTAGTATTATTATAGTAATGTAGTATTGTTATAGTAGTTCAAATAACTAATTGACTAACAATAATTTCGTATTGTATCAAATTTGAATGAAATGCGTCCCGTCAACTTCACATTTTTTCTATGTGCGGCCCATTTACCCAGCCGAGTTTGAGACCCCTGCCTTAGGGTATGTCCACATGTAGCATAAATACTGCAGATTTCCTGCAACGTATTTAATTGCGAAATATCCGCAGCATAACACAATAGCAGCAGAGTGGATGAGATTTGAACAAACCTCATCCACAAGCTGCGTAAAAAAATCAGTTGAAAAAAACTTTCAGAAATTGACCTGTGGTGCGTTTTTTTTTTTTAAATCGGCAGCACGTCAAATTATGCTTTGAAATTGCTTGTTTTCGGTTGCGGGTTTCCCCATTGTATTCAATGGGGAGGTAAAGCTGCAATTCTGCCGCAAAACTCGCAATTAAGGAAAAAAAAAAAAAAAGATTATACTTACCCAGATCTGTCTGCTACGTCCAGGGATGACGTTTCATCTCATGTGACTGCAGTGCAGGTTTTTTAATCCACAGGATGACAATTTATGCTGTACTTTGGTTGCAATTTTTTCCCTTAGATTTCATTGGGGAGGTCAAATCCACAACAAATAGAAAACGTTGCAATTTTTGCAGCGGAAAAGCTGTGATCTCGCAGCAAAAATTGCAAATCTGAAAAAAAAAAAATGTTTTCGTGTTTACATTTAATAAAAATAAAGTCTATACTGATTTCCCTGCCATTGTCATAGCAACGGCTCCTTGTTCCCCCGGTTGTTCTCTGTGCTGCTGGCCTCCTGGGATGACGTTTCAGCCCATGTGACTGCTGCACCCAATCACAGGCTGTAGCGGTCACATGGGCTGCAGTATCATCACAGGAGGCAGGGCTGCACGGAGAGCAGGGGGACGCGTTGCTATGGCAACATCTGTAAAGGCAAGTATTGACTTTTTTCAGCAGCAGCAATTCTGGCCAAAAATCTGCACTACAATTTCGTGCAGACTTTTGGCTGGAAATCCCTGTGGGTTCTAGGCCGGATACGCTGTGTACTTTTACGCAGTGTATCCGCCCTGTGTGAACATACCCTTAAAGCCTGAGACTACGAGTCAGAGAGTGATGCGTTTAACTAAATTTTTTGGTTAATTTTTTAGTATCTTTTTTTTGCAGAGAGCTGCACCATTACCTCACTGCAAAACATAAATACATTCAGTTATGCCACAGTTTCTTGTGACACAGTAACAGTGCGGCTCTCTGCCTGTATGATTGTACCTCTTGGGGTACGTTCACACAATGAAGTTAAATTTTGCTGTGGTTTTGTGGCAATTAACTCCAATTTGGCAGCACTGTGTGAATATACCCTTAATATCAAACATGAGTCCGTCAATTGACAAAAGGAGGTTTTCAACCGCTAAAAATCAAGTTAAAATGACTGAAAATGGGAAAATCCTGCTCTGAAGATGCGTTGTCATCTGGAGCAACAAGACTGCCACAGCCAATTGATGACCAGAGCTGTGGCGCTTCATCCATAATGATGTCGCGGTGACTAGTGATTTGTGGCAATGGTCACTTGAAACATCATTTCACTGTGATAAACACAAGGAAGTGATGGGGGACACCGGTGAATGGGGATTCAGAAATAGCGGCGAATTTTAAAAGCATGTTGTTATTTTTGTTTACAATTTTTAGCCATTGTAACTTTATTTTAGGGGTTGTAAAACCTTTTTTAACCTTCCGTAAAAGTTGTTAGAAGTATAATGATTTGGCCAGAATTCCATAAAAGTTTAGATACTTCAATGTTTAATTTTGCTATGATGGGGGGGGGGGGGGGGATTATTTAGGTCAGACGTTTTTATCAGCCATTTGTAAATTATACGATTGTTGCGAGACCGAGTAATATATCACAAAATCTGAATTAGGCTCTGTTCACATCTGCGTCAGGGCTCCGTTAAGTCGTTCCGTCGGAGCTTTCCGTCGGAACGGAGCCCTGACTGACACAAACTGAAACCAACGTTTTTCTTTTCTATTACCATTGATTTCAATGGTGACGGATACGGTGCCAATGGTTTCAGTTTGTCTCCGTTGTGGAAGGGTTCCGTAGTTTTGACGGGATAAATACCGTGGTCAACTACGCTATTCATCCCGTCAAAATGACGGAACCCCTGCACAACGGAGAAAAACTGAAACCATTGGCACCAGATCCGTCACCATTGAAATCAATGGTGATGGAAACGGAAACCTTTGGTTTCAATTTGTATCAGTCACTGCTCCGTTCCGACAGAAATCTCAGACGAAACGTCGGAACGGAGCCCTGACGCAGATGTGAACGAAGCCTTATCTATAAATCATAAGCACAACAAGTAGAACCTTTACTCTATACTCATCATAATCACAAATCGCACCACTGTGCCCAAGCACATATACCTCCAAGTGTGAGGTATTGACGTTTATCTGAAGGATCCATATGCTGGACATTACAAACCCCACAATTATACATTACTAATAACCACCAATGTAAAAGATAGTTCAGTTGAGCTTTATGTCTTAGGTCTCTTTTACACAGCAGTATACTGGTCAGTATTTTGCATCAGTATTTGGAATCCAAAACCAGGAGTCCGTCCAAAACATAGAAGAGGTGCAAATCTTTCCATTATACTTTTACGGTTTATTTTCCAAACTTTGGCTTCCAAATACTGGCATGTGAAAGCGACCTTACTCTAGTTGTCCATAAAAAAAAAAAGGTAATTAATGGGTTAAATGAGTCCATTTTACTATCACTTATTACGGTATTGGACGTTGTTTAAAATTATTTCGATAACACCATCCGCTTCACACTCACAAACGTTAAGAAAAAATAATTTTATATATGTATAGAAAAATTCCTAAAATCCTGATACTCACACTTACCTTGACCCCAATAACAGATTTCCGCTGGTAGAAGCAGCACAATGCTGCTGTGACGCTCTCAAAGACATTGCAAAAACAGTCCTTAGACATTTTCAGATCTTCTCAATAACTCAAAAACACCAAGGAAACTAAAGTGTGAGCTGCTATTTCTCCGCACAATGTTACTGCCTTGCTTGATGCCGTTTGTCAGCTTCCTCCGAGCTCCTACATCTTTTGTCCAGCATGACATTTATCTTGGTCTATTTGTGCAGATGGAGCAGTGTCTATGAACTCAGTGCTTTGTGGCATGTGAGTCCTCAGCCTGCAGTGTATAGAGTGCTGGAATCCTCATGTGGTTCCTCTTACTCACCAATGAAATTCTAACCATCTGAGAAACCCTCACAGCTGAGCTCCCCGGGGTTTTCAGGGCTGTATACAAACCATTAAAGATTCTCATACTCTCAATTGCATGCCTGATGCACCATGCCTGTATCATGACTCTGTCATTGTCATCATCATCAGCCCTAATACTCCAGTGCCACCAAGGGTAGACTAAATATAAGCATGACCCAGAGCCCACTTAGGTTATTAAAGGAGTAAAAGGTTAAACGAATACCAATGCAGTTATTGATCATGGTGTCACCCATACATAAGGGTTTATCGGCATGTGTCGGGTACTGGAAGGTTTGCATTTAATTAAGAGGTCCACAATGTAGAATAGACGGATTAAAGCATCTAACGTGATCCTGTTATAACTTGCATTGTTGGTTAAAATCTTCCATGTTTGATTAGCTGGGTAAATCGCAAACAGTAAGCCCAAGTCTCATCAGAGTGCTAGACACACAAGCCATGAGCCTCTGGTAGATCGTGAAATATGGTAGACAGAATAGCAACAAAGTAGGGATCATCACTGCTCGCAACCCATTTAAGGGTGGATACATACAAGGCAGATTTGTTGCAGACATTTCTGCGACTGAAAATTAGTTCCATTCATCTGAATGGAACTTACAGAAATCCATGTGCGTGCTGCAGAAACAACCCCATTCAGATGAATGAGACTGATTTTCAGTCGCGTGTCTATTCACCCTAAGGCTGGGTTCCCACGTATTTGTAAACGCTGCGGAATTTCCGCAACTGAATTTTGTGCAGAACATTTTGTTCAGTATTTTGCCTCAGTATTTGTGAGGCTTTTACACATCACATTATTTTTATTCTATCGAAAGGCATACGTTGGGAGGAGTCCCGAGGTATACCTCCGACAGAAGGTAATGACGTATGCCACTGTATAAGCATACAGTGGCATACGTTGCCTGAAAATTCTGCTCCTGGAGAAGCCCATTACGTCACTGTCCATAAATGGACAGTCATGTCAGAGACTTGAAACTACAGAGTCCCTGGCCAAAGCATTGGAAGCGTTCTGGTCCAGGACTCCAAAACTTGCGGAGCTCATGACACCACTGTCCATTTATGGACAGTGACGTCATGGACTTCCCCAGGGCCAGACTCCCCAGGCCGAAGGCTAACTGATGCTCTTCCCAGGGACTTCGGCCCTGGGGAAGGTATACATTTAACAAATACCTCTGACAGATGTCTTGCAGTGGCATCAGTCACACATAGGCTGCCATGGTAAAAAAAGATATATATACCGCACGGTATACATTTTTTGTGGAGCCCTCGGAATTGAATAGCGTAGTGTACTTCATTATTCCATCCTCCAAAGAAAGGCATACCGAAGTATACCAGCTCGACAGAGACCAGAAGGACACTCTTTTGGCCCCTGTTGGGCTAACGGAGCCTTACTGACACGTTAAGCATGTACGTCAAGAGCTTTCCAGTCACACACGCTAAACGTAGGGCTAAAAAGCAATGTGAACTTGGTGCAAGCCAAAACCAGGAGTGGGTCCAAAACACAAAACAAGTACAAATCTTTCCTTTAAACTTTTTCTCTGTTATGTTCCTTTCCTGGTTTTGGCTTACAAATACAGACCAAAACACTACCATGTGAAAGCGGCCAACGTCTGTGTGTGAAACCGCCCTAAAATAAAAGATGCATATGTGGCTGTTGTGGCTATAGCCTTTCTCAACACAGCACGTAACGATTAAAGAATGTCACGGCTACTGAGTTATGACAGGTGTCACTTGTTGTAGCTCACTGCCACTATTCTGTACGTAAAAGTGGTGGAAATCCTATGTAGACGCAGCCCCTCTTTATTCCAAAATTACGGAAAATTTCTACGTCTCCGTGATGGTGGGTTTGATAAATACGACATTCAGTCTGAGCCCTTGTGCAGTGGACTGTTCTATAATGCTGAAACTGGAGAAATGCCCTATGTGTTGTGGAACAGAGAATTGCACAAAGAAAGTGGGGCACTTACATATAACGTGTAATATGTTCACATGTTACTTCTTTTATGTGCTTTTTTGTTAAAGGTTTTTTTTTTTGTTTTTTTTTTAAATATCAAGAAAATATTTTGGAGCAAGTACTATAAGTTTGAGCAGGTTTCCAAAAAGTGTCCCACAAATATTAAAATAAATGTAAATGAAATGTCTTTTCTCCTTTTGACAAAATAGGGCATCGGCCTTGCTGGGAATATTTTCTACCCATCTAGTATTTTAGTATAGTAATGTGTTATACTCTCCCTCCTGCTGCCCCTTCCCTCCAGATATCCTATAAACTATATTCCATTGCTATATAAAACAAGTATCAGGCGTTCTCATGCCTGACAGCAGTTTTTCAACGTGCCCGCTAATCAGCCGTTCTCTCACCAATCCTGTTCTCTTGTGTACAGCCAATTATTATGGGAGAATGTAATGTTTACTGATTAATACAGAGAAAGTCATAATCACAGTCATTGAGGGAATTTATGTGGTTGAAAATTAAGTGTCATGGGACTTGTTTTCATTAATGTCATTTCTAAGGATATCATTAGCCTGGGAAACATGGAACAACAGCACTTCAACCGCCTGCCCGCTGCCAGAATGATACATGGAAACTTCTGTCTTCAGGAATTCCATGTAAACAACAGTGATTACACATGAAGTAACAACACCGATCCAGCTACAGTGTTCCCAGCCCCAACTAGAATTCACCCCATTATAACAAATCATTATTAAACTGAACAAATAAAGAAACTTGGGTCATAGCGCAAAAGACATATATGGACATTGTTTTACTGTGATATTTATTTTCAAAAAATATTTTTATTGACATTTTTTCATTTAAAGACAGTAAGAGACAGTGGTATTAAAGTGTATCATTCGTTTGCTTACATAGCACTACGGTGAAAGCCAAAAAAAAATAAAAAATACATAACAACTACTGATATATCCATTGGCGAGAAGGATGAAATATAGCATGACTGTTAGAACCCAAAAGAGTCGCCAGGACCGTGACGCCAGAAACAAAAGGAAACCTTTCTAAATGGGAGTGGGAGGCTGGAATCCTAGTTTTCACTTTGTATATACACTGTAACTCTAAATCTTAGGCCCTGTTCACATCTGCGTTGGGGGCTTCGTTATTTCTGTTGGAGACTCCATTGTTTCCGGTAAAACCACGGACGCCTGGAGAAAACCCGAGGGAACCCAATAAAGTCAATGGGTTTCTGACAGAGCAGAAAAACGGAAACACCAAAGCAGGTGTGAACCCAGCGTTAGTTCTGAATACACCTGATACAATTAGGCTGGGTTCCCACGTAGCGTAAACACTGCGGAATTTCCACAACGGAATTCTGTGCGGAAATTCCGCAGCATTTACAATAGAAGCGAAGTGGATGAGATCTAGAAAATGTCATGCCCACGCTGCAGGGGAAAAAAATGCACAAAAGTCGTGCGGAAAGTGTTCTGCGGTGCGTTTTTCAATTCTGCAACATGTCAATTTATGCTGCGTGTTCTGTGCGGAGATTCTGCGGGTTCTGTGTGGAGATGCTGCGTGTTTGGCCCATAGACTTCAATGGGGAGCAGAAATTCCGCAACCGATTTATGTTGTTGCTGTTTTTACAGCGTTTACGCAGCAGAAATGCTGTAAAAACCGCTGGAAATCAGCAGGTGCACATATACTTTGCCTTAACCAATGTTTAACACTAAATACGCAGGTAAAACCGCTGCGGAAAAATATGAGCAGAAAAAACACACTACTTTGTACGGATATCTGTCACAGATTTACCAGCGTTTTTCTTAAGATTCTGCTGCAGATTTTCTGTTACTGAAAATCTGCAGCGTATCCTGTGTGTGGGAACATACCCATCGGATGTTGGGGGGTGGGGAGCTTCAGTTCAGTTAAAATTTCTATACCTCATCCAAGGCTGTCATATGGAAATAAAGACACTTAGGCTGGAATCACACGAGCACATTACGTCCGTAATGGACGGAACGTATTTCGGCCGCAAGTCCCGAACACACTGCAGGGAGCCGGGCTCCTAGCATCATAGTTATATACGACGCTAGGAGTCCCTGCCTCGCTGCAGGACAACTGTCCCGTACTGAAAACATGATTACAGTGTGTTCGGTCCGGGATTAGTGGCCGAAATACGTTCCGTCCATTACGGACGTAATGTGCTCGTGTGATTCCAGCCTTAAGATGCGAGATTCCCAGTGGGAAAGGTCTTTAAATCCATAAATTTGGTCTACCTTACCAAACCATTGTTCAATGCGAGGGGGTTCAGTAGCTAACAAATGTTGAGGGATTATCAATCTGGCGGCTAGGAGCAGTTGCTTAAAGAGGAGAGTTAATTTCTTTGGGGTCCTCTCAGGGAACAAGGACAGTAGGCCTAGATCAGATGAGACAGGAAAGTCTGTATGACATACAGCATTAGATCTCCGAAAAATATCATACCACCGGGGAGCAATTTTACTAGAAGTACACCAAATATGGAGGAATGTCCCCTTGTCTCCAAGACATCTCCAGATTTATCCGGGGCAAACTAAGCAATCTTATCAGGGGTTTTATACCACCTGGTCAAAATCTTATATCCATTCTCTTGACGTCTTACACATCTGGAGCATTTAAAATACAAGTAATTTCTTTGGGTGAAAAGGTTTTCTGCTTCCCAATGGGTTATATACGAGAGTTATGAGGCGTTAGTTGGTATAGCTAATTTTTTATGGATCTGTGAAATAATTTTCTCTGGGTATTTGGTACGTGTCAGAAGGTCTTCAAAAGGGCTGTAAGGCAGGAGATCTCCCTATATTCAGTAAAAAGGTCCTCAAGAAGGAAATGATGGGGATATGAGTGCTAGATATGTTACGTTTTAAGATAAAGTGTTCATCAAAAAGTAAGGAGGGCTTAATGTCGTAATCTTAAAGGAACACTATCTCTTAACTCGTCAGAGGGACCTTCTAAAACACTGGCCCTGCTCTGCTGGAGTTGAGGGGCGCAGTGTGTAAAGGAGAGCCTTTTTAATTTTACAATGGAACCCCCTTTCCTCTCTGTACACCCCTGCTCAAAGAAAAAACTTTCCTATAGTTTGATGATAGGGTTGCAAAGCGACTTTTTTAAAGAACGAGGCTAAAAAGATGTTCCTTAATAAACTTGGATTTTAAATAAATTGGATTTTAAGCAATGTCATATTATATCCTTTATAGTGGCTCCAAAAACTAAGCTTCACTCTGGTGCGTCCAAAGAAAAGTCTGCACCGCAGCAGCTGTAAAACATGTGACAGGTGCAGCGTGCAGGGTCCAGCAAAATGTCACAGGGAACTAACAACTCTGAGTAAACATTATAAACTTTAAAGGCAAATTTGGTACCAAATGTCAAGGTCAATCAATATGAGACATTTTTGCAGCTGTATTTATAATTATCTGGATTTATGTCCCAGTGTTGACAAGTATTTATTTTGTAGACAACACCAACTTAATTTGAATGGTTGTTTGTTACACCAAAACAGTGTAAGGCCGGTTTCAGATAGTAGTTTGGTTCAGTAGCTATCACCGAACCATAGTCACAACAAAACCTTACAGAAACATATGAAAATATTATAGATCTGCATTACCAACAGGTATAATCGTACAAAAAAGAAAGAAAGGAGTGGTGCAATAGCAGCCGTATTCAGGGGCGTCTCGACAGAAGGTAAAAGAAAATAAGGGGTATGGATGTGAATACTATCTTAGGCTTCATTCACATCTGTGCTAGGGCTCTGTTCTGGTGTTCCGGTGCCCTGACAGACACAAACGGAAACCATAGTTATCCGTTTCCATCGATTTCCATTTTGACAGAATCAATAGCGTGGTCGACTACGGTATTGATTCCCTCAAAACCACGTAACCCTTGCACACCGGAGACAAACGGAAACCATTGGCTCCGGATCCGTCACCATTGAAATCAATGGTGATGGAAACGGAAACCTATGGTTTCCGTTTGTGTCTGCAGGGCTCGGTTCCGACGGAACGTCGCCCTAGTGCGGATGTGAACAAAGCCGTACCCTGATCCTGTATGCCCAAATATGTATCACAGAGCACCTGTCCCAAAAAGGGCACCCCCATCCAGGAACCTATCCCTAATGCACCCTCAAAATTCCCTAAACACATGTCCCTACGCGTTTCCCCAGTGGATATAGGTTCAACAGGTGATCTAAATAGGGATTACAATATAATCAAAAAGTGAATATGCACAAAATGCCTAAAGGTGATTAGATAGCAAATATGTAAAACACAAGTCACCCACAGAAATAAATAAAAAAACAAACAACAGTGGCAATAATAGCCTATTGAGGGTGCATTAGGGTTAGGCTCCTGGACAGGGACACCCCTTTAGGGGTGGGTGCTCTGTGATACCTATTAGGGCATGCAGGGTAAGGGATAGTATTCACATCTATACCCCTTATTATCTTCCATCCAGACACCTCTGAATACAGCTGCTATTGCACCACTCCTTTATTTATTTATTTTTTTAGGATTATACCTGTTGGCCTTAATATGGATGCATAAAATGCGTCAGTATTTAGACCTATTTTAGCACATATGTCGCGATTTTGCATTTTTTTTTCTCCACTGACTTCAATGAGGAAAAATGCAGCAGAATACAACTCATATAAAAGAGAATTAACATTTCTGGGAACATTTCCTACAACTAATTCAGCAACCAGATATTGCTTGCCTAACCTGTGTTTGTTGGGTAGTTTTCCAGCCTTCTGAATGCCTTTTGAATATGTATATTGTCTCCCTCCATATCTGCACGGGCTCTTCGTGGGGTGCTGTATACTAAAATCAGGGGCAGAAGTGACGAGATATCCGATTGGTATGCAGTCTCACAGACAGAGAGAAACTGCAGCTGCATCTCCCTCCTCCCTGCCTTGACAGATTTTTTGGGAGAATTTAGGTTTGAACTGTAATGTCAGGGTAGGGAGACAGACAGGTGAGCCCTAATCTACCCGCCACTCAGTCCCTGCCTACTTGCACGGCCCGTCCTAGGCGACGGCGTACAACTGGGCGACGGTCCCTACGCTCAATATGTGCACGACAGACAAACAGACAAGGGTGTACAGAAGCTAAGGGAAATGGGGCAGTTGCCCACGGCAACACCGTGAGCAACAGGAGTAGTGAACGAGCCGAGTCAAACCAGGAGTGTACGAGGTACCAAATGCAGAGCAGGCGCGTAGTCAGTATAGCCATGGTCAAAATGAAGCAAGGTCAATAATAATAGCAGGAGCAGCAGAGCCAGGAAACAGGATAGAGTCACAGGCAAAGGACAAGCAGCAACTGAAGGTATAAATAGGCCGAGGGCGGGAGCTAGAACCGTCTGGCCAGGCTGTGATAGGTTCTCCCACTCCTCAGCCTCCCAGCCTGAGTGGTAGCAGATCGAGTCACGCTATCAGACCTAGGAGCAGATGCAGGCTGATTAACCACGGGCGTCGACACAGAAGCTGTGTCTGGCAGATCCTTTACATGAACATTTACAGAGCCTACAGGCAGCTGAAAGGTAAGATGCCACTTCACTAGATATAAAAGTTTGTAATATATTCTATACTCACATGTACTGATGATCTATGCAAAAAAATTAAATAAAATAAAACAATAGGTAGCAGTAGTGTGGTAAAGTGCTGCACACTACCGCAAAGTGTGAACATACCCTAAGAATTTTAAACAACGTCACAGATGAAGAGAACTAAAGGACTTATATGATGTTGTTGTTCTTGGTTTTTTTACCTTATAGGTGCTCTTAAAGAGAAAGTTTTTTTTTATTTTGCAAGTTCCACTCCCAAACAATCGGTTTTGGCCAACTTATTTCTTCACATACTGAAAGCAGAGTCATTACCAGATCTTGGGAGACACTACACAAAGCACAATGCTAGGATTTGTGAAGTTAAAATTGCCACTCACAAGTAATCGAAATGATGTTTATGACCCATAAATAGATGAATAGCGAGGACAAGTCAAAGATTTTTAAAATGTTGCGTTTCAAGTCATTTGTAAAGAACTATTCATAATACAAATAATAGGGCTTCAAAGCACTTATATACTCTTTATCTTGGATGGGAATGTTCAGAAGTCTGTATACAGTGCTATATTCAGTGCATATCACATATACAAGATAAGGCCAAACACGGGATCATACACAAGTCCATAGATTTTTATTTTTTTTCTATAAAAACCATCTTTAGAAATCTGGTTTTTAAAACAGGTACAATAAAGTTTTCTGATTTGATCAGAATTGATATCCAAGACTCATTGACAGGAGAGGCACACAATCACAGGAAAAACAGAGCTGTGTCGTTCTAGCAAACACCATGCCCCTTAGGGCACTTACAGATTCATGGGTTAAGCTGATTACACCAATGAGACTACAATGCCCATCAGCTTTATCTTAGGTGAAAATCACGCGCGTCGCACGGACCTATGTTAATCATTGGGGCCGTTCAGGCAGTCCGTGATTTTCACGCAGCGTAAAACTCACTACACGTCCTATACTTGGACGTTTTTCGCGCATCACGCAGCCATTGAAGTCAATGGGTGCGTGAAAATCGCGCACGGCACACGGAAGTACTTCCGTGTGTCGCGCGTGATTCGCGCAACAGTAGATAAAGAAATTAAGGAAAAAATAAAAGCACTTCCATCATTTATTTTTCGAAACATCAAAACCGTGTGTCATAAGCATGGCATATGCGTGAAAATCACGCAGCCACGCAGCAATCACTGATGACACACGGAACTGCAATGCGCAAAAAACACAGCGTTTTTTGCGCGCGCAAAACACACACGTTCGTGTGAATAAGGCCTTAGAGTGAGGCTCATACATGGTCCTGAAGTCATCAGTGCTGGCAGTACGTTGTATCAGCCATGGCCGGTAGTCAGAGCCTGAGAGGACCCAGAGGGGAGCAGTGAGGTGAGTATACTTAGGCCATATTCACACAGGGTCAAAGTACACAGAGTATTCGTCCCAGAACCTGCAGGGAATTCTGTTAAAAAAACCGCACCAAATTGTGGTGCTGTTTTTCAGATGGACTGTTCACTGTGGAAAACAGTAAATGAAAAGTTTATACCCCATTCTCCATGGTCATGGCAATGAATCCCTCTGTTCTCCGTCCAGGCCGGCCTCCTGGGATGACTCTGCCTGTGATTGGCTGCAGCAGTCACATGGGATGAAAAGTCACCCAGGAGGCCGGCCTGGACGGAGAACAGAAGAAAACGTCGCTATGACAACGCCCGGGTTGTAAGTATAAACGTTTTCATTCATTATTTTTTTTCAGAGTTGCAATTTTTGTGGTGGAATCACAGCTTTTCTGCCGCAAAAATCGCAACATTTACTATTTGTTGCAGGTTTTACCTCCCCATTGAATTCAAGAGGGAAAATCCGCAACGGAAAAAAAAAAAAAAAAAAAAAAAAAAAAAATCGCACTGCAGGTCTATTTCTGAATGTTTTTTTCGGCAGATTTTTTACGCAGAGTGTGCATGAGATTTGTTCAAATCTCATTCACTCTGCTACTACTGTAATACGATGTGGATTGTCAGCAATTAAATCCATTTTGGAAAATCTACAGTGTTTACGCTACGTGTGAACATACCCTTATAGCTATTTTTTTTTTTTTATTGCCTGATGGGGGTTAGTCTGATGGGGGAGGTGAGGCTCTTTATAAAAACAAAATTTAAAAAAAAAGGCTGAAAACTGTCATAAAAAGGTTGATCGAGTTCCCCACTGAATTGCAATAATGTGCAACCATTTTTGTGATTTTCATGCTGTGAACTGTATTTTTCACATGAAAGACCTGGCCTGGATCATTGTGTAATATTTGTTGCAGTTTCATGACTTTTAGGGACGTTCCTCTTCCTATTACTCTCTCACTATCTGTAGTGACAAGTAACAATTCCTTATAGATGAATATAAGAAATATTAACAATGAATTACGAGAAATGTTTTTGTTCAGTTGATTGAAAATAGGGAAATTTTCATAGACTCATTTTTCCTTTTTGTGCTTTCAGATTCTGATTTTTTTTGCCATTTTGGCGTTACACCTTATAACTAGTTGGTTTGCCATTTGGTGCAGAAGCAACCAGCCATGAAATCTCTCTAGACAAACATTAGCAGTAGAATGGGTTGTACCGAAGAGCCTAGTGTCTTTTTGTGTTGCGCTGTCAACGTCAGTATCTCTAATTTTTGATCTGATAGAGCTGCCCTGGTCAACTGTAAAGGCCCTATTACACCAGCCGGTTTTGGCCGGTGCAGCTAGCGCCGATCAACGAGACAGCTCGTTGATTGGCGCTCGTTTGCTACTGTCACAAGGACAAGCGGTCGTTACTCCGATCACTCGTCCCCATACATTATTATTATGTCGGCAGCGCGTCTCCCTGTTTACACAGGGACATGTGCTGTCGACAACGATAATATATTTTCGTTTTTTAAAACGATATGACCAGCAGATGATCGAAAATTTGCTCGTCCATCTGCTGATCGCTGCCCTGTTTACACAGGGCAATTATCGGCAACGAGCATTCAATGAACGATCGCTTGCCCGATAATTGCCCAGTGTAAAACCCCCTTTAGTGCTGTTATTGAGAAGTTGCAATGTCTTGGACGAACATGTGGTTTTATATAGTGCATCTTGTACTCCGAACCATTACATTGTCCATAGGGATTGTTACCCAACTCTCCCACAGACCGTGACTGGATGTGCTGTAGTGCGAAGAATTATGGAATGACATAAGACACATAAAGAGTAAGATAAACACATAAAATATATAGATTAAATATAATTATCACCAATAAACAATACCGTATCTGTGTATGTCCTGGGATTCATCATTTTTGTAATAATAGTCTCCTACATAGTAAAAGGCCAGAACAAGTGACCTCCACAAGGAGCACTTACAATAACCTGAACGTACATTACCGAAACCAGCTCCACTTACACATAATGAAGGCAAGAAGCCTCTATCCAAACCTCTTATCCAACAGCTCGTATCTCAGGCCACATGTAGCTAATGCACTGGCTGTTATATTAAATGAATACGCCGCGTCTGTCGCTATTTTTGATGCAATGATTCATAGGCTTCAGTACTGTAATGAAAATATTAACCCCGTAACGGTCATGGGACACTGTATACTACTGCCAAAAATACCCCAAATTACATTAGATGCTGTTCTGCAGTTCACAGACAGTAACCGGCAGTCTACGAGACCAGTTATTTATACTTCATGTAGTGGAACACGTCTTATTAGATAAAAATGCAGAAATGTATCATGAAGCCCTTATATAGTGACCCACTTCATAAGCGAACACTGCGTCCATTCACACAGCAGATACTTGACATCTGTAGGAAACAAACCTAGGAACAATAAAGAGCCGGCCTTGATGATTTTACAGATACAGACACAGACATTTCATAACTGGGGACTAAAATACGTACAGGGGAAACAAGGACACTTTTTGGCAATTCATATCCACAGGAAATTGCAGAATTAAAAATAAAATGATTAAACACTGGAGATCTAGAAACTAATGGAGATATTTTTAGAAATTGTCCACTAGGACAGACGACTTTAAATCTGGACATCTGCAAGATGCCCTGATAATGTTAACCCAATGTGTACAGTGCAAAAATAGGGGGTTGAGAATATAGCATGCCCGGAGGGAGGAGTAGAGTATTTAGAGGATGTTATTGCAGTTACCCATATAGGGAGGTCCTTCAAATTGCCCCAGATATAAGGTGGGTTCTGGGTTGCCATCCATATTATCATATTGCTCACTGAAGCGCAGAGTATTTCAGTAGCCAAATTGTTGAAAAATGACATGAACTAATATTTTGTTGCCCATTCACAGAACTCTGAGTCATGCCAGGTCAACCCACTAAGTACTAAATATAAAACATAACACCATAAGATGTGCATCACAGTAACAACTTATATGCCAGTGTCATAAATGAATTAACATGACTTATGGGATTGTCTGTAGGATCGCTGTTTAATAAATAAATCAGTATCATTCGCTGCATCAAAAAACAGTTTCACATTCCCACAATTTAGATTACCGATGGATGTAAACCAGATGTTAGTTCAGATGCGGTCGCTGCATTATGTGTGTAAGACAAATTGCCATGGAAAGCTACAAAACAGCTTCAGAAGTAAAAATGTTATCTTAGTGTCATTTTTGGACAGTAGGTGGCGCTAACAGACAGCAGCTATAGAAAATCTGTCCCTTGTGTAATTGCTGTATATGATCAGCGCTCACCACAAGTCATAAAAGTATATCCAGCATAAAACAAGACGTCTAATGCCGGTTTATATATACCTAATAACAAACTAATAGTAAGGTGGAGCTTTGCTTTAACATATAATCCCTAGTGATTGGAAAAACTATTAAAATAGTCAACTTTTGGAAAAGGAAATTGATGTGGTCAGGAATCATTACCCCACCATGTATATTATACTGTCCAACTACAGTTCTCCACACTTAGTCATAGGAGTTGATATACTGATAGATTTGTCAGAAATGACTGAATATGTTATTACTATTCCAGCTGTTAGAAAGTGATGTGTGCTGAGTCTGCAGGATATGTCGGGGTTAATAGCGGTTTCTTATTTGTTACATGACTGGTATGGGAAAATATGTGTCATGGGGGAAACCGCTACTATAGCCAACCAATTATGTGAATGATCATTCAGCATCAATGTATAAAACTGAACATATAATAGATTGCTCCAGCCAATGGCCTTACACAAGAAATTCTTGATCAATGATTTTTAAATTATACATTCTTAGCGATAACGATTAATCATTCAGAATTTTTAGCCCAAAACAGTTGGATCATCACCAGAAGCAATGATTATTTTGTTCAATCATTTATCACCAAGTCAATGTCACCTATATACATATATATATGACTTTCTATTCAATTTTTAATTCAAAGATGGAAACTGCAACCATACCCAGGGGCATATACAGAAATCATATGTATACATCATTATCCCATAGCAAAACTTAGAAGTGCCCCCAATGACAAATGTACAACTTTTTTTTTTTATTCTGCAGCATATCTTTAAAGGGTTTACAGTTTTCACACAAAGCTCCAAATCCCTGCTTTTCTTCATGCTAAAACGCTGACTGTCTGGAGCCACCACTAGGGGGAGCTCAGTGCATAATGATATATACAGCTTGTCCAACCCCATGACATTTTTATACAAATGTGGACCATGAAAAACGTATACAAATTTATACCATTTTCTGTTTACGTCTGTTTTTTATAGCGTGTATGCTTAGTATATACTCATACGTTGGTATATGTTTCTGTCCGTTTTTTATCTAAAAAATATATACAGTTTTTTTTCTTAGGCTACATTCACACAAACGTAGCCCACATCGGACGTGAAAAACTGCAGTTTTTCACGTCCTTCATTCACATCTGCGCTAGGGCTCTTTTCCGACCTTCCGTCTGAGATTTCCGTCGGAATGGAGCCCTGACAGACACATACGGAAACCATAGGTTTCAATGGTGACGGATCTAGTGCCAATGGTTTCCATTTGTCTCCGTTGTGCAAGGGTTCCGTCGTTTTGATGGAATCAATAGCGTAGTCGACCCTTTGCACAACTGAGACAAATGGAAACCAATGGCACCGGATCCGTCACCATTGAAATCAATGGTGATGGAAACGGAAACCTATGGTTTCCGTTTGTGTCTGTCAGGGCTCCATTCCGACGGAAATCTCAGACAGAACGTCAGAACGGAGCCCTAGCGCAGATCTGAACGAAGCCTTACTCCTTTTGTTTCTTTAGACCATTGTAATCTGTTAACATACATGGGGTTGGACAACCGATGACCTCTTTATTTAGTGAACTACGCCTAGTGGCAGCTGTAGGTACAGGCTATGATTGTAGTCAGGAAGCAGGAGAAGCCGTTTAGTGCCGGGCCGCTTCTTGCCATGGCGCTATCGCAGTTGCATGGTCTGCTTCTATTGTAGGTACGCTAAAGGCATAACTTACAATTCAAGGATCTAACTTTTATGATATTATTTTCCAACATGAAATAGAGTTGTTTAAGATTATGAATCCCGCATGGATTTCTGCACACAGAACACAGAGCGTATTGAACAATATTAGCATTCTACAAAAAAAACTTAATTCTCTTGTCCTGTGGAATAAGCTGTGATTGGCGTGCCCTATATTGCCTATATTTAGCTGGCAGCCGCTTCATTATTGAGGTAATAAGCTCAGATTCAGTACAGTACAGTTACTCATTCACAGCCCAGGCTGATCCTTTGTCCCACGAGGGGGGATGGAACTTGTCCTGTGGGATGTGCACACACAGGCAAAAAAACCTACAATACCAGCTAATACATCCATTATCCGCCTCATACACCGTGCACTAATCTCACATGGGGACAACGTGCTATTGTTTTAGTAAATCTCTTTCCACGGCTTGTTAGCAGACAGGCTCAGGGCTGTGCCCACTGTTTATACTTCTTGGATAAAGGGGAATTGTGATTAAACAATTGCAGGGGAAGCATCTCAAGCCTGGAGAGAAAATTGGGTTACTGGAGTGTGCGAGTCCCGAAAAGCCAAGTCAAAAGCACGAAAACGCCAGATCGTGTCTGCAGAGTGTAAACTTGGCAACAGCTATTAAAAAACTACATGTAGCCATAATGTTTATATTCGATATCGGTGTATTTCTATTTTAATGTAAATATATATATATTTTAACCAAGACCAAATAAAACTTGGAAATAGATTTCCGTTTTAACAGAATTTGCACTCTCAGCGCTGGTTCCAACTCCCCTGTTTCTGATATATATATATATATATATATATATATATATATATATATATATATATATATATTAAACAAAGGAATCACAGCGAAGTCCAGAGAAATAGGTAATTTATTCACCCATGTCAATGCAAAGTTTCAACTCCATCCCAGGGCCTTTGTCAAACTTTTATTCACACATTGACATGGGTGGGTGAATAAATTACTTATTCCATTAGACTTCTTTCGAGTGCTTTGTTTTTTTTTATATGTCTGGGACCCTGGATCAAGGTCAAGTCTTCTGGCACCGACTCCTTGTATTTTTCCAAAGTGCTGCTTTACTTTAATATATATGTATATTTATTTATTGGGGAATCACTTGAAAAATTTTAATTGAAGCTCCACTTTCGTAGCTGTTTTAAAGAGTAATAAAAAGGAACAGCATAAATAGCAACTCCATATTGCCATGGGAGCCATCTAATAATAATATGCAGACAGATTTCCGCCCAAAGATCCATCAGCAGAACTCTGTCTGTGGTCAGTCAATAGACTCCAGATTGCCATGAAACAAACCTGCAGAGTATTTGTGATGGATTAAGCAATTGTTGTTTATGCCATTTTTATAATTGTTTTTACACCAGAATGAGCGTTATTATCTGCAACAGAAGTTTATGTGCCGTTTTCTACTGAGGAAGCCTTTATATCCCAAAAGAAGGATCTATTAAGATATTTAATAACTGAAGCAGATCATAAATCTTAGAAATGACAATGTTCCTGGTGACAGTCAAAATCACGAGAGCTGTATCCTTCTCCAGTATAATGTTTAGTATGTAGAGGTAAGAAAACAACATATGTATTCACGATGCATAGACTTACCTTGACATATTCCAGTGCAGAATCTGGAGACGAATAGTCCCTAAAATAAAAACCAAACAAGTGTCAGTAAACAGGGTAATGAAAGCAGAAAATGAGATGTGGTAGGAAGGAAAGATCATGCTACAAATACAAGCTACATGATGCATGAGCGAGAAAGTAACCTAAAATTCCACTCTTGTTACAATGTTATTCATTATACAGCACAACATTCTAGTTTTCAAGGCTGAAATGTTCTCATTTATGTTCCTATATTTATCAGCCACAAGGGTGACATTGCAGCCTTATCATGAAGCAGGGGTGCATTAAAGCGACACAGAAAATCTCAATGTAGGATATCCAGTTTGTGTATTTTATTCCATTATTGACATAGCGCGAACATATCCTACAGCGCGGAATACAATGGAGAATATAGAAACAAATAATTACCCATGACTACCAATCAGGTATCTGATTTAATTTTTCAAAGAGTCCCTAAGAGATGAGAACTAGAATCTGATTGGTTGCTACTGGCAAGTAGTCGATTTTCCCCTTACATTGGGGTTTATTCAAATGAATACCTTGCAGTCTGAAATATCTGTATACCAAGTAACCTTTTATCAGCAGTTGTGGAATGAGAAAAATACTGCTGGATGGCGTTCATACTAATCCTACCTGACTTGCCTTCTACCAATTAGCACAAGTTCATTGCCCCAGTGTTTGCAGAAAGAAACAGGACTGTTAGAATATCATTAATTAGGATGCCCCTTCTTAACATAGGAGTGGAATTAAATTATGAAAGGAAAATGAGGTCAATGGAAGACAAAGAAGATAACACGTCATGTTCACTTTCTACTGAAAAACAAACTATTAGAGAGGCAGTTCAAGATTATTCTCTTTAACAGGGCACCCAGGAAACCAAGAGTGTGCAATGGGTGGCACCCCCTGCCCTGTGCCAGGCACTGATTGTACAACAGTGGTGCTCACTAAGGGATTAACTATGTATCAATTACTTCCCTTAAAGAGTAACTGTAATTTCACAAAAACGTTTGATATGTCATAGAACTATATCAGAAGTTTTGATCGGTGGGGGTCCGGGTGCTGAGACCCCCACCATCGCTGAAACAAAGGGGCAGTAGCACTCAGCTTAGCATTCTTCATCATCGGCTGTGATTGGCGCTTAGGCTGAAGACGGGGTCATAGAGGTTCTATGTGAGCCGTCTTCAGCCTACGGAGGAGAGAATATAACAGCCAAAGATGCAGAATGATAAGCTGAGTGCTACTGCCCCTCGTTTCAGTGATGGTGGGGGGTCTCAGCACCTGGACCCCATCGATTAAAACTTGTGAAATGTCTCTGGCATATGAAAAGTTTTGCCAAAGTACAGTTAGGCCTCATGCACAAGACAGTAGTTTTGCAATTGCGGATAGTATAGGACACATTCTATCCAATGGGCCAATGCACAACCACAAGTCAGTTTACGATCTACAATTGCGGTCCGGGCGCCTTAAAGTCAATGCACATCTTGTGTGTGCACGGCCCGTTGATGACACTCCTCGGGCCGTCCGTGCCGTAATCACCGACCGTGCACATGGCTACGGTTGTGTGCATGAGGCGTTACTCTTCAACTAAACCAAACACAAAAAGTCTTGTTTTGTTCCCCACCATGAGTACATAAAACGGGAGATTGTAAACCAGTGCAGTAATACAGAGCCATAGCTAGGCTTTCCGTCATCTGGGGAAATGTTCAGTGTGCTGCCCCCAACCCTGTATCTAAATATTCTGGCAAAAGCAAGTTAGCTTGTTGGCACACCTCGTTACCCAGCACCCGAGGCACATGCCCCGATCACCCCCCCCCCCCCAGCTACGCTCCTGAGTAATATCATACTTCCCGTGTCCCTCTTTTGAAAGGGCCGTCTCTACTTGTAATTTGCGTGTTTTGCCGTGATTTTGCAAAAATGCTGCAAAAACTGCAAAATGAGGGCAACATGTAAACAAAGCCAACAACAAATAATTAGGATCAACAAGCCCAAAAACAACTCTAACTGTCTGAAGGATTTGGAATTTTTAACTCTATCATTTCCAGGGTGTGCAGCTTAGAGGCCACACTGGCTGTAATGGAGATCATATTGGTTGTCATACAGTTTTCTAAGAAAAAACATTTTAATAATTTTAATAAACTCTTGTAAAAACTGGAGTTTTCTCAATGTAATGAATCATTGCATTGCCATTCAGGCCCCATTATAGATATCCCCCATTTACTAATCAGTTGTATGAATATGTTTGGGTCATAGTGTAACAAGAGAGGCCATGGCTACTGTATTACACACCAGATCTTTGTGGTATTGTGCAGCTCCAGCGGTGTCACACAGCATTCAGTAGAAGAGAGTATTGATCCCATCTTCTTATACGAGTAGGCAGACTTGGTTTTAAAAAATAAAAAAATCATATTACGTAATTCTACTGTACAAGTTGGTGTAACCCTTCTTGATGATAACTGTGTGAATAAAACCTAGATATAGGCTACAGGTAAAAAGTACATATAACAGGTGTCCACCGTAATGCCGGGATTTAATGTGGAGCTTGTCAAATACAAATATTATTTTGCAGCCAAAAATAAGTTTCCTTTTATAAATACGCTTCATGGTTTAAAATGTCATATTTAAATGTTAGTGTTCCTTTAAGCTTTAGTATTCTCCGTTCTAGTACTAGCTGCTAATACAGAGTGCTCATCATTTATTACACTCAGATAACAGAAGCTGAAAGATGAAACCAAACAGCTTGTGGCTAGAAGGCATGAGCTCAACCTGACCTTGAAAATTGCTCCACTTTGGGTTAGTATTTTTTTTAAAGTTTCCAGTAGGGAGAATATGAAGTAGGAACTATGTCAACGCAAAGAAAAAATATATGGAAGCTACCAGAGCTATAAAAACAAGTCATCTCAAGAAGTCTCCTGGAATCTTTCATACCACTTCCTTCATCCTGCCTAGGAGTCCTTAGTCTTAGGCCAAAATCCTTGATCAGCCTAGAACAGGGGTACACAACCTGCGGCTCGTGAGGCCTTTCTGTGCGGCCCACAGCCATCTTTGGGGACTCCTGTCTGATTGGCCCTTCAGAGGTGAAGAGGTGGATGACCATGATGTGGCTCTCTCCATTGTAGTTTATGGGTGGGACACCCATAAACTACAGTGGAGATAACTATGTTAATGCATGGCCTACTTCACCCTTCTTCTCGGGAGTGACGAATGGGGGAGCAGGGGACCCAATTTTCCCGATAAATGGAAGTCCCAGAAGTGAAAACCTCACCTATCAGACATTTATTGTATATACGGTCGATGTATCACGGATGGGAATACCACTTCAAGTGGTATTGTGGCACTTGGGAGTGATACAATTTAACAATTTGGCCCTCAGACCAAAAAAAGTTGTGTATCCCTGGCCTAGAGCAAGCCCACAAAAGTGATAACAAAAATAAGACAGAAGTAAAGTAATGCTGGAATGCAACATTTGGAAAATATGTGTCAGTGACCACAAGGCTCGATCCCCTGGAATCTGATCATCTGAAACGAATCGTTAAGATTTACATACAATGGAAAATTATCTTAGTGAAATCATGCAGCATTGGCACGGTACTGAAATCTCGTGAACATTAGGCTTGAAGCTGTGGTTGAAATACAGAGAGGTCCTGCTTTTAATTACAAAGGTATTTAAAAGATACACAAGACGTAAATCGGTAAATCCACTTCTCAGCCAGTGACTCAATTTTGGAGCCAAATCTTATCCAGCATAGCGGCCTATGTCAAGCCAGGAAAGGATGGGGTTGTAGTCCCAGAAGTGTTATGATTGAAGCATCTGGTATCATTGTCTGTAATGTGCATGTTATGGTAAATTTCTCATGCCTAGACGTGGATTAAAGTTGGGACATGTCTGTTTTAAAGCAAAAGAGTCTTGATGAACAGGAGAGGATGACACAGCTACCAGGTCAGTATCAATGTTCAGATCTATAGGAAGATTTAACACTTTGTCAGCCACAAACAAAAGACGTCTGGGAAGATACATTGGCCGCCTTTATGGGAGACCCCTTGGGGGTTAGAAGGAGCTATTTTCACACATACTTTTCAGATGCAGCTTTTTGTCTCCATCAGACTACAAAAGCCTCAGGTTTACGAGCCACAATGTAGCCCTTCTTGCTAAAGAACTTAACAAAGGAAGTGACATTTTTTCAGGTTCCCAAGTTCTCAGCACACTCACAAAATAGCAATAATAATAAAATCTCAAAAACTTCTGAACAAAGGAAATTCCTCATCTGGGAAGCATAGTAGGATGAATTAAACCACATTTAGTGTTAATTTAAGACATCATTCAGCTATTTGTAGTCTGTAGTCAATATAACCTGATCATTTTGGAATCTACAGGTAAGGTGTATCTGTACCTCAGCCTTAGACCTGACCATATCACTGGTCAAATAGCTCTAGGTAGCAGCCTTTTTTTTAACAAGGCATATTTTACTACGGTAGGTAACAAAAATTACACGAATCCTAAATATGCATGAAAATACAAAGTTTGAGATGGAATAAATATTAAGCCTGACTTTCCCCCTAAGTTCTATATTTGCATATGAAGCAGCCTCACTTATCAAAACTGTGAAGTCAGTAAGACTGTCCTTGTTGCCATAGCAACAAATCAGAGCTTAGCTTTAATTTCTTAGACTGCCCTGAGAAAAGGAAAGCTGCATTGTGATTAGTTGCTATGGGCAACATGGACAGTTTTACTGAAAAAAAGACTGCAATATAGTTTAACATGTATTATAGGCCGTAAGTGAAGTCACTAGAAGGGACACTAAACCTTCTTACATCTATTTTTTGTATGGTCAACATTATCTATTGGGGCCTGGTAGCAGCTAATTAGGGTTGGGAGAGGCTTACTATAATGTTTCTTAATTAGTGACCAGAAAAATGTCTGCCCCCATGATTACTACTATAAAGCAGCTCTTTGGATAAGCTTCACTTATAATAACTGCTGACCTTACATTTAGTGATTTTTTTTAAATTCGTTTTATATGTACAGTGCTGTGAAATATATTTGCAACTCACTCATTTCTTCTATTTTTGCTAATTTAACCCCTTCAGGACTGAGCCATTTTTTGCTTTTTCATTTTCGATTTTCACTTCTCGTCTTCAAAGAGCCATTTTTTTATTTTTTTTTCATCATTGGAGCCTTGTGAGGGCTTATTTTTTGTGGGAGGAGTTGTAGTTTCTATTGGCACAATTTAAAGTACCATATAATGTACTGGGAAACTGGGAAAATAAACCGTGTGAACATACCCTAAGACTGAAGACAGCTCACACAGGCAGTGGTGTAGCTATAGGGGTCGCAGCGGTCGCAATTGCGACCGGGCCCGGAAGCCAGGGGGGCTCGCGGCCCGCCACAACCCATCAATAAAAAGTTACTATAGTAACTGGAGCCGCGGGCCCCTGTTACTGTAGTAACTGACAGTACTTACCCACATGGTTCTGGAGCGCAGCGGAGGTCCTGCCGTCACAGCGCTGTTCGCAGTGCCTGACATCACAACGCTATGCGCCGCGCCCAACATCCCGACCCTGGATAGAGTCAGGACCTCCACTGCGGCTGAAGAGGAGGGTAAGATTAATATCCCTGTCTGCTGAAGCTGATAGGTCGGGGTCCGACTCCCGGGACCCCCGCCAATCAGCTGTTTTGAAGGGGCCACAGCGCCTGTACAAGAGCTGCTTCCCTTTCATTCCAGTCACTTGCTCACACTGTGAATCGTACGAGCGGTGTCCCCTTCAAAACAGCTGATTGGTGGGGGTCCCAGGAGTCGGACCCCGACCCATTAGTTATTGATGGCCTAGCCTGAGGATAGGCCATCAATGTTTAGGGACTGGACAACCTCTTTAAGCTAACGATGTAGCAGGCTTAGAGGGCCCATGAGACAGGATCACAGATTGTGTGATGCTGTCTGCTGGGCCCTGTATCTAAGCCAATCACATGGTAGGCTTAGATACAGGGCCCATGTGTGATCCCATCTGATGGGCCCTGTATATAAGCCTACCACACGGTAGGCTTACATACAGGGCCCCAGCAGACAGTAATCTTATACTTATACTAATCATTACACACACACATTTTCTTGGGGGGGACATATGTATTGCGGCTTTTCCCCCTGACATTTTAAGACCTTAGTGACGCCCCGGCTGCTAGTGCTGCATAGTTTGGTCACTTAGGAGACCCAGCGATGCAGCTGAGAGCTGCGGACCGTCGGCCATGAGAAGTTTGCGGGTGGGGGGGGGGGGCAATAAGAACTTTTGCATCGGGGCCCATGAGCCTTTAGCTATGCCCCTGCTGACAGGGATCTCCGATCACAGCCAAAGATGCATGGTGCTTAGCTGAGCACTTCTGCACCTTATTTTCAGCAACGCAGCAACGCTGGGGGTCTCAGTGTGTGTGTGTGTGTGTATTTTTTTTTATTATAAAAAAAATTTAAGCTAGGACTAACTATCACGCTTAATTAATCTGAAGACTAATAATGAATAAAGAAGAAACAAGGACACTATATACTTCATAAAGTCATAATACTATTAGAATATTATCAATAATTACATGTAGTGAACAAAATATTTGACAAACCAAATATAAAGTTAAGTAAAGTCTCTTTCACATGTGTTCCTGGGAGATATTCACACATGAGCAGTACATAGGCCAAGCATTATTTGTTACAGTAAATGTGGCATTAGATCAGAGACAACCATGGAGAGTTGCAGGAAGTAAATTTCTATGTGCGCTTTGTAATTCATTCTCCGATACCTTTTCAAACAGTAATAATGTCTCCCAGTTGTGGCCAAGAATCTGCATTTGGCACTTTCTACTTGCAGTCCCACAAGTGGTCCGCATTACCCCACAATCATCAAACACTGCAGGCTTGGCATGTATATACAGCTGGAACAGTTGCCATTTTTAAAGGGTCTGTTGGTAGTGACATAGTTTTCTCTGGGTGGGTGGGATCTGCTGTATTGCACATACTTTATCTTGTTATTTCAGGTTTTGGGTGAGGCAGCATTCTCTGCCAATATAGATATCCATACATTCCAAGCTTTCCCCAAAATGTGGACCCACTGAAATTCAGAAAGTCTAGTAAACAGGCCAATGGTGCCCTACGATGTACCTTAGAGGTAGTTTACACAGTCATCTCCAGGAAAATTGTATACCTTGTCTTGTAGATCTTTGTCCTGATTGATGTTCCTTCTGAATTTACTTCAACATCTATGACATGAGTGAATGAGACCAAATATGCAGCTGTTGATAGTTGCTGGTTTTGGATATCAGTAACAATGAATCATGGAAAACACCGCAATAATTACCATGGAAGTTTTGATTCACTTAAAGGAAAACGACACATAAAAATAAAAGGAGATGAAATAGCTGAAAAATTACAAAATTTCCTGATACTTTAAAAATATACTGATAAACTAAAAAATGACAGTAAAAGAATTACCCCAGAGATTGAAGTGACATCATAATAGTTTAGGGGGGGGGGGGCAGAGAGGAGGCGACAAGTACACCTGTCACATGCAACTTTCCTAATTTGCTGCTCCTGCTAAAAAATCTTAAAGGGGTGTTCCAGTCATATTAATAAATATTTTAAAACTTTAGGAATATAAAAAAAATATATAGATTTTTGTAACATATGATAGCTTATTGCCCCATTTCATAATCAAAGAACTTTAGGCCCTGTTTAAATCTGTGTCGGAGGCTCCATTAGGAGCCTCCGTCGCAGATGCCATCATATTGGCCAGACATTTTGTCCGAAGAGGAAAATAGGAAATGTGGAAACCACGACTGAAACCTGATGGATTCAATGGATTCAAACCGTTGGATTCCACCATTCGAATTTAAGAATTACCATGCTAATGGTTTGCATTTGTCACCGTTGTATAAGGTTTCCATTTTTTTTTTACGGAATCGCGAGATCACGCTGTGCTGTGATTAAATCCCACACAAACTTTACCGAAGTATCGGGAGTGTGAATAGACATCGCATCCCGGCTGGAGGCAATGTCTATTCACTCTCAAGACACTTCAGTAAAGTTAATGTGGGTGTATGCGACAGCACAGCGTGATCTCATGAGATCACGCTGTGCGGAGTACAAATGGACAGGAATGGAGAGAAGTGCATGACGCTGATTGGTCAGCGTCATATACTTCTCTTTACAACGCCCACTTGGTAAAAAGGTAAAAAACGCCCAGTTGTCTATTAAGAAACTAATTAGCATAAATCTAAAATTGCTCATAACTTCCTCAAAAATGATAGTTTTTCAAAATAAAAACCACTGTTGTTATCTATATTACAGCGCCAATCAGATTATGTAGGCGATAGAGCATTTATAATCTGGTGACTGAGCCTCTTTAACTGTGTGCAGTCTTCCTCTTGTAAGCTAAGTTGTTTCTGTCAGGGGTGTAGTTATAGGGGGTCCAGTGGTAGCAGTTGCACCGGGCAGACCCAGATCTCAGGTGATAACCTGAAAGATTACAACAGGCTAAAAAGAAAGGAGTGTTGTTCAATGGTGACATGAGCGAAGGAGGAAATGGCCAACTTATCCTACTTGGGATCAGTTGAATTAAAAATACGTAGCAGCCTCGGAAATAACTGCATGAAAACAATAGCAAGACATGAGATTTTTAACAAACAAATGTAGCAATTGTATTGAACACCCTGAACAGCTTGTGTTCACATTTCTGGAAATACGGCGTCATTACTATTTACAATATATGAATGGTCTTGAAGGCAAACATTCTAGAATAGCTGCAGAAAACAGACCACAGACTCACTCACTGGTTAGGTATTCCGAACCTGAAGTTGGATTTAAAAAAAAAAATGAATTTCCTTGTTCAAAAAGACTCTATGATGCTTCAAAAATTCCAAGATAACCAGTAAATAGTTCCATCGCTAGAGCAGAATGTAGCAAGCTGCTGTGAATTTCAACAGCCTGAGGGATAAGCCTGGAACTGCATGACTCAACCACCTTTATACTTCTCGAAAATATGTCCATATATATTTATAATGCTTTACATGGATTTAATGACAGAATGATAAGCGTGTCAAAGAAAATATCTGTAGGAGTTTGTATCTGCCTCACTACCTACTTATGCGGATTTCAAAACAAATTGGGTAATATTGACTGATGCCAAACAGAGGGACTCCTGGGTAGAATGTGCTCTGTGTAACCTGTCCTGGGCCGTGTAAATGAGCGCCGATCAACGAGACAACTCGCTTGCTCCTTTCACAAGGAGCTAGTATGTGTACGAGCGCTCATCCCTATGATCGCTCGACCCCATACATTATTATCATTATACACATGTAGATGTGCTGCCCACAATGATAATATTTTATATTTTTAAACCGATACAATCATCAGATGAATGAGCGTTTGCTTGTTCATCTGCTGATCGCTGTCCTGTTTACACAGGGCAATTATCGGCAACAAGCGTTATATGAACGAGCGTTTGCCCAATAATTGGCCAGTGTAAAAAGGGGCTTATGTCTATATGACATTAAGCAATAGATTACCAGATAGGAAGTGTATTAGTGAGCATATTACGTGAAAGATTTTGTTTTCTGTAGGATTGGCTGACAATCTGATATATATGGGAGCCTTCCGACTGTATCCTGATGGCAGATGGCAGGAGAAAGAGGGAATGTTGGTTTTCATTTTTTCCCACCTTTTGTTCCAGAATGGTCTGGCAGCGGCTTATTCCCCTCCTCCCCCATTGGAATAAACATGCATGCTCAGCAAGGCCGAGTGTTCATGTTTATGTTAGAGTCGGGAGAAATAGCACTCGGGCCGAACAATGTGTATGCCTTGACAAGAGGAAAAATATAACTGTATATTTTTGTGTGACAATCTATTGTGTATTGGGGCAGCCCGCATGTCCCCTAACGTCTGCTTTTGAGGGTAAGAAGGGGGTATAGTTTTTCTGTGATCTTCTGACTGCCATGATGAAGTGTCGGTGTAATCTATGCAAGGCCTTTGGAGACTGTGAGCAAGGGGAGGGGGTGAGAGAAGCAGGATACTTGTTTTAACACCCCTGTGGCCAGAGTGGGCCCCTTTCCCCCTTTGGGCCCGTGTGCAGCTGAGAACCCTGCACAGGCTATATGTCCACCACTGATATGCTCTCCAGGAAGATAAAGCGTATCCCTTTTTCCCTGTTGAAATTAACATGCACACCAGGTCAATCCAGACACACAGATGTGAACAGGTTTAAGGAGGTTTAAATACTTTACATATTCATCCATTAATATGTTAAATAAACGTGCATTGTACCATAATGTTTTCATATTTATACCTTTTGAACATACTTGTATTTTAAAGTAAACTACAGTACTTTTTTTATTTTTTATTCCATATCCCTGGAAAATATGATTTATTCCAAAGTGTTATTTTTTTTCCTAATATTGGCCACAATTTAAAGAAAAATCATCTCTGGACATATTGCTGTCATTTACAAGTGACCAACCTCCTCCTATAGTTTTGTACGTTAGTGAACGTGCAAAAGATCGACATTAGAAGTTACAACAGAGACTAGATGATGACTCAGATTTCAAGAACAACCAGAAATTGATCCAACTAAAACAGCATTTTTTATTTTTGTTGCCACAATTCTGAAACTGTTACTTTGCATAGATGTGCTACATATCAGTTTTAAATAATTGATCTCAATAGAAAAAGAGGACTCTGCTGGTTCCTTATGGAAACTTGGGGGTTAAAGGAACATTATTTGAGTCACAAAAAAGCCCTCCTGAGGCTATTCTATTTTAGTGAATAAATGTGATTCTATAGTTCCTCTTTTCTCAGGGCAATGAATTCATTCCACGTGAATCACTCACTGTAGATGGTGCTTGACATGGTATGGCTTCACGTAGGGCTGCTCATTATTTGTCCTCCAATACTTGGCGTGAGACTTGGCATTTCTGGAGTAGATGAGTACTCATTGCAATGATGCCTGGTAATTTGGGATATCCTATAAAGATAAACTTTTTGTAGTCCGGGCTGATAGCTGGCCAGCAGTTTTCACATCTATGGCTAGCATTAGCATAATAAATTCCTGTACTGCTTCAGAACACAATATCGCACATTGCGTGTTACATATACACATGATTTTTATCATGAGAACATAAACTGGGCACAGGAGTGGCATCCATGATGAGAACTCTGCCAACTCATTCACAATCTCACAAGCCTTTGTTTATAGTTTGCTGATGTCAGATGAAATACATTGTAACCAAGTGACTGTTTCATGAGCGGCTTTTGTCTGTGTGCAGCTTCTATGCTCCTAAGGGGGGATTCACACGAGCGTGATTTTCGTGCGTGCAGGCCGCGTATTTTTCGCGCGCCACGCACAGCCCTATAGAAGTCAATGGGGCAGTTCAAACAGTGCGTGATTTGTGCGCAGCGTTTGTTCGCTGCGTACAAAACGCGTCAGGTTCAATATCTCCGCGTATTTCGCGCATCACGCATCCATTGAAGTCAATGGGTGCGTGAAAACCACGCAGGTCGCACGGAAGCACTTCCGTGCGAACCGACTGAAACAGCGCACCAGCTGTCAAAAGGATGAATGTAAACAGAAAAGCACCACGTGCTTTTCTGTTTCCAAAGATCCAAATGGAGTGTCTTTGAGATGAGCGAACCCGGACAATCGAACCGAACTTCACCGGGTTCGGCCGAACTCGTTTTGGCCGAACCCGGCAAAAAAATATCCGGTACGCGACGTCAGGAGATAGTCACTGTCCAGGGTGCTGAAAGAGTTAAACTGTTTCAGCACCATGGACAGTGACTACCGATCCCAATAAACATGAACCTGTAAAAAAAAACGAAGTTCTGACTTACCGATAACTCCCGGCTTCTTCCTCCAGTCTGACCTCCCGGGATGACAATTCAGTCCAAGTGACAGCTCCAGCCAATCACAGGCCAAGCACAGGCTGCAGCAGTCACATGGACTGCCGCGTCATTCTTTTTTTTAACAGGTTTCTCGATATTGTGTTCGCCATTCACTGTCGAGGGTGCTGAAAGAGTTACTGCCGATCAGTTAGCTCTTTCAGCACCTTGGACAGTGACGGGCGTCGACTAGCCTCATCTCTATGATGGCGGCTGCGCGAAAATCACGCAGCCGCGCATCATACACGGATGAGACACGCAGCTGTCAAATGTTTTTTGCGCGCGCAAAACGCAGCGTTGTTTGCGCGCGCAAAAACGCAACGTTCGTCTGAATCTGCCCTAATGCACATTGCAGATCTCCGAAAGTCCTTCAAAGTGCCAAAAAATTCATAAACCACAATAGAATAGTAGATTTGTAGTGCTGTGAACTGCAGAATATGAACTGTGAGCTACAAATATAGTGTGCGAGTAAGCGATTATAAGAGTTATATAACGAAGGCCTCATTCACATCTACGTTGGAGGCTCCATTAGGGACCTCTGTCGCAGATCCGGCTGAGATTACTGGAGATTACCGGAGACAACAGTGCAGCATGTTGTGCTGTTGTCTCCGGTAAAATCACGGACACCCCGCCGGAAAGCCGACAGAACCTATTAAAGTCAATGGGTTCCATCGGCCGCCGGCAGTGTTCGTTGTGCAACAGAACCATTGCTTCCGTTATTCCCTTGTTCTGCTCCTCTGATGGAGTAAAGCAACGGAACACACTGACGCAGGTGTGAACGAAGCCTAAAAAATGTATGTAGGTGTAGCAGGGTATAATAAATTCTACAACTCATAGAAATGATAAAACTAGTCAGTATTGTGTCGCGGTTATCCTCCTCTACTTGAGAGCCCTTGTAGAATGTAAATGATTTATAATACAATTCTCTCTATTCTTGGTATAAAAGTAGCCTAACTTGCAAAAATAAAATAAAATAAATCGCAGATAAGTGTAATATTATATATATATATATATATATATATATATATATATATATATATATATATACATACATATACACATACATATGTATATTTAGTTATTTTTTATTATTTTTGGTACCTTCATGTTTTAGGCACGCGAACCCTGCAGGCTCACAGGTGGAATCATGTCTGTGCTAATATATGGAAATTATTTGAAAGCAGTAAAGTAAGCACCTTCGTTGAATCACCAGGTTCCTGTGTATGTGGAGTGGAGATCGGCTTTCTTTTTTCAAACTCTTGCTAATAACTATTAAAGAGCGTTTCCCCATAAAATATAAGGTAGCGTGTACTTATAAAGCATTGAGTTGTCATGTTCAGCATTTCTAAGTGACCCGGTCCAGGGAATAACGGATCACAATTCATATGACTGCCATTACAGTTCCTACCAGGGTGGTTGTTACCCAGTTTTTACAGACTCCTGGATGGCAAAATCTGCCTAATTGCGTGATACATTCTGGTTTTGCTATATAACTCTGTTTAGGGATCTAGCAGCTCAGCTATCCCAGTCACAGATCTGAAATAAGAGGACAACTCAACGACTAAAATTTATTTATTTGTTACTTTAATTGAATTGCACTTTAAAGGGGCATTCAGGTAATAACAAATTATCACCAATCTGCTGGATAGGTAATTACTGCTAGATCGGTGGGGGTTCAAAAACTGGGATCCCTACTGATTGCTCGAATGGGGGTCCCGTGTCACTCATTCCCACCAGCCGCAAGACCCCGAGGAATTCAATGGAGTGGCGGTGGAGTACGCGCCTTGCCGTTCTACTCAAAGTCTATCGCACTGACAGAAACTTCAGAGCATTTCAGACAGATGTAATGCAGCCACATTTTAGCGTCTGTATTAGGTCTGCAATACCAGGACCTCCCATGGTCCTACTGAACAGGACTTCGTTCACCATAGGGTCCTTCTGACACTGGCCTTAGACTAGTGAAAAATACTCACAAAAGTTGATCAGAGGCATCCTTCATGCATATTCAACTAAAGTAAAAGCTTTGTAATGAAGGCTGGGATCATATATGAAAGCTCAGCCAAAGGTTGCCAATGGTAAGGTAACCAAACTGAGCAATATTCCCGTAGCCTCATCTGTCAATAGAGCAGAAATCAGAACGAGTTTGGTAAGGTTAAATGGTAATGTGGACCTCATGACCACTATATCTGTATCACTATATCTGCCCAAATCTACTCTAGTATTTATCTTACCAAGACAAAGGTCAGGCAGTGAGGCGGTGCCGGCCCTCATGAGTAAGATCAAAAGTGACTTACGCATCTAGCCCTCGCCCTTCTCATTAGCCCTAGATTGACTTGAGGCTACCTACATATTTCTAGAGCATGATGTTACCATCGCTGCTCTCACCATAACTGCCTCGCGTTATATTGTAGTCATGTTGCCATTGTACTTGGACTGGACAAGACCTTCAGAGCTTTCCAGTGAAGTGTTTCACATTCTTTCTGGTTGACCTTTTCTTACCTTGAAGTTGTAGGACATAATTACTGCATAGACGCACGCTTTAGTTGCTGTGTACTGATAACATCTATTTTCAGCTTCTGGTCATAGACCGAGTGTACAGTGTAATAAATGTAAAAACTAGACTGAACAGGCACAGAGAGCAGCACTTGTATTACAGAGTAGCAATCTGCTAGGTGTTTACCCATTTGTTGTAAGTCTGTAACTCTAATAGACCCTTTGTTTTCTATAAATTTCTGCAAAGTGGTTTCTATTGGTGTAAAAGTGATTGAAAAGTTCCGACAACTGAGTAAAGACTTGTAAAAATTCTTCGGAATACACTCAACTTCTGCATTGTGTATTCCAAATATTTGCTCTAAGTATTTACTTAAAGGGGTTATCTTGGACTTTTTAAAAATTGTCAACAGGGCAAGGGATGTTGTAATATAATAAACAGATTCCCCCGCTCCAGCAGTGAGGTCCTGTTCTCCGCTGCTCCGGTACCAGTAGCTTCTGCAGCGGTCACATGTCGTTCATCAGTCATGTGCTGATGCAGCCAATTGGTGGCCTCAACGTGCCGTTCGTGGCAGTATCACTGCTGAGGCCGGCGATTGGCTGCAGCGGCACTTGACCGATGAACGGCTTGCGACTGCTGCAGGTGCTCCAAGGACCGGAGCTATGGAGAACGGTGCCTCAGTGCTAGAGCGGGGGGCATTTCAGGGGCTGAGTATCTGCTATGTTATTATTTCACACAATCCCCTACCCTGCTGCTGACTTCGAAACGTCATAGATAACTCCTTTAAAAAATATCTATTGCTTTATCTAAATATAGCTCGTAGAAAAGAACATATATAGTGCTTCAAGAATGGTAGCAGTGTTTATTTACATATGCCAAAAAAAAACACTGCCCGCTGCAATCGAGGTTCATGAGATCCGTACTCAGCATGGACATAATTACCACAATAGCGGACATAGCAACTACTATGGAGCCCCCCAGCAGCCAATGAAGGAAAGAATGATAAGTCATGGTTAATTGTTACTTGCCTGGCACTAAGGAGACACATTGACATTTGTCATGCCACAACGTCGAAAGTGATAGCTGTGCGACTTGAACTCAACTTGCCTGTGACTTTATTTTACTCCATTTTACTTTATTGAGATAATTGTTGCATGAAAACCTCATGAAAGTTGCATGCATGCTACGCAATTTATTCCAATAAACTGTAACTGAAAGAACCCATTAAACACTCTAACATAATACACATATATTTGGTATGTCCAATTCTTATGACTATATAGTAGTAGAAAAATCAAATAGCTCTGAAAAAGTAACCTGTTTTACAGATAATATTGGAGGCAAGAAGCATAGCGTATCATAAGTGATATATGGGCATGTCACCATACAGACCCATTAAACCCACCACAATTTGCGCCCACAAATAACTCTAAATATATCAGCCAGCAAGGGGCGTAAAACTGGCACCATATAAAAGATGCCCTTTACTAGGGCCTACAGATATATTTACTCTGGCTAACAATTGATCTTAGCTGTAGATCTCCATTAGGTTTGATGGGTTGTCAAAGCTTATGCAAGGGGCAAAATGGGTTTATTTAACGTTTCCATGTAGCAGTTTCACATTTTCTACATTACCTTGTGGGATACATTGATGTTCTCCTGTCCTGAAATGGATATTCCTCTATTATATCCTGCATTTTAGGTGTAGGTCCTCTGTGTGACTTGGAGTGTGGCAAGGTTCCCATGTGGCTGAACATGTCACTGGATCTAATGGGAGTCCTGTCCTTCTTTTTACGTGGTAATGTGCCATGGATACATACATTCTGAAACGAATCTGCCCGCCGCTCAACAAGGGGAGATTTGCTGCTTAGAAGATCCATTGACGATGCCAGTGGGAAAGAATGGTTCGTTTGCACGTTTCTAGGGTAACTGGCAAATTTCCCAGCAGCCATCATTCTTCAGTCCTGACAAAAAAGAAGGAACAGAGCAGTTTTGATAATTGTTGAGACAAAAAGACACAGAATTCTCAGTTTTCAAGAGCCTTAGCAAAGTCAGGTGAAAGAAACGACATTTCCCTTTACAGAGTGGTCCCTTGTGCTCACCACAGAATGTGAGACGTTTTCCCATTCACGGAGCCTCTGCTCTCCAATGTGACTTTGGCTACTTTCCATCCCAGTCACAGTTCTTGACAAGTCTTTCGTGCTTTTTACCGCTTTTGTTACCCGAGTCGACTGATTATGTAATTTTTCCTTTAGATCTGTGACCCTGAAAACCATTTGCTAAAACGGAACACTTCCGAACAAAATAAATACTCACTTGCCATTTCTGTTTGACGTTTCTCTGACCTGAATACATAGTAATCTACATATGGTGGTCTGGCGCTCAACGTGAAACAATTTCTGAGGCCACAGAAAAAACATTTTAGAAACATTGAGATTCATATCTTTTTGTATTGAGCTTTATATATAAGAAGCTGCGGTGAGGCATATCATTTAGTTTTTAAACATGGCGCGTATAGAGTTTGATATATTTTTATGTTGTTCTGACCTCTGAAAAACGATTGATTAGTAGGGCACCTTGGTGGGGGCCTGAGAGGAGGGACCACTATTATGATATTTAATCGTCCTCGCTTCTAGTTGGGTTTTTTCCTTTAACATAGTAACATAGTTTGTAAGGCTGAAAAAAGACATCCATCCAGTTTAGATTGTAAATTCTGCAATGTTGAACCAGAGGAAGGTAAAATCCCCATGAGGATAAAGCCAATTCTCCTCATCTCAGAAAAAATTCCGTCCTGACTCCAATATGTTCATCAGAATAAAATCCCTGGATAAACAAACACATCTCCAGAAATCGAGTACATAAAACTTGTAATATAATTACACTCAAGAAAGGCATCTAGGACCCTTTTTGAGCTTTTTCAGTGAATTCACCATAACAACTTCCTCTGGACTATAGTTCCATTGTTCCACTGCTTTTACAGTAAAGAATCCCCTTCTATGTTTATGTAGAAACCTTCTTTCCTCTATACGTACAGGATGACCCCTTGGTATAGTTACTGGGTATAAATAGATCATGAGAGAGATCTCTGTATGGATCTTTAATATTTATATATATTTATTAGGTCGCCCCTCAGCGGTCTTTTTTTCTAAACTAAATAACCCTAAATTTTATAATCTTTCTGGATACTGTTGTCCACCCATTCCATTTATTCCTCTGGTTGCCTGCCTTTAAACCCACTCAAGTTCTACTATGTCTTGTGCACTGGTGCTCAAAACTGTGCACAATTTTCCACTTAATTTATAAAATAGTAGAAATATATTCTCGTCATGAGCATCTACTTTTGATGCATCCCATGAACTTATTTGCCTGGGCAGCAGCTGCCGGACACTGGTTGCTACTGTTAAGGCCCCATGCACACGACCATAGATTTCATCCGTAATTACAGACCCATTCATTTCTATGGCTGACTGACTCCTTCCCGTATATTTATGGGAAGGTGTCCGGGCCGTAGAAAGCTTCAGTAAAAAATAGGACATGTCCTATTTTTTTATTTTACGGACCGTGCTCCCATACTTTATAATGGCAGCACGGACCGTAAATGCTGATGACTGTTCGCGGCCGGCCGTGCCCGTATTCATGAACCGTGATTACGGGCACGGTCGTGTGCATGGGACCTAACTAAAATTCTCAAGTTCTTTTCCATGTCAGTTTTACCCATTATTTTCCCATTTAGTATGTAATTGCGTCATATATTTTCCTTCCAAAGTGCATTACCTTTCATTTATTAGTGCTAAACCACAGTGCCACGTGTAGATATTGCCACAGAGCCACCAACATACTCACCTGTATTTCAGAAAACCCTAAACAGTGTCACTTTTTGTACCTTCCAACCCGTGCTAGACAAATGACAGCTAGTAACTGAATTCACATAAACTATTATAGAGTCATTTGCAAGAATATACAGCAGTACAAATGAAGTGAAATACTTTTGTACAATTTTGCAATGCAATTGGTGAATTGGGGAGTAGATAAAGCATGCAACCGTCTATTAGTACTCTGACTCCCCACACAGACTCTTGGAACATCAAGTGTGCCAGGCTGCACTGTGTAAATATTTAGTATCTCAGATTTGATAAGTGATGTGGTGCTTGGCGTCTGTCGGTACCTTCCTCTATACTTGTGCTGATGGCCGTTACTATGGAGCTAATTTCTACTGCCCTATAAACCAGGGAATGATGTCAGAACATCAAAACACTATTGTCTTTCAATCTTTACTAACATCTAGAAAGGAACACAAAATCACAGAATGTCAAACATTACATTTCTTTGTATATACAGAAATAATAGTGTCTTCAAGCAGCACAAAAAAAAAAGGTAAATAAAAGTTGTTGGTTATGTTCATTCACATAGTAAACTAAACATATCATAATCCCTGTATTCACTAGAAATTCTCACTATTGAAAAACTGGCCACACATTCAATGATCTGGCCATATGCATTGGAAAGTGCACACATTTGCCTTGCCCATAAAGTGGGAGAGCTGAGAAGCTGCCACACACATCCGGTGGTCTGACTGGCAGCACCCATGATTGCCAGTGGACGGGGACAGGAACAAAGAAAACCGCAGCTGGTATCATGGCGAAAGTCGGATTTAAGCCAAATAAACAGTCTGCATTGCATGGCCTAGTGACAGGTCCTGTTTAAATTACTTTTCTTGGCCCAAAGAGAAAGATATTTCAGCAGATAAATTGTGCTGGGATTCTAAAGGGATTTATCTTCTGAAGAATGCAATGTATCGTCCCCATTTACACTATATTTGCATGCAAATACATTGGATGGACAGCCTGGTCATTTATACCAAATCTACAATTATAGCTCTGTAGGTGAAGGATAACCAGCAGTCACTGGAACCGCCTAAAAATGTACCCTACAATTAACATGATTCACACGTGATTTGCCCTGAACTTTGACCCACGATCTTCATGAAAGTGGATTACCCAGGAGTCACTTCACAGGCAGCTTAAAAGCGGGTCGTCTTTTTTTTTCCTGTTGTGTGCAAAGTAAAGATGTAATTTAATTTCATGTTCTATCCTTAGACTTCCTAGGAGCATATGCCATCAGTAATGGCGAAAATAGCATAAAGTCTAGGGACATAATAATAATAATAATAATAATAATAATAATACAGCAATCTTGTTTGTTACTATAATGGTACGGTCCCATGTAGCGGCGGCCGCATGCGGCCTAAACCACGCCCACATGCAGTGGCCAATGGCTGCACGATTTTGCCAGAAAGTCTACCGCTAAATGGGACCGTACTCTAAGGGTATGTTCACACGCTTAGCAAAAAACGTCTGAAAATACGGAGCTGTTTTCAAGGTAAAACAGCTCCTGATTTTCAGACGTTTTCCAAGCAACTCGCGCTTTTTGCTGCGTTTTTACGCCTCTTTTTGGAGCTGTTTTTCTATAGAGTCAATGAAAAACGGCTTAAAAAACGCCTCAAGAAGTGACATGCACTTCTTTTTTGCGGGCGTTTTTTTACGCGGCCGTTTTTCCAAACGGCCACGTAAAAAAATGGCCCGTCAGAACAGAACGCCGTTTTTCCCATTGAAATCAATGGGCAGATGTTTGTAGGCGTTCCGATTTTTCGGTCGTTTACGGCCCGAAAATAAGCCGTGTGAACATACCCTAAGTCTCCTGCACTTAGGACGGAAATGCTGCGGATTTTGAGTGCAATTATGTGGATAAGATTCTCATCCATATGCTGCTGAACATTTTCCGCAAGGAAAAATACTCAAATCCACAGCATGCTCATTCTGTTACAGACCTCCACAGCGGGGGTACACGCTTTTTTATGTAGAAGGGGTGGAATCCACGCATAGCACATGCTGATTTTGCTGTGGAAAAATCCCCAATAAATCCGCCACGTGTATGGGTACCCTTAGGATGAGTTCTGCCACAACTCGCCGTACCGTAGACATAAAAAGTCTTTTAGGTGAAGGGAAAATGTCAGCAGGTTTACAAGGCCGACATTATGGATACAGGGCTGTAAAACGTGCCCTCACAAGCAGTAAATCCTCTACGTACAAATTGTGTATAGTTGTATAAGTAGTCGTAGAAGTCTCCATCTTTGAGACACACTTAGCTTGAGGTTTATTTCTTAATATCAGGTTCACATTGGGCTGTGTTTTACCGTACAATGGCCAGATCTTCCACATTAGCAGATGAGAATTTAGGCATTTCCATTCATACAGTGTGGGAGATTATTAAAAACTAGTGCACGGAAAAGGTAAAGCAGTTGTCCATAGCAACCAATCAGGTCACTGCTTTCATTTTCCAAATTCCCCCTAGCAAATGAGAGCTAGAATCTGATTGGTTGCTATGAGCAATATTTTTTTTTAATCAGTTTTCATAAACCTTCTCCAATGTTTCTTTTTTTTTTTTGCTACGACTTTTAGAGCAGAATTACGTTTAAAAAAATTATCTTATGTACTAGGCACGGCGATTTCCGACCAATGACTTTAAAGAGGAAAAAATAAAGGATTGACATATATGCAGTTTTCAATAAGCTCTAAGAAACAATTAGGGTATGTTCACACGGCGGGGGTCCGTAACGGCTGAAATTACGGGGATGTTTCAGCCTGAAAACATCCCCGTAATTTCAGCCATACCGGCATGTGCAGGCGCTTGAACGCCGCGTCAATTACGGCCGTAATTAGCGCTGCTATTCATTGGAGTCAATGAATAGCGGCTCCAATTACGGCCAAAGAAGTGACAGGTCACTTCTTCTACGCGGGCGTCTATTTACGCGCCGTCATTTGACAGCGGCGCGTAAATATACGCCTCGTGTGAACAGACAAACGTCTGCCCATTGCTTTCAATGGGCAGATGTTTGTCAGCGCTATTGAGGCGCTATTTTCAGACGTAATTCGGGGCAAAAACGCCCGAATTACGTCCGTAAATAGGCCGTGTGAACATACCCTTACTAGAACTGTTAATAAAAAGTCACAGCAAAAACTGCATATCCCTCTCCACCCCTGTATGAACAGCTATTTATATTAATATATACTGTATAAAGGGAGATGACACTGAGTCCAGTGTAAACAGGGCAGCGATCAGCAGATGAACGAGCAAATGCTCGATCATCTTCTAGTCGTATCGTTTTAAAAAAGTAAAATATTATCGTTGTCAGCAGCACATGTCCCTGAGGATAGTAATGTATGTGGACGAGCGATCAGAGTAACGACCGCTCGTCCCCATCCATAGCTCCATGTGACAGGAGCAAACGATCGCCGATCAACGATGTCTCGTTGATCGGCGCTCACTGCACCGGCCGATTATCGGCTGGTGCAAAATGGCCTTTACTGTATGTAGTGCAAATCATCATTAATATAGGAGAGATAAGAGACCATAATATGCTTTTGTGGTGACATTATTAGGCCAGGATCACACACACATTTTTTATGCAGTTTTTGGATAAGTTTTTTGAGCCAAACCAAGAAGTGGACACAAAAAAAGTCTTTTAGTATCAGTCTTTTATTTATACCTTTCCTTTCTTTTAGATCCACTATTTGTTTTCGGTAAAAAAACTGAGCTAAAAACTGCCCTAAAAACTGCATCAAAACTGTGTGTGTGATCCTGGCCTAAATGTATGGATGTTATCAGGCGTTACACAGTTTATTTGCTTCAGAGTGGGAGTAATTCCCGCAGACCCTCCAGAGAATGAACTGTGTCCAGCACAGCTGTGCACTCCCAGAAATTAGGCGGAAAGTCTGCAGCTGTCACAGCATATGAATAATGGACTTTCACATTCAAGCACGCTTCTTCAAACTAAGATTACTGGAATTTTACAGCAGGTTAGCAATTCTACATAGGGTTGTCGTGTCCTTACACTGAAGATTAACAGATCCATGACACACAAACACAAAGTTGTAAACTTACTTGGGCCCTATTCAGACGAGCGATGTTCATGTCTGGGTCCTGTCCGAGTGTATAACTGACAGAAAAGGGATTGAACACTGACCCATTAAAGTCAATGGGCTCACTCACATGTCCGATTTTCCAGACGTTCTGCCCGTACAGAAAAAATTGCGGTATATACTAGTTTGACTCGCCCATTCAAGTCAATGGGTCAGCTTTTTTCACGGACGTGGAGACCTGATGGTCATTGATGCTACACTGACGCTAAAAACAAACAAATTGAACGCACTGATACAATACTGGATCAACTCTAATGTAAAATCGACAGTTTTTCCCTGAAGAAACCCTAAGGGTATATTAACACGCTTAGAAAAAAAAAACTTCTGAAAATACGGAACTGTTTTCAAGGGAAAACCGCTCCTGATTTTCAGACGTTTTTTAAGCCACTCGCGGTTTTCGCTGCGTTTTTGGAGCTGTTTTCAATAGAGTCTATGAAAAACGGCTCCAAAAACGTACCAAGAATTGACCTGCACTTCTTTTTCGCGACCGTTTTTTTACGCGGCCGTTTTTCAAAATGGCCGCATAAGAAAACAGCCCGTCGTAACAGAACGCCGTTTTTCCCATTGAAATCAATGGGCAGATGTTTGAAGGCGTTCTGCTTCCGATTTTTCGGACGTTTTTCAGGCGATAACGGTATGTGACTGCACAGCGTGATCTCGCGAGTACTGCTAAAAATGAATGGAGAGAAGTGTATGACGCTGATTGGTCAGCGACATAGACATCTCTTTACAACACCCAGTTGGTAAAAAGTAAAAAACACGTCCAGTTGTCTATTAAGAAACTAATTAGCATAAATCTAAAATAGTTTATAACTTGCTCAAAATTGATAGTTTTTAAAAAAAACAAAAAACACTGTTGTTATCTACATTACAACGCCGATCACATTATGTAGGAGATAGGGCACTTATAATCTGGTGACAGAGTGCCTAAGTCCAGGGGCCAGTTGAGTACCTTGACCCTAGGGCTATGGTCACACAGGGTGGACACGCTGCGTAAAAGTACACAGCGTATCTGCCCTGGTCTTCGCAGGGAATTCTGGCCGAAAAAAATTGTGATGCAGTTTTTTCGTCCGGAAGGCCCGCTGTGGAAAACAGCGGTAAAATTAAAAAAAGCCTATACTTACCCGTAGTCATGGCAACGCGTCCCTCTGAATCTTGCATCCCATGAAAACATCATCCCAGGAGACCAGGCTGCATGACGTCGGGTAAGCATAACCATTTTTTCTTTTTCTGAGTTGCAATTTTTGCGGCTTCTGCTGCAAAAATTGCGGGCATCTGCTATTTGTTGCGGGTTTTACCTCCCCATTGAATTCCCATGGGAAAAACCTGCAACAGAAAACCAGCGATTCCGTAACATAAATTGACATGCTGCAGATTAATAAAACGCATCGCAGGTAAAGTTGTGAACATTTTTTCGGTTGATTTTTACGCAGCGTGTGGATGGGATTTGTTCAGAGTCATTTAAGTGGGTGGGGCTTAGAGGGAAGAGGCGGAGCCTGACAAATTCACTATAATACAAATGACTGCTACAAATTTTTAGAGAAATCTATGCCAGCTCTAAGTTGGCAGAGATTTCCCTTTCTGGGGCATAGCAGAAGATGCAACAAATTTATTCAAAGGCTTGCGCTTCTTAAAAAAATTGTCTCATCTTACTCCTGCGGGTTTAGCGTATGAAAAACCAGTCTAAGGCTGTGTTCACATTACCGTCGCTTTCCGCGGAGGGGTTCCGTCTGAGGTTTCGTCGGGTTAGCCCCCTCAGCGGAAAGTCAAACGAAAACCTCAGCTTTCGTTTCCCTCACCATTGAACTCAAGTTAGACGACTGCCCTATTGGTTCCGTCAAGAACAACGGAACCCTGTCACAACGGTGACAGACGGAAACCATTAGCTAGGTTTCCGTCACCATTGATATCAATGGTGAGGGAAACGGAAGCTTAGGTTTCCGTTTGCCTTCCCGTTGCGGGGTTAAACCGACGGAAACCTCAGACGAAATCCCTCAACGGAAGAGCAACGGTGATGTGAACCGGCCCTAAGTTAATTTTCCCAATGTCTGTGGTTGATTTCTATTTGTGTATTTGACAAGTGTTGACTTGTATCGCTGTGTCAGGGGAAGTCCAGTGAATAGAATAAGTACAGATACAGATGAGTAGTTCAAGGAAAACAAATGGCAGAAGAACATATGTAGGGGTTTAAAGGCCTCTCCGCTTTATCTTTAAAGAACTGTCTGTATCAAGCCGATTTCCAGAAGCTTTGCAAATTCCTTTTCCTTCCTTGATAATCAGCCTATCTAATCACTGTATCCTGCAGACTAAAGGGACCCTGTCTATGTTGTTTGTTTAGTTACACCTAAAAGCTAAACCTTTCAGATCTTCTCATCCCCTCAAAGTCAGAAAGAGCAAATGCTGGTTACATTATTGCCTGTGAAGTGAGATGAAACAGGGTGCTGAGAGCTCAACACGTGCCCCTAGAACAAATACTGAAGAACTACCCTGGTGAGGTGACCGGCCATTAGTATGATCTGTTTACCTGCACTTAAAGGGATCAGTCAGAAGGTACACTACTACTCTTCTTAGTATACCAGTTATTGTATGCTGTAATCAATGGGGAAAAAAATCTATACTAGAAAGTATGGGTATGTTCACACGGCAGCGTCCGTAACGGCCGAAATTACGGGGCTGTTTCCAGGAGAAAACAGCCCCGTCATTACAGCCGTAACGGCATGTGCAGGCGCTTGAACGCCGCGTCCATTACGGACGTAACTGGAGCTGGTTTTCCATGGAGTCCATGGAAAATGGGTCCATTTACATCTGAAGAAGTGACATGACCCTTCTTTGGCGCGGGCGTCTATTTACGCGCCGTCTTTTGACAGCGACGCGTAAATATACGCCTCGTGTGAACAGACAAACGTCAGCCCATTGCTTTCAATGGGCAGATGTTTGTCAACGCTTTCAAGCCGTAATTTTGGACGTAATTCGGGGGTTAAAATGCCCGATTTACGTCCGTAAATAGGCCGTGTGAACATACCCTAAGGGGCCTTTTACACAGGCATATTTCCTATGCAGTAACGAGCCGGGTCGACGATAATAGAATTTGATCGTCACTCATTTGCTCTATTTACATGGAGTAATGATCGTGAGTAAGGGGACTAACAATCGGCAACAGGCTCATTCGTCCCTATACAGATTGCATCTTGTCAGCAGCACATCCCCTATTTACACAGGGAGATGTGCAGCCGATAATCGTTCATTTTTTTTTAGCTGCACTAAAAATGCGATCAGCCAACAAAAATTTGCTCGTTTGTCGGCTGACAGCTGATAGTTTCGGGCTGGGGTTAGGCTTCGTTCACATCTGCATCGGGGTTCCATTCATGGGTTTCGTCAGACCTTTCCGTCAGGGAAACATCATCATTGTACTGGCAACATGTAAATGGGAATAGCAAACAAGAAAAACATTGGTGAAGAGTAGGGTTTATTTTGCTTCAATGGGGATTTTTTTAAATAAAATAGTTACCATCATTCATTATCTGTCTCAATAATGAATTTTTGGGTTGACGGTATAAATGGGTATAATCTCGTACTGGTTAATCCCAGTCAATTGCTTGAGATTCTTTATACAAGTTCTTTGATGAAAGCCTGAAGAGCAGGGAGTAAAGGGTATCTTTTACACCGGCCAACAATCGGCCGATGCAGCGAACGCCGATCAATGAGACATCGTTGATCGGCGCTCGTTTGCTCCTGTCACACGTAGCTATGGATGGGGACGAGCAGTCGGTACTCCGATCGCTTCTCCCCATACATTATCATCATGTTGGCAGCGCGTCTCCCTGTTTACACAGAGATATGTGCTGCAGATAACGATAATATTTAACTTTTTTAAAACGATACGATCAGAAGATGATCGAGTGTTTGCCCATTCATCTGCTGATCGTTCCCGTTTACACTGGGCAATTATCGGTAACGAGTGTTCCTAGAACACTTGTCTGCCCTATAATTGTCCACTGTAAAACCCCCTTTAGTTAGGACCCATTTAATACATCAGAAGGAGACCTTCACTGATCTGCCTTAGGACAACAACATGAGATAGTGAGTCCTTGAAGATTAGTGTGTCTCTGTGTATAAGCAGCAGAAGGTTTTATTTTCCTTTTTACGCAGCATCAGTGTTGTGAAGCGTCCCTCATTTTCTTTTATATGTGAGTCTTAAAGAGGCTCTGTCACCAGATTAAAAATGCCATATCTCCTAAATCATTTTATCGGCGCTGGAATGTAGTTAACAGCAGTGTTTTTTATTTTGAGAAACAATATTTTTTCAGCAAGTTATGACCTTTATTACATTTATGCAAATTCATTTCTTAATGCCCAAGTGAGCGTTTTTTAACTTTTAACCAAGTGGGCGTATTACAAAGAAGTGTATGACGCTGACCAATCAGCATCATACACTTCTCTCCATTACACCCAAGCTTGTTTCACTGAACAGCGTGATCTCGCGAGACCACGCTGTGACGTCTCTTCTGCCCACATGTCCTTCATCCCTGCGTCTGAAGACTGAACATAGATCATCTTCAGGCGTATGAGAAGTTACAGTCGTCGGATCTGCAGGATCTGCAGCAGCAGCGGAGGAGGCAGCATCACACAGTGCAGGTAAGCATATAGAACTCCCTAGAGAGAAAGGACCTGTGGGCGGAAGTGAAGTCACACGAGATCGCGTTGTTCAGTGAAACGAGCTGCAGTGTAATGGAGAATCACTTCGTATGATGCTGATTGGTCAGCGTCATACACTTCTTTGTAATACGCCCACTTGGTTAAAAGTTAAAAAACGCCCACTTGGGCATTAAGAAACGAATTTGCATAAATGTTATAAAGGTCATAACTTGCTGAAAAAATATTGTTTCTCAAAATAAAAAACACTGCTGTTATCTACATTCCAGCGCCGATAAAATGATGTAGGAGATATGGCATTTTTAATCTGGTGACAGAGTCTCTTTAAGGCCCTTTTACACCGGCCGATAATCGGTCAGTGCAGCGAGCGCCGATCAACGAGACACCGTTTAACGGCGCTCGTTTGTTCCTGTCACACGGAGCTATGGATGGGGACGAGCGGTCGTTACTCCGATTGCTCGTCCCCATATATTATTAGCTTGACGGCAGCGCATCTCCCTGTTTACACAGGGAGATGTGCTGCCGACAACGATAATATTTTTAAAACTATACGACCAGCAGATGATCAAGCTCGTTCATCTGCTGATCGCTGCCTTGTTTACACAGGGCAATTATCGGCAACGAGCGTTATATGAATGCTCGTCGCCAAGTGTAAAACCCCCTTTACTTACCTCTTTATGACATTTCACATTCCAATCACATCAGTTACACCATCCATCCACTCTCTAAACTGCTCATGACATAAAACCATCCTCTTCAACATGTGCATGTTAACCTGCCAGCCTTATACAAAATGAGTTTGACCTCTGAGTAGTTGTGTAGTGACCTTTGCTTTGGTGGTTTGTAAAGCATTTCTAGCTAACATTCCAAGTGTCCTTGGGAAAAGTTTTAAGAGGTTCTACAGGTGAATCTGATTTTATTTTCTCAAAGGACATTTTCCCATTGACATAGTCAATTTAGACATAAAACACGTTTCCCCTCTAACATCTCAAATGGAATTGACAGTGATCATCCACTACCCCCTATGTTCATATAATTAAAGGTGACTAAATTAAAAGAAATGCCCAAAAGAAGCCCATATATTTTCATATTTGCAAACATTTGAATCTCAAGTCGTGGAACATTTTACGTCCCGTCCAGCCCTTTTCTACTCGGAAATGCCCAAGAATAGCCATAAGAAATCCTTTTAATGCAAATAAGTGTAAATCCCATCCCTTTTAGTAATAGGGATTGAGGGACAGTACTGTGAAAATCAGGACTGTTGGCAAGACTGTATTTTCTGGTAACATCACAATGGTTGGTAGATCGCTACCACTATGCTATGCCAGCATTGAACCACCAAGGGCACACTCATATATTGGAGACCTGCATAGCTAATATATCTTTATTATGCCAATCCCTCCCTCAAAGATGGACCCGTTCCGATCAGTTTATCAGTCTTCATGAGACAACCCCTTTAACATTCAATCAAAGCAATATACATGTATAAAACGGCAAAATAATTGGACCAATATTGAGGACTAAACAGAATAAGGCAAAATAAGGCCTGAAGTAATGAGAATGAAGCTTATAATAAGACCTGATATGACCTACACGTTTTATTAAAATGTACTGTTTGGATTGTGTTTTTTATAGTAAGAATATGAGCAGAGCAGCTATCCTTAAGGGCTTATTCAGACGAACGTATAATACGTCCGTGCAACGCGCGTGATTTTCACGCGCCTCGCATGGACCTATGTTAGTCAATAGGGCCGTTCAGACTGTCCGTGTTTTTCACGCAGCGTATGTCCGCGACATGTCCTATATTTGCCCGTTTTTCGCACATCACGCACCCATTGAAGTCAATGGGTGCGTGGAAACCGTGCACGGCACACGTGCTTTTCTGTTTACAAACATACAAACAGAGTGTCATAATGATGGCGGCTGCGCGAAAATCACGCAGCTATGCATCATATGCTGCTGACACACGGAGCTGTTATGGACCTTTTACGCACGCAAAACGCCACGTTTTTTGCACGCACAAAACGCACACGCACGTGTGAATCCGGCCTAACTCTGAGATGGCAGTCAAAATACTAAGGCCTAATGCCCACGACAGTGGTGATATCGCGGTCTGCAAAACCATGGATCTGCTGTCTGTATTTGCAGTCCATTCGTCTGCAAAAAACCTTCCGTTGTGCATCTGCGTGTCATCAGTATTCACAGATCCGCAAAAGAAAAAGGAAGGCTGGAATTGATGTCACCAGTTTGTCCCAACCCCCTGAGAAGGTCACATGATCCACAAATACGGACAGTAAAATGATATGTCCTGAGTTTTTGCGTCCCGGACTCCCAGCCCACACACGGAACAGTGAATATCACAGTGGTGTGCATGGGGCCATTTAAATAAATGGGTCCGTGTGCTATCTGCAAAATTGCACACAGATAAAAATCCATGGTCGTGTGTACTAAGGCTTCATTCACATCTGCGTCGGGACTCCATTCATCGGTTCCATCTGAGCTTTCCGTCAGGGGAACCCATGAACAAAATCCAAACGGAAACCATAGGTTTCCGTTTGCATCACCATTGATTTCAATGGTGACGGATCCAGTTCAAATGGTTTCCATTTGTCTCCGTTGTGTAAGGGTTCCGTTGTTTTGACGGGATCAATACCGTAATAGACTGCGCTATTCATTCCGTCAAAATGACGGAACCCTTACGCAACAGTGACAAACGGAAACCAGTGGCACCGAATCAGTCACCATTGAAATCAATAATGATGTTTGTTTCACTTTAGATTCCATTCACGGGTTTCCCTAACTGAAAGCTCCAACGGAACTCATGAACTGAGTCACAATGCAGATGTGAATGAAGCCTAAGCCTTAGGCCTCATTTACACGAACGTAATATACGCGCGTGCGACGCGCGTGCTTTGCACGCATGTCGTACGCACCTATATTAGTCAATGGGGCAGTTTAGACGATGCGTGAATTGCGCTCAGCGCGTGTGCGCAGAAAAAAACTCACGACATGTTCTATAATCGTGCGTTTTTCGCGCACTCACGCACCCATTGAAGTCAATGGGTGCGTGAAAACCACGCATGCCGCACGGAAGCACTTCCGTGCGAACTGCGTGATTCGCGCAAGAGCTGTCAAACTCCTGAATGTAAACAGAAAAGCACCACGTGCTTTTCTGTTTACAAACATCCAAACGGAGTGTCAAATTCGAGATGAGCGCACCGAACTTCACCGGGTTCGGCCAAACTCGTTTTGACCGAAACCGGTAAAAAATGTTCGGGTACGCGACGTCAGGAGACAGTCACTGTCCACGGTGCTGAAAGCGTTAAACTGGTTCAGCACCATGGACAGTGACTTCCGCTCCGAAAATCCATGAAGCTGTAAAAAAAAAAAGACGTTCTGACTTACCGATAACTCCGGTCCGACCTCCCGGGATGACAGTTCAGTCCAAGTGACAGCTGCAGCCAATCACAGGCCAAGCACAGGCTGCAGCCAATCACAGGCTGCAGCGGTCTCATGGACTGCGGCGTCATCCTGGGAGGTGGGGCCGGATGACAAGAGAGGGACGCGTCACCAAGGCAACGGCCGGGAGCCCGGACTGGGGGAAGCAGGAAGTTCTTGGTAAGTATGAAAGTCTTTTTTTATTCACAGGTTGGTGTATATTGTGTTCGGCATTCACTGTCGAGGGTGCTGAAAGAGTTACTGCCGATCAGTTAGCTCTTTCAGCACCTTGGACAGTGACGGGCGTCGACTAGCCTCATCTCTATGATGGCGGCTGCGCGAAAATCACGCAGCCGCGCATCATACACGGATGACACACGGAGCTGCCAAGTGCCTTTTGCGCGCGCAAAACGCAGCGTTTTTTGCGCGCGCAAAACGCACACGCTCGTGTAAATGAGGCCTTAATGTGTACAAGTCTGTAGTGATGACTCAATTGTACAGAATGAATGTGCAGATATCCATGTCTGCAGAAGGAGCTGGAATGAGTCAAAACCTCATACAAATTGATAGAAGTTACTGTAATTGTTTCTGCTTTACACATATGCCGTGTAAACATTTAAAACAGGAGACGGAGAACCGGCATCTCATACGGATAAACATTGTATACCGGCATAACCGCAGTTCAAGCCACTGACAACGTTATACAATCGAGGCCCCATTCCAGGCTTTGATATGGGGGCTAATGCATTCTGGTAAGACCACTGCTAAACATTTTAATTGGAATAGATCTCTGTATAAAATGCTAATTCAGCACCAACAGCTGCAAAGCAGACACATGATCTATGAAATCTATACCTATATGCCATGGCGGATGTATGGAGCATAGAGATGCACCTGAGCTGAAACTGTCACTGAAATGTTTCTTCTGTCCATTATAATAACTTACAGAATTAATATAATTCAGGAGGTTTACCTGCAACCTAATAAAAAAACAAAACACTGATATCACGCTCTGATACATAGACAGATTCAACTCTGCTCCATCTGTACATGAGCATGATTTTGTGCCAGAGGGGCTTGCTGGGAACGATGTTGTAACCAGTGTGACCAAACTCAAGACACAACGTTCCATTCATGCGAAAAGAACAATGATGCAGAACAATGTTACCCCGACATTGAGATGCAGCCTACTTGTTCAGGCCTCTCTTACTAAGGAGGCTGCTTGGAATGTGCGTCTCCTCCAACTGTCTCCCAACTGCAGAACATTACAAACCCCTATCAGAGAGATGGTAAGCCAACAATAAGCCAGATGGCCTGAGCCATGCCCTGTATAGGAACAAACTTCAAATGCATTTCTAGCACAAAAGGGCATTTGAGCACACACAGACGGGCGCACTAAAAACTTCTACAAGCAGCCACTCCGGGTTAACAGAACGTCTTCTGTATTCTAAGTGAAATACATATGTTAAAGGTGCCAACATGCTCATTAGTAGAATTGCATGACCATTAATGCGGCGGCAGCATATAGCTGAGGGATTACAAGCAGCCTGGGTGGCGGCGAGGTCCCTTCTCTAAATAAGAACTGGGTCGCTTCTTGATGCCTTGTTAGTAGCAATTTCACACTTGGTTAAGGTGCAGAATGTGTAATTGAATACCATTTTATATATTATAGATAGGATACAATGGGACATATTCATAAAAAAAATGTTGAAGAAGTTTTATATTATATATTGAGTGGAGTATTTGGCCACCGTTCGTTGCATATCCTCCTTGTGGTCGACAGTTTTCATGATCTGGGGGGATAGCTTAATATGGTTCCAACTTGCGCCACATTTATGAAGAAAATACAATAGAGGAGATATATCAAAACTGGTGCGAAGGAAAAGTGGAGTAGTTGCCCATGGCAGCCAATCAGATTCCACCTCTCATTTTTCAGAGGCCCTTTGGAAAATGAAAGCAGCCACCTGATTGGTTGCCATGGGCAACTACTCCACTTTTCCTTTGCACCAGTTTTGATATATCTCACCTAATATCTTCAAACTTCAAGAAACTGCTAATGCCAGGTTATACGTTTACAAGACAATTGCTCATTTTACAATTCCCTACCATAGCTCTAAGGGTATGTTCACACGACAGCGTCCGTAACGGCTGAAATTACGGTGATGTTTTCAGGAGAAAACATCCCCGTCATTTCAGCCGTAACGGCATGTGCAGGCGCTTGAATGCCGCGTCAATTACGGACGTAATTGGCGCTGCTTTTCATTGGAGTCAATGAATAACGGCTCCAATTACGCCCAAAGAAGTGACAGGTCACTTCTTTGACGCGGGCGTCTATTTACGCGCCGTAATTTGACAGCGGCGCGTAAATATACGCCTAGTGTGAACAGACAAATGTCAGCCCATTGCTTTCAATGGGCAGATGTTTGTCAACGCTATCGAGGCGCATTTTTCGGACGTAATTCGGGGCAAAAACGCCCGAATTACGTCCGTAATTAGTGCGTGTGAACATACCCTAAAGGTGAAGCTTCATGTTACGTGAAGTCATACATGATATGAATAAACATTTTTAGTATCTGATAAACATGACTATATTTTTTTAACTGACTGGGGTTACTTTACAAGCACCAGCTGTTGCATAGCTGAAAAAGTTACCACAAAGCGACATGTGTGCACAAAGTCTCCCTTAACCAGGCCAATAAGTATTGGAGAAACCGCATCACCCAGGCCGGCGTTGGTCATCTGATGCTGGCGTAAGGAATGTAAGAATTTTGCCACTCCTAATAACTCCACTTAAAAAGTACTTACTTAGGAACAAGTGCATTACAAATGCGTGATTCATTATTGGGGTTTTAAAAGAAAACAAGCAAAAAAACAAACAAAACATAACTGAATATTTGTGTCTAAATGTACATCAAAGGAAAGAACAAATTGTGTATATGAGGTGATCCTCGTAGCTCCAGTCGGCATGTCTGACATTCTAGATTGGTTTTGAGGAGAAATATACTTCTTGAGAACATATGAAAAAAGAGAAGGAATGACACGTTTGTATGTTCACTGTAGCAAACGCAAAAGCTGCACCAAAAAGCTACATAGAACAAGGTCCTAAAACTCATTTGGTCCCGAATTGTCCTGTGATTCGCACATAACTTAGCAGGAAATATATATATATGTAACCAGGTTGCCCAACTCTATGGATCTGTAAGCTCCGTATTTCCGGTTATTCTTAGGAATGCTCATTAATCCTGACCATTTGGAAGGTCAGGTTGTTGCAATAAAATGGTCTAAGTTCTGTGGATTTATTTGGGGTTTATTTATGAGCATTATAACAAAGAATGGGGAGGCTCTTGTTTAAAACAACCAATAACATTTTAGATGTCATTTTTGTGAAACCGGTCACACAAGGAGATGTCTCCTGTGAAATCTATGGTCGGTAGACTGCCGTACTGTTGGTGGGGAAATAAGGGAAGTTTTGCAAAATTACAAGACTTTTCAACAGGTTGTTTCTATGTCCTGTGCAATATCGGGTGCTCTATAACTGCTGATACTGTGCAACTATTGGTTGGATCATTTGAGCAGGAAGGAAAAACTGCACCGTGTCCGTGTTTCATAGCTACCATCTATTTCTTTTTTAGGTCTACTAAGTGGGTTTATAAATGCTAGAGGACACATGCAGGACATTAATAAATGACCAGTATCTAGGTATTCAACGTTTTGAAAAAAACAAAAATGGGACTATGGTTACAATGGGGGTCCTCACCTATGTATTTACATTGAATTTGCATATGAACATGATTAAAAGTGCTATAATTCATTAATGTAAGGACCGATACACAGAATTCCCCATTTACTAAAAAATGTTCAGCCACATAAAAGTCATCCTGTCAGCTGACTTCCTCCATTTGGACGATATAGATATAAATAAATGGGTCAGCACAACTCAGCATCAACTTTCCTTACTTGTGACACCTTCTATCATTTCCTTACTAAGCCACATGCAGTTTAATTTACTGTAGAAGACATTGGATCTGAATGATCAAATGATTTATATAACCCACGTAAAGAATTGTGCTGCTTAAAGGGGTTTTCCAGCTTCTGACAACTGATGACCTATCCACCGGATGCACATGATCAGCTGGTCCGGTGCATCCGTGCACCGGACATAAATGCCGGAGGCAGTTGGCTCCGGCCACAGAATAGCGGCTGAGCTGCAGTACTGCTCAAGTGAATAGGAGGTCTGAATTACGGCCGCTCCACAATGGTCAGAGCCAACTGCTTCTGGGCTCCGTACATAGCATTATGTGCCACAACATCCGGTGCCCGCAGGCCACCGGAGCGGCTTATCGGTGCGGGGTCCGGGTGTCGGACCCGCACCGATGACATATTGATGACCTATCCGGCGGATAGGTCATCAGTTGTCAGAAGGTGGACAACCGCTTTAAGGGGAGTCTGTCAGCAGTTCTGACCCCCCAAAACTGTACAGTTTAGTTCACATTTGCGTTTGGTGTTTCCAGTGCTCTGCTCCGTCAAAAATACAGGAAGCGCCAGATCCATTGACTTTAAGGGGTTGCATCGGGTTTCTGCCATGGTGTCCGTCGTTTCATAGGTCAAACTATCGCAGCATGCTGCACTATTTTGTCCCAAATTTTTGACAGGATCTGTTACGGAGGACCCTAACAGAACCTCCAACACAGATGTTAACGAAGCCTAACACCGCTAGATACTTAAAGGGGTTGTCCCACTTTTAAATGTTATAGCAATATAATTCAGGATTAAAAATTAATTTGTTTTGGGATTTACTGTGTTAGAAAAATGCTCCAGTTGCGAGATACTGCCTTAACTTTATTATAATAGCGCCCCCTAGTACTCAATCTGTACAGTAATGTGCGCGTGCTCTACTGAGCTGAATGAGGGAGGACGCACATGCTCAGTTTTACTCTCCAACTGCCACCAGCCAATAGAAAATGTCTTCTCTGCTTGTCAGTATAAAAGTAGAGAAGAAGCTTTTATTTAGATACACAGTTTGTCTTCGTCAGTTATACAGGGCTGGGCTTTGTGTAATAGTAGGCATTGGTAAAGCTTCTCCTAGAGAGGAGGCAGAGGCAGTGAAACTGAATGATCAGCCTGTACAAGCTATGAAAGGGAGGGGGAGGAGCGGCAAAAGAAAAGACACGCCCCCTGAGCCGCCAGCGTCAAGAAAATCTAGCAGAAAAATTGGAGCAATGAATGGGGAGATTTCTGGATCCATGTACCGTAAGTTACAGGGCTGGTTCTAGCTTTGTTAGAAAGAGACTGTCATGCACTATATTATGTCTGATTTTCTTTCTTTTTTTTATTAATTCTGGGACAACCCCTCTAACCAGGCAAATGTACTGTTTTATCATCTGTAAACTCTACTCAACTCCTCCCCTCTGCTCTTGGGATTTGGATTGAAGATCGTATGACGCTGGGGACCGCTATAATCGTCACTCAAGTGCCAAGGAAAAGGGACAATGTAACTAGAATGCTTCACTAACACCTATGATTGGTGAGACACGTCCCAATTTATAGACCCCTACTGCATCATCATAGGAATAGCAGAGATCCTATCTTTTTCCTATGAGAAAAGGGAAGGGTCATGTAAAAAAAAAAAAGGACATTTACAAATATTTTCATAACATTATTAAAGAGGTAGTCTGGTTGACACCTTTGCTCTGGAAGACCCAGCACACCCAAGGGTTACATGGACAGTCCATTTATGCAAATGAGAACAGTGTAATGCTTCATTTCTCCTGTGGTAGCGCTGCAGGGAAGTTGAAAACATGCTACTGTGTACCCTCCTAGATTGCAGTTGATCGCTGTGCATCCCAGCAGCGGGACACCCTGTAATCGTTTTATCCTCAGGAGACTCTTTTTTTTGTCCAAAGTGGAGAATCCCTTTAAGCACCACAAGGTCCCTTCTGTAATTCCGTTTATCAGAATGCTGGCTATACACGGTGCAATGATGTGGCCGATGTTTGCATTGGTCCAATATATTGTATATAATACAGCCATTTTATCTTTCCAGGGACTTTCAACTCCACACAATCTGGGAAGCCACAGGTTGCCAGCGTTTCTTTAGACATTTGTCCACATGAAGAAGCTTTTAAAAACACATAAACCTTGGGGGGTGATTTGGTAAACCTTTACTGACAGTTCTGAGCTGTGATCTATATTCATCTCAGTATGCAGGTCACAATAAGCTAGAACACCACTGAGGTTTCATTTGCTAATGTGCACTAGAAGCGACGAGCAGAGAATACATTACAGCTGTCAAAGGCAATGAAAGTCACAAAAGGACAGAACCCACACAGCAGAACTTCTGTCATTAAATCGGACTTGCTACAACTAAATATTCAGTTACTTCTGCTGGGAATAGATACAGAGAATCGTCCCAATTCCAACAGAATTTTTCCTATATCCAAATGATTTTCCCTTTCTGCAATCTACAATGGAACGCGAACGGTTGAAATAGAAGACGATCATCCAATGACTATTTACATAGCAATATATATATTTTCCACTTTGAAATAATTGTTCGATCATTGCTAGAAATACTATTGGTTGTATCACCCACATTATATGTATGACCTCAGCTGGCCCATTCCGCTATCCAGCTGCCTCTACTCTACTACACATGTAACATTTCATACCTCAGTGAGAAAAAAAAAAGCATTCAAAGTATAGATAGTACACAGCGAGAATCAATGACTATAACACAAAAGATGATAACCCAATGGATTTACAAAGTGACTCTACAGTAAATGACCTGGTAACATGACCCAGTTCCTTATCGGAAATACTCCTGAGATCAGTGAACTGAAATATAACTGTATTATCTATATGTAGTGTTTGCAAATTCCAATCTTTATTGCTGGAACAGAGTGCATATGCTTCAAAGCATTATAGGTGTAGCCTCAAGAATTACCTGGAGGTAGAAGAACTCAGTCACATAGTGATGTAGTCACTTGGTATCTATGTGGCAGACCATTAGGATTAATGCCACACGATTCTATAAATTTCCATCAGTCATAATTGCTTGTATATGTGCCATAGGAGTACCCACTATAATTCATGCTTGTCCATTATTGGTCAAATATTCCAAAACAATCATCTCATCCATGCACAACTTTAAACATAGGTGAAACTAATAATATTCTGGGGATGAACACTTGAGTTTTCAGTATTGCTGTCAATCATAGCTTTGCCCAAAGTATTCATTGTCCTAGATTCCTAATATGAGTTATGGCATGATTCTGCAGTTAGTAACTGGTAACTAACCAACATGCTAGGAACTGGCCCCATGCAAACAACTCTTGAGCAGTCCCTGTACAGGGGGCATGCAGGTAATTTAAAGGTACAGCAGCTTAAACAATCCCTCACCTGTGTGTCTATGATGAGAGCCTGTTATCCAGCCAACATAGTGTACAGTCCAGATCCAGAATGATAATCTTCTTTCTCAGTAAAGTCAGTGCTCTTCAGCAGTATTCACACATTCCCAGCCCAGATCCAGCAGCTAGATCCCCGGGCAGCCCACACTACACACAGCAGCAGCTCAGGGCAGGCTCAGCACTTGGCAGCCACTCCCATGCCCTGCCTGCTTATGTGATGATGAGCCTGGACCCTGCCTGGGGCTCTTCATTTACAAGTGATGACCCAGCTCTGCCCTGCACTACACACAGGGCACATCCACACTTTGGCCATTGTCCAGCAGCTGACCGGCAGGAGTTTGTGGTGTTACTTCTGTTTGTTTGTATATGTGAACAGATACTTGTTACAGAGGTTACATACAAAGCATGGCGAAGACAAGAATCCTCCATTCCATGGAAAGTAAAGCAAACTACGGAAAGGAATAAATGCTCCAATTCACATGACACCAGATTTAGGCAGGTTGGATTTATTCTTTTGTTAACCAGTAATATATGTTTTTTGTACTTCATGTAGACAACTCGGTTTGAAATATTTTTTTGGACTGCAAACAAGTGGAATAAATAAACTAAAGAGCATTTTTCCAAAATGAAAAAACTGAGAAGTCTGTAAATTGTCAAAAATACTATTAGTTATATCTGTCTCAGGGAAAGCTGAGTAACAACCAACATAGCAGCCATCACAGCCCCCAAGCCTCCAGAATAGCAAATCGACCCTAGCGTTAAACTTCTCCCTAACACTTTTAGGGGCTGTATTGGTGACTATTAGTTGTCACTCAGCTTTCCCAGAAACAATTGTAACAAATACAGCTGAATAGAAGTTTTAACAACTTGACAGAAAGGTACAACTTAAAGGGGTTGTCCAAGAAACAACAACTATCACCAAACCCCCAGATTCTCCTCACTGCACCCCCTGCAGTGAGGAAGAGCTTGAATGAAGTGGCAGTCTAGCATGTGCGTGCCACTCCATTCAATGACTATGGGACTGACGGAATTAGCTGAGCGTTGTACTCGGCTGTTTTCGTCATCCACATAGACTTTGAATGCAGTGGCACGCACATGCTCGATCGCTGCTCCAATGTCCTCCCCACTGAGGTCGAGCAGTGAGGAGGAACAGGGGTTTTGGGATCCATGTTCTCGCGATCGGTGGGGATTCCAGTAGTGGGGTCCCCAGCGATCAGAAAATTATCACTTTTCCTGTGGATAGGTCATTGTCATTTCTGGGAATACCCATTTAAAGAGGCTCTGTCAGCAGATTATCAATTCCCTATCTCCTATTGAATGTGATGGGCGCTGCAATTTAGATAACAGCAAAGTCGGAAGAGAGAAGACACCACAGCTCCAGGCGTACAGTTGAATATGCAGCAGCATCACCATGTGCAGGTAACCATAGTAAACTCCCTAGAGACGAGCATATTAACCTTTTGGACGCTTTTCAGCCGATGTATCTTCTTTGCCCGACGACAAGGTTGAAGGACCTGTGGGTGACGTCACGCTGTGTGTCTTTAGTGAAAGAAGCTGGGTGGGAACGATGAGAAGTGTATGATGCTGATTTGTCAGCGTCATACACTTCTATTCACAACGCCCAGTTGGTAAAAACACAATACACGCCCAGTTGGTAAGAACACAATACACGCCCAGTTGGTAATACGAGAAAACACGCCCAGCTATTTTATATATATATATATATATATATATATATATATATGCAAATGAGGTTTGAAATGGACAACTGGGCGTTTTTTTTTCATTATGTCCAACTGGGCGTGTATTGTGTTTTTAACTGGGCGTGTTTATGTGTATGACGCTGACCAATCCGTGACCAGTCAGCATCATGCACTCATCTCCATTCATTTACAAGCAGCACAGCGTTCTTACTAGAACTATGTGCAGCCAGATACACAAGTGTCCTGATAATGAATACACATGAAATCCAGCCTGGACGTCATGTGTACTCAGAATCCTGACACTTCTGAATCTTTTCTTTGAGATTGCAGCAAGCCACTCGTAATCTCGCGAGATTACGAGGTAAACGAGATTTCATACACATAAACACGGCCAGTTAAAAACACAATATACGCCCAGTTGGACATAACGAAAAAAAAAACGCCCAGTTGTCCATTTCAAACCTCATTTTCATATATATAAAATAGCTCATAACTTGGCCAAAAATGAAAGTTTAAAAAAAACCAAAAACAAACGTTACTGTTATCTACATTGCAGCGCCGATCACATGCAATAGGAGATAGGGATTTGAGAATCTGGTGACAGAGCCCCTTTAAGGAGTTATATTTAGGGGAGATTTAAAAATGTGCACAATTTTAGCACAATTTGGTGCATTTTGGCACATTTCAGTTGAGACAAATTTAGGAACAGATGTTTGCCCCTCACTAAACACTTTTAAAAATTGTGTTGAAAAAGGGACATGGCTTAGCGGGTAAGGGGTCGTAGTTTAAAATGCATTAGTAGAGGGATGAGAAAAGTGTCTAGCAAGATGTGCCAAACTTATCATACAGTGTGCACGCCTATTGTAACATCTATGACCACGGTCTGTCGTTCGGTCGTTAACCTCGACGGCCGTGGCCATGGACAGCTTACCTCGTTGCAGCGTCGTCCTCCTGTCAGGCGCCGACACTCACTTCCGGATTCAGAGTGTCTCCGGCGGGGGCGCGTGCACGGCCTTAAAGGGCCAGTGCGCACATTTTTGCAGATACTCTGCAATTTAGCCCAGGATGCCCTGGGCTATAAAAAGGGGCTCTGTCTCCTTGCTCTATGCCAGAGCGTTGTTCGTTACCCATTGTTTGTCGTGCTTATGGTCTCCCAGTGTCTTCCAGTTTCCCAGTGTACCTTGCTCCTGTATCCCGTATCCTGTTTCCGTGTGACCTAGTGCTATTGCCGTGCTGTGCTATTTGCCGTGCTGTGCTACAGTCTCGCTTGATCTGCTACGCCTCACCTGACGACTTCCTGCCGCCTGGTCCTGGACGTGCCTGTCTCGCTACTGTCTATGATTGCCTCAGGTACCCTCGCTGAACTAATTGAACTGTATACTTACCCGTTTGGCAAGCTGCCATCCCGCTACGCTGTGCGGCCCAGTGGGTCCACACCACACATCGTGACACCTATGTGATCAATTTTGCGCATCTACTGACTGCCTGGACTAAGATTATGTTGTATAAATCTGCCCCAATGACTTTTACATTGCCCTCATATGGAACATTCTCAGGCCTCATGCACATGGAGCCTGTAAAGTGACACAGAGTTCCCACGGTCCTGTATTATGGAGCCATATGGACGGTGCCCCGGTACTGCACCATATTCTCCCCTAGATTAATGATTAATTCCCCTAGATTAAATACCTCCATAACATGCGATGAAACATGCTACAATCGTATTTCACTGGTTCCATATGAATTCGTTTAGAAAATAACTTTGTATAAAGTCAGAGAGATGCGGAGGTAATGTAGAGGCCTGTGTGTGCCATATAGATCCTTACAACATGGATCTGTAATAACAGACGTGAGCTTGAGCATTCAGTTGATTAACTATGAGGGTATGTTCACACAGTTTTTTCAGGCGTAATTCGGGCGTTTTACGCCTCGAATTACGCCTGAAAAAACGGCTCCATTACGCCTACAAACATCTGCCCATTGCTTGCAATGGGATTTACGATCTTCTGTTCCCATGAGGCTTTATTTTACGCATCGCTGTCAAAATACGGTGTGTAAAATGACGGCTCGTCAAAAGAAGTGCAGGACACTTCTTGGGACGTTTTTGGAGGCGTTTTTCATTGACTCCATTGAAAAACAGCTCCAAAAACGGCTGTAAAAAACTCTGCGAAAAACGCGAGTTGCTACAAAAACGTCTGAAAATCAGGAGCTGTTTTTGCCTGAAAACAGCTCTGTATTTTCAGACGTTTTTTGGTCACTGCGTGTGAACATACTCTAAAAGTGATCGCACCAATTATATTTTTGAGTAGGCCTATTGTAATGTCTATAATACTAACTGATTGCAATCTGCCTCATTTGTTGAAACAGTTAGGCCTGCTTTACATGGCGGAAAACTCGGACTGATTTCAATGCGTTTTTCTTGTCGGAATTAGCGTGAATTTCGCTTGTAAAAAAGCCTCCCATTGTGTTCAATGAGAAACCGCCTTGTTCATACAGGGCTGAATTTTTAGTGAACAGGATTGCAAACCGCCTCGCTGAAAAATAAGAAAGGACATGTCACTTCTAAATGCAGTTTCTGCTGCACAAACAGCGTCGGTCAGCCACACGCAGATTATTTCCATTGAATGGTATGCTCGATATGTGGAAAAAACAAAAGAGAGAGATGGCGCTCCTCTAAGGTGATAACCTACTTTGAATTAATTGATATGTGCAAGTGGAGCTCGATAGACTCACCTGATGATATTGTGCGGGATCGTCGGCACAACTCAACCTTGATGCCTATCGGGTGATTCACTCTGGTCTCGACACACTGAGCAAGCCTCCGGAGCAGACCCACAGTGTATGGCTGCAAAATTTGAGTTTTTCGCTGTGGTCAAATAGGATGAGGAACTTAGAAAAAATGCTCCTTGTATTGGGCGCTCTTTTGCGGATGGTTCAGTAAGTTCACAGAACCATCAGATAGAATTAAAACAATTTATTGATGGACATGCTAAAAAGTTTAAAATACCGATACTGCAACGCGTTTCAACCTCGCGTAATAAATAGTTTAATTCTAACCGATGGTTCTGTGGATTTACTGAACCATCCACACAAGAGCGCCCGATACCAGGATCATTTTTTATACGTTCCTCTTCCATTTAATGGTGTTAATCTTCGTGCAGAAAAGCAGTGATTTGTACTGCAAAACCAAAGGGCAGTATCGAATTTCTGGTGCGGAATCTCGGACAAGTCCACGGCAGATTATTCCTCGGGAATAATCTGTCAAGTGAACATAGCCTAATAGTTCATACTTAGGGGAAAAAATACATGTTCAGCAATGCAAACATGATATTTCCCACAATGCAAACATTTTCATGGGATAAATCCTTTAAGTTTTGAATCACGGTTTCAATGACAAAATGATCTCCCTCTCATTAGTAAGATTATATGTTCAAATGAGAACATCCAAAACACATTACAGTGACAGTCATATTATAGGCATCTGATCAAAACAGTGGAAATAAAAATAATTACGGTAGATTTATTAAAAGAGACTATTTTATGTCAACATGAAAACAGATTTCTGCAAAAATTATTAACATTGATTCGTTTTTTTTAGGTTCTCTGTGTGCTGAAAAGTAAAACAAGTAACTTTGTCATTTACTTACCTTACATGTCCATGGTATATTAGATGATCCATTAAATCTTTAACTTAGGCCCCATGCACACGACCATAGTGTTATAGAAATTAATGAATCTGCGGACCCATTCATTTCTATAGGCCACGGACAGCTTTCTGTATATTTACGGATGTGTGTCCGGGCCGTAGAAATCATCCACAAAATATAGAACATGTCCTATTTCTGTCCGAAATTGCGGCACGGACTCGCCCATAGAAGTCATGGGGTGCCTGCAAAATTGCAGACGACTACTTATGTACATCCGTAGCCGTCCGTAATTGCAGAAGTATTGCTATGCGATGGCATGAGACTCCCCAAGAAAAGGGCACCTAAGCGATCATGTGACCCTTTTCAAGGGGTTGGGACATAATGGTGACATCATTTGTAGCCTCCCTTTTTTTTTTGCGGATCTTGAAATAGAAATGTACTACGTATGCACTATGGACCGTTTTTGCAGCCAGCGTGCTAGCTATGCCTACGATAACAGATGCCAGATGACTTGCGGACGACTACAGATCCGTATTTTCGGACAGTAAAAAACACGGTCATGTGATGCCTTAGTCTCCGTGACCCCCCTATTGGACTTTGCAATTCAAACTTCCTACCAAGAAAAAGCTCATTTTGAATTGAGGAAGTCACTAGAGATGTAGTCCAGCACCGGTGACAGACAACACATATTCTAGGGGTCTACACAATGTATGTATAGTGAAATGATAAGTTAATAACTCCTCCTATTGTTCACCCTGGCCATTAAACAAACTTCAGTACTTATACTCTGTATAAAATATATATACCATACATATTGCATTGTTTCTTAAATTCCAGTAGATGCCTAAAAAATTATATTTAGGCCACGACCCTATAACAGATGTTCACCTTCTATTTCTTTTTCTCAGTAATGGCTGCTTTTCAGTTTTGCTTGATTGGGGCACAACTATGATCAGAAATAAGAACTAACGTCGCTTTTATACGGACCAATGAATGGGTGAATGAACGTTCATACAAATGCTCCTATCCGATCATTGCCCTGTGTAACTAGAAAACGCTCATTTATCAGCTGATCGCAACTTTTATGCGGCCAAAAAATGGTTTCTAGTCGGCAGCACATCTTCCCATGTAAACAAGGGATGTGCTGCCAACAGGATGCAACTGTTCTTGGGGACGAACGATCGTATTAACAATCGTCCCCATACATTCTGACCATTGCTCCATGTTAATAGAGCTAATAAGCGTCGATCACTCATTTACCGGGAGGTGGAATCATTAGAAACTACAAGAAACTTAACCACTGGTAAGATAAAGATTATCAGGTCACATATACTGAGCCAAAATAGTTTAGAGAGGGGAGAGATATAATCTCCAGATTTTGGCAAAAACTGTTATAAGGTAGAACTAGATTTTATAACTGACACATTTATATATTAAAATAAATCACAATGTCGATGTATCGAAGTCTATCATGAGCATAATGTTTCTGAATACTACAAAACCCTGCATTCCTTATCATGAGTATGTGACCTGCTTATTCTATAATGATGGCTATACAAATGGATGTCAATTCAACAGTTGCGATCACCCTGAGGTTACATCTGTCATATACTGCAGTGCAGGCAGAGACACGAGTATTTTGCTCATTGTGATTTTCATTGCTATGGGCTGTGTGACATTTTTCATGCACTTGTCACCCTCCATTAAACCATGCAAAGCATCACAAATGAAAGAAAAGCTGCAAAAGTGACTTTATTGCATGTTCACTTTCCATAATATTAGAGGATATTTCATTCAGCACTGAAACCTCATCTTGCAGTAAAGGAGAGATATGTTTCCAAAGTCATGCCTGGGGGTAAATTAGTGTCCACTGAGACTACGACCTCCCACAAAATACATTCCTCTTCACACAATTTATCTCAAATCACAATTTTGCTCTTATTCTTTCGGACGTCTCTACCTTCTCTATATTTGTAGTGCTGTAGTTCTCTATTTTGGAGTATACACAACAATTACTCAAATGTAGTAATCTCACTTACTTTAGTTATTTACACTTTACCTGGGCGTCCATATGTTTAGGCTACTGGTTTGGAATCTGTTGGTTTGGGCCCTAAATAAGGTAATGGAAACCCCCATTTCTAGGGCCAATGAAAAGCCACTGCTCATGGCATTATAACTTAAAAGTAGTAAACCAGACTTTTTTTTAGGGGTTGTCCAGGCTGGGGGTTATTTTTCATACTGATGACCTATCCAGAACATAGGTCATCAGTATATGATCGGTGGGGGTCCAACACCCTGCACCGATCAGCTATTCCGGCTGCCTCCGGGCACCGGGAGTTAGGCCCCTTGCACACGACCGTAAAACCAGGCCTATTCAGTTCTATTGGGCGCGGACACCTTTCCCTATTGCTGTATAGCGGCCGTGCTGGGTTACTGCTGCTCTGCTCCTATTCACTGAAATAGGAGCAGAGCCGCAGTACTGCAGCATGGCCGCTATACTGTGACCGGAGCCATCGACTTCCGGTACCCAGAGGCAGCAGGAACAGCGGATCGGTGCAGGGTCTGGGTGTCGGACCTCACCCCGATCATATACTGGAAAACCCCTTAAATACTCGAACATTATAGAAATTGAGCTCTTCACCGTCATTATTTTGAATGTTTTCAAGTTGACAGCCTCACGTCTACCCATGTAACATGATTTAGGAAAGAAAATTTACCCGATTTGCAGATTATCTAATGTCGACCGTGAAAGTCCATTACAGCAACTAAAGTACAAAATGCAAGATCAGTAAATAGCAGGTTGTCAGGCTTATTTCTAGACACTTATTTCAACTTTCTAATTATACTAATAAGTGAAAAAGACAGATCTGAGTCCAGTGCCAGCTTTGCTCTTTATCACCAGGCGTATTGGCACTCCTTAATTGTTAACTGAATTAAAAAAAGAAAAGGTGGGGCAGCAAGTAAATGATGGCACTTGACATTCTGTTTTGCCTCTTGGATGTGACATGATTCTGCCCTATCTGCTATTTTGTTTTATTTTATTTCAGGAAACTGGAATCTTCTAAGTAATAAATACAAAAATTTCTTTATCTTGTTATTCTGCATGTTGTTATATAGGAGCAAAGGTAGGTGCATGATACTACTGCTGGCCATACATTACCTGCAATCGGAGAATTACACACTGTAGAGGAAGGTAATGAGGTTTTGCCACTGACCAGATTTTGGATCATCTTAAAACCTTCATGCGATGACCATACAATCCTTCATCATTTTCACCTAAAAAAAAAGGAATCACATTGATCGCTCAGGGTTTTGAGGACAGTAGTTGTGACATCTGCCAGTCTGGGGTAACCCTACAGAGTGAGTGGTCATTGCTTTTGTTTGCTTGATCGCTCATTACCTTCTACTATCCTTATAACAAAATACAATAGTATTCATATACATTGTTCACCCAGTTCTTTGTTCACATACTCAACATTCATGTAAAAGCAATCAACTTTGCTTGGCTGAAAAGAACTGAACAGTGTGTGGCCAAGAAAATCTACTGTCCAAATCAAGTAATTCTGTGATTTCTTTCTTTATCATTTACAAGTGAATGAAACACAAATTGTGACATAAAAGTAACAATATACTCAGTCTTTAGAATGTGTTTTTATGACAGAGCCATAGACGAGCTGATGACAAGACCAGCCATGTTGTAACAGAAACAAAGGGGTGAGTTTTGCCAATCCACCAGGTACAATACAGGGATTATGTATTGTGAGGAGGGTCTGTCCCTAATGAGAATGTGTAGACATTAGATCATTGACAAACCACAGATCCAAGTCACTGTTTTATGTTGTATCCGTCGTGACAAATGCTTATTGTGCTGCAACATGTTCCAGTATCCTCCTCAGTGTCATTTTTTGTGACCTTCTCTTGTAGTTGGCAAAACTCAGTATACATCGCTAGGGAGTACTATATTAATGTATATGAAAATGAATAAGAATGAAAATGAATACATTTGTAAAATAAAGTCACTAAACTTTCCTAAATAACTTCCAAAACAATTTAATTTCCTAATTTCTTTTGGTTCCCACAGCAAATTTTTGGTGGTGGGTTCTGCCGCAAAATCCGCTATGGAATTATTCCTCCTCCCAATGACTGCAATAGGAGGTTCGGGCGGAATCCGCCCAAGGATCGAACAGGACGCTTCTTTTTCCCGGTAGATGAAAAAATCAGCTAGCGGGAAAAAGAATCGTCCGACTCGCATTGAAATAAATGGGAGGCGGAATTTTGCAGCAGAATCTACCTAAATTCCGCCATGTGAACAGGGTCTTATGAAGCACTGTGGCCACCAAAGTTATTAGTAGAATATATATTATGTCTAAACTATTGTTGTGTTATTGTGTCCACAATTTGTTTTTAAATCAACAAAAATGTTTATTGAAGTTGAAATCAAAATAAATCAACAAGTTTCATCAGGTTGTCAATAGAAAATAAAAATATACCACAACAGGATATCAGTGCACAAGATCCAAAGAGAATGACATGATCACATATAGATCTCTTGCACACGACAGTTGTGCCACCCGGGCCGTTTTTGACGGCATCCGAGTGGCACCCGATAGTCTTCACGGACCCATTCACTTTAGCAGGTGAATCGGGTCAGTGAAAAATGTTACGAGTATCCGATCCGAGGAGGGATAGAACATGTCCTCTTTCCTCGGATCAATGAGTTGTTCACTATGTGCTGTCTTATACTGACATATTAACGTTACTGAAGTGTTTAGACAGTGAATACACATTTCTTCCAGCCAGGACGGGATGTCTATTCACAATCCCGATACTTCGGTAACGTTTCTGCGGTACTTACAGCACAGCAAGCATAATCTCGCAAGATCACGCTGTAAATGACAGGTTACAGCGAGATTACGCTTTGCTCTGCTGTAAGTACCACAGAAACGTTAACGAAGTGCCGGGATTGTGAATAGACATCCCATCCTGTCTGGAAGGAATGTCTATTCACTGTCTAAACACTTCAGTAACGTTAATATGTTAGTATAAGACAGCACATAGTGAACAACGCACTGTCACTATGCGCTGACTAAATGAATGGAGAGGAGTGTATGATGCCGATTGGCCACTGATTGGTCAGCGTCATACACTCCTCTGTACAACGCCCACTTGGTCTAAAGTAAAAACAAGCCCACTTGGGCATTAAGAAAGTAATTAGCATAAAGCTAAAATCGCTCCTAACGTGGTAAAAATAGATCGTTTTTCTAAATAAAAAGCACTGCTGTCACCTACATTATAGCACCGATCTCCTTATGTAGGAGATAGGGCACTTATAATGTGGTGACAGAGTCTCTTTAAAGGGAACCTGTCAGATAGTTTTAACCCCTTGAACCACCACCATGCGGTAATACATGACCTGACAATCTCTTATAGCAAAATCTATAAGATCAACTTTTAAAACGGCGCAAGCTGTATGCTAATTACTCATTAAAGGGTCATGAGGTGGTGCCGCTATCCTGAAGTCACATAGTCCTGCCTCCAAACGCTGATTGACATCCCCCTGGTTGTTGTACATCACTACCAGTCTCCTCCAACTTTCTCGGATGCGCAATTGCCTTATACTCCATGTTCACGCACCGTACAGCGAAGTGTACTTCTGCCTGGCTTCATTGATGCATCGCGCATTCCAGTGAAGTACAGGTCAACACCAAGTGTTGGAGGAGGCTGCTAGTGATGTATAACAGCCAGGGGGATGTCAATCGATCTGTGGGGCACCATTTAAATTTTCGCCTCAGGCAGCAGAAAAGTTATAATCGGCCCTGCCAGCCACCCACTGAAAAGGATCCTCCAGAGGGGAAACGAACTTGTTGCATCACTAAGTGACCAGATATATAAGAGGACACAGGAGAATCTAAGAATCATCAAATGTGGGGCAGTGAGAGAGAATGGTACGAGGAGAGTTATCTCAGACCTTGTTATGTCCACATTTTTTTTTAGGTTTGAAGTGTTTTATTACAATTTGTACTGAAGATTTATGGCGGTCACCTTCCAGAAAACTCTACATTTATTATAAAGTGGGTATTGGCAGGCACCTTTTTAAACCAAAACTGTGCTCTCCATGAAACAACAATACTGATTGGAAAAAGTAGGTACTTATATAGTCAAGACTATATTCCCACACTAGGCATTGTGTCAAGTTTTCCAAATTTTTGAACAAACTAGAGCAGTTGAATTAAGATGAGCTACCATTTTTAGAGTCCATGCACAAGAGTGTTTCGAGTCAAAAGTAGAATTTTTTTATCTCATACAACCCATCAGAGGAAACACCACATAGTTTATTTACCTAGACAGTAGCAATGCTTGTCCAGTCATTATGTGCTTGTCCAAGCAGTACTTAATTGAAAGTTTACAACCCCTTCAACAGTGTAAAATCTGGACTGTTATAGAAGTTAGGCCCTACGTAAATACTGCACAGACGGTCCGCGGAGTGTCACCCACATTTGCGGAACGTGCTCACAGTAATAAGTATAGGAGAACAGTCCGTAAATGCAAACAATAGGACATGCCTATTTATGCGGCTCATTTCTACGGCCCAGACATTATTTTATCCGCAATTACGGATCTGCAACTACGGACGTGTGCATGGGGCCATAAACAGCCCAGCCATAATAACATCCTATACTGAAGAAATAAGAAATACCAGCTTAACAATACAAAACAATTACATAAAAACAACAAAATAAAATAAAGGGCAAAGAAACACCAATAATATTCCCAGAATCATCTTCAGTAACCATAAACACTGTCAACCTCTCTATAGGGTAAATGGCTGATAACATAGAATACTAGTTTGCAGAAGATTCATACTAAATACTAGTGCTATGCAAATGTCAGTTTTTTTTGGAATTTATATAAATGTGTACATGGATACATACAAAGTAATATATTTGTAAAGGAACCCATAGAAAATAAATAGATAAGCGTTGGCTGACTATTATCAAGGGGTTGAGCAATTTACCTTAACTCTAAGGCCTCATGAACACGACCGTAGCCATGTGCACGGCCGTGATTTTCGGGTCGGACGGCCGCGGAGTGTTACCCGTGGGCTGTGCACATGGCCACGTGCATTCATTTCTATGAGCCTGGAACGCTAAACACGGCCGTAATAAGACATGTCCGTTCTCTTTGCGGTCCAGGCTCCTGGGCCATGCATGGACCGTGGATACCACGGTCGTGTGCATAGGCCCATTGACATGAATGGGGCTGCAATTCACCCGCAGATTTGCGGGCGAATTGCAGCCGCAAAAATACGTTTGTGTGTATGGGGCCTAAGGACCACATTGGATGATTTGTATATTTTTAGCCCACTGCTTATAGTGCTGGTGTAGACTTGCTATGGTCCTCTCGCCTGTTTACGTAGACCACAACATGTGTACTCGGGTGATGCAACCATACATGTTTAGGATATTTCAAATTATAGACATTTTAGAGATTGCGGTGTAATTTCTATGAGTTCCTAGATGTTTGATGCTTAGATGTGATATTGCTGCCCCCGCTATAGTTTTTCATGCTGAGTCTGTTAATTAAAACTGACTATCGCTAGTGATTAGACTTTCCTCTCCTTTGGCAAGATAATCCAAAGAGAGCATTTCAGGACTTTCACCATCTCCACTCTAATACTCTACTTATTTAAGTAGTTGAGGCAATCACTAATATGTTTCTCAGCAAGCACAGCTGCAGGGCACATTTGGGGTATTCATCCTCCCTGCTGGGTACCTGATACATGAGCAGGAAGAATGATGTCAGTGATATGGCCTCTGGTTAAGGTTGTAAGATGAGCCATATGGGCTGCAGTTTCAAATGGTGGGACCTAACACAAGAGAAAAATATAGAGACAAATATAGGTGGATATAAAAAAAAGTAAAGTGCAGTACAAACCCAAATGGGCTTCAATAAATTGGACAAAATTGAGATAAAAAGAGTTGTAGACTATATTAGGATGGGTTTTAAACCAGGACTTCTCAATATTTATCTACTGGGACCTCATCAGTCAGAACATGGTGATGCCAGGGCCTCAACATCCGTGGTTGAAGTCCGTGCTGAAATAAAAAATATTGCTCAATTCACTCTATTTGTCTCCTAAACCCAGTATTACATTGAAATAAGAACAAAAAGTGTCAATTATGTTGCTAAAACAGAGATTGGTGTAGTCAGAGAAAGGATTGTACAGTATATAATCACTTCTGCCTCCCCAGCTGTGCCTCACAACAACTGTTTTAAACTATATGGGCCTATGAGAATAATAATAATAGATGTTTGTCTTCATGTTACTATATTTGTCAAATGTGGATATATATGTGTTATATTTAGAAAAGAGGCAGTAAAAGACTATGAAAGGGGACAACCCTTTCGCATTAAGGCCATCCTGGTGATCAGATGATTGCCATAGGCAGGGTCAGGGTTAGGGGTGTGTGAACTGAGCGGTCGCATAGGGTGCATCTGCCGTACTTGCGGAAGTTAGCACAAACCAATGGCCTGGCATCCAAAGCTTGTGACCACCACAAATCTTGATATTAATTGTAAAGCAGTATTATTTAAACATTGTATAACCATCATTAGATTACTTTATGTATGGAGCTGTTGTTTGGTCCCTGTATGTTGGTATAATTTGAGCACTGTATATAAGCCACTGTTCAGTATATTATTTTTGCAATGTATGATGATGGTGGCACGGTATAGCATTGTTATTGAGACAACTGTATGGAAGGGCTATTTGGCCAATGTATGGTTTTGTTATTTGGGCACCATTCTATATGACACTGATATTGGGGCTCCATATGGTATAGTACCGAAGGTACTGAACAGGGTACCATCCAACATAAGACTGGACCTGGCCATGGGTTCAGCTTCTCTAACTTCCCCTGATAAGCTGTTATCGCCATTGGAAGCTTTAGGCAGCTGATGTGGAAATGTAGAATGATACGATGCCCATTCTTTGCAGCATCTCTCTGCTCTGTCCTGTTTTGTTTTTTTTAGCTATTTATTTTTTTCGTAGGTCTTAGTATAAGGAATATAAAGCTTAGTTCTCACTAACATGAGGAGGGAAAATCTTTCATTTTAACCAAAAACAGGAATAGATCCCAGGAACAGGGAAATGTTTTGGATTGTTCTTTCCCGTTCCACTTTCTGGGATCCATTTTAAGTTTTATTTAGAACAAAGGAAAGAAAAACCCACTTTCCAATGGTAGTAAGAACTGAATCTATATTCCTAATCAAAGTGCATGTGATGGCATGTTATCCATAGGGATGATACGTCACGTGATTGGCCACCACAGTCAAGTCACATATCAACCCATGAACGACACGTCTTACTGTACAGAAGGTGGAAAAAGATTAAAGAATCAGTAAGGTAAGTATATTGAAAAGTTTGTTATTTTATGTCCATGGAAGCATTGTTATATTTCCCAGAAAACTAATTTAATAGCAGCTATAAATTATAGTAGACTAGCCTACAGTTTGATCTACAGTATGTTGTAGATTGATCCTGTAAAAATTCATTATTAAATCTGGTTGTGGACAACTCTTTATTTGTTTTCTAAGATGTGACTTGATTCATAGTTCGGAAGCTCGCCCAAGGAATAGTACATCATACCAATAAGTTCTACCTAATATATTGGAAGTTACAACTTTACAGCTAAGTTGAGATAGTTTTGCAAATTTCAGGCTCCTCTTAGTATTAGGGCTGCAGCTTTTCTCATGTATCCATTATATCCACCAAATAATATGAAACGCCGTTAAGCTGTCAGAAATACATGAACATAATAAGCCAGCTGCCACAAGTGCGGATTGAACTATCCATTCTAATTCTGCATTTAAAATGTTTGACAAGAAAAAGTCATGTTGAATTTGTCAAGAACTCAAATTATTTAATGGGAATAAAAAGTTGGTTCTCTTCACATGGTACAGGACAGCCACAAAAAGGTCAACTATATATTTATAATTATACCACTGTATCTTATGTCATAATCAATAATGTCAAGAACTGATTTTCTGCCATAAAGTTTTATTTTCTGCCATAAAGGGCACTGTTTCTACAAAGACAATTGCGATTCTGTTTTAATACACATGGGACGGCAGAGGCTGGTGAAGCTGGACTGGACACGGGGAGGAGAGCATTTGGGTGCCAGTCAACTCCGTTTTTGAGTTTTGTTCAGAATAACAGTTTTTTGGGACAAATATTTCACAAGGACATTTGTTTTGTTCTCCTTGTACTTCAACTTCATCATTATAAATAATCTTCATTGCAATTGTTTCAGTTAACTTTATTGCAATTGCACTACTGGAGCATATAGAGCACAATTTTTCCTAAACTCAGTTCCATCCAGTAATAACCGTTTCTCTATAGTTACTTTATTATTTTATAATATAGTTCTTCCTTCCTCCATGTATGTCATTCTTGCTATGTATAAACACAAGCATGCCATGTACAATGATAAATACAGACTTGTTCCTTTATGACATGATTGGTAAAATGGGAAAAAAAAATGTGATCACATTGACAGATTCATTCGTTTTTGAGTGGATTACATTGTATTTTAAATACCCAGCTCCCTCAGAGTCAAACATTGTACTGTTGAGGAAACCCTGGGGTTAGATAGATGTGAAGGATGTTGGCAAGCCAGGAAGTCAAATGTCTGAGTCTTTTGTCATCTAGATAGGCGAATAATGAGTAATGTGCATTTCACTAGCAGATCCAATACTTTCTGCTTTATTTGTTAATAAACAGTAGCATGTGTACATTTTCCATTCATCTCTTTGGTGCTGCATCTTTAGGGCTTTGGGATAACTCGGAATTACACTGAATGTCAAGAGTTTTAAACAAAAACTTTTCTGGGTGTATTTCACAGGGTGTACAATAAAACCGTTACACATATTTGTTAAAAATAAAAATTTTAACCCTTCTTTGCATGCAGTTATACAAGTTGGAAGAGATGTTAGCTACCTTCTCCTTCACTTATATAAAACTTTTGAATTACACTTCCACAGAATATAATTTTTTGCAAACTTTTTTACTTTGATACCAGATATGTTTCACACCCTACGGGCAAAGATTCAACCAGGCATGTATTTGGAGTGTGAAAAGGATAGGAGGGGCAACCTGATTGGCTGTCAGGGAGACCTGACAGAAGAAGAAGGAGATAACATGAGTGACCAGGTGACGGTAAATAGAGCCCCATAAAAGATAATATGGCAGACAATGGTATTTGTTACACATCTACAGGTACCCCCTGTCCCAAGGTGAGGTCTAGTCTGGAGCACAAGTTTGAGTTTACAAGAATAAGACTGCAAACAGTTAGGGTGCATACAGATTTAGGCTATGTGCACACCAGATTTTTGGCCTACTATTAGGCATCCTATTAACACATACGTCGCTCATAGACTATTATGGTATTAGTTTCATGAAAGGCTATTAAAAAGCCCATGACGTATACGTTAAAGGTATACCTGGGACCAGGGCCAGCCTTAGGGTTGTGCGACCTGTGCCTTCGCACAGGGCGCATCACTCCAGCAGGTGGAAGGGGGCGCTGCCCTGGCTCCCTTCCCCTGCTTGTTACAGAAGCGCCCGGGCCTGGCGACACAGCAGTTGCCTTTCCGCCTGGTCGCTTCTTCACTTAGTGGCCGTCGCTACCGCTGTAGCAGCCATAGCGGCTGCTTGCGGCGACACCGGGCATGAGGGCGGTGGCGCCGCTAGCAGCCATTGTGGCTGCTACAGCTGTAGCGACTGCACTATAGCAGAGCAGGAAGGTATCTCCCTACTCTGCTATCTTCTAGCGCCACTGTAGCTCCCTGAAGGAGTTCCCCGTTGTGGGAACGAGGCCTAGGTGAGTACAATTTTTGGTTTTGTTTGGGGGCACGGTCTACAAGGGGAGGTGGGGGACTGTATGGCACGATCTACAAGGGGGAGGTGGGGGGGCTGTATGGCACAATTTACAAGGAGGAGGTGGGAGATTATGGCACTGTCTACAGGGAGGCTGTATGGCAAAATCTACCGGGGGGCACTATACTGTGTGGGGGCCACTAAGCGGACATTATACTGTGTAGGGGTACTACAGGGGACATAATATTGTTGGCACAATTAGAGGACAAAACACTGTGTCCTTGAAGGGGTTGTAATATATTATATATACCACCAAAGGGACATCATCATTTTTTTATGGGGCATTTTTTTTAATGATGGGGGTGGGGCGCCAAAAGATCGTTTCGCACGGGGCGCCATCTATCCTAAGGCCGGCCCTGCCTGTGACGTATACGATACAGTGGCATACATCATCCATAGGCTCCAATGTTTAAAAAAAACGATGCCGCGTGGTATAGGTTTTTTATGGGATCCCTCGAGATCGAAAAGTGTAGTCTTCTACGCTATACCATCCTCCAAAAAAAGATATGCAGACATATACTAGCCCTATGGAGGCCATAAGGACATTGTTTTTGCCTCCGTCACGCTAATGGAGCCCTGTAGATACGTTTAGCACGTACGTTAGACTTACCAACGTACATGCTAAAAGTAGGGCCAAAATGTGATGTGCACAGAGCCTTAGAACCACATTGAAGTTTTCATTTTTGGCTGAAGGTACAGTTTAAGATGATGCAGTACGGTTACCAGCAGTCCTAAGTTACTACAGATAACACATAACTAGTATTTATGCGAAACAACAAACACATCTCTGCTACATGTGTATATATTATTCTGAGAAATCAATAGACTAATTAACCCTGTATTATTACCTTCCCACAGAATTCCCATAACTTGCTATAATTAATGTGATGCTTTTCTAAAAGAATATCAATCTAAATGCCCTAAGGTTACTGTAACAAGTATCAGAGGAACAAAGTCTATCGCATGTTTTGGTTGGAAGTATATAAAAAAAACACTTATATGCTGTAATCTGTTAGATGAGGCAAGCATTAACATGATATTTCCAACTGCAGAAACATAGACAGTCATCATATAAACTGATTTAAGAAATCAATGCTGCTATAAATGTTACTAATGCAACTAAATGTTAACATGACTTAGAATCGAAAAAACGATAACGTTTCTGTTGGACAACTCAGTGTCCATAAAGGAGCCTTCAAACTCTGAAACATAGAGTTAATACATTAATACAACATATTAATTTGTGTCTGGGATCTTCCTCCTACCCTTAGGCGGGATTCACACGACCGGGTCGTTCCCGAGCCCGAGTGTCGGCCGGTAAAATCGGCCATTTTGCCCGGCCGGTTTGCATTCAGTTTTGCATCCGTGCCGGGCCGGGCAGATCCGGACAGTGACATCAGCGGCAACTCCTGAAGGGGAATCCCCATGTGTTCGGGGATTCCGCTTCAGGAGTTTCCCCTGATGTCACTGCCCAGATATGGACAGAGACATCAAGCGCTCTGTCCAGGAGCGGAATCCCTGAAAACACGGGGATTCCGCTCCTTCAAGGAGCTAAAGTGCGGCTAGCACATAGCAGAGCGGGGAGATACCTCCCTGCTCTGCTATAGTGGCGTCGCTGCAGTAGTAGCAGCCGCAGCAGCAGCAGCTGCAGCTGCTAGCGGCGCCATCGAAGGTGTCGCCGGGCCAGGGTGCTTTTCAAGCAGGGGAAGGGAGCCAGCGCAGCGCTCCCTTCCACCTGCTGTACACCCCGGCCCTGCCACACCGTGTACAGCGATGCCATTCGTCAGAATGGCATCAACTCCTCCTCCTCACATGCACTCTGCGCTGTGAGGAGGAGGAGATAGAGCGCAAGATCCGGAAAACCCGGCCATCACTCGGGACACATCCCGGTGATGGCCGTGTATTACCCGGCACCATAGACTTCTATGGGAGCCGGGCGGCCGGGTACCCGGGCGAAGATAGAGCATGTCCTATTTTTTGACGGCCGGTTTTTCCGGCCGTCAAAAAATCGGTCGTGTGAATAGCCCCATTAGAGGTCTATTATTCATAATGCAGCCGGGTGCCGGCCGATTTATGAACGGCCGGCACCCGGCCGGGAAACCCTGCCGTGTGAATGAGGCCTTAGGGTAAAGCTGCACATAGGTAAAATTGCTGTCTACCCTTGAAAACCATGCAGATATAAACAAGCGTTCAAAAACGGGCCAATTTGCAAAGAAACTACATGTCGGCGTAGTTTCTGGTCACATTTCGTCTGCACTTTACCCAAATGGCGGGCACTACATGAAGCCTTACCCCTAAAGGCCACATGTACCAAGAATTGTTAGGATTCATGTTTCCCTGTGATAATAACAGTAAAATGTAAAAACACAAAACAATGTTATTAGTGCACACGCAGGGGAGATATCATCAAGAACCTCATATAGGTTAGTAATGAGTTATTAAAAAAAAGACCCTAGTGGTGAGTGATTGGTTACAAGATCAGTTCCAAATTGGATTGTCTTTTGCTGGATCTTTGTGGCCCATTATGATGTAGGAACCTGGGCCTACAGGAGGACCTCTCTGGTACTTTGGTGGGCCCCAGGGCTTTAATATGGGGGGTGTCCATGCTAGGGGCATCAAAAGTGTGGCATGGGCAGCTCAATCTCTAGTCCTGCCCCTATTGCTTCGGAATATTATTTCCTTCGGAATTCATTGTTGCCGTTGTCCTGCAATTTTACCGTGACTCATGCATGACCTCATTTCGCAGTGTAGCCGGGGCCAAATACGCAGAATGCCTTTAGGTGGAGAGGAGGAAGCTGAGAAATTGTCACAGAGTGGAAGTGTAGAATAACTAAGTTACACGCTTGTAGGAATAAAACTAGAGGTACAAAGGATACTAATAAATTCCACTAAATTACAATACCAAGCACATGGCACTGGATATTATGCAATCGGATGCGAACATGAAGTCAAAAACCCTACAGACGGTATTTAGCAGTAAATAGTATCCATACACCATAGGATGAAATCAAGTAGCTTGGGAATATATTAAATTACTGTTTTAGCAAGTGAAACTTCGATGCTGACAACTTCCGGTATATATAATACTTTCTTCTTGGTTAAAAAATGACAAGTAGCAATTGTTTTCTTTTAATGGTTTTAACATTCCCGAGGCCTGGAAGGCAGATGTAATAAAAACCTAAAGCACAAATGTTACATGTCAAATCATTTAAGATGTCATCGTGTATGGACTGACATTATATAAATAAACAAGGCTCAACTATGCCAATGGATTTTATTTTAAAACTCTAAGGCTATGTTCATACAGAGGAATTTTCATGTAGAAAAATCCGCCATGGATTAGGCTGAGATTCCACGGCAAAAATCCAAGACTAAACCCTCAGAATTCTGCCGCCGTTATGTAGTAAAAACTGATGCGGATCTGAAAGCAGATTAGCCCCATTCGATGGGGCTAATCTGCGTGTGGCGACCCGACACTGTTTTTTCACAGAGTACGTATGGAAAAAAAAGGCTGAAAAAATGTCACTAAAAAGCTTTGCATGCAGCCTTTTAATTAACTCACTATAGACTTTAACCCCTTAATGTCTGGCAATACGTGTTTTCACAGCGGCCATTAAGGGTACTTATGCCACAGCGCCCCCAACTATAAAACTGTTACGTTATTTAACCTGCACGGGAAACGCCATAGAAAATCAAATAAAAAGCAATGCCAGAATTGCTGTTTATCCTGCCTTCCAAAAAATGTGATATTGTGCAAAAATAGTAAAACTACATAAATTTTGTATCGCCGCAATCATAACAACATTCTTAATAAAGTTACGTTAATTATACCACACGGTAAACAACATAAATTTAAGACACAAAAAAAAATGGCGAAATACTGTATTCTATTCCCTTACCCGCCAAAAAAAAGTTAATAAAAGTTAATTAACAAATGATATGTACCCCAAATGAGGACTGGAAGCTGCATGTGACTCCTGTGCCACACAATGGTTATATTACTGTATTTGTCAAATTCAGGCCTTATGTACATGACAGGGCCATGTGCAGGAGGCAAATGGCGGCACTTCCTGTGGCTCTGTACTATGATTTACAGTGTGCCGCCGTACCATGATCCACCAGATGCCATATGTGGGAGATATTCTCCCCCAGAAACAATGCTTCTAGGGGAGAATACCTCGGTAATAATGCTTGCGGATGGAACATGCCACAAATTATTTTTCTGTCACATTCGCACAGAATCCGACAGAACCCTCCATGTACCTTCATATGAAATCAAAAGACATACAGAGGGACATCCTATTAAGGCTCCATAAACAACTGAGCCATAATTCATCCATGTGCATCAGTTCTTAGGGCCTGTTCACATCACTGAAATCAATGGTAATGTATACGGAAGCTATAGTTTCCGTTCAACTTTCTGTTCCTCTGACGGAATAGATGAACTGTAACCCCAAACGGAACCCGATGGTGATATAAACAGGCCCTTCTCTAGATTTTGGGCAAAACTGAGGGGCTCACTGAAATTGTTTTGTGTCCATAAAGCTGAGTGCAGACATGTTGGAATATTTTCACCGACGATGTTGCTGTGAATTTCTGCTACACGTGTAGCAACTTCATCTACATATGCTGTACTATCATTTGTTGCAGACTTTCGCTGCAGAATTCACAATAAAAAGTCTGGCCTTACAGTATGATTCAGTGAATGTCTTTGTGGGTAGAAGCGGAGTATGATGAGGCCGCAACCAAAAAAAGTTACATTTGAAAGTTTCAGTTTACATTTAGACTTGAAGCAATTTCAGCTAAAATGACAGCAAAAATGCAGCAACCGTTTTTTTCTTTATGGAAAGATTACATTTTTAGGCTAAGGACTGCCCCGGGGACTGAACTTGTGGTTAGTAAAATAAGCAATTAACCTGCAGACACGGCTGTATAAGAAATCACTCAGCGCTGTATCCTAATCCCTGTAATTTAAGTCGGCAATACAGACACTGCAGAAATTAACACTTCTCTTCTTTTAGTTTACAATTGAATGATGAAGGCAAATAGACTTTTTTACTTTAAACCAGCTGTAGCTTAAAATGACCATATCTGCTGTATAATAGGAAAAGAATGTCAGTTTGCAAAGCGCCCTTTAAAATCAGGAAAAAAATTATATGGGGGGGGATCTATAAACCAGGCTTGCTTGGGGGAATAGCCTAGATCAAAACAAAAAAAATGAAAAAAATAAAAAAGGATTCCAACAATCGAATGGCATATACATATGCATGCTATTGTTAAATTCCCATCTCCCTCTCTGCTTGCTCTTCCAATAGTTCTGTAACTTTGCCGTTATATTAATGAACTAAAAAGCTTAGGATGAACAGTGGAGTTTCATTCACCCAATTGAATGGAGCTGACATGTAGTACCAGACACAGCCACATGGATGACAGTGGCGCTGGGACTAGTGTACTGCAGAGAGCTCTGCTGCCGCTCCTTTCTGCTAATTGGTGGAAGCCACGCTAAATATAGTTCTCTAGTTCTTATCTGTATTAATATCAATCAATATAATCAGGATAAACTTTTTCTGATGTCCAGTGAGCTTCAGCCTCTAAGTGGGCTTTAGGACTTATGTTAAAGAATATTTCTCCCTAAAAGCTCAATGACTAGAGTCTGGATGGCAAATCTGGCAAGTGACGCTGTGATATCGAAGTGAAGGATGTCTCCCTGCATAACCGGCCAGATAATGTGGCTCAGTAGTCTGGGAAGTTGGATGATAATCCTTGTGGGAGCGATGTTGATGGGTATGTTGACTTTTCACCCAGAAAACAATAACCGAAGGATTTATATTTACTCATGTTTTGTTTTTTTGTTTTGGTGGAAAATTCTATAGTGGTCATAGAATTTCACATTTCATAGTGGTCGGCCCATGGTGAGCATATGGAGCACTTGTGTTCCAGTCCATGGCAAAGGCTTAAAAGCTATGTAAACCTTTGAAAGGATTTTTTTATAATAAATCAAATCAATGTTTTTTGTGTTTTAAGAAAACATTTAGATTGACTTTCATTTAGGGAATGTTATAGGCCTGTCTAAAAAGATTTGTTTTTTAGGGTACCTTTAAAACTATGGAAGTTGGGAATTAATCTGATTGTCTGGGGTAATGCACTACCTCTGGAATGCCCTACCCTAGACAATCAGATTGATTCCCAACATCCACAGTTTTAAAGGTGCCCTAAAAACACAACATTTTAGACAGGCCTTTAAGGGTATGTTCACACGCTTACTAAAAAAAAGTCTGAAAATACGGAGCTGTTTTCAATGGAAAACAGCTCCTGATTTTCAGCCTTTTTTTTTTAGCAACTCGCGTTTTTCGCTCCAAAACGCTGAAAAACGACTCCAAAAACGGCTCAAGAAGTGACATGCACTTCTTTTTCGCGGCCGTTTTTCCCGCGGCCGTTTTTCAAAAAAACCGGCCCGTTGGAAAAGAACGGCGTTTTTCCCATTGAAATCAATGGGCTGATGTTTGGAGGCGTTCTGCCTCTGACTTTTCGGCCGTTTGCGGCCCGAAAAACGGCCATAGATAAGCTGTGTGAACATACCCTAACATTCCCTAATCTGACTCCTTTCCCTGGCCCCCCTTTTACATTAGTCACGGGAACTTGACCCCCTCATTCAGCAGTATCCCCCACACGTTTGCTGCTCAGAACAGAATATACATTGCCTGTAATGTGGATCATTTGCTGCAACAATGTATAACCCAAAATAAGACACACATAAAGTGATGTAAATATGCTGCTGGTAAATGTCTGAGAACATGTGTGACATCAGGTTACATTCAGCCTTGTTATTCGTTATTCTTATTATTGTGGATGTGTTTTTCTTTGTTGGTGTTCACAGAAGTGTAAACTGTTCTGAATGGCTTCAATGTTCTAATCCTTGCCGACCTTGCTGATTATCATATGAAAATACTCTAAACTTTTATCAGAGTAATGGTAAAACATGTTTCAAAATCAGACACAATATAAGATGTTTCCTTCTAGCATCATTTCTGTGTTTTTTGGCATGTCCTATTTTATTTCACATGATCTGACCTAATTTGATGGCACAAGTGCTATATGCAATTAATAGACCTTTCATGATATTAGAGAATTCCTCCCTTGTGTTCCTCTTTTTTAATGTAATACTATATTTTATGGATCTAAATTATCCTGCTACTTTTTACTTCCAAGATGTTTATAAATGTTGTTGGTTTTTTTTCAAAATTACACTCATTTACACAATCTATTCCAGAAATTTCAGGATTTCAAAACTATGGGGGAGATTTATAAAAAGAGGTGCAAAGGAAAAGTGGAGTTGTTGCCCATAGCATCGAATCAGATTACACCTTTTATTTCTCAGAAGCCCTTTAAAAAAAATTATTGGTTGGGCAACTACTTCACTTTTCCTTTGTTCCCGTTGCGATAAATCGAGCTCAATGTGTACATATGCAGTACAGAATTATAAAATAAAGCTCTTTGTATTTCTTTCTTTCATATTTCTTTTAGATCCTCACACATTATGCCCACAATCCATTGCTGAAAGTAGAATGACAAAGAATTTACTTTGGAGAAGAGTTCAACTTCCTCCATTTGCGACATCAGCTGCAAATTACTCGGCGAATCCTGAATTTTCTTGGGAGATAAATGTTTTCATGCAGTGCAGATTTTATCTCTCCGAGTCCCTTTTCTCACTTACTTGCACACAGCTCCTTTGAGGACACACAGTGAATATCCTGACAAAGTAATTCATAGCCAGGACACTGGAGGCATTGTGGTGGCACTGGGGAACATACTGTGACTGACACTTTACAGAGGGGCCACTGTCGCTGACACTACATGGGCAATTATGGGAGCAAACTGTGACTGGCACTGTATCGGGAACACATTGTGGCTAGCACTGTGTGGGGAGCACGTTGTGGCTGGCATTGGGTAAGGCAACACTGTGGCTGGCACTGTAGGTGGTGGACAGTGGGCACCCTCTGGCTGGCACCATACGTGGTGATCACACTGTGGCTGGCACTATAGGAAGGAGCCATACCGTGTCTGGCACTGTAATGGGACACCTACTGTGTCTGAAACTATATGAGGGGACACACTGTCTCTGTTCTTGTGCTCTTATATGGCCCAGAAGCAAAAAAATTTGAATTCATATTATATACAGAGGTGCAGCATCACATGGATAGAAAAAGGAGGGTATTTTTACGGACAAAAGTGAGCGAACCAGAAAGGGATGCCGTGTTTCTGTAATAATTTCCTACTGGTAGCAGCTAGTAACTTGCTAATATTAGATTCATATAGCAATTTTGTCTTTCCCTAAAGCGCAAGAGTAGAAAAGGAGAGAGAGGAACTGACAGGGTAGAGACTTTCATGATACAAAGTATCAGCTTAACTCACTGATATTAAAGGGTTTGTCCAGGATGAGAGAAAAATTGTTTTTTTTTACCCCCAGAAATAGTGCCACTCTTGTCCATGGGCTGTGTCTGGTATTGCATCTCATCCTCATTCAAGCGAATGGCGTTGAGCTGCAATGCCAGAGATATCCTATGTATAAGGCACCATGTCCACTTCAGTTTTTTCCTTTACGGTGCTATCCGTTGTTGTTACTGATAGCACCCTGAACCCATTCATTTCAATGCGGCCATGCACACTTCCATTGTTTTAACGGAACCGTGCGGCCGTTCCGTCAAAAGTAGCGCAGGTCCTACTCCTGCCCATTTTTGATGGAACAGTCTCGGCCTTTGCATTGAATTTGGTCCGTGAAACAACGGGCTGCACACGGATGCCATCCGTGTGCAGCTCGGGGGTGATGGGACAGTCATTAATGGCCGTACAACGGCCGACGGAAGTGTGCATGAGGCCTAAGAGTGGAGCTGTTTCTCGAGAAAAAAATGGACAGCAAAGGATGCATTATAGCATATATGAAGTTATACTTTATAAATAGAACTCACATGTTATACAACACTATACAGATAAATTATTAATACATATGGGTTAAAGCAACTGCAGAGTCTAAGTAAGGCTGGGTTCACACGACCATGTTACGTCCGTAATGGACGGAACGTATTTCGGCCGGAAGTCCTGGACCGAACACAGTGCAGGGAGCCGGGCTCCTAGCATCGTACATAACTATGATGCTAGGAGCCCGGCTCCCTGCACTGTGTTCGGTACTTCCGGCCGAAATACGTTCCGTCCATTACGGACGTAACATGCTCGTGTGAACCCAGCCTATGGTGCAGTCACGTATGTCAGATTTTGTTGCAGGAATGTTTGCAACTGAAAATCGGTTACATTCATCTGAATGGGGTTGTTTCTGCGGGAGGTGCAGGTATTTCTGCATCAAAATCTGCCTCATGTGACTGCACCGGCCGGGTTGCCATGTGGCGTAAACGCTGCAGAATTTCCGCAACAGAATTCTGTGCGAAAATCCTGCAGCATTTACAGTAGCAGCAAAGTAAAAATCTCATGCCCATGCTTCAGAAAAAAACCCGCAGTGATGTTTATAAATTGACCTGATTTTTAGTAAATTTACGCTGCATTTTTATTTATTTTCTGTTTCAAATAGCCAAGTGTTGCATTTTTGTGGCGGAATCACAGCGATTCTGCTGCAAAAATCGCAAATCAGAAGAAAAAAAAAATATATATAATAGAAAGCTTATAATAAGGGCCCCCTGGGATGATGTTTCCTCCCATGCGACTGTAGCAGCCAATCACAGGCTGCAGTGGTCACATGGGCTGCAGCGCCATCCTGGGAGGCCAGGCCAGACAACACGTCAATGGGGGGACGCGCCGCCATGACTACGGCCAGGGTAAGTATGAACTTTCTAGCGCTGCTTTCCGCAGAGGAATTTCTGCCCGAAAAACCACCACAATGTGGTGCGGTTCTTCGTACGGAATGTGCTGCGGGTTCTAGGTCAGATACGCGGCATACTTTTATACGGCGTATCAGACCTGTGGGAACTCCACCTAAGGGCGGGTTCACACATGGCGGAATTTCACTTAAATTCCGCTGCGGACACTCCGCAGCGTTAATCCGCAGCGGAGCCGTTTCTCCATTGACTTTCACTTTAATTTAGCAGTGTTCGTTTACACGATGCGTACAATTCCGCTGCGGAGCATAGGCTGCGGAGCGGAATTTGGTGTCCGCAGCATGCTCTGTCTGTTGCGGAGCAGTGGCGGACTGGTTGCGGACTCATGGCGGAATTTCTCCATTGACTTCAATGGAGAGTCAAAATTCCGCAATGAAGTCCGCAGATCTTATGTGTGCTGCGGAGCGTATTGTTTTTACTACCATGACATTTCTTCATTCTGGCTGGACCTATGTATTTCTAGGTCTACAGCCAGACTGAGGAAGTCAATGGGGCTCCCGTAATGACGGGAGCGTTGCTAGGAGACGTCTGTAAATAGTCACTGTCCAGGGTGCTGAAAGAGTTACGCGATCGGCAGTAACTGTTTCTGCACCCGGGACAGTGACTACCGATCTCAATATACAGCAACCTGTAAAAAAACATATAAGTTCATACTTACCGAGAACTCCCTGCGTCTGTCTCCAGTCCGGCCTCCCAGGATGACGTTTCAGTGTAAGTGACGGCTGCAGCCAATCACAGGCCAAGCACAGGCTGCAGCGGTCACATGGACTGGAGCGTCATCCAGGGAGGTCGGGCCGGATGCCGAAAGAGGGACGCGTCACCAAGACAACGGGCGGTAAGTATGAATTTCTTTGACTTTCACTAGGGAAAGTGCTGTCCCTTCTCTCTATCCTGCACTGAATAGGGAGAAGAGAAGCACTTTTCCTGCAGTCCGCAGCGGCCAGTCCGCATCAATTTTCTGCACATTTTGTGCAGATCCGCTGCAGAATCTGCAACGCAGATTCTGTGCGGCATTGATGCGGACAGTTGCGGAGGAATTCCGCCATGTGTGGTCATGCCCTAACTCTAGCCCCAGCTTTCCGCCCTGATGCTTATTATAATACAAATTCTCTAAAGTAATTTATCTTATGCATCTAACTGAAATAAAACATAGACAACACAGCAAAGCAGTCAGTGACATCTGAAGTCGTTCCACTTGAGAAAAAACCCACATGATTGCAGCAATGAGCTCAGCAGCAATTACACCCAAATATTCATCTATGAGACACATTAACACTTTGACATGTCTGTGGCCTTACAAGATATTGTTACCAGGTATACAGATAAACCCAATTATCCCACAATGCACACATTATTATTCATTTCTTTTGGCTGACATCATATCACCAATCCTAGAGATGGAGATAGATAAAGAATGCACTCACACAGCCCAAGATGACCAGATATACGTTATGTTCCTGTGCTGTATACAAGTGTCTATGAAATCATATTATCTGGAATATTTTATTAGGTGAAAATTTTCTGACCACTGGGGGCGCCACCACTTGTTTGTTCTTGATCATGAGAACGGGGTCCAAAACCTCTGTAGCTTCTCACTGCTCTATCACAGTAAAGAGGACATCTGCACTATTCTCATAGACATGGCGTGGAAAGGCAGCGTGCATTCTCCACTGCCGCTCCATTGAAGCTCCTCCTCACTGTTGGGGGTGAAGTGAGACGGAACGTGGGTTCAGGAACCCTGTTCTTGAGATCGATGGGGTTCCTAGTGGTGGGGGCCACAGCAATCAGATAATTATCACCTACCCTGAGGATAGTTGGTAATTTTTTTTATCCGGGAATACCCCTTAAAGGCCCTTTTACGCAGTCCAATGACCTGGCAAACGAATGCTCATACAAACATTTGTTCCAGATTACTGCCCTGCGTAAGCAGGACAGCAATGAGCTAAGAAACGAGAAAATGATAGTTTGTCGGTAGGGCTGGGCAATTATGACCTAATCAAATTTAATTGAAGATGTAACCTCGATGACGATTATTGAACGATTATTTAGGCCACACCCCTGTTTGCCTGCTACGCCATTGAATTAATATTTATCCCCTGAGCCTGCTGTATACTACTGTATAAAATATACCCCCTGACGCTGCCCCCACACAGTATATTGCCCCACAGTGTTCCCTACACAGTATAATGCCCTATGGCTGCCCCCACACATTATAATGCCCCTATAGCCACCCCCACACATTATAATGCCGCTATAACTGCCTCCACACATTTAAGGATCCTATAGTTGCCCTCCACACAGTATAATGCCCCCATAGCTGCCACCATACAGTATAATTCCCCCATAACTGCCCTTCCCGCAGTATAATGCCCCCATAGCTGCACCACACACAGTATAAAATCCCCCATAGCTGACCCCACGCTGTATAATGCCCCCAATAGTGCCTGATAAAAATAATAAAATACATATTCACCTAACCCCGTTCCAACGAATAGTGGAGGAGATCCCTCTGCTCCTCTGTTCTGTGCAGGTCGGCACAGATAGGTGCAAAGATGTAATTGCCTCGCGTCCAACGATACATAATGAATGGTAGAGCAGGGACCTTGCGGTTCACTGCTCTACCATTGGATTCAACTGTATCTCTTTCCTGAAGATGCAGATACAGTTTAAACCGGGAGAAAATAATTGATAAAACCGAAATTCGCAAGATGACGTCGATTAATTGCGCTGAATTGCGATTTTGATTATTTCTCAATTAATTGCCCAGCCCTATTTGTCGGCTGATCGGATGTTTTATGCGGCCAAAAAAATGGTCGCTTGTCGGCAGCACATCTTTCTGTCCAAACAGGGGATTAGTTTCCACTCTGTCCTCCTCATTTCTTGTTTGTTAAATTTACAGCCCAATAGAAAGTGTACAGAAGAAATTTAATGATTATAGGGAAGGGGGATGGAAACAATCTGAGCTGGAGCCCATCCTCCACAGACCCTGTGAGAATTACAGGAGCTGCTTCTATGGTATGTACATCCTTGACTACCTGTTCATTTCTATAAGAAACAGAACAGTTTTGCTCTAGGGGTTTGTCCACACGTAACGGAATTGCTGCATCAATTCCATTGAAAGTGGAAGACTTTCTCCTGCAGGAAAAACGCACCATTTCCTGCGTTTTTGACTGCAGAAAATAGTGCGTATTTTCACAATGCTGAGAGATGGTGACCTCTCCTCTGAAAAACGCAGCAATTCAGTCCGCAGCAGGAATTTACATACTGTGGTCGGAAAAATATGCGCTGCGGTCAATTTCTGCTCTGGATATTTACGCAGCGTGTGGAATAGATTTGTTAAATCTCACCCACTATGCTGCTACTGTATTCTGCTGCGTATTTTCCGTCCACAATTCCGCAATTGCTGCAAGGAAAAAGAACAAAACATTGTGATACCCAATTATTTTGTCATCGAGCCCCAGGCAGTATTATCTTTTACTTATCTGACACCAACACATAAAGCTCTTTTCACATCTGTGTAATTCTGTTCCATTGTTTGAAATATAGAAAAAAGTAGAGGGCCCGCTAAGGGCCCTTTTGGTTTCAACCAGATTTTTCTCATAGCAAATGTCATAAATTGGAATCAGAATTTTTTTTGCAAAAATAGTGTAGCCCACCATGCTATTCTACATAGTATAGAATAAACCTTAAACCTTAGACCAGGGCTACACTGACACTTTTTGTAGTGCTACTGATTGATTTTAACTATGAGGGTATGTTCACACAGAGTGTTTTGGACGTTTTTCGGGCCGTACACGCCCCAAAAACGTCCGAAAGATAGGAAGCAGAACGCCTCCAAACATCTGCCCATTGATTTCAATGGGAAAAACGGCGTACTGTTCCGGCCGCGAAAAAGAAGTGCAAGTGCACTTCTTGGGACGTTTTTGGAGTCGTTTTTCATAGACTCTACTGGAAAAAGCTCCAAAAATGGCCGTGAAAAATGGTGCGAAAATCGCGAGTGGTTTAAAAAACGTCTGAAAATCAGACGGTTTTTAATTTGTGTGTGAACATACCCTCAAGCTACAGCTGCAGTCCAAATGAATACATTGAGTTGCATGTAATCTTGTGGACTGCAGCTGTCGCTCAAAAGATAAAATCAATCAGCTCTGCAAAAAGTCTAGGTGTAGTCTTGGCCTTATACATCATTCCTTTTACCATTACCAGTCAAAGGAAAAACTGATCAAAACAGAAAGAATATGTTATTATCTGTTAACGTCTTTGTTCTGAAGCCTGTGAACAGCGCCTTGCATAGCTCTTTAAGGTTAAGGTCTGACGTAGCGGCGGTCGTATGTGGCTGAAACCCCAATCGCTAACGGCACGATTTAGCTAGCAACTTTTAGTGACTATCGCAATGCTACAGGAGGTATATATATACCTATTCAGCCTTGACATCATATCCAAAGTGACATCATATCCAAAGTGACATCATATACAAAGTGACATCATATCCAAAGGGTCAGTCACTCTATTTTGAAACAAACTGTATCAACTATAAAATGTCTTCGACTTCTAAATACTAATCACCTTATGGTGTAATATTCCTTATAGTTTGACAGGCTAAATTTGATGTAAACAGGTGGAAGTTGTTATTTGCAGGGAAGCTTATTTTGCTATCATGCGGTGAGCAGCCTGCGAATGGTTGAGGGATTATCAGAGCTGTTTTGACATTACAAATGCCACTAATTTCATTCCCCCAACAAGATATAAAGCCATTTTTGGGGCTTATTGCTACTTTAAGATAAAAATTGCCACAGATGTATATGGGATTACCGGTATATTGTGCAATCAAAGGATTTCCCATGAATTAATGTAGTGAAATTTACACCTGGGCAGGGAAGATAAGTCATGAAAAGGTCTGTGCCCAGGGGTGATGGGCGTCAATTTAGCAATAAAATCTGCCTGAGTGATTTGTAGTCAAATACCTGGTTCCATCCACTCCAGCAGGTTTGACGCCATAAAAATTCTTACATAGATTTATATGATTTTAAAGGGGTATTCAACTTTGTGTTTCTGTTGGTAAATTTGTCATTTTGAGGATTGAGAAATATTGTGCATTGAAGCACTGAATGCAGTGTGACTAGCATGAAATTTGTGTCTTTCATGTTTTTCATGTTTTATTTAAATTATATCCCTATAAAAATACATCTGACTGCAATGCAAGCGAGTCTGTACTTTATCTTGGCTAAACATGCATGTACATGTAGAAGTTTCCATACAGCTAATTTCTGGCCACGTGTATTAAAAAACTAATACTTGCAGCAAGGAGCAATGATCCCTGAGCAATGATCCCTGAATTTTTAAGAACTTCACAAAATATGTCTGGGTGGACAGACACTAAGGCCTCATGCCCACTTCAGTCTTTTTCTTCAGGGTGCTAGCCGTTTTTCTGACGGCTAGCACCCTGACCCATTCATTTCAATGGGGCCATGCACACTTCAGTTTTTTTTACAGTCCCGTTGCTCCGTTCTGATCCAAGGTAGAGCATATCCTACTTTGGTCCGAGATTCCGTGACCGTGAGGCCCATGCAAGTCAATGGGGCCGTCAAAAAAACTGAAGACACACGGAAGGCATCCGTGTGCCGTCCGTGTGTGACGGAGCCGTTGCCTTGCCGGGCGGGCAGAAGTACATTACAGATATATTACACTAATCGGCAGCCACTTGTCTCTATCAATCACTGATAGAGAAAAGAGGCTGCTGATTAAAAATAAAATAAAAAGCAGTTCATACGTACCCGGTCGTTGTCTTGGTGACGAGTCCCTCTTCTTCCTCCAGTCCGACATTCCTGTATGACGCGGCAGCCTGTGATTGGCTGCAGAGGCCGATGCAGCCTGTGATTGGCTGCAGAGGTGGTCACGTGGGATGAAGCGTCATCCCTGGAGGCCGGCCTTCTGACGTTAACCTGACGTGCGTGACCACCACTACAGCCTGTGATTGGCTGCAGCGGTGACATGGGATGAAACATCATCCCTGGAGGCCGGACAGGAGGAAAGTAAGTATGAACTTTTTTTAATTTAATTAAAATTTTATTTTCCGAGCGCCGAGCATGGTACTGTCCAGGGTGCTGAAAGAGTTACTGCCAATCAGTGCAGCCCATTAACTCTTTCATCCCCCTGGACAGTACCATGCTCGGCGCTCAGAAACGGAAACAGGGAGTGCACACGGGAGTGCACACGGCCACTAAAACGGGCATACGGATCCGTCAAAAACGGCCGTGAAAACGGTGTTGGAAGTGTGCACGAGGCCTAAGCAACTGACCATGCAATAAAGAATGGATAAAAAAGGAAATAAAGCTCCTATGTGGGACGCTTCCGTTGGTGAGATGTGCACAATTTGCGATGATGGAGAATATTTTTTTTTTACTTCTTATTTATTTCAAATGAATATAAAATAACAAACAACCAAACAATAGTACAATATGCTACGCGTTTTGACTTAGGACCTAGGTCGAAACGCGTAGCATGTTGTACTAGTGTTTGTTATTTTATATTCATTTGAAATAAATAAGAAGTAAAAAAAAAATATTCTCCGTCATCGCAAATTGTGCACATCTCACCAACGGAAGCGTCCCACATAGGAGCTTTATTTCCTTTTTTCTCCATTCTACAATTACTAGACGCTGCAAGGATCCCTTTCTTCAGCTCCAGAGGCCAGCAAACCACGGTGTACAGAGGTCCTTGAGATCCGATATGCGAAAAAGTTGAGTTGTGCCGACCATCCAGAACAACCTCATCCGGTTAGCCTTTATATATCACCAATTCACCATTGCACCCACGGTCCAAACGTTATTACACTAGGGGAGCGTCGTATATGTCCCATTTTTGTCTACACTAAGGACCATGCATTAAAGAACAGCGCTGTGAAGTAGTAGTCTCCTTCTAAATGTCTCCTATTGTATATTTGCCACAATTAAATGGTTATTCCCATGTCATAAAGTGATAGCATAGAGCTAAGATATGACATCACTTTCTGATCAGTGGGGGTTTGACTTCCAGAACCTCCACTGATTTGGAGAGTGATGGGGTTCAGCCCTGAGTCCTGTTTCTTGTGGCCATTCAAGTAAATGGGGCTGTGCTACAGTTTGTAAAGAAACACAACATTGCAGCTACTTCATTTTATAGGGTCAGTGGGGGTCCCGGCAGTCAAACTTCCACCGATCAGAAACATTATAGCATGAAAATTGTAATTAGCTTTAATGATAAGCTCTGCCAGCAATTTACGCCAAAAAGACAATTTAATTCTCCTTGTGTTCATGTTGAAACCTGTTAGTCTGTTCTGCGCAGCATAATGTGCTTTTGTTTTAATTACGCTGCAGAACAAAATGCAAAATGCTCTGGTAAATGTCATTTTCCCTTTAATGTTTACCACAACGTACTTAATTATGGATGAAACAACTAAACAACCACAGTTAAATGAGTTATCTCCTTGGAGATTATTTGCAGATCTATTTGTTTGCCTTGGATATGTTTTTCCAGAAGCATGAATTGGGTTATCTAATTTCAGACAAAAGATTAGTGTAGGGTGACCCTTCTCTCTAAACCTAATTGAGGAAAAAACTCATTGCTGCAAATTGGCCCATCCCAAAACATTGGCGCACAATAGAACGTTACGTTTTACATTGAAAAGCTCTTCTTGCCCTTTTAGTTTGGGAGTCCCACTTAGATGTGGGGGTTCATGATCATGGGAATTTTTCCCATTAGGTAAACAAAGAGACATATAAACTATATCAACTATATGAAACTTGAGTGATTGGTTCTCGAGGAACAGACATTAGATATATATATATATATATATATATATATATATATATATATATATATATATATATAATTTGTCTCTTACTACTGGTAACAACAAAATATCATGATGATGATCCATGGACTGATGGAAGTCTGTCCCATCGGTAGGAGAATTTCTTACGGTGCGTTCACATATATCAGTTGCATCAGCATCAGTTTTTGATAGATTGAATACATGATAGATTAGATACATGTTGTGTACCATGTCAGGGCTCTCCTTCACTGCTCCGGCCTTGGCGCCAAAAAATACGCCCCTGTAGATAATGCCGCAGTGCCCTCTGTATATAATGCCAAAGTACTCCCTGTGTATAATGCCACAGTACCCCCTGTAGATGTTACACAGCCCCCGTGTAGATTGCGCCACACAGCTCCCCCTGTAGATGGTGCCATACAGCGTCCCATGCAGATTGTACCACATAGCACCCCATGTAGATTGTGCCACATAGCGCCACCCTGTAGATAGCACCACGCCCACTCTATATAGTGCTACCCTTCCCCTGTAGATGGTGCCACTGAAGCTCCCCCTAGCACAGGAATCCCCGGCCAGAGCATTGCTGACGCTGTGGCCGGGGATTCCCTTATGAAGGACCCCCTGACGCCACTGTCCATATATGGACATTGATGTCAGGGGTTACTCCCTGAACGGAATCCCCGGCCACAGCATCGCCGACGCTGTGTCCTGGGATTCCCTTATGGAGGATCTGTCCATATATGGACAGTGACGTCAGTGGCTACTCCTTGAGTGGAATACCCGTTTCCGACTCTGGCCGGGGATTCCGCGCCAGGAGGAGCACCTGACGTCAATGTCCATATATGGACAGTAACCTCAGGGGTTTCCTCTAGAAGCGGAATCCCCGGCCAGATCAGCGGCAACAGGAATTCCGCTCAATCAGTAGCCACTGGTGTCATTGTCCATATATAGACAGTGATGTCAAGGGCTACCCCGCCACAGCGCTTAAAGTAGCGCTGTGCCCGGGGAATTCTCGTCGAGTGGAGGAGCTCCCTCTGCTTCTCCACTCTGAACTCATTCTGAAGCAGAGACCTGATCGTTTCAAGCTTCAGTATTAAGTTCAACTGTGTCTGCGTCCTGAGGATGCAAACACTGTTGAAAGCTGGACATACCCCCGGCCGCATGAAGCAGTGGGACACTGCTCGGAATCCGGGACTGTCCCTCTGAATCCAGGACAGGTAGTCGTCAGGGGCTCTGCCTGGAATGGAATCCTTGGCAATGCTATGACCGGGGATTCCGCTCCTAGCTCACATCCACCTTCCCGCCGGGTGCTGCCGGAAAGTGGATGCAGCAGTACCCGGCGTTCATCCGGCCACAATCAAAATAGATGGGATACGGCGCCGGACATCCCTGGGAGCCGGAACCAAAAACGCTGCACTTAAAATGTTTGGATCCGGCTCCCAGGGAGGTCTGGCGCCGTACGGCGCCACAACTGATGTCCCCTGTGCCAGAATAGATCCCACAGAAGGCTATGGGATCCGCTCTAGCATCAATTTGCCTCCGGCTTTTCTTCAACACGCCGGAGGTAACCTGAAGCGGACACCGGACATGTGTGAACGGCCCCTTAGACATGTTGGAAAAGTTTTCTATGTAGATGGCCATTATAGGAAACTCGTACTATGTAATAATAAATGCAGTTCATAAACCTTTTATATGAATGCTCTCTACTTTCCAATAATTTTCTACATAAAAAGAACTGCCAGTGTCATGATAAGCTAAAGGGAAACCAACAAAATAACTGGTATACCCAGAATCTGTCCTTCAGAAAGAGAATGGTTGATCTGATACTTACAATAGAACAGGCTGAGTGATATTTGTACTAATTTAAATCCGTAAATAAATGATGTCTCTTCATCTTCAGTGGTATTGTTCTGTGAGAGGAAATGTACCATTTAACGGAATATTCAGTACCACCCAGATTTCCACAGGAAACGTGCCTAATAGCTGTTCTATTATTATATGTTAGTTTACGCCAAATCTTCCACTTGGCTTACAGAGCACAAATGTTGGGCAGACAAATTTTTGGATAATGTGTCTAACTACCTATCCCTCTCTTTGACACTGTTTCATCTGGAAGGACTGGAAATATGATATGTGTTGGATTGTCAATGCAACCCTCTTCTCCCACTCTTCACACACTGATAGCAAAACCGCAGAAGAAATGCCTCCCAATCTGACCCCCTTAGACTTTTATCTTTGGGGTCATCTGAAGGCAATTGTCTATGCTGTGAAGATACAAGATGTGCAGCAACTGAAACTACGGATACGGGAAGCCTGTGCTAGTATTTCTTCTGCGGTGTTGCTATCAGTGTGTGAAGAGTGGGAGAAGAGGGTTGCATTGACAATCCAACACAATGGGCAGCACTTTGAACACATTTTATAAGTGGTCAGAAACATGTAAATAACTAATGAAAGAATAAAGTAACGTTAAAACCAAGCACACCATTGTTTTTCTTGTGAAATTCTCGATAAGTTTGATGTGTCACATGACCCTCTTCCCATTGAAAAAACTAAAGTTGGATACAAAATGGCCGACTTCAAAATGGCCGCCATGGTCAACACCCAGCTTGAAAAGTTTCCCCCCTCCCATATACTAATGTGCCACAAACAGGAAGTTAATATCACCAACCATTCCCATTTTATTTAGGTGTATCCATATAAATGGCCCACCCTGTAGATGTTGCCACCTATGACCAAGAAGACAATATAGCATATTACTAAAAAAAACAAAAACAAACAAGCAACAGAAAAGGAAACACAAACAATCCAATATTTATTACATTTTGAATGGTTCAACTGAAATATATGTAAGCATTCTCTAAACATGTTTTGAATAATATTTGTTATTCTATCACATTGACCAAGAATTATCAATCCAGAAAGTGATGTGTTCCGCTGGGCATTAGTGCATGGGCACCTTACCAAACACTATAGCTTTCATTTTTTTGCAGTCCCTGCACTTTAATGAGTGTTGCAACACTATGGTCAGTGATCATTAGCCCTCGGTCCACTACCCTAATGCCCAAATGGTTGGTCTGCCCCCGCCATGTATGAAACATTCAGGAACAATGGAAGGGGGTGGTTTGGGAAATGTTCCTATTTGCAAATTGAATCAGATTATCCATGATACTGGTGTACTGAAAGACTGATCTACCCAATTAAACTACTTGGTCTACTAAATAAGCCTGTTAGGCTTCGTTCACATCTGCGTCAGGGCTCCGTTCAGGTGTTCCGTTGGAGCTTCCCGTCAGAACGGAACCCTGACTGTTTCTATTGACCACTCTATTGACTATAATTTCCTAACGGTAGATGTATCAGCACTCTACACAAACATCCCTCATGACAAAGGCCTGCTGTCCATAGAGACCGTATTAATGTAAGACATTCACATACCCCGTACTCAATCTTTTTTTCTCTTAGATTGCATTGACTTCATCCTACAACACAACATTTTTTCATTCAACTCCCAAATTTTCAGACAAATTAGAGGGTGTGCAATGGGATCAAGATTTGCACCCTCATATGCTAACCTCTACATGGGACAATTTGAGGACTACATATCTAGTGATCATCGTTTCAGTGAGAATATTGTCTTCTATCGTCGTTATATTGATGATTTGTTTTTTATTTGGAAGGGCAATGCAACAGACACACTTTCTCTACTACTTCAATAGATTTTTTGGATCTTACGATTAACAAAGACAACAAAGGTATTCTTAGTACGCACACACATTTTAAAACTGTAGACGTAAATAGCTACTTGGATTTTAAAAGTGAACATCACCCCTCATGGCTCAAAAACATACCTTTTGGGCAATTCAACCGCATCAGAAAAAATTGTTCAAACAATGGGCAATTCAAGTTGGAATGCAATGTTTTAAAGAAACGCTTTAAGGATAAGCATTTTCCTACAAGTCTCATCCAGGGAGCCATTACAAAAGCCACCCTATTGACACAGGATGCCTGCATCTCATCTAACTACAATAAAGTTGAACCTGACTGACAGAAATTGTAACCATCATTTTATTACCACATTTAACTCTGGCAGCAATGTGTGTATGAAAATTTTAAATAAACACTGGCACATACTGAAGAGTGATCGCTATCTCAAAGAGATCCTACCAGAAAAAGCTAAAATAACCTATAGGAGATCAGAAACTATACGTAACATTATAGCACCTAGCAGACTGAAATCTGTGAAGTTGCAAATAGATAATCCATTACCATCTGTCATCGGTTCATATCGATGTGGCCATCAGAGATGTTTGTGCTGCTGTAGTATTACACACGGCTGCAACTTTTTTACTTCCTCTGTCACAAATGAGACTTTCCCTATCAAAACCTTTATGAACTGTAGCAACAGCTACGTGATATACTTATTAAAATGTCCCTGTAACTTACAATATGTGGGGAGAACGACCCAACAACTGCGTTGCAGGAAAACAAACACAGGATCAGTGACCAATCAGCCTCATACACTTCTCATTGTTCCAGCCCAGCTTCTTTCACTGCACAATCACGCTGTGATGTGGATCATGCTGGGCTGTAACAATGAGAAGTGTATGATGCTGATTGGTCACTGATTGGTCACTGATTGGTCGGCCTCATACACTTCTTTACAACACCCACTTGGTCAAAAGTAAAAGCACGCGCAGTTGGTCTTTAAGAAACAAATTAGCATAAATCTAAAATTGCTCATAACTTGCTAAAAAATGATCGTTTTTCAAAATAAAAACCACTGTTGCTATCTACATTACAGCGCCGATCAGATTATGTAGGAGATAGGGCACTTATAATCTGGTGACAGAGCCTCTTTAAGTAATATAATTAACATGTCTCACAATCAACTTGTGTCAAAAGTAACCATTTTCTTTATGTACATTTCGATGCCTCCTTGCATACGTATCTCCTGATGAAGACGCATGTTCTGCGTTGAAACGCGTTGCCCTTCCTTTTGTACAATAAATCCACTAACTATCATCATTCTACTTATCCTTTCATTTGAGTAGCGCTTTCTAAAAATCCAGCTTTTAACATATATGTTTTTCTGGAAACATATATATATATTTTTAACTGCTATTTACTCGCGGTACAATACAATTGATGCCGATACCTGGATACTGAATGCTGCAACCCTGTTACAATACTGCCTACATCTCTAAGCTGTACCTGCCAGTACAAGCTCTTATGGTGAGTGAAACAACTTACCATTTCTACCCATTACTTTACCTATCAAGGTTTATCTTGCACCATATGGGCGCTGTGTACATTATTCTCTTCTCAGACAGTTCTGACGGAAAGCTCAGACGGAACGCCTGAATGGGGTCCTGACGTAGATGTGAACGAAGCCTTAGTCGCACATTTCAGAGCAGTTAATCCAGCCACTAGATTGTACTGAGAAAATATATTAAAACTTTAAAGTTTGGATTGTGAATGTTTATGGGTAAATATACCCCATTCAATGAGAGCAGGAGATCAGCCCATCCCAAGGACTGGCAGTATTAATGTCGATCCATCATGAATATAATCTCAGCCAGCTGCATTTGTTCTACTCTATCATCGGTTTACATTTACACAAGGGAAGGAAATGGGAATGATTCAAACAGCCAGCAATGTACAGGGAGTCACAATAGGCTACTAGCCGGGATGTGTGCATTTCAATAGATCAATTTAGCCCACATTGCCTCCTGCTGTGTCCTATTTATTACTATCCATTCAATAATTTCCAACTGGGCAGAATGTGGAATGAGTCTGTCGTCTAGTCAGAAGGTAAATCTGGCTTAAATAACTGGGAATTTTTTGTGTAAAATACTTTTGAATTATCAAAAGGCTGTTAAAAATGATCAGAATGGATAACTCAATAAGCTACTCCCTCATTATTATTATTATTAGAATTATTATTATCAAGCAGGATGATATATGTGGCCAGAAGATGACCATCTGACCAGGTTCTAACAGCATGAATCAATTGGTGGAAAGATCAAGATCATCAGATTCTGCAAGTAGATGTTTAGCCAAAATAGACATTCACCCCATTGCTGGACCATCAAGAGGCAAGATTTGAAAGACTAAAGCCCCAAAGTAGCTGCCATGTAGACAAAGGCTTTAGTTGGTTAATTTATTCTTCTTGACTTAAGTGATAATTTAAGTTTTTTTTAGTTCTTAAAGTCTTTATTAGTCAGTAGTAGTTACAGGTTCACCAGGATGTCATATCTCCCACCTTTTATTAATTGGAAATTTTGGACATTACAATCTACTTCACAATCTACAAACCGAATCCACATCCAGAAGTGTTATAACTCCAGTTTTTGTGTTCCAAAAAATGCAGAATTTTGTTGATGGAGCAGTAAAAGAACTAAGGCCAGGATCACACAATTTTGATGCAGTTGTGTGCCATTTTTTGGCTCAGTTTTTTGAGTAAAACACAGGAGTGAAAAAAAAATAAAAAAAAGGCTTTAGCTTTTAAAAAACACGGCATCAAAAACTGTGTGTGTGATACTGGCCTAAGGACAAACTAAAGGAGAGGCCTTAAATTAACTTCTGTCTCCTCTGCATTCTCTAAGATCCTCTTATATGTATCCTTCATCCATGAATGGGTATAAGTAAATAAACAATTGATCCTTGAAGTTGCGGCTGCCACGATAATTTTTTACAACTTGAACTATAAGATAGTGTACATTAGTAAATTGTGCTATTAGGCCTAAGGCTTTGTTCACATCTGCGCTAGGACTCCTTCCGATGTTCCGTCGGAGCTTTCCGTTGGAACGGAGCCCTGACAGACACAAATGGAAACCATAGGTTTCAGTTTCCATCACCATAGATTTCAAGGGTGACTGATCCGGTGCCAATGGTTTCCATTTGTCTCCGTTCATTTGTTTTGACGGAATCGATACCGTAGTCGACTACGCTATTGATTCAGTTTAAGCCTGAACATATGTTATGTGAACATGGCCTTATTCATAACAGGGAAAGGGATAAACTGCACCACATAGTAAAAACTAGCCGTTTTTAGCAATGTTTATAAAGAGATGATTTTAAAAAAATAAAAATAAATGCTTAATGATTGAACAAAATTGTCTGTTAAAAATATCACTCAGCTATGCAACTTTTTTTTATTGCGCTACAAAAAAAAATGGCTTGAGTTAAGATGCATTTACATATTCCTGTAGAATTTATTTTTCTTGGGATAGAAAATATTTTTGTCATGTCAAATTTCATATAATGGTCCTTGTCATGTGGCAAATAGTAAGTCAGTAAAAAAATGATATTTATGTCTCACTATGAAAACATTTATGTCATCTGCGTTGTGCCTCTTTGTGCTAATTGTTTCCTTTTTACCCTTACAAGCCTCTGCCTGTCATCATCTAGTCCTTATAGCTGTCACTGCTTTTTCTTTTCTTAAAAATGTACAAAGAGGTGTACGCTCATGTCGACAGAAGTAAGTTGTTCATTTTTACCAACTTAAGAAATTCATGAATGTCTTCATCAAATTATCCTCCTACTGCTGGAAGGATTAAAATTCTTAGAAACAGAAAAATGATTGTGAGCCAAAGGTCAGCGGAAAATGAATCAATCTTACAAGCCAAGATTTAGTGCATTCCTGCGATTCAATAAAACAATTTATACTGGACCTTTCCATAAAGGATTGTGTGAATAATAATTTATACATTCCAATGCTTGACCACAGGTGTGGTGAGGGGGGGGGGGGGGTACACTTACACCAGGCTAGGATCAGAAAGGAAAGAGGCTTCCGAAAAAGGGTTGAGGTCAGTAGTGGAATTATTGCCATAGAACCCACCGTGTCTGCCATGGGAATTGTACCCAAACTGGTAATAGAAGGAATATGAGGTGAAATATAAGCGTAAGTTCTCATGAACCAGTTAGTTTGCGGTTTGGCCTATGCTGTAATTTATCATAGTGCACCATTAATATGTTTTGTACATTAAAGGATTAGAGCGATTAAGTAGACAATGGGGAGAATTTAAGAACGGCTTTACGCTAGTTTTCTCGTGGTGCACGTCATATTTGCTCAATATTTTGTGACTTTTTGCTGTTTCACGCCCCTATCCACTTTTTAAAAAGTGGACAAGGCTTAGCAGGAGGGGCGGGCCGATCACGCTCCAATAGACTTATTGCAATTTGAGCCCGACATTGGTGCAAATTATAGCGGAAATCTACGACAGCTCATAGCTGGCTTAAATTTAAAGCGGCTCTGTCACCACATTATAAGTGCCCTATCTTGTACATAATGTGATCGGCGCTGTAACGTAGATTACAGCAGTGTTTTTTATTTAGAAAAACGATCATTTTTGACTGAGTTATGACCTATATTAGCTTTATGCTAATGAGTTTCTTAATGGACAACTGGGCGTGTTTTACTTTTTGATCAACTGGGCGTTGTGGAGAGAAGTGTATGATGCAGACCAATCAGCGTCATACACTTCTCCCCATTCATTTACACAGCACATAGTGTTCTTACTAGATCACTATGTGCAGCCACATACACACACTCACACACACACACACACACACACACTAACGTTACTGAAGTGTCCTGACAGTGAATATACATTACCTCCAGCCGGGACGTGATGTCTATTCAGAATCCTGACACTTCACTAACGTTTGTGTGAGATTTACAGCAAGGCAAGCGTAATCTCGCGAGATTACGCTGTAAACTGTCATTTAAAACGAGATTACGCTTGCTGTGCTGTAAATCTCACACAAACGTTACCGTAGTGTCAGGTTTCTGAATAGACATCACGTCCTAGCTGGAGTTAATGTATATTCATTGTCAGGACACTTGAGTAACATTAGTGTGTGTGTATGTGGCTGCACATAGAGATCTAGTAAGAACACTATGTGCTGTGTAAATGAATGGGGAGAAGTGTATTACGCTGATTGGTCACTGATTGGTCAGCGTCATACACTTCTCTCCACAACGACCACTTGGTCAAAAAGAAAAAAAAAAGCCCAGTTGTCCATTAAGAAAGTCATTAGCATAAAGCTAATATAGGTCATAACCCAGTCAAAAATGATCGTTTTTCGAAATAAAAACACTGCTGTAATCTACATTACAGCGCCGATCACATCATGTACAAGATAGGGCACATATAATGTGGTGACAGAGCCTCTTTAATGCACATGGACAGCACAAGATGCAACAAATCCGCCTCTTAATAAATTTGTTGTATCTTACCTCAGCGGGTTTCCATCTAAGACTGGCGTATGACAGCTCGTTGATCGGCGCTTGTTTGATCCTTTCACAAGGATATATATTCAGTAATGCAAGGAGACAAGCGATTGTTACTACAATCGCTCGTCCCCGTGCATTTCCATCATGTCGGCAGCACATCCCCCTGTTTACACAGGGAGATGTGCTGCCAACAACGATAATATTTTGTGCTGAATAAACCAGCAGATCAGCGTATCAACGAGCTTTTGCCCTGTTATCGGCTGATCAATGCCTTGTTCATACAGGGCAATGAACAGACACAAGCGTTCATATGCTCGATCACTGGCCTGTGTGAAAGGGCCTTTACTCTAGTTACTATTTAAAATCTATTATTTGTTTTATTTATGTGTCTTTAAAGGGTTTGTCGGGATTTATCTTTTTTTAAACAGAGTAAACATGCTTTTAAAGAAGTAGTCGGATTTGGACAAATCTTTCTATTTTGTGTTTCCGCTGCTAGAAGCTGATAATGAAAAGTGGCCTTTGATCCAGGGTCACCACTCACCAAATCAAATGTTTGCAGCAAGGGACTCGCAGTGTTAATGCGCATTTCCATGCAGGCCACAAACGAAAAACAAAACATAATAGAGCACCCAATGAAACAATGGACCTCCTAGTCAACCATTTTTTCAATGAATGCCCCTGTGGTCCAATAACTAGAGCCATTTAGCTGTAGAAGTGTCCGATGCAGGGTACCCCCACTATTAAGTAAATATGAGATCCAAATTAATGCTGTTAACTAAAGCCGACCATACTCATGAGATAGCTGTCAGCTCCCACCATAAACATGCATGCTCAGCTGATGTCCCGCGGGAACAAAGGATCAGGTTGTTGTCGATAAGGCTGACATTGATGGCCGACTTTTAGCTTATGCAGATGGCCAACTTAACTACTATAACCATATACTTTCTATATCAATTTCTCTAAGTTTTCAATATCTCTGCTAGCTGTCATTTGTGAAAAACCATTTTTCAACTCCAGTGAATAAAAATCTGTTCTGGTCATGTGACAGACAACAGGTGCAGCACCGATTGAAGTTATAGTACAGCTGTCAGAGCTTTGTCTTGTAACGAGTCATGCACCTGTGTGACAGCCATGTGATTAGGACAGATTTTGTTATCGACTGGAAGCAAACAATGAAAATTCTTGAATCACTGCAAGCAGAGATCTGGAAAACTGTGAGGAATTGATACAGAAAGTATATTGGAAAATGTAAACTTTTCAGTACACAAAAAAAAACCATAAAAAAACTATAACTAAAATAAAAGCCTGAGCAAGTGTTGCCTCAGCGGCCCCAGGCAGGCGAAGGACAGCAGAGGAGATGAACCACTTCTGGTGTATAACAAATTGCTTGTTTTTCATACAGGTGGTTTTGGATGAGTTCTGGAGGATGAATCAGATTTGTCTGACAGTTTCTATATTTCAAAGGTCCTCAAACACAAAGCTGAATATTGGATTACTTACCCAGAACAGTCTGTCATGAACTTGATTTAAATGTTTAATTAAAACCCTCCCATTACTCACTGTGTTGAGTTGCCAAGCAGCGTCAGCGTGTTGATGGGTCCTGGAAAGAAACCTGAACGCTAAAAAATCAACACAGCTGAATAAAATCCATTATCAGTTATTATGGCACAGATGAACTTCAGTTCATCAGATAGCATGGACCTAGACGGATCTTCAGCTGCATCATCTCACACTGTTACATGACGTTCTAAAAATATGGGAACTTGTCAGACAAAACCAACTGTGCCATGCTAGTCGTAAATGTTAGAAATATGTGTAAGCAATAAATATAATCACATTAGAGCTAAGCTCCTTGGCAGATTCATTGTGTCATCTTGTGATATCCCATACAATGGAATTGAAGTCTCTTTGGATTAAACTACAAAGATAAGGAAAAATGTCTTGCAATATGAAGAGGTCTTGGGATGGCCTGGTAGACTTGATGGAATACTTACTACTGGTTAGGATGAATGGGTCCTAGTACTGATCTTAATGGGCATATGGTCACTTAGCTACCTTACCAGTAAGATCAATGGGCATTAGGAAAACCTCTCTCATATGTGCTTTATGTCATAGGCTTTAATCATTTCCATTGACTTCATGGTGACCACACCTGAATGCTCAACTCTCCACTAAAATCTGTTACATTACAACGCCTGTTTGATTTTGCCATGGTTAGAATAGCTGAAAAGTAACCACTGTTGTATTTGATATATTGAACCAGATGGGACATATCCCTTAAGAAAATAATAGAGGCGCTTGTTCACCCAGATCTTCTGATCCTCCACGCTCTTTCAACATGTCTCAGGGTATGTGTATGTGCTTTTGCTAAACCTATACTGACTTTTGGGCTTTATTGTCTAACTATGGCAGCTGCATCTTTCTATAGCTATCTGAGCTACACTATGTCTTGATATACGTCAATAGCTACACTCTTTTCTTGTGCTGACTCCTATCTAGCAGTATACATATATCTATTAAGTTATACTGTGCTGTCTTTATACGTATTATTGTATACATATCGATTTAGCTGCACCCTTTTTGTGCTGGCTTTGACGTATTATCTTTATATGCATGCTGCCACATGTTATCCTGCCCTCCCCTTTTTGTATAGGTTCTGATATTGTACAGGCCACCTTCTCATTTCTATTTGCTACATGTGGGATTTATATTACACACCCCTGGGCTTGTGTTATTATTGGATATTAATTGAGCGTGTGAGTGATCATTAGTATATGGTTGATTCTGTTGGTCATGGTCTTTTCTATCTGACCCTGCTGTATATGTCTCCGTATATGCTGTATTATCTCTCTTTTTCTATTACTGTGTTATTTTGTCATTATATTTAATAAAGATATTTTTTGTGCTTTTTATATTGAGTACAATATTTTCTTAAGGGATATGTCCCATCTGGTTCGTTGTTAGGTTCTATTGCTATAGGGGACCCCACTACATGCCATTTCTATGGTGCGAGGTTTTTGGTTAGGGTATTTGATATATTGACCAGCTTTCATCATAAATCTTGCATTAGACAATTATTTATGCCATAGAAAGGGCATGTGTAGATATAAGATGTATATATAAGTGGCCTATATTGTACATGATGTGATCGGCGCTGCAATGTAGATTACAGCAGTGTTTTTTATTTAGAAAAACGATCATTTTTGACGGAGTTATGACCTATATTAGCTTTATGCTAATGAGTTTCTCAATGGACAACTGGGTGTGTTTTACTATATGACCAAGTGGGCGTTGTACAGAGGAGTGTATGACGCTGACCAATCAGTGACCAATCAGCGTCATACACTTCTCCCCATTCATTTATACAGCACATAGCGATATAGCTATGTGCAGTCACATACACACACTATAACATTACTGCAGTGTCCTGACAATGAATATACATTACCTCCAGCCAGGACGTGATGTGTATTCAGAATCCTGACCACTTCTGTAGCGTCTCTGTGATTTACAGCATAGCAGGCGTAGTCTCGTGAGACGCTACAGAAGGGGTCAGGAGAATGAATACACATCACGTCCTGGCTGGAGGTAATGTATATTCATTGTCATGACACATGAGTAGCGTTATAGTGTGTTTATGTGGTTGCACATAGCGATATAGCTATATCGCTATCTGCAGTGTAAATGAATGGAGAGGAGTGTATGACGCTGATTGGTGACTGATTGATCAGCGTCATACACTTCTCTCCATAACGCCCACTTGGTCATATAGTAAAACACACCCAGTTGTCCATTGAGAAACTAATTAGCATAAAGCTAATATAGGTCATAACTCCGTCAAAAATGATTGTTTTTCTAAATAAAAAAACACTGGTGTAATCTACATTACAGCGCCGATCATATCATGTACAATATAGGCCACTTATAATGTGGTGACAGAGCCTCTTTAAGTAATCTGGCATTATTCTAAACATAATGAATCTTTACATGCTAATACTAATGCATTTGTAAAATAAGGTAATTCTGCTACCTAGAAAAATATGACCAACAGAAAAGTGCCCACCATGTTTAAAATATGCTGCCACTCACTGATTCATGAAGAATCATCAAATCTCAGAGCAATAGACGTTACTTGTCAACCATTTTTATCTGCGCCATGCTTTGCCAAGACAGATGAGTGATAACATAGAATATTCCCTATGTTTGCTAATACACAGTCGAATCACATTATTATGACCACCTCCAACTTTCAACGTCAGCAGCGCGTAGCCCATGAAGGAAGTGATGTGTCGTGGTCTGGCTCGGTGGGTATATAAAGTGTGTGATAAGCTGTCTGAACACATATCACTCGTTGTTGCCATGGATAAAAGTGGTGATTTATCAGAGTTGAAAAAAGGGATGATTATTGGCTTTCGGGCTAAGGGTGGCATTATTTCTCAAACAGCGCAGTTTGTGAACTGTTTGCGTGCTGCTGTGGTGAAAGTGTATCATGAGTGGACGAATGGCATCTTTGGGAATAACCGCTGTGGAAACTGCGGAGCACCACGTGCCATTGATGTGAGTGGTGAACGTCGGCTATGAAGGTGCGCGAGGGCCGAACGACACACTACAGTGGAGCAGCTCACCGTGAAAATCAACCAGGGCGCTACCAGATGTGTGTCTAAAACAACAGTTCAGCGAACCCTACTGCGTATGGGACTCCGAAACAGACGGAGAGTCACTGCTCCTATGCTAACTAATGTGAATCTGAAAAAAAAGCTTACATTTGCACAGCAGTATCGGAATTGGACCATCGATGATTGGCAAAAAGTTGCCTTCTCTGATGAGTCACGTTTCACTTCATCGGACTGATAGACTTTGGCTGAGTCAGGCGAGAAACATCAGAGAACAAACATCCTGCAACCATTGCTGGAAGAACACAAGCTGGTGGCAGCAGCGTTATGGTCTGGGGAACTTTTCATGGCACTCTCTGGGCCCACTCATCCATCTGGAAGGCCCACTGAACCGATTTGGGTATGAATCCATCGTTGCAGATCACGTCCACCCAAACATGCTGTTTGTCTTCCCTGGGGCAGATGGAATCTTCTAGCAAGACAATGCGACATGTCAGACAGCTAGAAATGTCCGACAGTGGTTGGAAGAGAATGACCAAGACTTCCAAGTACTTCCCTGGCCCCCGAATTCGCCAGACATGAACCTAATTGAGCATCTGGAGGACCACCTCGATCGTCTTGCTTGCTCTATGGATCCTCCCCCACACACCCTCCAGCAAATGTGGGATGTACTGCAGTCAAGATTGCTCCAGATACCTGAAACAACCGACCAGCACCTTATTGATTCACTCCCTGCCCGTCTAGCTGTTGTCCGTGCTGCACACGGTGGTTACTCTGGATACTAGCTGGTGGTCGTAATAATATTTCTCGACAGGATATACCATAAATGACTCATAGATGTGGATCTCTAGAACAAGGCCCCTTGATTCCTGTCCTACCTTCTCTCGCTGGGCACTGGCCACTGACTTACAAAGTGGCCAGGTTTTCCGAAACAACCAATCGCGTTGTGCTGCGCTGTTTCCGGATCTTCCATAGAAAGTAATGGGAGTTCCAGAAACATTGTAACACAGCAAGCTATGCTGTTTCTGTAGCTCCTGAGTTGTGCTGCGCTGTTTCCAGAACTTCAATTCACTTTTTTAGCAGTTAAAAATACAGCACAGCAAAACACACTCAGCTGTCTCCAGAAGAACTGGCCACCCCATAATCCAGTGGCTGGAGCGCAGTGACCCACACCTATCGGACATTTATGGCATATCCTGTGGATATGTCATAAATGTCCAAGTTGGGAATACCTTTCAGTACATGATAATGCTGCATTCAGACAGAATTTCACGTGTTTAGCGCCAAGAATGGGATTTAATCCTGTCAGGACAAAGCCGCTAAAATCGTTCCCAAACAAAACCAATCCTGTTCTTGGCACTAAATATATGTATCCCATCTGAAAGTGGTATGTGGAATATCATGAACTAGAATTCATTCACTTCTATTGATATCATTGTTAAATTCACAACTCTATAATACCTATTTATTAATAAGGAATTATACATGAGTGTAATAAAGTATATGTCAACATGTAAAGAACTAGGGACAATGTTTAAAGATATTACCCCAAATATAAATTTTATTGTCTTAAACCAGATGCAATAAAAACGATGCAATTTTGCAGAATGGTCAAATTCAGTTATCATCATGTAAATGTGTCTGGTTAACTCCTGTTTAAGGAAAGAGGGGTGACAACCAGGGCCTGAATCAGAACCTGGCGAACCCGGGCAAGTGCCGGTGCCCACTGCCCTTGGGGGGGGGGCCCACTTGGCCACCGGGTGCTTTACGCTGCCGTCATGGCTCATCCAGGAACGAAATCCCCGGTCAGAATATCTTTAACGCCCTGGCCAGGGGTTTCCGGTCCTGGACCGGAACCCCTGGCCAGAGCATTTCCGACGCTCTAGCTGGGGATTCAGCTCCTGGAGAAGCACCAGACGTCACTATCAATATATGGACAGTGATGACAGGGGCTCCTCCAGGAGAGGAATCCCCGGCCAGTGCGTCAGCAATCCACTCCAAGGGATTCCACTCTTATGTGTGGCACTATCTACAAAGGGGTGTGTGTGGCACTATCTAAGAGTGGGGTGTGTGGCACTATCTAAATGGGGGGTGCGTGGCACTATCTACAAGGGAGATTTGTGGCGCTATCTACAGAGGGCACTGTGGCATTATCTACAGGGGATGTGTCTGGCACTATCTACAGCGGGCACTGTGGCATTATCTACAGAGGGCACTGTATATATTGGGGCACAAATTGGGGCCTAACTTCTATATGGGGTAGAAATAGGGCCTAACTTCTATATGGAGATACAAATCGCCATTTTCTGCCGTAAGGGGCCCACTCAGCCTGTGTCGCCCAAGAGTCCACATAAACCTGGAGTCGGCCCTTGTGACAACCCCTATAGGTAGTTAAAATGGCAACTTATAGTAGCTGGTAATTTGAGAAGTTTGAGGAAAAAACGGATATTCCCTGGCGCTGCTAACTGGTAAAACCCTTCTTGAATGAGGATTTAAAACAAGCAAATGTAATATCAGATATTGTTTTAATTACTACGCGTTTCAATGCCGGACCGGCCTCTTCATCAGGTAAAATACAAATGCAGCATTTGTATTTTACATAGCATTTGTATTTTACCTGATTAAGAGGCCGGTCCGGCCTTGAAACGCGTAGTAATTAAAACAATATCTGATATTACATTTGCTTGTTTTAAATCCTCATTACTCAAGAAGGGGTTTACCAGTTAGCAGTGCCAGGGAATATACGTTTTTTCCTCAAACTTCTCAAATTACCATTTACCACTGGACACTTTCGATCCGGATCGGAACCCAGGCTGCAGCAATATTTTAAAACACGATTTCAAGGATGTTGTGTTCCTAGCACAACTAACCAGGTCAGCAGAACTGATCACCTCTCTGTGGCTTTTTTATTTTATCATTTGTTGCACTATGTGCGCTTTGTGTTGTTATTTCTCCTCTATTATTTAGTAACTTATAGTAGCTGTCACTCTTTATCCTCTGGATCCCAAACGTGAGAAATGCAAAGTGGGTCACTATAATATTGCAGTCTGCACTCACAGTGCAGACAGTACAGGATTAGGGTATGTTCACACGCACTGTTTTCAGACGTAATTCGGGCGTTTTACGCCTCGAATTACGCCTGAAAAAACGGCTCCATTACGCCTACAAACATCTGCCCATTGCTTTCAATGGGTTTTACGATGTTCCCACGAGGTGTAATTTTAAGCGTCGCTGTCAAAAAACGGCGCGTAAAAACACGCCCGCGTCAAAGAAGTGCATGTCACTTCTTGGGACGTTTTTGGAGTCGTTTTTCATAGACTCTATTGAAAACAGCTCCAAAAACGGCCGTAAAAAACGCAGCGAAAAACGCAGCGAAAATCGCGTGTGGCTTAAAAAACATCTGAAAATCAGGAGCTGTTTTCCCTTGAAAACAGCTCCGTATTTTCAGACGTTTTTTACTCAGCGTGTGAACATACCCTAAAGCTCTGTGCCCCCTGCTAGACTACTGCTACTTGCACTAGTATGTCGTTTACACTGAATTTACATGCCAAAGCAGCAGATAGAAATCCTTGGCATTACCGGGTCTTTTTTATGACACCTTACACCTTTACAAGACGGCAGATTTAGAAGCCTAAAACGTGGATCCAACACTGCAGTGGAACAATCCTCTTCTTGATTTTAACTGTCCCTCCTGTGGCATTGCAGTCATGTTGCATTAAACCACAATTGGACCACATATGGGCCACATTGTGCCACGGACACAAATCGTGCCGGTTAATAAAGGCTACAGGTGTCTATAGTCTACAAATTGGATGTAGACTACAGACTGCCATAAAACTCCTTGCAGCAGTCCTACTGAATTTTCTTGATCTCCCCAACACAATGCTGTTAGTAACAATGTATTAAATAATTAAATAAACAACAATTCCACTAAATATTATGTAAAGTACAACCACACTTCACATACGCTATTATTGAAATTTGGTGCCATCCCTAGACCTGTAGCCGTATTATTAATAAATAACTGCAATAACAACTCCAAATAGCTGTAGGTGTCTGTTAAAGCTTTGAAAAATGAACTTGTCAGTGCATGTGTATAACTCAGATGTGGTGAATCAGGTGTTCCTCCTCTGCTGAACATTCGTTTCTCTGTGTACACACAAAAGAATGATAAGAGGCCATCCAAGCGCCTCCAACGCATACCAGCCTCACGCCTCAGACATTCTTTATTGTGGATTACATATTGGCTGCTATTATAGTGTCTTTATAGACACAAACATCAATTAACTTTTTGCACACTTAGGATTTTATTTGCGGACAGACAGCAATTATCATTTTAGCGTATACCTTCAGGATAGGGAGCTAGTGAAGTCAGCGATCTCTATAGAGAAGTACTAAGGCTATGTTCACACAAGGTGGATACGCTGCGTAAAAGCACACAGCGTATCCGCCCTGGACACTGCAGGGTATTCCAACCCAAAAACTGCACCAAATTGTGGTGCAGTTTTTCAGCCGGAATGTCCGCTGCAGAAAACTGCACATTAAAAAAAGTCATACTTATATAGCGTCCCTCCGCCGTCCTGCAGCCCGGCCTCCTGGGATGACCTTTCATCCCATGTGACCGCTGCAGCCTGTGAATATAAGATGCTTTTCAAGGAAATTAAATTATTAATCGCAAACACATGAGCATTTTATATAGTTTGTGGGAATTGGCACATGTGTATCAATATTGTCTATCAGGACCAGTCACCTCTCCTGACATGTCTGTTTTAGTAAATACTTGAGTTCCCTATAAAATAACAATCCTGAGGCATCTTTTTTGTAGTGCCTTTCCTCTGTTAATCCTCCTGGAAATGTGTGAATAAATTGACAACACGGTGTTAGCTTTCCATTTGAGTGTATCCCTAAACAGTCTGCGGCTAGATTTCAGAAGTATTCTTTAAAAAGGGCATAATTTTTTTTACTGCAGTTGGCATATGTTTGTCAGAAACAATGATTTTGTTTAAAGGGGAAGTAAATATTTTTTGGTTTGTTTTTCTTTAGACAGAACCGAACATGCACTATACAAATGTACAAAAATAAATGTCATGTATAGGCAGCAACAATAATATTAATAATCTTATATATATTTTCGAAAGTTTGTTTGTTTGAAGCCCGATTTTTCATTGGTTTAAAATCAGGGAATAGCTATTTTTGATTGGACACGCGTTCCCCAGGTAATGGATTGTACTGACAGGCTCCGCCCCCTATTGATGACGTGGCAGCCCATAATTAGCTGCAACGTACATCATTCCTCGCTGAATTGCTTATCACAGCAGCACTGCGATGTTGGCCACAGCGGGTTTACACAGACAGTTGTCCTGTCTCGTATAATTGAGGGACTAAAATGCATGGAGAAGCAATGAGCGATTGAGGGACTAAAATGCATGGAAAGGCAATGAGCGATGGAGGGACTAATGGTAAAGATGAGGAGCGAGGAAAAATTCTGCCAAATGGGCATGAATCAGAAGTCCCCGTCCCTCATCCACCACTTCGTAGTTTAGTCTAGGAGCACTGGCTTAGGACTTTTATTTCCTAAAGGGAATACATTTTTTTTGATCATGTGATCATAGTGTTAAGGATATTTAATGGTGCTTCCAATAACATTGGGTCCTGTGTCACCAGTATTCCACCCGTACTTACGGACCCGTTTTCTCTGCACTAATCGGCAGCCCTTTCTCTCTATCAGTGCTGGAAAGAGAGAAGGGGCAGCCCTTTCGGGCAGAGTTTCCACCGTGATTGAAAGTAAAAGAAGTTCATACGTATCGTTGTCTTGGTGACGCGTCCATCTCGACATCCAGTCTGACCTCCCTGGATGACGCGGCAGTCCATGTGACCGCTGCAGCCTGTGATTGGCCTGTGATTGGCTGCAGCGGTGACATGGGATGAAACGTCATCCCGGGAAGCCAGACTGGAGGAAGAAGCAGGTAAGTTAACTTTTAATACTCTCTAATTATTATGCGGGTCATGCTCCCATAAAAAGTATGGGAGCACGGTCCGTAAAAAGCAAAAACAGGACATGTCCTATCTTTTGTGGAGCCTTTCTACGGCACGGACACCTTCCTGTAAATATACAGGAAGGTGTCCATGGGCAATAGATGTGAATGGGTCCGTAATTACAGACGAATTCTACGGTCGTTTGCATGGGGCCTTACAACACATAATTGGGTAGCTATTAGTCTATCTATACCGTAAGTCAACCTCCCGAGCAACGCCGGGTATAAAAGCTAGTAATAATCTATATTTATATAACGCCAACATATTCCTAGGCGTTTTACAATTGGGGAAGTAAGTGACAAGTAAAATGACAAGTAATCAAAACAAATGAACAAACGAAGTTCTGTCAAATTTATCAAATTGGCATGCAATACTGTGAAAATATTTTGCAGATGCTGCCGTTTTTAGCAGCATCGACGTAAAATGTATGAGCCCCTGGAATTCTTTCAGAGTATTTATATTTTGTAATTGGTCGGGTCTGAATGAGAAATGTTTTGTGGTAACAAGTTCTATAGATTCTTTACAGTGAGGGCTTATTCACACACGGGGCTGTTAAGTGCCTTTTGCGCGCGCAAAACGCACACGCTCGTGTGAATCCGGCCTTAGTAAGTTGATTTTATGGAGCAGCCATTTATTTGAATGTATTATTCATGCAATCTAATGATTTGCCCAGTGGTGGCGCTGCAGGGTTACTGAACACTTACTGCTGGAATCCTCTACAGATTACCACTGATTGCTGGAGTCAAAGCAGCAGAACATCCTGTGATCAGAGTATCATTTGAGGACTCTCTCTCTAACAAAAAGGTATTCTTCAAAGACGGCAACTCCTTTAAATACCTTTGCACCTAGTTCCATCTTCAGAATAAATTACTCACTAATTCATTTACAGTAAAATGAAGATGGAACCTTTAAAATTTTCCGTAAGAAATCATTGATGCGTTCGCCTCCATAAGCCAATGATTGCTTAGAATGTGGACTGGTGACATTCCGGTAACATTTGTTTAAGAAAAGAAAAGTATTTAAATAACTTTATTCATCTCATGAAAGGCAGATGAACATTCCAGACATTCTTGCATTCTCCTTCCCGCTATCAACCATCTCTCCAGCTTTAGATGCTCTGCAAGCGTATCATCCATAATCCTCCACTGCTGATGATGCAGAGCACCAGACAGTTAGAGCCTTAGGGCAAGATTTTTCGTCGGATATGTTGTGTTTGCAAAATTTCCTGAACTCACTTTGCATGTAATCCTACAACATTTTCAAAATTCAACCATTATTTCCACATGAAAAATATTTTTATACATTACAGGGGTTGTATTATTAGGGCAGAAGGACATCATACAGGAAAGTCTGCCTGTTCGAGACCCTCCACTATGATCCAGAATGGAGAACTGATATCTAAGAGGGGCTCCTGGCTCTGGCGGACCTGGCCGTCCCTGCATTACATGGCCGGCTATTCATCTGAATGGCCTGCAGGGTAAAAATAAGGCCGGACGCGGCTTCTGACAGCTATAACAGCAGATTGCTGGGGTTGTATAGAAGCTAGACCTGCAGCGATCTTCTGATCACTCGTCCGACTTCTTTTAAAAAGGGGTTGTCTTTTTTATGAGACAACCCATTTAAAGGACCATGAGCTGTCAGTTTTTAAAAATTCTATTCAGCAGTTTGATATTGGGTGACAACTAATATGGCCGAAATGACAGCTACAACAGGGTTTGTGGACTGGGTTTCCAAGATTTCTAAATGGCAAACCTGCTTAGTTTGGCAGTGATAGACTCCAACTCCTGTTGTCCTGCAAAGCAGACAGACCTGCCATTCAGATCTTTAGGAGGCTGGGTGAAAAACACATAAGTGAGAGGTATAACAGTGACTATGTTGTCACCCAGCTCTTCCTGAACCAGATATAATTAACACAACTATAGAAATCGAGGGCACCAAGGACTATGATTTTTTTCATTTGTGGGTAAATGCTATTTAATATTTCTGTTAATAAGGAATTGTCTGCTGTGATAAAAACGAAATGTATTTTAAAAACTGTTCCATATATATGATAATTGAAACAATTGCTCAAAACATTTTGAAACAAGACCTCAAATGCCACTTCAAGAACTCAGTGTCAGCATTGTTTTTGGATCACAACCATGAAAGGCTTGTATAGAGTGAACTGTACAGGCATCAATAAGACATTTTCGGGATTAAATTTGTCATACATAAGTGGTATCTATGACCACTGCACATCATAAACTTTTATTTTTAGGAGGTGTCGGGCATTTAATGCTCTGCTTGGGCTACAAACATGAACTCATGATTTTTTACAAAATGTCACACTTTGATGCAAAATTGCATGAATGTGCCCGTGAGTGTAAAGTGCTGGGTGGCAATTTCACAATGTACCAGGTATCGACTTCCAGACAATATATTGGTATGTGGGTATAATATTATTATGTTTTTACATTTTTAGTTCAGGTTTTATTTGTATTAGTCAAAAACGTGAATATATAGTAGAAACTGCAGCAATCCATGGTTGTGTTTATTATACATGTACTGTGACATCACTGTGTGCATTATCCAGGTAGTGTACTACCACTGGGTGCATTACTCCTGTATGACAACATTGCTGTGTTCACTTTATTATTCCTGGAACATGACATCATTGTGTGCTTTATCCCTCTACTGTAAAATAAATGTAGTTATAATTCCGGTAATGTGACATCACTGTCTACATTATTCCTTTGCTATGACATACCTGTTGTACTCAGGGCCGCACCGACCATGAGGCGAGATGAGCATCTCGCCTCAGGCGGTGGCCTGCTGCCTCTCTGAGGGGGCGGCGGCGCCACTGAAACCGCCACCCCCTCCTTCACTAATTGTACCTACATCTATATGACACAGATACAATTACATGCAAAAGCGCTGAATGGCCGGGCAGAATGACTTGCCCCGCCAATCAGCGCCTTTCAACGACGAGCGCCGCTTCCGTTGTTGAAAGGCACTGATTGGCGGGGCAAGTCATTGTGCCCTGCCAATCAGCGCCTTTCAATGACGCTAGCAGTGAGATGAGGCGCTGATTGGCGGGGCAAGTCATTGTGCCTTGCCAATCAGCGCCTTTCAACGACGCTAGCGGCGTGATGAGGCGCTGATTGGCGGGGCAAGTCATTCTGCCCTGCCAATCACCGCCTTTCAACGATGCAAGCAGCGCGATTACGTAATCGTGTCGCTTGCATCGTTCAGTCCCAGCAGACCTGATAAGAAAAGAGCAGGTCTACATTGACTCAGGACGGCGCAGGAACGGGATAAAGGTGAGTATGTAAAGTTGTTTTTTTCTTTAAAAAGTGTGCGGCACATTATCTACAGGAGGGGAGGGGAGGGCTATAAGTTGGGCACAATCTATAGAGGGGGCTATATGTAGGGAACTATCTACAGTGGGGGATATATGTAGGGAACTATAACAGGGGGGCTATGTAAGGCACTATATACAGTGGGGGCTATACGTAGGTAATTATATACAGGGGGCTATGTGAGCTACTATATACATGGGGCTAATATGTTTAGCACAATCTATAGAGGGGGCTAAACTTAGGGAAATATCTACAGTGGGGGCTATATGTTGGTAACTATATACAGGGGGGCTATGTGAGGCACTATATACAGGAGGGCTATATGTGGGGCACAATCTATAGAGGGGGCTATATGTAGGGAACTATCTACAGTGGGGGCTATATGTAGGGAAGTATATACAGGGGGCTATGTGAGGCACTATATAGAGGGGGAGCTATATGTTGGACACAATCTATAGAGGGGGCTATATGTAGGGAACTATCTACAGTGGGGGCTATATGTAGGGAACTATATACAGGGGGTCTATGTGAGGCCCTATATACAGGGGGCTATATGTTGGGCCCTATATACAGGGGGCGATATGTTGGGCACTATATACAGGGGGCTATATGTGAGGCCCTATATACAGTGGGCTATATGTGGGGCACTATTTTCAGCGTGACTATATGTGGGGCACTATCTACAGGGGGGGCCATATGTGGGGCAATATATACAGGGGGCTATATGTAGGGCACCATCTGCAGGGGGCTATATATAGGGCACTATCTACAGGGGGCTATATGTTGGCCACTATCTACAGGGAGAGTTATATGTGGGGCACTATCTACAGAGGGGCTATATGTAGGGCACTATCTACAGGGGGATCTATGTAGGGCACTATCTACAGAGGGATCTATGTAGGGCACCATCTATGGTGGTGGGCACTGTCTACAGGGGGCTCTATGGGGGCACTATCTACATGGAGCACTGTGTGTGTGGGACACAGTGTATGGTGCTATTATAATCAGGGACAGTGTATGGCGCTATTATAATTAGATGTGCAGAGTATGGTACTATTATATTTATATTTAGGGCGTCCTGCGTGGCACCATGAGAATTTTATCTTCGTTTATAGGTGCAGAAATGTTTGAAAAGTGAGAAGCTGAAGACATCTGAGTGGCAAACTTTAGAAATGGGCTGCGGCCGGGAGAAGTCATCATAGAGGTCTAGATCGGATGGAGGAGAAAAAGAACAACTAGAATCTGGAATAGTCACCGGTGAGTCACTTAATATAAATATTTATTCTGCCTCTAATCAGTACTGTAGTCACTGTATGATCTGCAGCGAGATGATGGGTGGTATGATTTTTTTTGTGAAACAGCAACTTCCAGCATATCCTTACCATTGTTCGGACCATGCTGGGAGCTGTCGTTTTACGCCGTACAAACCTATACGGCAGGGGTTGCACTTAATTGAGCTGTATTTGTGCTGGTGCTGTATTTATGTAATGAGCTTGGTTCTGGATATATGTAATGAGCTTGGTTCTGGTGCTGTATATATGTACTGAGCTTCGTTCTGGTGATGTACATATGTACTGAGCTTGGTTCTGGTTTGTATTTATGTACTGAGCTTTGTTCTGGTGCTGTATATATGTGCTGAGCTTAGTTCTGGTGTTGTATCTATGTACTGAGCTTTGTTCTGGTGCTGTATATATGTACTGAGCTTTGTTCTGGTGCTGTATTTATGTACTGAGCTTGGTTCTGGTGCTGTATATATGTGCTGAGCTTGGTGCTGTATTTATGTACTGGGCTTGGTTCTGGGGCTGTATATATGTACTGAGCTTTGTTCTGGTGCTGTATATATGTGCTGAGCTTGGTGCTGTATTTATGTACTGAGCTTGGTTCTGGGGCTGTATATATGTACTGAGCTTTGTTCTGGTGTTGTATATATGTACTGAGCTTGGTTTTCGTACTGGTATATATGTACTGAGCTTGGTTCTGGTGCTGTATTTATGTACTGAGCTTGGTTCTGGTGCTGTATTTATGTACTGAGCTTGGTTCTGGTGCTGTATATATGTACTGACCTTGTCTCTGGGGCTGTATTTATGTACTGAGCTTAGTTCTCGGGCTGTATATATGTACTGACCTTAGTTCTGGTGTTGTATATATGTACTGAGCTTGGTTCTGGTGCTGTATATATGTACTGAGCTTGGAACTGGTGTTGTATATATATAATGAGCTTGGTTCTGGGGCTGTATATATATCAGAGCTTGGTTCTGGAGCTGTAATTATATAAGATATATTTATAATAATAAAATTGCAGGGCAGATTGAGTTGTTTTCAGTTCATTGTATATTTAATGGGAAACTATCTGGTAGTTTTAACCCCTTGGACCGCCAGCATGCGGTAATACATGACCTGACAATATTTCGAAATATTCCCCTGTATGTTTTTTTTCAGATGCAGCAAAATCTATAAAATCTAATTTTAAAATTACGCACACTATTTGCTAATTACTCTATAAAGTGTCATGGGGCAATGCCGCTGTCCTGAAGAGTCACATAGTCCTCCCTCCAAACCCACTTTCCATGCTTGATTGACAGCCCCCTGGATGTTATACATCACTACCAGTCTCCTCCAACTTTCCCGGATGTGCCATTGCCTTGTACTACTTGGGCACACACCGTGCAGCGAGGAAAATTCTGCCCGGCTGCACCACGCATGCCTGGGGATTACAAGTCAACGGCGCATCCGCATGAGTTGGAGGCTGCCAGTGATGTAGAACAGCCAGGGGGATGTCAATCAAAATCTGGGGGGCGCCATTTACATTTTCCTCTCAGGCAGCTGAAAAGTTAGAATCGGCCCTGCCTGTACTATCCATGCCCCATTACATGGCTTTGTTTATTATCCCTGTGCTATGATGGTGTTCATTGTCCCGGTACTGTAACATCACCGTGAGTATTATCCCCATAATATGACCTCACTGTGTGCATTATGCTGGTACTGTGACATCACAGTATGCTTTATACCAGTACTGTGAGATAACTGTGTGCATTATCCCGATAGTGTAACAACACTGGGTGCATTATTCCTAAATGGCATCATTGCTGTGTCCACTCTCCCTGTGACACCACTGTGTCCATTACTTCCGTGCTGTGACATCATTTTGTCTGTTTTTCCTGTGGTGTGACAACACTGTGGGCATCCGACCACGTCAGATTTTTCTGCAATAGTTACAATGTGACTTGGGACTTTTTTCTATAGGGAAACATTGAAGTTAAATTGTGGTTGTGAGTTTATAGTCAATTGTAAACGACATTGTGTTAGGGCTTTTCCACGCATAACCTAATTACTGCAGAAAATTTCTGCAGCAATTCCGCAGAAACTAGCAGAAATTCTGCTGCGGAAAAATCGCACCATTTCCTGCGTTTTTTACTGTAGAAAATGGAGCCAATTTTGCTGCGTTTTTTTGAAAGCTGGGAGATGGTGATATCTTCTCTGAAAAACTCAGCAATTCTGTCCACTTTCCGCAGCTGGAATTGACATGCTGCGGTACGAAAAATATGCACCGCAGGTGAATTTCTGCTTGGAAATTTTACGCAGCGCGTGGATGAGATTTGTTAAATCTCACCCACTTTGCTGCTTTTGTATTTGCAACCCACCATACAGTATAATGCCCCCACGGATGCCCCCATACAGTATAATACCCCCATAGTTTCCCCATACAGTATAATGCCCCATAGATGCGCCTATACAATATAATGCCCCATAGTTTCCCCATACAGTTTAATGCCCCATAGCTTCCCCATATAGTATAATGCCCCATAGATGCTCCCATACAGTATAATGCCCCCATAGCTTCCCCATACAGTTTAATGCCCCATAGCTGCCCCCATACAATATAATGCGCCTACAGATGCCCCCATACAGTATAATGCCCCCCACAGCTGCCCCATATAGTATAATGCCCCACAGCCATCCCCATACAGTATAATGCCCCCATAGCTGCCACCATGCAGTATAATGTAATTTTGTGCTGATTTTTTTTGGTGATTGTTTCTTGAAATCTTTTCCTTTTTTTTTTTTTATGAATTGTTTCTTGAAATTACAATGCCATTAAGGGCGGGTTCACACATAGCGGAATTTCACTTAAATTCCGCTGCGGACACTCCGCAGCGTTAATCCGCAGCGGAGCCGTTTCTCCATTGACTTTCACTTTAATTTAGCAGTGTTCGTTTACACGATGCGTACAATTCCGCTGCGGAGCATAGGCTGCGGAGCGGAATTTGGTGTCCGCAGCATGCTCTGTCTGTTGCGGAGCAGTGGCGGACTGGTTGCGGACTCATGGCGGAATTTCTCCATTGACTTCAATGGAGAGTCAAAATTCCGCAATGAAGTCCGCAGATCTTATGTGTGCTGCGGAGCGTATTGTTTTTACTACCATGACATTTCTTCATTCTGGCTGGACCTATGTATTTCTAGGTCTACAGCCAGACTGAGGAAGTCAATGGGGCTCCCGTAATGACGGGAGCGTTGCTAGGAGACGTCTGTAAATAGTCACTGTCCAGGGTGCTGAAAGAGTTACGCGATCGGCAGTAACTGTTTCTGCACCCGGGACAGTGACTACCGATCTCAATATACATGTATCTGTAAAAAAAAATATAAGTTCATACTTACCGAGAACTCCCTGCGTCTGTCTCCAGTCCGGCCTCCCAGGATGACGTTTCAGTGTAAGTGACGGCTGCAGCCAATCACAGGCCAAGCACAGGCTGCAGCGGTCACATGGACTGGCGCGTCATCCAGGGAGGTCGGGCTGGATGCCGAAAGAGGGACGCGTCACCAAGACAACGGCCGGTAAGTATGAATTTCTTTGACTTTCACTAGGGAAAGTGCTGTCCCTTCTCTCTATCCTGCACTGAATAGGGAGAAGAGAAGCACTTTTCCTGCAGTCCGCAGCGGCCAGTCCGCATCAATTTTCTGCACATTTTGTGCAGATCTGCTGCAGAATCTGCAACGCAGATTCTGTGCGGCATTGATGCGGACAGTTGCGGAGGAATTCCGCCATGTGTGGTCATGCCCTAAAAGGGTTTTCCCACAATTAACATTTATCACCTATCCACAGGATAGGTGACAAGTATATGATCGCTGGGGGCCCCTCCACTGGGACAACCACAGATGTCTAGAATGGTCCCCGTTCCTCCTCACTGTATGATCGCAATAAGGACCTCCGCTTTATTTATAATCCTCCTCACGGTGATCATACACAGCGTAGTGAGGGGGAACCTGGGTCAAGAGCCTTGTTCTAGAGATCTGTGGGGCCCTCAGCGATCATAGATTTATCATCTATCCTGTGGGTAGGAGATAAATGTTAATTGTGGAAAAAAAACCTTAATGGAAACCTGTCAGGTCATTCTAAAGGCCCTTTTACACTGGCCGATTATCGGGCAGACAAGTGTTCATATAACGCTCGTTGACGATAATTGACCTGTGTAAACAGGGGAACGATCAGCAGATGACGAGCAAACGCTCGATCATCTGCTGGTCGTATCGTTTTAAAAAAGTAAAATATTATCGTTGTCGGCAGCAAATCTCCCTGGGAGACGCGGTGCCAACATGATAATAATATATGGGGACGAGCGATCGGAGTAACGACTGCTCATCCCCATACATAGCTCCGTGTGACAGGAGCAAACGAGCGCCTGGGGGCATTATACTGTATGGGGGCATCTGTGTTACCAATAAACTGTATGGGTGCAACTATGGGTGCATCTATGGGGGCATTATACTGTGTGGGGGTTCTATGGGGGCATTATACTGTGTGGGGGTTCTATGGGGGCATTATACTGTGTGGGGGTTCTATGGGAGCATGATACTGTGTGGGCTGAAGCGCGTGTGTATGGACAGGGATTGGGCGGGACTAGAGGCGTAGCTTAAACCGCGACACAGCAATTGTCCCTCTTTGCGATACTTGAAATTTGGGAGGTATGATAAATCTATTAATAAGTCCAAATATTTCTTTAGTGGTTTAACTCACTTGAACCTTTTATATGTGACAATTTGAGCAATTATTAATACAAGTCGTGTTTCACAGTTCTCTCATGGATCGTTATTAGTGTACAAAGAAGATATTAAACAGCATTAAAAGTAGGAAAATTGACACATAAAATAACAAAAACAAAGCATTAAATAATAATAAAAATCAGGTTTTAGAACCATTCAATTTTCTATGCAGAGACCTGGAAGGGAAATATATTACAATAACCTGTGTTATATTGCCACCTAGAGGTAACTGTCCAGATAGAAGAGAATTTTTTAGTCTGTCGATGCCTAATATTAAGGGTTAACATTAAATGTTCCTGGTGGTGTAAAGTAGCGTAGGAGTCAATACATTTTATCAGAGGTGGTTTAGGGGTTAATACATATTACTCTTCATGGCCTAAGCTGATTTAAAGGGTATATTTTATATTTGTGATCTCGCATTTGTGATTGGTCCAAGTCCTCTACAAGCCCCACCCCAGACTCAGACCCAATCAGATAGGAAAACCACTTTGACTTATTTACACCTTGTTCAAATTCCCTGAAAAATACAAGGGGACATTACAAAAATAATAAGAGACGCAATTAGTTCTGTCTAACTACAGGTAAGACCACCTGTAGACTGAGTAGGTGTATATATATATAAAAATATGAGACAAAGGCTAGGGCTACACGGCGACATTGGTCGCAAACCCAAAGATCATTGCGTGATCACTGAGTCACGCTGACTGCATCACAGTAACGAAAGTAATAGTTGCCGCGTTGCGACCCACATGTTAGGGCGGCCACGACACAACAGTTGCAAGAAATCCAAACTTGATGGATTTTTTTGTGACGGTTGTGTCGTGGTCGTGGCAACCTGCGGGTCGCAACACAGGACACATTATCATTCATTACTGTGATGCAGCTAGCGCGACAATGCAATGCAGGCAGAGCAACTCAGCGGTCTTTAGCCATGCGACCGGTGTTGCGGCCAAAGTCGCCGTTTAGCCCTGGCCTAATTGTTACTATGTCTAATACCCACAGTGCCATGCTTTTTGGCTCAGCTAGACAAGTATGTTCATTCTATGGATTGCGGATGGGAAGAGCAGCTGCCGGGCACCTCTGGAACCACTTATCTTGTAAGGATATAATAGATTTAGACAGGAACAATCCAACTTGTCTGGTCTGCTTTACCTCCACATATAACACTGGTCAAGGATCTGGCAAATCCAACTTTAATGGAAATATGTACTTAATAAACCAGCAGGAATCAATATGATCTGTTCCTTAATAGCCATGACTCAGTGATCACATGTCACAAGACTCATAAATTATATAAGTGATGTCACAATATATTCACAAAATATCAATATCTCTATAATGCCCCCATGGTACGTCCCCACACTGTATTATGCCCCTATAGCTGCCCCCATACACGTGTAATGTATAGAACACTAATAACGTGTCATGTACCTGCACAGCATTACAGCGTTTCTACAGTAGGGCTCACCGCATTATGCGAAATTCTCCAGCTCACCCTCTAGTGGCTTCTGTTAGTAACTGCACCATGGAACGTCTACATGGAACGTCTACTAATTGAGGGAGACATTTTTCCGAAGACCAAACATACGTAAACGAAAACAAAATATCCCCTACATAGAAAAAAAATAGGTGTGTAGTTCTAGCGTCCATAAAGCATTACGCATGCGTGTTGAATCGAAATTTCCGAGCGGAAAACAAGGACGCATGCGCGTTTCCTTGTCTATCCTGTCGGCCTCGCATTGTTGGAATTTTCTCCTCTTCTCCGCGCTCGATATTGTTGTTTCTTGCGGCGGAACGGAGCTTCATTATGAGAATTGCGATTTCTGCGTCATATAAGACAAAATAATACGTTATCAGAATTATACACGTGGGCTTATTATTTCACTAATGTGCGCTATTTCCTTCGAGTCCAACAGGTGGCTCCGTGGCGCAATGGATAGCGCATTGGACTTCTAGTGAATGCAGACATTCAAAGGTTCCGGGTTCGAGTCCCGGCGGAGTCGCATTTTTATTTCGAGGTTTTCATAATTGTATCTTATTCCAGAAATTTTGTATTTGCTTTGACTGGTGATAAGTTAAAATTATTCTACACTTACAATCAGATTGTAATGGACTCAAATAGCAGAATACGGAGAATGATGTGGAGGCGTCTCATATAATATTGAATTATTTATTGATATGTAATGGAAAATATAGATCGTATATTATACATAATAACATTGCCAGACACTTATCAATTTCGTTTTCTGTTGTGATCACATGTAAGCAACGGGGTACGGCGTGAAAATACTTTCCGCATATACAGCGCATGGCCTGCCCGATTAATTTACTAATTTTTACCTCCACTTTTCTTAAAGGATCTGTCACCTCTCCGGACATGCCTGTTTTAGTAAATAATTGTGTTCCTCATGAAATAACAATTGTGGAGCATCTTTTCTTAGAACTCTACATTGTGCCATCCCTCTGTTATTCCTCCTACAAATGTATTAATAAATTGAAAACTGGGTGTTACCAGGTGGGGGTGTCACTACACAGACGGACACTGTCCAATCAGTGCGAACTTAAAACTGTATAGGAACACATCGCCTCGACACAGGTAAGGCCCAGTTGTGATTTATTCATAAATTTCTAGGAGGAATAACAGAGGAATGGCAAAAATCAGAGATCTAAGAAAATATGTTCCAGGTCCATCAAGTTCAGCCTTTCTTATACAGACAGCAGGTGACAGGTCCTCTTTAAAGGGTTATTCTCATCTTATAAAATGATGACTTCAGTTTTCCCTGCACAGCGGCGCTATCGACCACCCGGCTGTGCGGGGAGTGGGGTGGTGCTGCCGATCCTTGCAGTGGCCGTAGCGCTAAATCAACGCTGCGGCCCATTCATTCTCAGGCTCGTGGAGGTCCTAGAGGTTGGACACCACCAATTATAAAGTAACAGCATTCCCTAGCGATATGCCATCACCTTATAATATGAAAATATCCCCTTAAAGAGGCTGTCACCAGATTTTGCAACCCCTATCTGCTATTGCAGCAAATCGGCGCTGCAATGTAGATTACAGTAACGTTTTTATTTTTAAAAAAACGAGCATTTTTGGCCAAGTTATGACCATTTTTGTATTTATGCAAATGAGGCTTGCAAAAGCACAACTGGGCGTGTTGAAAAGTAAAAGTCCAACTGGGCGTGTATTATGTGTGTACATCGGGGAGTTTTTACTTCTTTTACTAGCTGGGCGTTAGGAATGGGAGTGTATGATGCTGACGAATCAGCATCATCCATTTCTCTTCAGAACGCCCAGCTTCTGGCAGTGCAGACACAGCGTGTTCTCGAGAGATCACGCTGTGACGTCACTCACTTCCTGTCCCAGGTCCTGCATCGTGTCGGCCACATCGGCACCAGAGGCTACAGCTGATTCTACAGCAGCATCAGCGTTTGCAGGTAAGTAGCTACATCGACTTACCTGCAAACGCCGATGCTGCTGCAGAATCAAATGTAGCCTCTGGTGCCGATGTGTCCTCGCTCGTCCGACACGATGCAGGACCTGGGGCAGGAAGTGAATGACGTCACAGCGTGATCTCTCGAGAACACGGCTGTGTCTGCACTGCCAGAAGCTGGGCGTTCTGAAGAGAAGTGGATGATACTTCTCGTCAGAACGCCCAGCTAGTAAAATAAGTAAAAACGCCCCGATGTACGCACATAATACACGCCCAGTTGGACTTTTGCAAGCCTCATTTGCATAAATATAAAAATGGTCATAACTTGGCCAAAAATGCTCGTTTTTTAAAAATAAAAATGTTACTATAATCTACATTGCAGCGCCGATCTGCTGCAATAGCAGATAGGGGTTGCAAAATCTGGTGACAGAGCCTCTTTAAGAGAAAACCACCATTGAGAAGCACCAGGTTGTATCCATAGAGCGGAATTTTCCCAACCTGTAGAAAAGTTACAAAAGGCACAATTTGCATTGAAAGATTGAGACTTTTGGCCATTTTACGTTCTCCTTTGCACTTTTAGGAAAATGGGGTATAGCTTAACAAAAGGAGCAGGGCCACAGTCCCCCAAAAAAATTAATTATAATTTATGCCAGAAAGCTGGTGTAAATTATAGCAGAATGTTTTTTTTACACAATAGCATAGGGCTTAAAAACAAATAAAATGTACCGTATACTTTGTTTTATGAACGCAGATGGGGGTGACATGCAAATGTTTGCCATACATAGTTTTTTTTAATGTAAATAAAAGAAAGACCTATTTCTTCTAGCTGCAAACCCTTAATGATAAAAGGGAAGAAAATAAAATTGTTTTTTTGCGTCAAATGTATGCACATCTGGAACACTTTTTCCCACATAAAAAAAAATAAAAAAAAAAATATATATATATATATATATATATATATATATATATACCCTGCGCCAAAAGTGGTATGAAATGAAAGGGGCCCCAGTACTATATTTTCTTAGGCGTATTGGATGGTGAAACCAGCAGATAGTTTCAAGTTTGGGCAATCCGTTTCTCCATCAAAGGATCTGCCTGAGAAGGGTTGTTCTGGGTGGAGAACCCCTTTTTCTCTAGTGAAATATAAAGCAGTGTATTTGTTTGTAGCGGTTTAGATGGCTTTTTTTTTTTCTGGATCATTGGCACATTTTCAAAATGCATGCCCTTAGTGTAACTTTTTTTTTATGCCATTTTTCCCAAAAGCTTCTCTATGAAACGTCAAAAACACCAGAAAAAAAAAAAAACCATGTTAAGGCTGGATTCACACGAGCATGTTCGGTCCGTAAAGGACGGAACGTATTTTGGCTGCAAGTCCCGGACCGAACACACTGCAGGGAGCCGGGCTCCTAGCATCCTAGTTATGTACGGCGCTAGGAGTCCCTGCTTCTCCGTGGAACTACTGTCCCGTACTGAAAACATGATTACAGTATGGGACAGGTGTCCCACAGTGAGGCAGGGACTCCTAGCGTCGTACATAAGTATGAATCCAGCCTAATGCTGAATAAAAAAAGTGGTGTGAAAGAGGCCTAAAGTCATCAGAGATGCAATTGTAAACTGAATTTTAGGCTAGAGCGTGGGGAAACTCAGACGTGATAAACGTTACGTTTTTCACTTCCGAAGGTGCGGGTCACGTTGTCACAGAACCCTATAGATTGAGTCTATGGGGGGGGGGGGGGGGGGGGGGGATTCGTGAAAACAGAACATGTTCTATTTGTCAACGGACCCTTCACACAGTCCGTTTAAACAGCCATGTGAACAGCCCCATTGAATTACATAGGCCGTCACAGACGTGTTTAGCATTCGTGTGAATCAAGCCTAAATCTGGAATATATGGTGTAAATGGCTATACGGACAGTCATTTGAAGCCCTGCCAAAGGAGTACAAAAATGGCAGACCTGGGGGCCTTCATTAGGTCCCCAGGTCTGCCATGACGACCATTGGCAACCCTCGATCGCACATCGGAAGGCCCCCCCCCGATTCAAACTATTTAAATGCTGCAGTCACGATTGACCGCAGCATTGAAGGGGTTAAACGGGCGGAATCAAAGTGATCTTTGATTCTGCCCATTGCAGCGAGGTGTTGGCTGTATTAGGGCTTGTCCACAAGTAAAGGAATTGCTGCAGAAAATTTCTACAGCAATTCCGCAGAAACTAGCATTAATTTCGCTGCGGAAAAACCGCACCATTTCCTGCGTTTTTTTTACTGCAGAAAATGGTGCGGAATTTGCTGCGTTTTTCTCAATGCTGGGAGATGGTGACATCACCTCTGAAAAACGCTGGAATTCTGTCCACTTTCTGCAGCAGGATTGGACATATGCACCGCAGGTGAATTTCTGCAAGGAAATTTTACTTAGCGTGTGGATGAGATTCGTTAAATCTCACCCACTTTGATGCTACTGTATTCTGCTGCGTATTTTCCATCCGCAATTCTGGACAGAAAATACGCAATTCTGCTACGTGTGGACAAGCCCTTACACAGCCATCACCCGCTAAGTATGGAGTGAGCTCAGCCCGTGAGCACGCTCCATACTTCACCTTAACGGCTGTCATGTATGTGACATGTTGTTAAGGGGTTAATATTGTCTGATCGGTGTATAATTTTGGGCGCTTTTCTAGTCCAGAATTTGGTTTCCCCCACCATCACCCAATGATTGACAGTTTATACAGGCAGGTGCGCTCAATGGTCATGGAGTATGACCATTTTCCAGATTCATAGGCCCCAAGTGAGAATGAACTTGGATAAAATAACTATTTATACTAAATTATTTCCCACCAAATCATACATCAATCTGCTCTGCTCCTGCTCTATAACATGCTGCCTGCATGATCGATGTGACAGATCCGCTTTAGGCTGGGTTCACACGACCTATTTTCAGGCATAAACGAGGAGTTTTACACCTCAAATTACGCCTGAAAAGACGGCTCCAATACATCGGCAAACATCTGCCCATTAATTTCAATGGGTTTGCTAATGTACTGTGCCGACGACCTGTCATTTTACGCATCGCTGTCAAAAGACGGAGCGTAAAATAACAGCGCCGTCAAAGAAGTGCAGGACACTTGTTGGGACGTAATTTGAGCAGTTTTTAATTGACTTCAATGTAGAACAGCTCCAAATTACGGCCGTAATTGATGCCCTGCAAAACGCGAGTATGAGCAATTACGTCTGAAATGCAGGAGCTGTTTTCTCCTGAAAACTGCCCCGTAATTTCAGCCGTAATTGTCGTTATCGTGTGCACATACCCTAAGGCAGCATTGTCGCATCTGGCTTCTACAAATGTAAGGAAATATTGGCACTGGGAGGCAGTTTGGTCATATATCCAGTAGATACAAAAGACACATTAAAGACACACAAAAGCATTTTCCAGCATCAATTTATTTCAAGTAACAGGAAAAACATAAAATTGCAGTACTCCGACCAAAATCAAAAGCAGGAGCTAGTGTACAATTCTGCGAGGGGCACACCACCCGTCTTCTAGTGTATATCCCATTCAATGGACCTTATTGAACAACATCCTGCATGCTTCCTTAATGATGCACATCTGTAGCGGTCCGTATTTACGGATGCTCCCATAGGCTTCTATGGGATAGTGCGCACCGTAATTACGGACAAGAATAGGACAGGTTCTATAATTTTCTCAGTACGGACACCCATCAGTAAAAATATTAAAAAGGTGTCCGTGGCCAATGGAAATGAATGGGTCTGTAATTACGGATGAAATATACGGTCGTGCGCATGGGACCTAATTCCATTGAATTACAATTGGGCTAACCTGCATGCAGAACCACTGGCAAATCCGCGACGCGTGGGCCTAGCCGGTATGCAGAACTGGCATAAGCGCTAAAGGATTCTATAGCGCTGGTGGCCATTTTGCATACAAAAGCCATGGAGATGAGCAGGACATTGTCTCCAACTGTCCACGCGGCTCCTGCTAGAAATGGAAAGTTAATTAGAAAAACTGTTATTGTGCATACTCCGGCACTACAATCGTTTCTCTGTGAAAGTGGAGGTCCGCTTTAACTAAAGATTGATTGATAATGGACCAAATCAATAGTACATACAACATTTGAATACTGTAGTCCATTTTATTTAGAAGTTGCAAGTTAACGTGTGTTCAAGAAGTGACATGCTGACATGTTCCAAATACCAATATATGCAATCTCACTCGCTGCTTCTGGAGGTGGTAGAACAGGACTGCCCCCACGATTTACATTTCTGGATCACTACATATGGACAGGATTAGTAGCATTAGGGTATGTTCACACGGCCTATTTACGGACGTAATTCGGGCGTTTTTGCCCCGAATTACGTCTGAAAATAGCGCCTCAATAGCGCTGACAAACATCTGCCCATTGAAAGCAATGGGCAGACGTTTGTCTGTTCACACGAGGCGTATATTTACGCGCCGCTGTCAAATGACGGCGCGTAAATAGACGCCCGCGTAGAAGAAGTGACCTGTCACTTCTTTGGCCGTAATTGGAGCCGCTATTCATTGACTCCAATGAATAGCAGCGCTAATTACGGCCGTAATTGACGTGGCGTTCAAGCGCCTGCACATGCCGGTACGGCTGAAATTACGGGGATGTTTTCAGGCTGAAACATCCCCGTAATTTCAGCCGTTACGGACCCCCGCCGTGTGAACATACCCTTAGGCATTACTTGCTTGAAAACCACATATTCTGGCATGCTGCTGATCAAGCACCATCAACCAGGTCATTGCACAGAGCGGAGCATGCACGGTGGGGGTGCTCTGCTCACAAGCCAGGCAGCATGAATGACGTGTTAAGGCAAGGACGAAACATAGGCCATACATGCAACGGTTTATTGTTGAAAATTGTATTGGTAAATTTTATCCTGTGGATATGCCATAAGTGTCCAAGATGGGAAAACCCCCTTTAACCCCATTGTTACCATTATTTGAGGGAATTGATAGGGTCACCTATAAATGTAACGCACATGGCGTTATGAATTTTAGTACCTGCATGTGCCTCACAATAAAAGTTAATAATGTTCCTCACACACTAACTCAATGTTGCCCATTATGACCGAGTTACTTGATGGGATCGCTTACTACAAGGATTATAGTAAGTGATCCCATCAAGTACCGCTCTTAATGGGCAACATTGGGTTAGTGTGTGAGGTACATGACGGGGTTAATTACTATTAATGTGAGGCACGTGGAAGTTTTAAAATGGACAACACAACGTGCCTCACATTCTACTTTAATGTCGGCGAAGTATCGTGTTGGTATTGAGAATTATGATACTACACGAAGTATCGGTATGAAAGTTCAAATTCTGGTATCAGGACAACCCTACTAGAAACTATGGAGATCAGCCAGTAGAGATGATATGGATCTGAAATGAGCGCTACGGCACGTTCAGTAGGATGTCACTCAAGAGCACACAAACCTCTACTAAAACCAAGTAGAACAATGCTCTATACTTAAATTCTGTAGCTTTTACTATGGAAAAGCAACAGGTACTAGTCACAAACCTAAATGGAAGCAATGTAATAACTTCAAGCTTCAAAAGTGAACTTTAAACTTTATTCTGAACCAAAATGTACGTTATATACAAACATATGGTTAGTGGAACATTACCTTTATCTTTGGGGCTGTTGAGCTCTTGCACCATACACAACACACGGCCCATCGAGTAAAAGGATTGAATATTCTTAACCCCGTTACATTATTAACAAGATCATTCAACCTTTAAACTTTATCAGATAAAACACTAGCAGAATTTTTTTCAAGTCGTCTGGATACTGCAGTCCCATAGACGGCAGCCCAGCAATACAGCCATATATACAATATGTTCCGGTCTGTATCAGCCTAGTATCATGTGTAACGAACCTCCAATATGTCTAACATTTCCAAGAAGTCTCAAATTCGGGTTCTACTCTTGCCTGCAACAGCCACACATGTTCTTCAAGCCCGCTTTGTCTGGAAGATTATAGCAGCTTATTATTTTCTTTCCTTCACTTTGTGCCAAAACCACATTTAATAAAAGATTTAAAACTTAAGTGCATTCATATGGAATATTGCCGGCCACATCCAGATACTTCCCATTGCCCTGGATTACAACTATACATTTCTTTTGTAGCTGGTTTAGTTTGCACATGTTGGTCAGTAAGTGTAGTTTGTATTATAGTGTTCAGTATAGGAGTATTATTAATGTGTAGAACAGATAGGCCAAAATAAGTCACGCCGACTCTTACACGATCTAACTGGTCCTCTAATGTACACAACGGACAGTGGTTTTAAAGGTAAATGGTCATGTAAATAGGAGTCGTCCATACATATGGTCTGCTTTTGAGAAATACAGCCAGTTATTCAGTTACATATTGAAGAATGCAGAAACCACCAAGAAATATTTTACGGCTTACAATAACCAACATTAACATATGCCCACTGCATAAGGTGATCACCAACGTGTACAAGTATGAGAATGGTTTATCTGGGTCCTCTAGTCCAAAGCGCCTTCTAGATAAGGTTGGGCAAACATGTAGATAGGGCTTATAGTTTTAATTCTAGCTTAAAGAGGCTCTGTCACCAGATTTTGCAACCCCTATCTGCTATTGCAGCAGATCGGCGCTGCAATGTAGATTACAGTAACGTTTTTATTTTTAAAAAATGAGCATTTTTGGCCAAGTTATGACCATTTTTGTAGTTATGCAAATGAGGCTTGCAAAAGTCCAAGTGGGTGTGTTTAAAAGTAAAAGTCCAAGTGGGCGTGTATTATGTGCGTACATCGGGGCGTTTTTAATACTTTTACTAGCTGGGCGCTCTGAAGAGAAGTAACATCCTCTTCTCTTCAGAACGCCCAGCTTCTGGCAGTGCAGACACAGCCGTGTTCTCCAGAGATCACGCTGTGTCGTCACTCACAGGTCCTGCATCGTGTCAGACGAGCGAGGACACCGGCACCAGAGGCTTCAGTTGATTCTGCAGCAGCATCGGCGTTTGCAGGTAAGTCGATGTAGCTACTTACCTGCAAACGCTGATGCTGCTGCAGAATCATCTGTAGCCTCTGGTGCCAATGTGTCCTCGCTCGTCCGACACGATGCAGGACCTGTGAGTGACGTCACAGCGTGATCTCTCGAGAACACGCTGTGTCTGCACTGCCAGAAGCTGGGCGTTCTGAAGAGAAGTGGATGATACTTCTCATCAGAACGGCCAGCTAGTAAAAGTAGTAAAAACGCCCCGATGTACGCACATAATACACGCCCACTTGGACTTTTACTTTTAAACACACCCACTTGGACTTTTGCAAGCCTCATTTGCATAACTACAAAAATGGTCATAACTTGGCCAAAAATGCTCGTTTTTTAAAAATAAAAACGTTACTGAAATCTACATTGCAGCGCCTATCTGCTGCAATAGCAGATAGGGGTTGCAAAATCTGGTGACAGAGCCTCTTTAAACTAGGAATGGCTAGCAGTCATAGTCAGATCCAAGTACCTGGCCTAAATAATAGGCATAAAAGACACTTGTGAGCATCTGTGCCCGTGTACTAAGAAGTACAAGTACATCTGCCCACAGTGATCACATTCCTGGAAGACCATGCAGACATACCTTGATGTATATTATGATCTGCACACTTGACGGTATAACCTGAACACAATCCACAATGACAGGCTGTCCGTCTTGAGATCACCTCAGTTCAGATTGAGGGTTCTGCAGAAGCTCTTGTTTTTTGTGAAGGGAGCGTATTGCAAGGCCCTGCTTATACCCAGCATTGTGGCGTGGCTTCGAGATACTTATAAAACTGCTTCTATGGAAAACTGCAAAGGAGGTACCACAAGTAAAAAATGCCAGTGATTTTTAAATGCCGTGGTTTTTCCTCATAAAAAAAGTCAATTGGGGAACAAAATAAATAAAAATCCCATTCACTTAAAAAGTTCACACGTCATGGATTTTAACACAGACCTCACTTTTTGCTTTGCAAAGGGTAAAACCCACAATGAAAATCTGCGACCTGTGAACTTACACATAGGCCACTGCTCTTGCCTTGCAATAAATCAATTTTGAGCCAGAACAAAAATCACTGAAACTGAACTAGTAAAGGAAGTATTTTCATATCTAAGTGGTAAGGAGATAAGAACAATAAAATCCAGCTTCAAAGTGCAGTGTGGATATGATTATATGAAAGCCTTGCTCAGGTCTTCCTTTATAATCTATTAATGCAAACTCAAACACGGTCTATCCTGAACCACATAAGGGCTGCCTTGTACAGCCTGAAGGCCTTGTTCACACAGTGTAGATTTGCTGCAGATTTTGCATGTACTTTTTAAAGCAAAACCAGGAATGGAATCCAAGCAGAAGACATATATAAAGAAAGGCCTTGAAGGTCTGCTCTCCTGGATTTAATTCTGGTTTTGCCTTAAAAAGAAAAAAAAATGCATGCAAATCTGCAGAATAACAAGTCCAAAAGGAGAAGGTCTTTTTTTTTTTAGAAGATCAGAAAACAAGAGATGAAAGGGAAAAATCTTCTGACTTGATGACTGAATGGCCGTCATAAGATCAGGCCGGGGACATTCCTAGGAACAGTCCTTAAAGACATTCTTTGTATAATTTCATGCCAAATTGTAAACGAGACTATTGGTAGCTTTAGTTCAAGATGCAATACAGCAGCCGGTAATGTAGAAACAGAATGATCTATCATATCATTTGTGGGATAATAATGCCCTTTAAAAATGCAAAAAACTACATAACCATCACCTGAAAATATTAAAGAGGCTCTGTCCCCACATTATAAGTGCCCTATCGCCTACATAATGTGATTGGCGCTGTAATGTAGATAACAGTGGTTTTTATTTTGAAAAACAATCATTTTTGAGCAAGTTATAAACAATTTTAGATTTATGCTAATTAGTTTCTTAATAGACAAGTGTATGAGGCTGACCAATCAGTGACTAATCAGCGTCATACACTTCTCATTGTTCCCGCCCATTGTTGCAGTGTGATTGTGCAGTGAAAGAAGCGGGGCTGGAACAATGAGAAGTGGATGACGCTGATTGGTCAGCCTCATACACTTCTCTTCACAATGCCCAGTTGGTCAAAAGTAAAAACACGCCCAGTTATCTATTAAGAAACGAATTACCATAAATCTAAAATTGCTCATAACTTGCTCAAAAATGATCGTTTTTCAAAATAAAAACCACTGCTGTTATCTACATTACAGCGCCAATCACATTATGTAGGAGACAGAGCATTTATAATCTGGTGACAGAGCCTCTTTAAACACTATTTTATAAACACAGAACAATGCAGAGACTGTTTTTGCCATTTAAACAGAGCCAACTAGTGATCTAACTACTTCTAACACAATGGCCTGTCAAACAATTGTCAGATTAAGGTGGAAAGGTTTGCTTTTCACGCTTTTCTCCTTAATCCATAGTTTCCAATTTGTAAACAACATTCTGGCTGCAGGTATTGCCTGGGAGCCGGAATAATTTTGGTCTTCTTTCTTTAAACGCCCAAGGACTGTTCGTGTGTGTCTGAGAACGTCAGTGGTTTGTTATGGATCCCCAGCTTGTTAATGGGGAGCTTTCCTCTTCGCTTGTATTATGTAGCCTTTAGATTTTATAATCCCACGTGTTTTTACAATGACAGAATATCGCAAGATCCATTCTGGCGACCAACCATCCACTTGAGCTCCCTGGATGCCTTCTCTAAGAGCTTCTTGAAAACTTTCTTCAGATAAGATCTCTGTGTAAAACAAAAAAAGACAGAATGTAGGTAGAAAAATCCAGTGAGGTCAGGAAATAAATGGAGATCCCCTGCAGCAGACCAAATCCAAAATAAATGTCTGTGATGTCGGCCATATCCGTCATTCTATCTACACGTTCCTTACTTATACTGCCCTATTATTATACCAGTCTCGTGTGGTGCCACTCACGTATGTATTCCACTGTTTGTACAGATTAATAAATCTCTCCCAAAGATAAAATTAGATATAATAGATAAAGGAAAGATCTAATGGGAGGGAGTCAGTGTAAACCACAGTAGAGTGTTTCATAGGACATACGGTAGTACACCCGATATAACTGGACTTCCTTCTCCAACGTTTGCAAAAATGGGCACCACAACAAATCTGACCCGGGGATAACATCTGGTTTCTGAAGCGAGACTTCAACAGAAGACCGCTTCAACGCAAAGAGGTTGCCTTGATAAAACCGATTTGTGAACAGTTTGGGGGAATATAAATTTAAAGATAAAATAAGTTTTAATGACTGGCGCTAACGAATGCTGCCTATCATGTATGGCTAAACGGTTTGTCAATCAGTTTATTTCTTTCCCCCCCCAAAAAAAGCATTCCAGACGCTTACCTTTGGAATCGCTGTGTGTTAATAACTGAATGTCAAACTGCTTTGCAAAGGCTGTGAGATCTGGAGGCATGATGCAGCACGATGCGAGATTCACTTGGTTACTACTTGGCTTTACCTGCAGAAAACCACATTTTATTATACATGTTGTGATTTTTTTTTGTGGTCGATATAAAAAGTAAAAATGTATAACATGGCTTCAACTTTTCTTCAACAAAAATGGAGATGATACGAAGATCTTATTTAGGAGTTTGCGCTGTTTGACTTGTAAAAATGTACTACGGTTTAATAGAAATGAAAGGTTAAGATTTATAACACTGTATAATAAAAATGTACACAACTTTCTAATATACTTTGCATTTTTCAGTCCATGATCACTGCTTGCGGTCACTGAATATAAATATTACATACATTAAGAGGTGAAAAGCCATCCTGACCATATATAAACTTGCACAGGTCGCCATCATGAAAGAAGAGATTTTGAAAAATGGTAATGAATAAAAGCAGGCAATATATTAGAATGTTGCATAACATTTCCTTAGGCCTCATGCACACGACCGTAAAAACTCCCGTTATTACGGGTCGTAATTACGACCCGTAATAACGGGCTCATAGACTTCTATTGGCGACGGGTGCCTTCCCGTTTTCTCACGGGAAGGTGCCCGTGCCGTTGAAAAAGATAGAACATGTCCTATTTCAGGCCGTAATAACGGCACGGACAGTCCATAGAAGTCTATGGAGCTCTCGTAATGACGGGTGGCTACATGTGTGCACCCGTCATTACGGCAGCGTTGCTAAGCGACGTCAGTAAATAGTCACTGTCCAGGGTGCTGAAAGAGTTAACTGATCGACAGTAACTCTTTCAGCACCCTGGACAGTGACTACCGATCAGTATAAACCTGTAAAAAATAAAAATAAAAAGACTTTCATACTTACCGACAACTTCCTGCTTCCTCCAGTCCGGTCTCCCGCCCGTTGCCTTGGTGACGCGTCCCTCTCGACATCCGGCCCGACGTCCTGGATGACGTTTCAGGCCATGTGACCGCTGCAGCAAATCACAGGTCAATCACAGGCTGCAGCGGTCACATGGACTGCCGCGTCATCCAGGGATGTCGGGCTGGATGTGAAGAGAGGGACGCGTCACCAAGACAACGGCCGGGTAAGTATGAATTTCTTTAACTTTTATTACAGAAAAGGCTGTCCCTTCTCTCTATCCTGCACTGATAGAGAGAAGGGGCTGCCGATTAGTGCAGTGCTATTTTGCCGCCAAAAACGTGCTCGTAAATACGGGTGGAATACGTGTGACACCGGACCCATATTTACGGGCACGGGTTCGTAAATACTGGTGCAAAACGGGTGGAATACGTGTGACACCGGACCCGTATTTACGGGTGGGAAAAAATACGGTCGTGTGCATGAGGCCTTATACAATGGATAAGTTTTATTGACATAGAACCAGAAAGCCTTTTGGTTAAATGTAACTATATTCTCCACACAACAGGGTTGTTGATGCCATTAACATTTAATATCTACAAAGTGAAAAACAAAACAAAAACATTACACTTGTATAGTAAATTATATACTACCCACACACAAAGCACAACATGTTTTGGTAGACAATATCAGGAACTGGAACGTCAAGGATTGCTTAACAAAAAGGGCGAACATTGCGTGTTATTATATTGCGGTACTTTGCTCACAATGTACTCAGAAAAACACACATCTAATATCTAAAATCTTGTGACTGGCACTGGATGCCAAGCCTCACCTGTGCCCAGAGGTAAAGCTGTTCCAAGAGTGGCTTATCTAAATCCGATGTTCCTATAGCAACCACCTTATTAACCTGTACAAGGCTTTCCAGCTCTCTCCAGTAAGGCTGCAAATGCTCCAAGGTAAGAATGACTCCATCTTCCAAGAGAGGCGGCGCGATGATCACAGAATCTAACTGAGCAACAGCGAGGGTGGTACATGCTGGAGAAACAAAATTACATGGTGAGGGGATGACCACTAGAGGAACACTGTACAGAGGGGGAGGGGGGATTTATTAAGACTGGCGTTTCATACCCCAGTCTTAATCTAAAGAGCGCTGGATTTAGATGTGCCTAATTTATTAAGAGGCACACACACCTCTTAATAAATTAGGCGCGTCTCTGGCGGTCCGTGCTCCAAAAAAAGTAAAATTTGCGCTATAATTGACGCTAATTTATGCTGTAAATTTGCCTGGCCACAGGTCGTCCTCTTTTGGGGCATTCTGAGACAAGATAGATCCACTATCCAGCAGTGCAGCGGACAGTCGACAGATTAATCCAATACCAGAACAAAGCAGTGATTCAACTAAAGGAGACTATACAATTTAGGCTGGGTTCACACCTGCGTTCGGCTTTCCGTTCTCCTCCTTTAGAGGCAAAACAATGGAAAAACTGGAAGTGCAGGTTCCGTTGCACAACAGACACCACCGGTGGCCGACAGAACCTATCCACTTTATTGGGTTTCGTCAAGTTTCCCGCGGTTTTACCAAAAATAGCATAGAATGCTGCGCTATTGTTATTAGTATTCGGGCCCACCAATGGAACGCAGCTGTAAACGAGGCTTTGGATAAACTTTTTTCCAAACCGGCCAACCATATAACGTGTATGGAGTACGGCAACATAACGTGCTACAAATTTCCACGTTTTCAAACAGAAAAAAAATAAACTAAAAATTATCCGTGAAAACGTATAATCTCTGTTAGGCCATATATTTCTTTGCTGTTTTTATTGACAAAGCACATGCTGGCTTTCAATTAAAATGCAAACATGTCAAAGTCAGATAAGGACAAACACAGTTCACACCCATTGAGCAATTGAAAAAAACTTAATCTAGGAAAGTTTAAAGGAAACGTATCACCTATATGGTTTCTCTAATTAAAACCTGACAGTGAAACATAAATGGGACAGATTTACTATTCAAATGGAGCCAGAATTCTGGCATACATGCTGTGCACCACATTTATTAACCGTTTCGGACCCTTTATTCGACACGCTTGACAAGGGGCGTAGTCTAGCACAAAGGGGTGTGGCTTAAAACATGACACCGTGCGCCAAAATTTGATGTGAGGAGCCGGTGATGACTTCTGAGTATTTCTCTCTACAGAACAGGAGGGGTCAGACTATTGTGATGCTCAGTAGCCGGAGTGCAAACTGCAAGATTTTAGTCTGGTTTTTTTTAAATTATTTTTTAGTATACTGACAGAAAAGGAAAATAAAAAAATATATATATCCAAAATAAAAAAAATAAAAAAAAAAAGAAGGTCATTTTCTGAGGACACATTTCCTTTAAACATAGTGAAGTAAAAGTAAGGCTTGGTGTGTGCCGAATTTTGATTTTAAATCAGGTTTAGGAAGAACTTTAGAAGGCTAAGCACTGTGAAAAGAACCCGAGGAGCGCTTGGACCGACACGCTTAATCAATTAAAAGACAGCCTGTGGATGGGTCAGATAAAAGTCTGCAAGGACGAGCTTAGCGAGACTCCTACTTTTGACTATGGAATAAAAGTATTACAGTGTATATATGTTCCTAGTGTACTATGCTTGGCATCCTGTTACAAGACCATAGGGGTTCTCTGGACACAATGGCATGCAGGCCTCTATGGGTTATGGAATGTGATCTTGTATACAGTATGAACAACACATGTTTGCTAATCTTGTGTTCACTGACTCTTTAGTACTGGAGCCAGTCGTGTTCTGCCAAATAGCTGTTTATTTTCAATGTGGTTTACGTCACCCTATCTGTGAACACTACGGGCTTTACAGAAAACCAGTTCAAATGAGGTCAGGCCTCTTTTTTTTTTTTTTTTTTTTTTTTTTTAAAACAATGCCAAGATAATATAATCCTGGATAAGAGCTGCTCAGCCCGTATTTCATCGTTTGCCACTGAAATCTGAAAATAACTAGTCAACCATGTGACAGTTAAGCAGGGTGTTTTTGTGTCAGACACAGCGCTGTTCTTAAAAACGTGCCTGACAGAAGGACCTCTATAAGGAAACTCAACACCCGCATTAAAGAAATTAATTTTTAGTATGCAGTAAGACTTAAAAGGTGTAGGATATACCATAAAACTGGGTTGGGTATGATTAATGAGGCGGTAGCAGATCCATAGAGATCCGTATCTCCCACATCTTAAGAGAAAAAAAAAATATTCAGATTTTCTGCCGCTGGTAGTCCCCATTGAACTCAAAGGAGATGCAAACCCCGCAACAGAAGGCCAAGTGTTGCTACTTTTGCGGTGTAATCATAGCGAATAAAATCCCCCCAAAAAACACATACTTACCCAGAACGCCCTCCTCCTTCCTGCAGTCCAGCCTCCTGGGATAACGTTTCATCCCATGTGACTGATCAGCCTGTGATTTGCTGCATCAGTCACATGGGATGAAACGTTGTCATAGAAGGCCGGACTACGTGCAGAGAAGACGGAGGGGGTAAGTAGAAGCGCTTTCTTCCGTAGCAGAAATTCCATTCGAAAAACTGCAACACAATATTTCGGGCGGAATGTACTGCCTAAATGTTGAAAAAGCACCCCATACTCTGAATTATAAACAAAGTAATTCCACTTATTGCATATCTATTTGATCTGCCACAAGGTAAGCATATATACTGTACATAAATATGACAAATCAGTCATTTAATCCCACTACATTTTCTGTTTAGTTAAGAGGGATACACTCGCAGCAGGATTTATCCGCAATGGTACCCTTCGTTATATACCAACAAACTTAAAGGGTAACTAAACTTTTATAAAAATGTTGACATGTCATAGTGACAGGTCAGAACTTTTGATCGGTGGGTGTCCAAGCACCAAGACCCCCACCGATTGCAAAGACAAAGCGGCAGAAGCACTCGGGTGAGCGCTGCGCTGATTCGTTTTTGATACGCTTTTCTCGGAAAGACGAGCAAGCGGTGTACAGACTCAGGCTATTATACACAGCTCCGTGGAAAGCAGATTAGAAACGAAGTGGCAGAGTGCTCACCCGAGCACTTCTGCCACTTCGCTTTAGCGATTGGAGGGGGTCCCAGTGCTCGGACCCCCACCAATAAAAACTTCTGACAGGTCAGATGTTTTTAAAAAAAAGTTTAGTTACTTTAAAAGTAATTTCAAGAAAACTTCAGAACATCTCACCAATTAAACACTTTTTCTACCAGTTAGACGTGTATGACTTACCCATGTCAACAGCATGTCTGATGGATGAAAGGCCATTGCTCAAAATAAATAGCTTTACTTTAAGAGAAGAAAAAACAAAGCATTAGTTAAATGCCATTACATAAAAGGAGCTAAAATACAAAGCAGTTACTGTGTTTGGATCAGTATTCCACTCCACACAACACCACAAGTAGAATTAGATTTATTACTAGATTATAGAAACGTGTGATAAAAAGTATTCATGATCAATATTTTATACGGGAAGAAATAAAGTGGAGTTTTAGCTTTGCTTTCATATATAAAAAAAATAAATAAATAAAAAAAAAATAAAAAAAAAAAAGAAGAAGGACTATATATATGTATTTACCAGACACTTTCATTTCATCTCTTTCTTCAGGGTTTATGGTTTCCAGTGCCTGGGTTATGGCACAATCCAGTGTATTTGGAGATTCCTAAATTACACAAGAATAATACATTATTTCTAACAAAAAGTCACATGGATATACTCTCATATTTGCACCGGACAAGTAATATCCTTATGTACAACATTTTATAAATGTGCGAAAAATGAGCATCTGTCTTAAATACGCCACTGAATTCTGGGAGATTGAGTTCTGTTCTACTGCACAGAACCTGGTGTAAAGAAGACCGTTCAAGAATATTTTATATATATATATATATATATATTTTTATTTTTTTTCCCAAGTGAACAAGAGATAGGTACTTTATTTCCCTGTGCGACGTTTCAGCTCTTTCTTCTTGAGAAATAAAGGGAAATAAAACTACCTATCTTTTTTTCACTTGAATCATTGGAATGCTGCCTAATTTTTAACTATATATTTGGGACATTGGTCGGTTCCCTGGGGCTTGCACCCACTACTGCTGGACTTTAGAGAAGAGGAGGCTAGATGAGGCTAGATAGATAATCTGTTCTTTATGCACGGCCTAACGACTGGACCAATCTGCACCAAATTTGGCATATAAGTAAATCACTCGCTTCTGAAGGTTTAGACCGGGTTCTCTCTAGGACCTACCGTTCCCGACATATACACAAAAGCAAATAGGATACCACTGGCTTCCACATCAAGGATTTTCCTCCATATCAGAAAATAGATGTTTGCAGGTCCTTTATTCTTAGCCTCACTCATATACACAGTTTTAGACCAGGTTTCCATAACCAAGCCATTTTTCTTTACTCGACGTGTTACTTGACGTAAACAAACTGTACCTATACTGGATTTGAGCATGCTCATGAATTAAAACACTTTCATACCAGTCATGCCTCCAAAAAGGAACCCTGCACTTAGACTTTACTGGATATGTTGGCTTCATATCAGTAGAAAATGAACTTTACACACACACACACACACACACACACACACATACGTACGTAACTACTATAATATTTTATAAAAGTTAATGTCTGTCCCCTATAAGCATCCAAGCACCTGAAACATTGGACCCCAAATTTGGCACATAGGTACATCGGGTGTTCAGGAAGGGTTTCGTAAATGTCCTGACCTTGCTGTTCTCGGTTATCAGCCATTATCACATGATCATGATCCAATACTATAAAAGCGAATACAAACATTCGCTTTTATAGTAAAGTTGTTTTTATCTGGAAGCAGGTCATGAACTTTGTAAGATAATCCTAGATGGGAAGGTACAGGGGAGCAGTTACCCATAGCAACCAGACTAATAATGGCCAGGAGGAAAGCTGCATTACTAGCTACAGAGACTCCTCTTGCCCAACTGCAAGCTTATCAAATGCACCATACTGCTGCTCGAGCTGCTGAAACTCCTCAGCAAACTCAGCCCCGGCTTCCTCAGCAACAGATCAGACAGGTAGCTCTCTGAAGCGCAGAAACGCGAGCCCGAACCGTGGCCAGAAAGCAAGCTGATAGAGCACATCATGATGTTTAGCGTGCGAATGAGTGGGCTTTCATGCATGATGCGGTTTTCAATTATGATCCAACCATAGTCTATGGGCAACTGGTAATAAAACTGCCAATGTTGTTAATCAACAGGCTGTGTCATAGTCTTATCACTCCATTTCCTACCAGTTTAGCGGTTAGGTATTTAGGAAGATCAAATTGAAATGAACAGTGTGTAATTGCAGGGGTATATAGTACTACTAGCTATTTCCCCGTAAACCAAGAGCATGGATTGTTCTCCTGGGCACCCTTGGAACAAATCCAACGAACACACACACACACACAGACAGAAACGTTACTCCTGGGTAGTGCCGGGTACTTTTTCTAGTATCATATAATTTGCACTGAAACAGCAGGGATCAACTAGGGAGCGGAGAGGCATGCCGAATTGTGAATGCAGCCCTGGACAAAAATGGGGTATAAGACCTGCTGTAACTCAGAAGGAGATAAGTCAAGAAAAGTAAAGTATGTGCATAATTGCGCTTTCTTTCCATCTCTACATATTGTATATATAGATAGTATCCAACTACTAATACACTGGGAAAACCATGCAGTATTGAATTGACTGTACAAATTTCTATTAGATAACAAAGTCTGACCGCCTAGGTTAAAATAACTGTCTGGACTCAGACAATGCCCTTCTACATACTAGATATTAAAGCCAGCAGTGCCAGTCTCTGACAACTTCATATCCGTGATAAGAAAACCTTCTTCACATTCCGCTTTAATCCACATATTTTTAGTAGCCGAGAGAGCAAAAAAAAAAAAAAAAAAGTCTTAAAAAGTGGTGTCAAATTTGGGCCACCACTTTTTGTTAGAAGGGATGAGCCAATCACAGGATATCCCACCACTGGGACCCCAGCGATCAGCAGTGTGGATAAAAACATTACCAGGCTATATTCATATTTAGTAAAGCTAAAAAGCAACCTCAAAACAGAAGAGCACGGGAGTCCCCACTAACATGTAGAACAACCAAAAAACATAGGGGACATAGCACCCAAATATGAATATGTAAATATGTAGCTGACACGTATCAAAAAGTATAAATCTTTATTAATACATAACAATAATACAGAATATTAAAAAGATATATATAGAATAAAATAGGTCACATTTGAAGAGCAGCATCAGAGAGGTATAGATGTAATCATACCCAAGGGTAAACAGAAAAACCCATCTAAGACAGACTGTACCATATCCTAAACCACCCTGTAATGCAAAACATATGTTGCTATAAAAGACAAGGGCCCAATGCCCAATTGTAAAGCTATAGGTACGCAAAAATAAATGGTGAATACATGTAAAATACAGACCTAGATATAATAGTATCAATATAGGTTAGAGTATAACACAAAAAGATGATAGAGAACCATACCTATAGACATGGTGGAGGGAAATGGACACGTCAAATAGATGTGGCACAGAAAACCGCCTAGGCGCGCGCTTCGCCTGAGACTGGCTTCGTCATGAGGCGGACTATACTAAAGTGTCAGGGGTTTAAATAAGAATGCTGGAAACACAAAATGTTTCTCACCTGTGAGTGATCTACAAATCAGCACGTAATACCCATGATGACGAGCACCGCATTGCCGGGAATGCTGTGTATCTGCATGGTCGCAGAGCGTCCCGTCAAATGACGTCAGACGCTCATCACCAAGGTGATGCGAACAAACATTGAGGCACTACGGAATACAGTGCTCTCAGCGCATGCGCGATTAAGCGTCCGTGCATAAAGCACACAGGCGAGAAAGAGTAAGTGGAGCACTGAACAGCAATACAAAATCCCACAGTATAAAAACAGTATTCAGCTAGATTGTATATATAGAGAGGAATTCATTAAATCAATACAAGAGTATATATGGCCATAACAAACAAAAAATGAATATAGGATATACAAAATAAAAATAAATATATACAAAAATTCATAAACACTCTAAATTCACATAAAGATAAATAACAAAATATATATAGACTTAATGGGTTGTTCTGTTTACCGTTGGGTATGATTACATCTATACCTCTCTGATGCTGCTCTTCGAATGTGACCTATTTTTATATATATATATATATCTTTTGATATCATGTATTGTTGTTTATTGTATATTTAACCAGGCTAAAGACCCGTCTTCTTGGCAGATGGAGCAGTTTATGTATCTGCAATTCCCATGGCTGAACCAAGATTCAAGAAAGTAATCCCAAAAGTGAAGTTGTACTTCTAACTACCCGCCATCAGCGTGACTTCAGCCAATATCTCCAAGTAGTTCAGAGGGGTAAGATCACTCCTATAATACCTTATGCAGTCACATTCCTTATTTCAGCGATCTGATGGGGCTATTTTTTATGGCACTCCTGATATCAGCGCTCAAGTGGTCCCGTCTATGTAAAAGAGTTCCTCGGTATTTTCTTATACAAGGGAGGCACAATAAATATGTTCAGATTGTATGAATGATGTGGAGAGGCACAACATGATATGAAGACAATCCCAGTTGGTGCAAGCTTCAGAGGAACGACCCTTTTCGTCACAATCATGGACAAAAATAGGCAAAGCAGCAGAACTCCAAAAAACAAGAGATATATTTACCAAACATCTGAGGGCTTTTTTTAAAAATAAAATAAAAAAAATAAGTCTTCAGAGAGGGTGAAACATTGTGGCCTTTGGTGAATAAATCTTTCGTTTTTTGGAGTGCTGCTTCTTTGCCTATTTTTGAGATACATATATAGTGATATTTTACTTATATAAATATATTTTTTTCACAGGAAAGATCATTCCCATAGCACTTTCACCAGACCTGAAGAATTGGTCACCATCACTATGACTGAGCATTTTTATTTGGATTGAAGCAAAGGTGTGTGTCTGTAAACCTGTACTACAGAGATGAAATGATACAACAAGCTGCTGCTTCCAGTACTACAAACAGGTATAAAATACAGATAAAGGGAGAGAAGGATTACACACACACACACACACACACACGCACACACGCACACACGCACACACGCACACACGCACACACGCACACACGCACACGCACGCCAATATGTAATTGACTTGTAGAGATATTAATCTTCAATGTAATGATTAACTGGTCAAACAGCAAGGTTTCAACTACAGTGAATGTGACCAGGTCATCAAGCTCAGGCACGTACGTACACTTAAAACGGAGGTCTAGGACTAAAGAATATAACACATTTTAACCAATCATAACCTCACTAGTTAGTAAATTAAGAAAAATACGGTGATTAGAGAAACGCTAGTCAAAAGCTTTCCTACTCTGGCCAGTGACATGGTGTGGGGAAAGAATAAAAAACAAAAACAAACTGGTTATGGAGGTAACAGTCAAGAGCTGCTACATTGTAGAAACCATACTGTAACAGCAAACAGAGCACAGTGCTTTTCAGCTGGATTCACACAGCATTTTTGTGGCGATTTTGATATGCGTGTTTTAGTGCAGCCAAATGTTGCATTAAAGTCTGTAGTAAAATATCAAAAGCACTACATACAAGTACGTTTTGGTTTGTAGCATTTGAGGCAATTTTAGGTCAGTGGTGATTTATTCACCAAACGCAGTATTCTCTGGATATGGCGTTTTTCCCATAGGCTTCTCTATGGGACTTCAAATACGCAATAAAAAAATAAAAAAAGAATGTACAAAATGACACAAATGAAAAAAGTTACTAAAAACTCTGCTGTTTTACAAAATTGCCAGAAAAAAAAATAAATATCTGTATGAAAAAGTACTCACAAAATATAGATTAATTTAAAAAAAACAAAAAAAAAAAAACAAAAAACATACAAACACTATAACTGTTATCAGAAAAGCTCTTTATGTATGAACCATAAGGTCTAGTACAGATGTTAACTATTTGAGAACCTAAAAGGATCAGGGCACTCTGGGAATATATAATGTACACCTTTCAGGTAAACTTATACTGCGCGGTCATCCTTTTCACTCACTACATGTCAAAATTAGTGCATTTTGTAATATTTTAATAGGTAAAACATGAAAAAAAAAAAAAAGTGTTGACTTCTTCTCTCTGGTCCCTTTGGGCTCAGGTCACACATCACTTCAGTTTATACAGATACTGCAGAGTTAAAATGAGAAATTCTATACATTTTTCTTATTTATTCTGAGGTATTAAACACCAGAAATAATTACCTGCACAAGTTCAGGACTAACTTTCAAGCTCCATTCATTTAGAGTTGTCCTTATACAATCACCCAACTGAAAAAGAAAAAAAAAAATATATTGATTACAATATTGAAACATGTCATTAACAGTCATTGGTTGTGGCGTTGTATACGACTTTCAAAAAGAAACTGAGTACAACACTCACGTAGTGATCGGTGAGGGTCTGGCTTCTAAGACCTCTGGTGACTGCAGGGCAAGTATTAAATAAAGGGTTGTAATAAATACAGAGACTGCCTGGGTACACCGGAGCAGGAACTGCCGATACAGTACTTAGCAGCGCTCCACTAATCCTCATGGAATAGGTTCCCAAATGGGGGACCACCCTCTATCCATATACCCTGACAGATCATATGGAAAAGATTGGTGTGAGTGATGCAGTCCTACCAGGTCTAACCACTAGGTCACATTCAAGTCGTGCAGCTTTTTATTGCATCATCATGTATTCACAGAGACTACAAACGCCATCTTCACATCTTTTTACCTCTCTGTACACAATTGGGCTATATTTTATGATCTTGTGTATTTTCCCGCTCAGTTAATGCTTTGCAGTACGAATGCAGCAATGTATGGTTGTATAATCGCACTATTCCTATTCTATGTATAATGCGTGTCTACACTTTCTGTATTCCTCCATTACATAAGGCCTCACGCACACATCCAGGTCCCTTTAAACAGTCGCAAAAACGGACCTGCAAAACACGGACCACACATGGATGGCTTCCAGGTGCGGTCCGTTCTTTTAAACAAACCATTTAATAGAATGGGCAAGACAGATGCGCAAAATCTGTCAGGAATAGCCCCATATAAATTAATGGGTCAGTGTGCTATCTAATAAAAACAAACCGTATAGAACGCTAAAGAAAATAACTGGTGTGGACAAGCCCTCAAGGATAAACTGGTTTTCCAAAACCCATAAAACTGGTAAAAAAAATAATTAAAGTAAAAATCTATGCATTATTAAATATCAATAACCAAATGATGCTGGGCCTTTATAAAGAAAGAGATAATAAATAAAAAAAATAAAAAACATACGCTACCAAGAAGTGCAGTGGTCCTGCTGAGGTAGGATTACATAGTAAAGTCCCAATATTTCTACACTCAGTTCATGTGCTTCTCTGTAGAGATCAGGACAGAAACTCCCATTATTGGGTATTTACCATAATCAGTGATCTACATGGAATTTTCCTACAGCTTACCACACAAGCATGGTATACTCGTTTGGAGACTTTTACGTAACTTTTTCCAAGCTTGGGATGTCAAGTGACAGTATGCCACTGACCTGGAACCACGAGTGTCAAAGTACTTTAATGTGGACGCCAGATGGGTGTGTGGATTAACCATTAACCTGTGAATAAAGGGACGACCCTTCTAGTGTTAAATAGGGCAGCACAAAGGTTCAGTGGTTAGCATTGTTACCTGTCAAAATTAGGGTCATGGATATGAATCTGACCAGGGAAATATCTGCAAGGAGTTTAACTCTCCCTGTCCTTACAAAAGTCTCCTCCGGGAAGCTCTGGCTTCCTTCTACACTCCAAATACTTAGAGGCTCTGTCCCCACATTATAAGTGCGCTATCTTCTACATAATGTGATCAGCGCTGTAATCTAGATTACAGCAGTGTTGTTTTTTTTTTTTAGAAAACTGATCAATTTTGATGGAGTTATGACCTATTTTAGATTTATGCCCAACTGGGCGTTTTTTAGCTTTTGACCAAGTGGGTGTTGTAAAGAGAATAGTGTATGATGCTGACCAATCAGCGTCATACACTTCTCTCCATTCATGTACTCAGCACATAGTGATCTTGCTAGATCATGATGTGCTGTCACTTACTCCCGCATTAACGTTACTGAAGTGTCTTGAGAGTGAATAGACATCACTACCAGCCAGGAAGCGATGTCTATTCACAATCCCAACACTTCGGTAATGTTTGTATGGGACTTAATGACAGCAAGCGTGATCTCGTGAGGACACTGCTCCAGCTGTCTCAGGTTTGAAGGCTGCCTTCTCCAGACTGCATGTTTCAGCCCCTTCCACAGATAATTAATAGGATTTATATCAGGGCTCTTAGAAGGCCACTTCAGAATAGTCCAATGCTTTGCTCTCAGCCATTCTTGGGTGTTTTTAGCTGTGTTTTGGGTCATAATCCTGTTGGAGGGCCCATGACCTGCGACTGAGACCAAGCTTTCTGACACTGGGCAGCACATTTCCCCCCAGAATGCCTTGAGATTTCATTTTACAATGCACAGATTCAAGACACTCTGTGCCAGAAGCAGCAAAGCAGCCCCCAAGCATAACCGAGCCTCTTCCATGTTTCACAGTAGGTAAAATGTTCTCTTTGTATACTTCATTTTTGCATCTGTGAACAGAGAGCTGATGCGACTTGCTGGAAAAAAAAAAAAGCTCCGGTTTTGTCTCATCTGTCCAGCGGACATTCTCCCAGAAGCTTTGTCGCTTGTCAATATGCATTTTGGCAAATTCCAGTCTCACTTTACGATTTGCTTTCAACAGTGGTTTCCTCCTCGGTCGTCTTCCATTAAGTCTACTTTGGCAAAGACAGCGACGGATGGTGCGATCTAACACTGATGTACCTTGACCTTGGAGTTCACCCCAATCTCTTTGGCAACCATTCGAATTATCCGTCTCTACAATTTGTCAATTTTTCAATTGCAGCCACGTCCAGGAGGTTGGCTACAGTCCCATAGACCTTAAACTTCTGAATAATATGTGCAACTGTAGTAACCGGAACATCAAGCCGTTTGGAGATGGTCTTATAGCCTTTACGATGTTTGTCTATCATTTTCTTTCTAATCTCCTGAGACAACTCTCTCCTTAGCTTTCTTTGGTCCATGTTCAGTGTGGTACACACCATGATACCAAACAGCACAGCGATTACTTTTCACCCCTCAAATAGGCAAACTGACTGGCACCACAGGTATCTTCAAATTTGTAATCAATTACAGGACACCCCTAAGGGTATGTTCACACACAAACATGTCTGAAAATACTGCGCTATTTTCAAAGGAAAACAGCTCCTGATTTTCAGACTTTTTTCAAAACGGCTGCGTAAAAAAAAAAAAACAGCCCATTGGAACAGAACGCAGTTTTGCCCATTGAAATCAATGGGCAGATGTTTGGAGGCGTTCTGCGTCAACATACCCTTAGTCTAACATGTCCCTATGGTCAAATTATTGTCTATCTTTTCTAGGGGTACCATCATTTTTGTCAAGGCCAGTTTCATTAGTCTGTTTTCCAAAAATTTCTGTTGAACCACAATTCAAAAGCAATATCTGATTTACATTAGTTGATTTTCAGTAAACTAAAATGTATTTACTACTTTCGTCTATTTCAGTTACCATTGTGAGTTTTTCTTTTAACGGAAGGGCACCAACAATTTTGTCCACGACTGTAAACATGGATTCTGTCACATTCTTTTGTACTGATCAAACACAGAGAATAAGGATCTCGAACAGATTATTTTTGGCAAGGGTCTATTATAACCACTATTTTTAACAGCCAGATAAATGAGCAGTACTACTTTTGGCAAGAGCAGGGACAGATATAGATTAAATATAACTGGTTGTTTTTTTTGTTTTGTTTTTTTACATACTCAAAAAGGGGTTGGGGCGGTCTTTCATACTGATGACCTACCCACAAGATAGGTTATAGTGTTCCATACACTGCGGCCGCTATAATGTGACTGGAACCATCTGCTTCCGGCATCGACCACCGCATAACTTCGTGCCGGAGGTAGCCGTTCGGGTGTCGGACCCCCACCGATCATATACCTGTGGATAGGTCATCAGTATGAAAAATCGCCCCATGCCTAGACAGCCCCTTTAAAAAGGTGGCCATGTACTTTAAGCTGCTCTTAACCAACAGCTATTCCTCCCGACTGCCTCATACACACTTGGCTTGGCTAAGTGTGCAAGTGTTTTCAATAGGGGGAGGGGAACAAAGGATCAGGCATATTGAAATCCAACAGGCCTGGAAGACCCCCCCCCATGCTCATTAAATCGGCCAGTCCTGCTGAAACACAGGCTCATTACGATATTTGCATTCCAAAATCAGCCCATTATTTCCACCTATGTTGTATAGTAAAGGTTGTACTGTTGTGTAAGAGACTACAAATTCATCATGACTGCACATTTTCCTTCCTCTTTTGATTGGTAAACACGGAACTTGTCTGTTGCCAAAAGCTCATACTAAGAGTGACTCATCCCGTCTATACCGGAGGCCAAGCCCAATCATACTACAATCTCCATTCATAAGTGTTCACATGCTCAGTACGAGGCGGCATACAATACTTTGAAAAATATGGCGTTCAGGACTTAGTATATTTATGAAGCCCGTGTTCCTTTTTCCAAAACGTTTGACTGTCAGAGAAAGTGGACGTGGCTTTAGAGCTACACAAAGCCTATGCCACCTTTAAAAAAAAGACGCTAGCTCTGATCTGGCAATGCTTGCACCCCACCCTTCATTCAGCAAAAGAATGTATTTCAAATAGTTAGTAAAAAAAATATATCTTATTAGAAGTATGTTAAAAAAAATATCTGTAAAGAGAAGATGACACATTAATTCCCTCTTTGTTCTTTGAATCCCTCTGTGTAAGTTTTCCCTTTTGTTTTCTGGTCCGAGGGCTACATTTTTAGATTGTGCCACTTCCTTTCTTTAGAACAACTCTCCAACTATTGTCTGTCAATGGAGATGTTCTATCATTAAATGTTTTAATTGTATACGTAAAAAATAAACAATGTTTACCATTTACATGCTGTAAAAACACAGTGATGAGCTATGACAGTTACTTACATAGAATGGCGCCACCTGGTTTTCAAAGTGTATAGCAGTGTACGTCCACTTAATGAGCTGAGTACTGGTGGACACACATGCTCACTCTGCCCATAGACAGGTCTCTACATAGTAATCCTCTGCTTACTGCAGTGCAGCCAATAGAAATCGTTATCTGCCCTGCTTGTCAGGGAAGGAGCAGAGCCTCTGAAGTAGCAGGGAAGTATAGCTTAGGAAACGCCATCTCGGATTGTTAGGGCTATACTGTTCTGCATCCTGACAGTAGATATGAACCCTGCACTAGATGTCACACAGTATATAGTTTCACTAATCTGTATGCCATGTTACCTATCTGCAGAAAAAGTAAATAGGGACTATATTGTCAGGTATCAGAGGGGAAAGGAAAGTGATACTGTTTTTTTATATGTAAATAACACTGCAAATTACTTTTAAAAAAATCTATTCAGGCGTTTCTGGACTTTTAGTGTGAAAATGTTTCATGGAATAATCCATTTAACTTTTGCACTCATGCTATAGGGAAATGAAAAGACATTCAATGTGTGTATGCAGTCATATGGCTGATAAGTTATTTTTAGTATTGTACTTCAAATAAGGAATCAGAAGAGTAAAATAATGTGATTGTTTTTAATTTCCACACTATGTAGTGGAAAAGGGTAAATATAGTAACAGTTGCGGGGTTGTAAAAAGTCCATCAAGTTTAACCTGACTTGGCTACGACACTTTCAGCGGTTTTCTGAGAATAGGCAAATATCTAATTTTACAGAGCCTAAGGATGAATTCACATCTGCGCCATTTTGGCATGAAGGCGACGCTGCGTTCAATAAAACTACAGTGGAGAGATGGACTTTTTGATATTTATATATTGAAGGGCAAAATAGTAAATATATATATATGAAACAGTACATATCACATGATTGGATGCCCTGAAGTAATAGCCATTAAAATTTCAGGAAAAGCTCTCTGACCCGATGAAATTGCTGAAGTAGTGAAATCAGGTGTATTGGGATTGACCTTTAATAGGGATTGTACCATCATGATGTCAGAGGGGGATGACGAGACTTTAGACCCCCCCCCCCACCCCTCAATGAGTCATAGCAGAGAGCTGCTAGCAGCAGTCCATGGCCATTTATTTAAAGAGGCTCTGTCACCAGATTTTGCAACCCCTATCTGCTATTGCAACAGATCGGCGCTGCAATGGAGATTACAGTAACGTTTTTATTTTTAAAAAAACGAGCATTTTTGGCCAAGTTATGACCATTTTTGTATTTATGCAAATGAGGCTTGCAAAAGTACAACTGGGCGTGTTGAAAAGTAAAAGTACAACTGGGCGTGTATTATGTGCGTACATCGGGGCGTTTTTACTACTTTTACTAGCTGGGCGTTCTGACGAGAAGTATCATCCACTTCTCTTCAGAACGCCCAGCTTCTGGCAGTGCAGACACACAGCGTGTTCTCGAGAGATCACGCTGTGACGTCACTCACTTCCTGTCCCAGGTCCTGCATCGTGTCGGCCACATCGGCACCAGAGGCTACAGTTGATTCTGCAGCAGCATCGGCGTTTGCAGGTAAGTAGCTACATCGACTTACCTGCAAACGCCGATGCTGCTGCAGAATCAACTGTAGCCTCTGGTGCCGATGTGTCCGACACGATGCAGGACCTGGGGCAGGAAGTGAGTGACGTCACAGCGTGATCTCTCGAGAACACGCTGTGTCTGCACTGCCAGAAGCTGGGCGTTCTGAAGAGAAGTGGATGATACTTCTCGTCAGAACGCCCAGCTAATAAAAACGCCCCGATGTACGCACATAATACACGCCCAGTTGGACTTTTACTTTAAACCACTTGGACTTTTGCAAGCCTCATTTGCATAAATACAAAAATGGTCATAACTTGGCCAAAAATGCTCGTTTTTTTAAAAATAAAAACGTTACTGTAATCTACATTGCAGCGCCGATCTGCTGCAATAGCAGTTAGGGGTTGCAAAATCTGGTGACAGAGCCTCTTTAAGCAGCAAGTCATCCTGACAGGGAAACATCGAAAAAGTGAAAGTAATTACATGACCTTGTACAGTACACTGTGCAGTAGTAGAAGACATCCGTATTAATATTTAAAAGTGTAAAGACTAACTTCTCACGACAGGCAATTGATGGGTGGGGGGGGTTAGTGTCCTCCTCCTAATCACTAAAGAGGCTGAGGTACTCAGAGACGTGCCCCGTCAGCTGGCGATCTGCTTCTCTCTAACAAAGATGGCACATAGAATGCATTACAGTGGCCCATCATCAGCTCCCCTGAGTGAAAGCCCTGCACACCCTACTGATCAGTGGGGGTTCTGGAGCAGGGCCTTGGTTTTGCAAGTTCTAGATCGGAGCACACAACATTACTGACAGTTTTAGATCAGGTCTCACATGAATCAATGACCCAGGGGCTAAAAAAAAGAAAACAAACAAAAAACACATACGTAGAGTCTTTTTGGGATGCCTATAGATTTTATGACTTCACTTCTACCACATAAAAGTCAGAAAAGCAGCACCTAGCCAGACTCTGGTCTCATCCAATGCGAGTTTTGGTCTTTGCCCTACAATTTAGAAATGTAGCTATGCAACCATGTAATACACAGATGAGAGCTCTTCTTGGCAAGCGTTTTCTGCTCTGGCTCATAAATGGGGGGTCCCAAGCAGATGACCCCCCCTCTATATGCTGTGATTGTGAGAAAACCCCTTTAAGTCTCACGTTCTTGCTTCAGGCAGGCTATACAGAAAATAAGTGAAGTGACATTGTGAAGACATGTGAGCGGCTAGGGCCATTGTGTACATTTCAAAAGTGGCAAAGCCAGTAAGGCTACATTCACACGACAGTGAAAAATGGCCACGTGATGGCCATTTTTTTTCTTTCATACAGCCGTTTTCAGAACAGTGGAATTCTATGGGTGTTTTTACACAGCCGGTTTTTCAACGGGTTGAGAATACTGGCCGTCAAAAAAATAGAACATGTTTATTTATGGCCGTTTTCATTGCACGACGCCTCACATAGAAGTCAATGGATCCATTTTTAAACAGCCGTTCAAAAATCAATACTTGCGACGGCCGTTAAAAACTGAGTCTTTCCCCTCACAAGAGGACTCCCCGGGAAAAGCCCTGCACGTCACTGTCCATATATGGACAGTAGAGTCAGGGCTTTCAACTATGGAGTCCACAACCAGAGAATTGCAAGCTCTCTGGCCAAGGACTCCTGTCTTGGGAAAGCCCTTGACATCACTGTCCATATATGAAGAGTGACGTCAGCTGGATCTCCAGGAGTGGAATCCCCGGCCAGAGCGTTGCCGACACTCTGGCCGGGGATTCCACTTCTAGAGAGAGCTCCAAGGGCGCTATCTACAGGGGGTGTGGTACTACCTACAGGGGACACTGTGGCAGAATTTACATGGGCACTGTGTGTGGCACCATCTACAGGGGCACTGTGGTGAGGGGGATGGGACAAAAAAAATCCCTGACATGAAACCCATCAGATTTTTATTTTTGTATTTTATTTTTTTTAACAGCCGAGAAAAACGGATGGCAAATGTCCATAAAAAAACAGATGGACTTAAAATGGATGAAAATTTGGAGACACACTGATGTAAAACGGCCATGAAAAACTGACAGTTTATCAGCCATTTTTTCCACTGTCATGTAAATGAAGTTGAAGGCTACATTCACACAATAGTATATATGTAACGGCTGTTTTTCTAACGGCCGTCAGATGGCCGTTTTCTGAACGATGAGGTTCTATGGGTGTATTCACATGGCTGTTTTTTTAACGGCCTGTGAATATTGGCCGTCAAAAAATAGGACATGTTCTATTTTTGTCCGTTTTAATGGTCAGACGGCTCCTATAGAAGTCAATGGATCAGTTTTTAAACAGCCGTTTTTTAGGAAACAATCCTTTTAACGGCCGGTAAAAACCGATCCTGGCCGAGGACTCCCCGCACACAGCGCTACTTTGAGGATAACATAAGGACAGTGTTGTTAGGCTTTCAACAATGGAATCCCCGGCCAGAGCACTGCAAGATCTCTGGCCAGGGACTCCATTCTTGTAGATAGCACCCCTCCATGTAGATAGCTTCCCTCTGCCTGAAGATAGCAACCCCCCATTCCCCATAGATAACACCACGTAGCTCCCTGTAAGAGCTAAATCCCTGACGGCCAGACCCTGCCAGAGCGGACCAGGGATTCATCTCCTGGAGAAGCCCCCGGCGTCAATCTCCATGTATGGACAGTGACGTCAAGGGGTTACTCCTGGAGCGGAATCCCTGGTCCGCTCTGGCAGGGGATTCCGCTCTCCTGACGTCACTGAGGACACTATGGCGCTATCTACCGGGGACACTGTGGCACTATGTGGGCACTGGTACTTTATATGTGGGCACTGTGTGCACTGGCCCTATGTGTGCATTATCTACAGTGGGCACTGTGGCACTAAGCTACATGGACACGGTGGTGTTTTCAGGGGGTTGGGACAAAAAAAACCTGACAAATGAAATCCATCCTTTTTTCTAATGGCCATGAAAAACGGATGACAAAACGACCATTAAAAATGGACAGACGGACTGGAAACAGATAAAATTTTGGACACACACTGATGAAAAATGGCCATGAAAAACAGTTGATCAGTTTTCAATGGCCATTTTTTTTTCACGGTCGTGTGAATGTAGCCTAATTCCAATCTACCACACACCAAATGAACAAGCCCTGGGACACATTACAGGAAGTGGACATAAGCGGCGTGCTAGGAAAAAAGGAAAGGAAATGTATATCCTTACCAAATATTACTGCTCTGAGAATGGGGGTGGGTAAGAATATATCCAGAGGCGTGCACGTGTTTAACGACAGATGGCGTCATCCACATTATACAGTACGGGCTTATCTCATGTTTGACCCTTTAAACTACATAACTATGATAAACAAGAGCACGTGTGAGGCCTTAGTTCTCTCCTCACCCTGTATATCTAGTAACTCTTCACTAGACATACAACCTATTACAGTGTACACCGTTCTGGGTATACAGATACATGTGCATCTGTATTCATATGCAAGTCAATGACATCAGTACTTTGGTAAAACGGCCTATTCCTAGGTCACCCACTGACAGCTTTGACCTTTTTTGCTTGTGAAGTGGCACGTCAGGTGTCCCAGAAACGACGCTGTGGCAATCAAAATAAAGACGGCACAGGGAGAAGACAGGGTCTCTAGCATTCAGCACCCACCTCAAAGCCCTGATTAGTAGGAGTGACTGGATTACATGAATTTATCATTTACACGTATCCAAAAAGTATCCAGTTGAGAAACATGTCCATTTCACTCATATATTATATTTACATTAATACAATTGCCGATGTAACAAATGCATTTCCCCTGTTAAAAACTACAAGTCCCAGCATGCCCGAAAAGATGCAGGTTGCCAGGGATTGCTGGGATTTGTAGTTTTACAACTATAGAAGAGCGGCGCAGGACTGTATAACGCACAGGTGAGTGCAGCCAGTTGCACTGTGTATAACCCACCTCCTCGCTGGGGGTGACAGCACATTTCTTCTTCAGCCGCCCCCAGTTCATCAGGTTGCCGGTGTGCAGGTGGAGGATGCCCGCCCTGTCCAGCAGGGTCCTGGCTGCGCCGCTGTCGGTGCCCATGTCCAGAGTGTGTGCGATGAGTGTGTAACGATACCGGTGTGAGCGTCTCCTTATCCGCCGTGAAGAGTGCGGAGCCCCGCCTGTGCTCTCTGCTATTATAAGGTTGCAGCACCACGATGACTCGGCACCCGTCCAGCTCTATACGAGAAGTGCTGTGTAACCGTGACTCATCCCCGGCCCACGCTCGTTCACTGCCAGCCCCGGGCACCGCCGCGACATGTGCGCCTTACTGCTGCATTATTATTGTATGAGGATGTCAGCGTGGAGCAGCGCCACCTGCCGCCCGGGAGTGTGCACAGCAGGAGTTCTGATACTGATCTGGTTGGATGGTTATATAATTATTAATGAATTATAAACGCCACTACAAGTAAGGGTATGTGCACACACACTAATTACGTCCGTAATTGACGGACGTATTTCGGCCGCAAGTCCCGGACCGAACTCAGTGCAGGGAGCCGGGCTCCTAGCATCATACTTATGTACGACGCTAGGAGTCCCTGCCTCGCTGCAGGACAACTATCCCGTACTGTAATCATGTTTTCAGTACGGGACAGTTGTCCTGCAGCGAGGCAGGGACTCCTAGCGTCGTACATAAGTATGATGCTAGGAGCCCGGCTCCCTGCACTGAGTTCGGTCCGGGACTTGCGGCCGAAATACGTCCGTCAATTACGGACGTAATTAGTGTGTGTGCACATACCCTAAGGGTATGTTCACACGGCCTATTTACGGACGTAAGTCGGGCGTTTTTGCCCCGAATTACGTCTGAAAATAGCGCCTCAATAGCGCTGACAAACATCTGCCCATTGAAAGCAATGGGCAGACGTTTGTCTGTTCACACGAGGCGTATATTACGCGCCGCTGTCAGATGACGGCGCGTAATAAAGACGCCCGCGTAGAAGAAGTGACCTGTCACTTCTTTGGCCGTAATTGGAGCCGCTATTCATTGACTCCAATGAATAGCAGCGCTAATTACGGCCGTAATTGACGCGGCGTTCAAGCGCCTGCACATGCCGGTACGGCTGAAATTACGGGGATGTTTTCAGGCTGAAACATCCCCGTAATTTCAGCCGTTACGGACCCCCGCCGTGTGAACATACCCTAAGGGTATGTGCACACACACTAATTACGTCCGTAATTGACGGACGTATTTCGGCCGCAAGTCCCGGACCGAACACAGTGCAGGGAGCCGGGCTCCTAGCATCATAGTTATGTACGATGCTAGGAATCCCTGCCTCGCTGCAGGACAACTGTCCCGTACTGTAATCATGTTTTCAGTACGGGACAGTAGTTCCACGGAGAGGCAGGGACTCCTAGCATCGTACATAACTATGATGCTAGGAGCCCGGCTCCCTGCACTGTGTTCGGTCCGGTACTTGCGGACGAAATACGTCCGTCAATTACGGACGTAATTAGTGTGTGTGCACATACCCTAAGGGTATGTTCACACGAGGGCGTCAGTTACGGCTGAAATTACGGGGATGTTTCAGCCTGAAAACATCCCCGTAATTTCAGCCGTACCGGCATGTGCAGGCGCTTGAACGCCGCGACCATTACGGCCGTAATTAGCGCTGCTATTCATTGGAGTCAATGAATAACGGCTCCAATTACGGCCAAAGAAGTGACAGGTCACTTCTTTGACGCGGGCGTCTATTTACGCGCCGTCATTTGACAGCGGCGCGTAAATATACGCCTCGTGTGAACAGACAAACGTCTGCCCATTGCTTTCAATGGGCAGATGTTTGTCAGCGCTATTGAGGCGCTATTTTCGGGCGTAATTCGGGGCAAAACGCCCGATTAACGTCCGTAAATAGGCCGTGTGAACATGCCCTTATAATACCACAAAAACACAGGCGCTAATTTAATGTGGATACACGTGACAGCATTGCTTCAGACTTTAACCCCTTCCCGTCGATTTTTACTCCCTACCTTCCAAAAGCCATAACTTTTTAATTTTTCTGTCGCTATAGCCGTACGAAGGCTTGTTTTTAGCGGGACGAGTTACAGGTTTTCACGGCACTATTTATTGTACAATATATTGTACTGGAAAACTGTGGGTCAATACGATTCCGGCGATACCAAATCGAATGCATTAATATAATGTTATATTGTAATAGTTTGGACTTTTACGGACGCGTCGATACGTTATGTTTATCTACTTTTCTTACACTGCTTTTGGAGAAAATGGGAAACTTTTTTTTTTCAATTTTAATATATTTTTTGTAAGTATAATTATTTTTTTTTATTTAACAGTTTTATACTTTTCTTTATTAGTCCCCCTAGGGACTTGCGCCAGAAATCGTTGGATCGCTTGCACAATATGCTGCAATGCTTATATATTGCAGTATATTTCGTTTTTACCGGCTCCTATTAAGCCCTGCCTTCTAAGATGCGCCAACGTTATTAAGAGATGTGCACCGCTTAATAAATTTAGGACATTGTACTCCAGCACGCTTTAGTTTAGGACTAGCATATGAGACGCCAGTCTTAGTAAATTTCCCCCAATGTTTCTTTTTGTGGGTGAATAACAAGTTAGCGACTTTTTTCTATCTAGCATAACTATGTGGGTTCTCTGATAAATGGCGCTATAGGGGTGTCTTCTTATTTGATAGACCGTGGCAATGAGTGGAGGTTGAAAAGATACATACCAAGCGCATCTTAGGCCTTATTCACACGAACGTGTTATACGTCCGTGATACGGACCTATGTTAGTGAATGAGGCTGTTCAGACTGTCAGTGAATTTCACGCAGCGTATGTGCACTGCGTGAAACTCATGACATGTCCTATACTTGCCCGTGTTTCGCGCAGCACGCACCTACTGAAGTCAATGGGTGCGTGCAAATCGCACACGGCACACGGAAGCATCACGCGCTACAGTAGTAAAATAAATGAATGAAAACAGAAAAGCACCTCGTGCTTTTCTGTTTGTAAACATAAAAACAGTGTCATAATGAAAATCACATAGCCACGCATCATATGCTGATGCCACACAGACCTTTTGCGCGCGCAAAACGGACACGTCTGTGTGAATAAGGCCTTATAGTCTGAAAAATACGGTATGTTCATCAAGATCAACTTTTCTCAAATCTTTATCAGATCTCAGATCAGATACATCATTCATTGCTAAATTATTGAAAAACCCTTTATGCCATTTGTTATTAGATAATCATCTAGCTCTTTTTTGATTCCTGACATAATATCTGCCATAACTGCCTCTTGGGGTAGGGCATTCCATATTTTGACTACTCTAAGGGCATGTGCACACGATAACTGCATTTACGTCTGAAATTACGGAGCTGTTTTCAGGAGAAAATAGCTCCTACATTTCAGACGTAATTGCTCGTACTCGCGTTTTGCGTGGCATCCATTACGGACGTAATTTGGAGCTGTTCTTCATTGGATTCAATGAAAAATAGCTCCAATTACGTCCCAAGAAGTGTTCTGCACTTCTTTGACGACGCTGTCATTTTACACTCCGTCTTTTGACAGTGACGCGTAAAATTACAGGTCGTTGGCACAGTACATCGGCAACCCCATTGAAATGAATGGGCAGATGTTTGCCGACGTATTGGAGCCGTGTTTTCAGGCGTAATTTGAGGCGTAAAACGCCTCCATTACGCCTGAGAATAGGTTGTGTGAACCCAGCCTAACTGTAAAGAACCCTTTCCTATATTGATGTCTGTATTGCCTTTCCTCGACGCCTAATGAATGTCTCCAGTTCCTTTGCAGAGTCCTTGGGAAGAACAGATTATTTGCTAGTTCTTTGTATTGACCACACATATACTTATACATGTTAATATGATCACCTCCAAGGCGTCTCTTTTTTAAGCTGAACAAGCCCAATTTTTCTAGTCCCTTTCATTGTAAGAGACACCTCCTATCACACTTAATAATCTAGTCGCCCACCTTTGAACCCTCTCCAGTTCTCCGATTTCCTTTTTACAATGTGGAGCCCAAAACTGAATCCCATATTCGAGATGTGGTCGTACAAGGGATTTATAGAGGTGCAATATTTCATTGGAATCACAGGTTTTTATCTCTCTTTTTATACACCCTGAAATCTAATTTGCTTTTGCAGCTGCAGCTTGACATTTAGGCCTCCCACACACGAGCGAGTTTGTTCCGTGATATACACATGGTACGTCGGCCGCATTTACCAGACCGAACACACTGCAGGGAGCCGGGCTCCTAGCATAATAGTTATCTATCATGCTAGGTGTCACTGCCTCGCTGCGGGACAACTTTATTACTACCGCCTTAGTAATGGCTGCTGGCTGATTGACAGCGTCCATTACTAAGGCGGGGCTTAGTGTTAGCCGGTGCAGAGGCTAATAAATTAACTCCCATTATTACCCACCAGGGGTGCTGGGAAGAGCTGGGTACGATCCAGTACTTGACCATCTGTGGTGATGGTCGGATACTGGGGCGGTCGCGGGCTGGTATTATCAGGCTGGAAAAGGCCAGAAACAGTGCTCCCCCCCCCCCCCCGGTAATGCCAGCGTATCTGCCCTGTGTGAACGTAGCTTAAGAAGGTCTTGCAATGTTTTGCAGTACAAGAGTTAGGCCTGTTCACACAGTGCAGATTTGTTGCAGAGTTTGCATGTATTTTTTAAGTCAAAACCAGAAATGGAACCAAGCAGAATAAATATAAAAGGAAGGCTTTATAAGGCCCGGTTCACACTGAGTTTTTTTACGAGTTTTTTTGGCGCGGAAACCGCTCCGAAAAACTTGTCAAAAAACGCCCGAAAATGCCTCCCATTGATTTCAATGGGAGTTGGACAAGTTTTTTTACCGCGAGTAAAAAAAACATGTCGCGGTAAAAAGAAGCGACATGACCCATCTTGAGGCGGTTTCCGCCTCCAAAACCCCATTTCAATCAGTCAAAAAGTGTCAAACCACTGTGCATAAAACGTCTGGAGCAGTTTTTGCAGGAGGAATTTTCCTCCTGCAAAAAAACTCTGTGTGAACACAGCCTAAGGCCTCATTTACACGAGCGTAATATACGCACGTGCGACGCGCGTGCTTTTCACGCGTGTCGTACGCACCTATATTACTCTATGGGGCAGTGCAGACGATGCGTGAATTTTGCACAGCGCGAGTGCGTTGCGTAAAACTCACGACATGTTCTATAATCGTGCGTTTTTCGCGCATCACGCACCCATTGAAGTCAATGGGTGCGTGAAAACCACGCATGCCGCACGGAAGCACTTCCGTGCGAAGTGCGTGATTCGCGCAAGAGCTGTCAAAAGGATGAATGTAAACAGAAAAGCACCACGTGCTTTTCAGTTTACAAACATCCAAACGGAGTGTCAAATTAGAGATGAGCGCACCGAACTTCACCGGGTTCGGCCGAACTCGTTTTGACCGAACCCGGCAAAAAATGTTCGGGTACGCGACGTCAGGAGACAGTCACTGTCCACGGTGCTGAAAGAGTTAAACTGGTTCAGCACCATGGACAGTGACTTCCGATCACAATATACATATACGTGTAAAAAAAACAAGAGGTTCTGACTTACCGATAACTCCTGGCTTCTTCCTCCAGTCTGACCTCCCGGGATGACAATTCAGTCCAATTGACAGCTGCAGCCAATCACAGGCCAAGCACAGGCTGCAGCCAATCACAGGCTGCAGCGGTCTCATGGACTGCCGCGTCATCCTGGGAGGTGGGGCCGGATGACAAAGGGACGCGTCACCAAGGCAACGGCCGGGAGACCGGACTGGAGGAAGCAGGAAGTTCATGGTAAGTATGAACGTCTTTTTTTGATTCACAGGTTGGTGTATATTGTGATCGGAACTCACTGTCGAGGGTGCTGAAAGAGTTACTGCCGATCAGTTAGCTCGTTCAGCACCTTGGACAGTGACGGGCGTCGACTAGCCTCATCTCTATGATGGCGGCTGCGCGAAAATCACGCAGCCGCGCATCATACACGGATGACACACGGAGCTGTCAAGTGCCTTTTGCGCGCGCAAAACGCAGCGTTTTTTGCGCGCGCAAAACTCACACGCTCGTGTAAATCAGGCCTAAGGGTCAGTTCACACAGAGTTTCTTGACACGTTTTTTGACGCGGAAACCGTGTAAAAAAAAAGGCGCCAAAAACTGTCCGAAAATGCCTACCATTGATTTCAATGGGAGGCGGAGGCGTTTTTTTCCCCGCGAGCGGAAAAACTGTCTCGCGGGAGAAAGAAGGGACATGCCTTATGTTTGGGCGTTTACGCCTCTGACCTCCCATTGACATTAATGGGAGGCAGAGAAAGCGTATTTTGCAGCATTTTTTGCCCGCGGCGCTCAATGGCGCCGTGATCACGGGCACGGCCGTGTGCATGAGGCCTAACCTGTAATCATTCATGCACAAAAGAGTATGTGTGGCATAATACAATATATTAATAAGAAACGTAAGCTCTTTGACAAAGCAGTAATAAATTCAGTCATTCTGTACCACTCATCAGTTTGCAAAACTGCTTCCACATAGTTTAAACATATTGGAAGTCAGCACATGGGAAATCCGAGCGCTAGCAAAAAAAAACCCAGCAGTTTAATACAGTGGCATGGAAGAAAGCGCTATTTGTGAGGAATTACAACCTCACTTAGTGTGTATGCTGGTAGTGCAATAATGTAATGTAAGTCAGCGTTAATATTCCCTGGAGATGCCCTTCAAAGTGCAACGACGAAATTCTGTTGTAACAGGAAAATAGGCAAGTTTATTACAAAGAACAGTAACATCTAAGGCCCCGTGCAGACGACCGTATATTTCATCCGTAATTACGGACCCATTCATTTCTATTGGCCACGGACACCTTTCAGTATTTTTACTGGGGGTGTCCGTGCTGAAAAAAATTATAGAACCTATGCTATTCTTGTCAGTAATTACAGCAAGGACTCTCCCATAGAAGCCTATGGGCGCTTCCGTAAATACGGATGGCTACTGATGTGCATCCGTATACAGTCCGTATTTACTGAAGCATTGCTAGGCAACATGTTGTTGACATCATTTGCATCCCCCCTCTTTTTTTTTACGGATCCGTACATACGGATCAAATACGAATGCAATACGGACAGTATTTACATAAAGATGAAAATACAGTCATGTGAATGGGGACCAAGCACGAGGTGTAGCATCGAATTTAAAACAATTTGCATGTTTACTGGTACAATTTTCCATATTGTACAAGTTTTCCTATTAATAACACTTATGACATGTCGAAAACATTGGTTTTCAAATATAATCATGGAAGATATTGACAATACAGGAGCTAGTGATTCCTATATATAAATATCACATTTTACATTCTGAATTTAATATACATTTCAACGTTCACTGCTTATTATCACTGTATTCATCTAGGATGGCACTTCTTTTACTTAAAGAGAACCTTTCACCTGCCCATACATGTGTAGCTGAGTTCAGCATGTAATAGGCAGTGCTTCACAAACCCTGTCTCACTTTAAATAATTTTTCTAACTTCCTCCTTTATTTACATATCGGTGCCGTTATATTTGGTGCCCGATATGTAAATAAGCCCCTGAACTGTCAACGGGGCATTTCTTGCTAACTAAATGGCAAGTAGGCGTGATGTCTTCTCTCTGACACTGTCCAATCAGCTACGGACAGTGTCAGGGCGGCTTGCGCTGTGTTCCCTCCCGCGAGAAGACACACAGACAGAGAGAGCGCTCTCTGCAGAACTACCAGTCTGTGAGAGTTCTCATGTATGGGCAGGTGAAAGGTTCTCTTTAAAGTGACCGCTTAGGTTAAAGGCTATACACCTTTGCAGGGCAATTTATTTATTTTTTTAATAGGTCAGTCAGTGTGTTTGGTGTAACTTTATAATTAGTTTTTATTAAAAATTAGTTCTACTTTTTGAGATACAACTGCTCTGTATTCTGTATACAGAGCGGCTGTGTCTGTCGTTTGCTAAGACCTGAATCTGTCAGTCCCATGGACCTGACAGGTTCAGTGTCAGCGGGAGACACCAAGGATCCACCTGTAGTGAAGGATTGCCCCTCTGACAGCTCATAAACGGTCCCACAACGTGATCGAGGGGCGCCGATGGTTGTCATGGCAGCCCAGGGTACCGATGAAGGCCAGTGGCAGGGCTTAACAGAAGCCAGTAAAAATTACAGTATACTGCAATAAATTAGTATTGCAGTGTATTGTACCAGTGATCCAACGATCACTGGTTCAAGTCCCCTTGGGGGACTAATAGATTGTGGAAAAAAATAAGTTAAATAAAGTTTTTAGTAGTGAAAAAAAATAGAAAAAAAAATTCAAAGTTAAAAAAAAAAAACCTTTTCACATTTTTCCTTTTAAGTAATGTAAAAAATAAACAAAATTGGTATCGCTGCATCTATAAAAGTCCAAAATGTTAAAAATATATATTTAATGCGCATGGTGAACGCCGTAAAAAGAAAAAAATATAAACCGCCAGAATTGCTGTTTTTTGGTCAACCTAGCGGTGAAAAAGATGTAATAAAAAAGTTGTTTGTTACATAAAATGGTACCAATATCACTCACCTATGAGTGACTCGTGCATTTTCCCCTATAAGCTAAGCCCCCCCCCCCCCCACGATTGATATCTACCTGAATGATTCACAGAACTCATCCCTATGTTGTATATGTTGGGAACACCTGCGTGTGATTCTGGTTAACTATTGTACCGCTCATACCTGGGCTTACCTATTCTGATGCTCTTGCTGTAGGAGATGTCTGATTATGTACCTGATATATAAATGTTCAACACCAATGTTGATTTGTCTTCCCTCGCTCTCTACTCCCCTTCCTTTCCCCCTTCCCTCCTCCTGTTATTCTTCAACTTTGTCAAAACCAAATAAAAACACTTTAAAAAAAATATAAAAAAATGGTACTAATAAGAACCACAGCTCGTGCCGCAAAAAAATAAGCCCTCACATTGCTTATTCGACGAAAAGATAAAAAAGTTATGGCTTCAGAATATGGGAAGAAAACATTTTTTTTTCTAACAAATGGTATTGCCATAATTGTATTGACCAGCAGAATAAAGTAAATTTGTCATTTACCGCACGGTGAAAGACATAAAAACGAAACCCAAAAGAAAATGGTGGAATCACAGTTTTTCCAATTCCATCCCAATTTTTTTACAGTTTCTCAGTACATTATATGGTACTTTAAATGGTGCCAATAGAAACGACAACTCCTCCCGCTAAAAACAAGCCTTCACCCCACTCCATTGACGGAAAAATAAAAAAGTCATGGGTCAAAGAAGGCGGTGAGTGTAAAACAAAAATGCAAAAAAATAAAAATGGCTAGGACACTAAGGCTGGGTTCACACACCCTATTTACGGACGTAATTTGGGTGTTTTAACCTCGAATTACATCCGAAAATACGGCTCCAATGCGCCGGCAAACATCTGCCCATTCATTAGAATGGGCTTTACAAATTAGAATGGGCTGTCAAAAGTCGGCGCGTAAAAAAGACGCCGCGTCAAAGAAGTGCTTGTCACTTCTTGGGACGTAATTGTAGCCGTTTTCCGTTGGCACCATAGAAAAACAGCTCCAATTACGTCCGTAATGGACGCACCGAAAAACGCCGGCAACATGCCATTACGTCTGAAATTCAGGAGCTGTTTTCTCCTGAAAACAGCTCCGTGATTTCAGCCGTAACGGACGTTGCCGTGTGAACATACCCTCAGGGGTTAAAGAATGCCATAACTCACCCAGGAACCTGTACAAGGTACGATATGTCTCTATAGGGAGCTTTTTGCTCTAAGAGTATATTTCTACAGGCAGGATACACTGCAGAATTTCAGCAGCATTTAGGCTAAGTTCACAGAGGGCGGATACCCTGCGTAAAAGCATGCAGCGTATCCGCCCTGTGCGCTGCAAGGAATTCCGGCCGATGTCATCGCGCCGCTTGCGTCAGTGAAAGTCGCTGATTGGCAGGGTGCCTTGCCCTGCTATTCAACGACGCAAGCGGCACGATGATGTCATTGCGCTGCTTACGTCATTAAAAGGCCCTGCCATTCATCGATTATGCAGTATGCATGCGTATGCAGGAAATTTTATCTGCACCCTATAGATACAAGTACAATTATAGTGCAGGAGGGGGTGGCGGCGGCTGGTTTCAGATGCTCATCTCGTCCTGGTGGTGAGGTGAGTATACATCGTTTTAAATTTTATATCCGAAGTGGGGGGGGGGGGGTATGGAGGGCACACGGCCATCGTCATACTACACAATTGTGGCATACGGTAAGCCGTGGTGTTTGTCTCTTAATAAATGTGTCACAGCTTACTCTGAAGAATTGTTCATTAAGACTGGTGTATGAAACGCCAGTCCTAATAAATCTCCCCCAATGTTTCACAGGACAATCAAGTTGTAGAAAATAAATCTGGGTGTCAGTGATTTAGTAACAAAATGTTGTATTTGAAATCAAATCAGAGTAAATCTTCCTATATGATTTATATTGCCACTGTATGCCTGTATATGTCAGGAAATCCTCCTGATGTATACTTAATAGCGAAGTGCGAACAGTACCTTACTGGATTTACCTTTGGGGATTAATTTATATCCCCTAACCAAGCAGCAATATGGATTGCGCATGAGGGGACAGTCAGTAGACCCCCCCAATACATATTAGATTATCGCCTGATTGGGTGAAACCAGCAGGATCCCCCAACTTTTATCTCTCTCTCCCCCATCCCCGATTATATTAATGAATACACAAATAAAAATATAATTTTTACGCCTCATGCACACTACCGTGGCCGTGTGCATGGTCTGTGATTACGGCACGGACGGACCGTGGCGTTTCATCTGCGGGCCGTTGTCAATCACGGGATGTGCACACGCAAGATGTGCATTGACTTCAATGAGCCCGGACCGCAATTGCGATCTGTAAAATGACATGTCCTATTTGTTTTTGCGCATAGGGTAGAATGTGTTCTATACTATCTGAAATTGCGGCTTCGCAAATTCGGATAGTATTCGGCTGCAAATGCATGGTCATGTGCATGAGGCCTTAGGGTTGCCTCTAGAAATTAAAGTATCCTAGTACCCCAAGAATACTGCATCTCATGATGTCAGCACACCTTCTCACTCCGTACACTAAGGCCTTATTTACATGAACGTATGCGTTTTGCGCGCGCAAAAAACGCTGTGTTTTTTGCGCGTCACAGTTGCGTGTGTCATAAGTGTTTGGTGCGTGGCTGTGTGATTTTCACGCATATGCTATACTTATGACACGCGGTTTTGAGGTTGAGAAAAAGAAATGAAGGAGGTGGTTTTACTTTTCCCTTCATGTCTTGATCTACTGTTGCGGACACACGCTGCGTGAAAATCACGGACTGTGAACGGCCCCATTGAGTTACATAGGTCCGTGCGAGGCACATGATTTTCACGCGCGTATCACAGACGTGAACTACGCTCGTGTAAATAAGGCCTAAAGCATAGGGAAAGGTCCATATTCCTAAGGGTATGTTCACACGGCCTATTTACGGACGTAATTCGGGCGTTTTTGCCCCGAATTACGTCTGAAAATAGCGCCTCAATAGCGCTGACAAACATCTGCCCATTGAAAGCAATGGGCAGACGTTTGTCTGTTCACACGAGGCGTATATTTACGCGCCGCTGTCAAATGACGGCGCGTAAATAGACGCCCGCGTAGAAGAAGTGACCTGTCACTTCTTTGGCCGTAATTGGAGCCGCTATTCATTGACTCCAATGAATAGCAGCGCTAATTACGGCCGTAATTGATGCGGCGTTCAAGCGCCTGCACATGCCGGTACGGCTGAAATTACGGGGATGTTTTCAGGCTGAAACATCCCCGTAATTTCAGCCGTTACGGACCCCCGCCGTGTGAACATACCCTAAATGTGTAACAGAAGGACTATTTTTTCTACATCCCGAGTCCCAAAAGTCTTCCAAGACTTTTGCCAAAGAACGGCTAATTAAGCCAATGTCGGAGCTGATAAGATCAGAACATCAGGAGATGTAAAGGATCATATTGCATACAATGAAGCTTTTTTTCCTACCACCACGTTGATGAATGAGACACTTACTGGGGGTCAGAGCTGTATTTAAATAACGATGGTAAGGAAAGGATGACACCTCCCAGCGTAGTTGTGAACCTGTAAATTAGCGCATATTTTTGGAACTAATTAATACACTGTGATAATAATACATACAAAGCAGCACATTATTATTAGAAAGGAAAAGACAGATGCCATAGTAAATTACTGGCTTATTCTCTTTCATAGTTTCCATTCTCACTGTTATTTTCACCTTGAATATGAATAAAATGACGTGCTTATTTATTTGCCTGTTTTGGAGGGGATTAACCTTTATAATATTCTATATCATTGCTCTAGAACAGCATCATGTATACTCACTGCATTGATATTCCAGGCGCTTCTCTTGACATTTTCAACTTTGTCTAGGGCTTCGGCCTTCTTACTAAATCACATGTTGTCGACTCTTAGTAAATATCAAGGGGATGACTTGATGCTTTTGTGACGTAGTCGCTGCGGGTGACGTCATCTTGAGGCAACTTTCCCTATTGATGTCATTACAAGCAACTAAATTGCATCTCTCTCTGGTTATTACGGCATTAAAGCTTGTTTGTTATATAATGAAAAGTTATGGCATACATCTGGCCCATAGAAATCTATGGAAACATTTCATTATACGTCTGCATACCTTCCAGATGTATGCGCCCAACGTATTCAGAGAAAGTGGTAAGAACTGATATGTAAACAGAGGGGTTATTCTGGATGTGAATTTTTTTTATTAGGGTCTGGAAATGAAATAAATAAACAAAAAAAGCAATACTTGCCTATCCTTGCCACCGGCAATCCACTGCTGTTGCTCCGGCGGTACTCCCGGTGGTTGTTTACATGCACGTAGCGTGTAACCACTGCAGCCAATCAGAGGGCTCAGCGGGGCTCACTGGTGACAAATCATATTTCTAGCATAATGCCAGAAATACAACATATGGCCACTGAGCCCTCTGATTGGCTGCAGTGGTCACGTTACGTACATGTAAGCAACCACTGGGAGTGCGCCGGAGCGTTACTGCTGGATCGCTGGGGGCAACAAAAGGTAAGTATTGGTTTTTTTGGTTTATTTATTTCATTTCACGACCCTAATAAAAAAAAATTCACATCCCGGATAATCCCTTTAATGTATATCTATCTGCCTCTTGTTGCGGTTTTCCAATCGTGTCAAAAGAAACGGCCGCCCTAAGGTAGGCGACATATCCCCGCAATACTTGTCCAATTTACTATCCAGGAGTCTGCAAAAGAGTTGGTGACAACTTCTGTAAGAGCAGTAATGGCAGCCACATTGGTTGTCACCCAGTTCTCCCAAATAACCATATGTAGATATATAAAAAATATTAGGTTTCTTATATTTCCAGAGTTTTCCAGAATCCACTATAAAGTGCTATAATGGTTTATTTTCTTGCTTTTTTTAAATTAATTAATTAATTTTAATTTTAAATGAAAAAATAAAAACATTGCATTTAACACGTCTTTCTGTAAAATTGTCCATCTTTGTACAAATGGTTTATTTTCATGTGATAGCATAGATAAAGTTAGAAAAACAACGATATCTGGGCGCTGCTGGATGAAGGACATTGACTGGAATCCGTTTAAAAGAGTTGTTTTATGTCATAGGGCTACGCGTTTCTGCAACGTATTTCATTGCGCAAAATCCACAGCGCAATATTGTAGTAGCAGAGTGGATGAGATTTGAGAAAAATATTCAGAAATTGACTTGAGGTGTGTTTTTTTAATACTCAACATGTCAATGTATGCTGCGGATTCGCTTGTTTTCTGTTGCGGGATTTCCCCATTGAATTCACATGGGATGAAACGTTATCCCAGAAGGCCGGCCGGAGGAAGAAACACAGACTCCTAGGTAAGTATAGTTGTTGTTTTTTTTCAGAGTTGCGTTCTTTGCAGTGGAATCGCTGCGAACCCGCTGCAAAAAACGCAACAACTGGTATTTGTTGCGGGTTTTACCTCCCCATTGAATTCAATGGGGAAAACTCGCAACAAGGCCTTATTCACACGAACGTGTGGGTTTTGCGCGTGCAAAAAACGCTGCGTTTTTTGCTCGTTGCAGTTGCGTGTGTCATCAGTATGTGCTGCGTGGCTGCGTGATTTTCACGCATATGCCATGCTTATGACACGCGGTTTTGACGTTTAGAAAAATAAATGAAGGAAGTACTTCCGTGTGCCGTGCGCGATTTTCACGCACCCATTGACTTCAATGGCAGCGTGATGCGCGAAAAACGGCCAAGTATAGGACATGTCGTGAGTTTTTCGCAGCGGACATACGCTGTGTGAAAATCACGGACTGTCTAAATGGCCCCATTCACTAACATAGGTCTGTGCGACGCGTGTGATTTTCACGCGCCTATTTACGGACGTAATACACGTTCGTGTGAATAAGGCCCAAGTATGCAGCGATTACGCACTGCAGGTCCAATTCTGAGTGTTTTTTCCCGCTCAGTATTTACGCAGCGTGTGGATGAGATTTGTCCAAGCTCATCCACTTTGGTGCTACTGTATTCTGCTGCGTTTTTTTCCATCCGCAATTCCGCTACGTGTGGACAACCCTTATTTAGATGAATGGAACTGATTTCTGCAACAAAATATGCCATGTGATTGCCTCCCCAGTTTATGTTTCAATGAGTCATCATTTGTGGCGTTTTTTTGACCGCAATTGTGGTTATCGTGGCAAAAACATGGTAATTTTGCAAAAATAGTGCAAGTTTTGCTGCATTTACAGTGATACTGACTCATGTAAACATATGCTAGGTAAATAGGCAGTGGCGTAACTACCGCAGTAGCAGCCATAGCGGCTGTTATGGAGCCTGCGGCATGAGGGGGCCCGTGCTGCCCCAAGCCCGATGGCGCTGCTATGGCTGCTACAGCGGTAGCGATGCCACATTCAATAATATCTGCGTCCTTAGGCCACATATAATATTGAAAACTATGGCAGATAAGGGAGGTATCAGCCTGATCTGCCATTCGCTAGGCTACAGGCAATGTTTGGCCTGCAACCTATCATGCGCAGGGACAAGATCCCTGTGCAGGCCGACGTGATGACGTCACTGGATCACGCCGGCCTACGCAAGAATTCCGCCGGCGTTGATTCGTTCCGTTCGCTTGTGGGGCCTAGTTGAGTATAGTTTTTTTTGTTTTATTTGTTTGTGGGGCGCTGTATGGCGCTATCTACAGAGGGGGGCTGTATGGCGGTATCTACAAGGGGGCTGTATGGCGCTATCTACAGAGGGGGGCTGTATGGCGCTATCTACAAGGGGGCAGTATGGTGCTATCTACAGGGGGGCTGTATGGCGCTATCTACAGGGGGCTGCATGGCGCAATCTACAGGGGGGCTGTATGGCGGTATCTACAAGGGGGCTGTATGGCGCTATCTACAGAGGGGGGCTGTATGGCGGTATCTACAATGGGGCAGTATGGTGCTATCTACAGGGGGGCTGTATGGTGCTATCTACAGGGGGCTGCATGGCGCAATCTACAGGGGGGCTGCATGGCGCTATCTACAGGGGGCCTGTATGGCGCTATCTACAGGGGTCTGTATGGCGCTATCTACAGGGGTCTGTATGGCGCTATCTACAGGAGCTGTATGGCGCTATCTACAGGGGGCTGTATGGCGCTATCTACAGGGCGCTGTATGGCGCTATCTACAGGGGGGCTGTATGGTGCTATCTACAAGCGGGAGGTGGGGGCGCTATCTACAAGCGGGAGGTGGGGGCGCTATCTACAAGTGGGAGGTTGGGTGTTATCTACAGGGGGCTGTATGCCACTATCTACAAGTAAAAGGTGGGGGGCTGTATGCCACTATCTACAAGGGGGAGAGGGGGGGGGCACAATCTACAGGGGGGCTGTATGGCAATATCTACAAGGGGGCTGTATGGCAATATATACAAGGGGGGCTGTATGGCACTGTCTACAAGATGGAAGGGGGCAACTATCTACAAGTGGGGTGTGACACTGTCTACAGGGGGGCTGTATGGCAGAATCTACAGGGGGCACTATCTACAAGTGTGTGGCACCCAGAGGAGGGGCCCCAGTCTTTTTTAGTTATGCCCCTGTGAATAAGGTTTGTTGTTGAGGATTTCGGCACAGATTTATATACGACGTGTGTGAACCTGGACATAGTTTTGTGTAATCAGGGTACCTGTCGCTATATCATGCTGCTGCAGGCATCATGAATGTGCTGACAGGTTCCCTTTAAGATATATTTTTTAAATCACATTTATTTAGAAAGAAAACGTAAAAGAATACCTATAAATATATAACAAAAAATCGTGAACGAAAAAAACTCCCAAAATATTTAATTCATGGGGTTACATAACATGCCCACAAAGTTACAAGCTGTTAAATAAGGGCACAGCAATATTGGTGAATAAGGCCCGGAATACAGCCGGTATTAAGGGGTTAACCCTCGTGCATACTGCTGTCAGTCAGCCTCCCAGTGCTGGCCGGCTTCCCGCTCACAGCCGCTGTGTAATAAGCTGTGTGATCCTCCCGGGATGAGGTGCAGGGCTGCTGATGCTCACTACATGAGGGCTGCCAATATATAACAGGATCCCCCCGCTCCCGGGTCAGGACTGGCTGCACGTCGTGTGTGGTGCTGGGGGCACCGGCTGCCTCTCTCTGCATGGCTTCCTGGCGAGGACTCCCTCATAGAGCAATCATGAGCAGCAACAGCAGCAGAATCAGTTTCTTTGAGGTAAGTGCCAGGATCTGCAGGACTGCAGCCTCCATATACAATCAGCAGAGATCTCCTCCACGCTGCACTCCACTGTACAGACAGACCTTGTATATATGACGCTCACTACATAGAATATACTGCAAGGGGCCGCTGATCACAAACTTTCCACTGCCGTACATCTGCGGTGCTGTGCACTTTTAACCAGTTCTGTTCCAGTAGTAGATCTCTGCAGTAAAGCTGGTGGAGGTTTTCTGCACAATGCGATCAATAATATCATGATAATCTGTGTGTTTGTGATTCTATAGGGGTCGGATATAGGAGCAGCTGAAATCTTTTTGTAGCAAAGGGAAACCTTCATCATTAATAGAAATGATGAGTGATTGCAATACCTCTGCTAGCTGCTGCGTTAATGGAAGTTAGTTGTTTGCGTTGTTACAATTAATTGCTGTATTTGAAATGATCAAAGATGTAGCATAATATATTGGCCCATGTATAATTTTTGAGATCATTGCGCCACATTTACTAATGTTGGCGTAGTGCCTTGCGGTATGTAAGTGTAGTGTGTTCCCCGAGATCGAATACTAAACTGAAAATACCTGTCCTAGTACACGGCGACTATTTTTTTTGCATTGAAAAGTGGTGAAAAATTGTAAATCGGTCGTGCACAGCGCAAGCTTGAAAGACACACTTCCTTTTCCAGACTATAGGGCTACACGGCGACTTTGGACACAACACCGATCGCATGGTGAAAGATCATGAAAGTGAATGTGGTCGCTTTGCGACATGCAAGCGGCTGCAACCACAACACCACAGTCACAAGAGGTCTAGCAACCAGATCCACTTTCATTACCTGCATTGCAGGCAGCGCGACACATCGATCTTCGGCCGTGCGACCTGTATCGCGACAAAGTCGCTGTATAGCACTAGCCTTAGGCCACTTCCACGTCTGCATATTTTGGTCAGTTTTTAGCATCCGTATTTATAAGCCAAATCCAGGAACGTAAACAGAAAATGTATAATGGATAGATTTCCACCTCTTTCAATGTTTTTGGTTCCACTCCTCGTTTTGGCTTAGATAGTTTTTCGCAGTGTTCGTCTGAGGTTTCCGATTCTCTGACAGAAACCTCAGCTGTATACCTCTGACAGATGCCACAGTAGAAACCTACAGTGGCATCCGTCGTATATAGGCTCCCATATAGTATAAAACGTATACCGTGTTATACGTTTGTCTACTGGATGCCTCTATATGAAATAGCGCAGTCTGCTGTGCTATTCCATACTTCAAAAAAGGTATCCCTGACGTATTCTGGCCCGATGGAGGCTGAAAAGACGCTCTTTGAGCCGGCATTGGGTGAATGGAGGTCTATGTATGTGTTTAACGTATACGTCGGGAGCTTTCCTGACACATACGGGCAGCCTACCCTGCAAACCCACTGTGAAAAGGACCTTACAAATACTAATGCGAAATATTGCCCAAAACACTGCCGCATTAAAGAGATCTTACAAAAATGTTGTAGGTGTCTGACATTGTGGTGGCGCCGTTGTTTTCAACGCAATTACACTACAAAAGTTTATAATTGCTTTGCTAAATGTGCCCCACTGTGTCTACGGCCATGTTAAAGGGAAAATGGGGCTGCTTTTTATAGAGCAGGGGGAGCTGAGCAGATTAATATATACAGTGGATATAAAAAGTCTACACACCCCTGTTTAAAATGCCAGGTTTTTGTCATGTTACAATATCAGTCCAAGATTAATTATTTCAGAACTTTTTCCACCTTTTAATGTGACCCATAATCTGTATAATTGTGTTGAAAAACAAACTGAAATCTTTTATGGTGGAAAAATAAAAATAAAGAACAAAAATAATGTGATTGCATAAATATGCACACCCTTAGGTCGGATTCACACGAGCGTGTGCAAAAAACGTGGCGTTTTGCACGTGCAAAAGGTCCATAACAGCTCCGTGTGTCAGCCCCGTATGATGCGTGGCTGCGTGACTTTCGCGTAGCCGCCATCATTATGACTCTGTTTGTAAACGGAAAAGCACGTGGTGCTTTTCTGTTTTCATTCATAGTTTTGACTACTGTAGCGCGCATGGCACGCGGAAGTGCGTCCGTGTGCCGTGCGCGGTTTTCACGCACCCATTGACTTCAATGGGTGCGTGATGCGCGAAAAACGGGCAAATATAGGACATGTCGTGAGTTTTACGTGAAAATCACTGACAGTCTGAATGGCCCCATTGACTAACATAGGTCCGTGCGAGGCGCATGAAAATCACGCGCGTTGCACGGACGTATTATACGTTAGTCTGAATAAGCCCTAAAACTAATACTTTGTTGAATTACCCTTTGACTTTATGACGCCATTCAGTCTTTTTGGGTAGAAGTCTATAAGCATGGCACATCTTGACTTGGCAATTGTTGCCCACTCTTCCTTGCAAAAGCGCTCCAGGGCATCTCCTGTGTACAGCCCTCTTCAGGTCACCCACAGGTTTTCAATGGGATTCAGGTCTGGGCTCAGGCTGGGCCATTCCAAAACTTTGATCTTCTTCTGGTGAAGCCATTCTTTTGTTGCTTTGGGTCGTTGTCGTGCTGAAAGGTGAAATTCCTCTGCATCTTTTTAGCAGGGACCTGCAGGTTTTGTGCCAATATTGACGGATATTTGGAACTGTTCATAATTCCCTTCACCTTGACTAAAGCCCCAGTTCCAGCAGCAGAAAAACAGCCCGAAAGCATAATGCTGCCTCCACCGCGCTCCATAATGCTGCCTCCATAATGCTGCCTCCACCACGCTCCATAATGCTGCTTCCACCACGCTCCATAATGCTGCCTCCACCACGCTCCATAATGCTGCCTCCATAATGCTGCCTCCACCACGCTCCATAATGCTGCCTCCACCACGCTCCATAATGCTGCCTCCACCACGCTCCATAATGCTGCCTCCACCACGCTCCATAATGCTGCCTCCACCACGCTCCATAATGCTGCCTCCACCACCCTCCATAATGCTGCCTCCACCACCCTCCATAATGCTGCCTCCACCATGCTTCACTGTGGGAATGGTGTTATTTTGGTGTTGTGCAGTATTGGCTTTGCGCCAAACGTACCTTCTGGAATTATGGCCAAAAAGTTCAACCTTGGTCTCATCAGACCATAACACGTTTTACCACATTGCTTTTGGCAGACTTGATGTAGGTCTTTGCAAAATATAGCCGGGCTTGGATATTTTTCTTTGTTAGAAAAGGCTTCTGTCTTGCCACCCTCCCACAGCCCAGACATATGAAGAATATGGGAGATTGTTGTCACATGCACTACACAACCCGTACCTGCCAGAAAGTCCTGCAGCTCCTTGAGTGTTGCTGTAGGGCTCTTGGTAGCCTCCCGGATAAATTTTCCAGTTGTCTTTTCAACAAGCTTTGAGCGATCTGCAGTTCTTGGTAATGTCACGGTTGTGCCAAATGTAATCCACCTCTTGATGACAGTCTTTACGGTGTTCCATGGTATATCTAATGCCTTGGAAATTTTTTGGTACCCTTCTTCCGACTGATGCCTTTCAACAATCCGATCCCTTTGATGTGTTGTAAGCTCTTTATGGACCATGGCTTTTGCTGTCACATACAATAAAGAAAATATCAGGAAAATCCTAATAGAACAGCTGAACTTTATATGGGGTTACACAGAATCACTTTAAATAATGGCAGCTGTGTACTGACTACTATTTAACATGAGTTTAAACGGGATTGGCTAATTCTGAACACAACCACATATAAGAGGATGTTCACACTTATGCAACCACATTATTGTAGTAGTTTTTTTTTTTTTTTTTTTTTAACATGAAAAAAAACCCTGGCATTTTAACAGGGATGTGTAGACTTTTTATATCCGCTGTATCTTTGTAGCAAAAAATTCAGTATAACGTATAATTTTATTCATTTACACCTCTGCTCCTTCTGGGCTTATGAGTCCAGTGGGCAGTCCTAATCACTGATTGACCTCTATCTTTGTAGTCCCTTATACAGGAAAGTCTATCAATTACTTAGTAGGACGGCCCACTGGACTCCTAATCCCAGAACAAGCAGAGGTTTAAATTAATAAATTGCAGGCTATACTGAGTCTTTTGCTACAAAAATATATATTCATTTGCTCCTCCTGCTCTATAACATGCTGCCTGCAGATTGGACGGCATTTTCAATGTGACAGGTTCCCTGTAAAGCGGATCTGTCAACTGAATATTCCGGCTAAGGAAGGGCAGCATATTACAGGAACAGATCGGTTCTCCTAATAGCCAAAACGACGCGAAAAAAATGTTGTGATAATTGGAGCAATGAAAGAATACACTGAAATCCCAGTTAGGGTGAAGTCACACGCGGCAGATTTTGTTGCAGAAATTTGTGCGACTGAAGATCCGTTCCAGTCATCTGAATGGAACTTGTAGAAATCCATGCACCTGCTGCAGAAACCACCACGTTCAGATGAATGGAGTTGATTTTCGGAGTCTGGTGTATTCATAAGTAGAGCGCTTTCTCATGCATACACCGCAGATACGAAGTTGCCTGTCAATCACTGCCGAGAGGGATGGGGAGAGCGCTCTACTCATGAATACGCTGGACTCTGAACTATGAATTTGCTGTATTCTTTGTTCGCTCCTATTAGCTGAATGGCACAAGATTTTTATTTTATTTTTTGTGTCATTTTGGCTAGTAGGAGAACGGACCTGTCCGTGAAATATTCTGCCCTTACCTAGAGCAGTGCAATAAGCTGACTGATGCGCTTTACGTGCCACCAATAACTTGTGTTTCTGTGTGGTGGAACTTAGGCTAGATTCCCAATTGTTTTTTGCAGTATGTTTGTTAAGGGGTTATTACCGTCACAGAAAGTGATGCATGTCGCTACAATATGCCATCACTTTCTGATTGGTGGGGTCTGACCTCTGGGAGCCCTGCCGATCCTGAGATTGACGTGGCTGTAGCACTAGTTTAGCATTGTGGCTGATTGACTGACTGTTTTTTTTTTTCCACCTACAACGGATGTGCAGGGAACTTCAGTACAGCTCCTATCATTAGAACAGAGCTATACTGCAGTTCCCTGCACAGCTGGGGGTCGGGAGCGATGCTGGGCAGGGTAAAACTTTGAAGGGGATACAATTCTGCATCTTCTACAATCTCCGGATAGGTTTGGGTCCTGAGAGTCAGACCACCACCGATCAGAAAGTGATGGCATTCCCTATCAGAGGTATGAATATTGAGAAAGTTAAGACAAAAAAATATCCAGTATGAAATGTTTGGTGGTCTAATCTCAAAGAAAAAAACGTGTTTTTTCTATTAATGAAAAACTGATTGAATTGATAAATGACGAATTGAAGGACCCAGAATTCTCCCGTGAATTTAGAAATAGTCTTCTGTTTAACGAAGAGGATACAAGTGTTTGGAACTATTTTCCTAAAATGGATATTCAGAGGGCAAAGTTAGTTTAAACAAATATCCTTGCCATTTGGAGATTCTGCCCAGTTAACAGACCCCATGGATCGGAAATCTGATTGTCTTCTAAAGAAGGCCTGGAGAGCATCCATATTTAGTATGACATCTAACATTGCAGTCACTTCAGTAGCCAGAACCCTCTATTTGGTTTGGCGAGCTAGAGAACCACCTTAAGAGAAAAACACCTAGGGACCAGTTGGCAGAATCAATTCCTCTCCTAAAAGCCGCAACCGGGTTTCTAGCAGATGCCTCGGCAAAATGTATCAGATTTGTGGCTAAAGAAGGGGCCCTTACCAGTGCTGCAAGAAGGTCTCTGGTTAAGATACTGGGAAAAAGGGGGACACCCACTAAAAAAATAGGCTTTGTAGCATTCCGTTCCATGGGGGATATTTTTTCGGCCCAGACCTAGACAAAATCTTAGACAGCGTCTGATTGAAAAAAGGATTTTGAGAGGATAATCTCACAAAAAGAAAATATCCCTTTCGTTCCCAGAGACATTAGAGGGGCAGGTAAAACAGGTCATTGGAGTTGCCCCAAAGGAGGGAGAAATAGAGGCTCCCTACTCCACCCAAATAATTTTAGACCAGAAAAGTGACTGTGACGCCAGGGTCGGAAGATGATTGCTAAAATTCTACAGTCCCTGGAACAAAATCACCCAAAACATATGGGGTACTAGACCTATTCTAAAACGGTTAACAAATACAGTTTTCAACCCTTCCTCCAGAGCTTTATTTTGACCACACAGCCCTCACATTTCCTAGAAAAGATGATGTTGGACAACATCTGAGACTTACACCAGAGAGGGGTAATATCTCCGGTACCACAGGATCAATGGGGAGTGGGTCACTACTCTTTAATTTTGGTAAAAAAGCCGAACAATTCATAATAATCCCGAAACCTCTCAACAATTGGATAATTTACAGGAGGTTCAAGATGGAATCGGTAACATCGACTACTTCCCTAATAAAGAAAGGGCCTACATGTGCACCCTAGGTTTTAAGGACGTTTACTACCACATCCCCATTCATCCTTCGTTTCTGAAGTTCCTAAGATTTGCAGTAAAATACTCGGCAGGCAAGATCGTTCATTACCAGTTTACAGCTCTCCCTTTCGGGATTTCATCTGCCCCAAGGGTATTTACCAAATTTATGATAAAAGTGATAGCATCATTTTGCAGACCGGGAATTATTGTAATCCCTTATCTGGATAACTTCCTGATTACTGCAAACACTCAAGATATCCTTTCCACTCAAGTAAAGCTAGTAATGTGCCAGCTAGCAGAGCTGGGTTGGATCATAAATTATCAGAAATCTGATCTGATTTCGCGCACTCAGACAAAATTTCTAGGTGTTCTACTAGACTCTACCTTCCAAATATTACTACCGAGGAAAAAGACTGAATGTTTTTGATATTGGAAATTAGATTCTAAAGGCCACCTCTTACAAAATAAGAGCGGCAATGAGTATGCAAGCCTCAGACCGGAGTACATTTTTTTGGACATCCAGCTAGCAGAACACAGGTGGGTGAAAAGATTAATGTCTGCAGCCTCAAGACTAAAATGCCCTTTACACCGGCCCACAGACATCGTTGATCGGCGCTCGTTTGCTCCTGTTACACAGAGCTATAGATGGGGATGAGTGGTCGTTACTCAGATCGCTTGTCCCCATACATTATCCTGTCGGCAGCGCTTCTCCCTGTTTGCACAGGGAGATGTGATGCGGTCAACAATAATAATATTTAACTTTCTTAAAACGATATGATCAGCAGATCGAGCGTTTGCTCGTTCATCTGCTGATCGCTGCTCTTTTTACACAGGGCAATTATCGGCAACGAGTGTTATATGAACGCTCGTCTGCGCGATAATTGCCCAGTGTAAAACCCCCTTAAAGCCAACCATTAGACAGACCTCTCCGCAGTGGGAGCTTGGCATTGTCCTCAGGGCTCTAACCAGACCTCCCTTCGAACCAATTGAAATCACCAACATTAAACGCTTGTCACTTTTTAACTGGTTCCCGACCGCTGACCAGCGGTCCGGGTCCTTAAAACCCGAGCCATATACTTTCTACAGCTCGGGTTTTAACTTGCTGCCCGCGCGATCGGGCAGCTGAATGTCGGGTCTCCGGCTGTCAGTGACTGCCGGGGACCCTGAGGAGAAGATAGAAGCAGCTTTCGCTGCTTCTGTCTTCTCTGATGACTTGTACACAGCGCTCCATGAACGCTGTGTATAGGAATAGAGGCACTGGCCGCGCCGCTGTCTCTATTCCTCCCGGTGTTCATGGGACTGGTCACATGATCTCCGGGTGCCATTACTGACAGACTGCTGCTGGGTCTTACTAGACCCAGCACAGCCCTATTTGGTGACAATCGTCACTATGAGAGGGCTGAATTCCCCTGTAACTGGGGCTGCTGTGTAGCATCAGTTACAGTGGAACAGATGGTGTAAAAGAAAGAAAAAAATATATATAAAGTTCCCCAAAGGTCTTTTTTGACCTTTGAGGGACAGACCATAGTAATAAAAAAATAAAAGTAAAGTAAAGTGCAAAAAAAAATTAATAATAAATACACATAAAATACCCACCCCAAAAAAAAACACGTTCCCCCCCCCCCCCGCCAATCATTGTTGTAACGCTAGCGCTGACCCAATTACCCTAATATAGACATGTAATATATTCAAATTTACGGTAGACAATGACTATCACAAATAAAAGGTCTATTTTAGGGTAATGCGATTGGAAGTGAAGAAAAACGGGACCACCGGCGCTGCTTGGATAGAAATATTTACACGACCATCTTGGTAGGTAGGTAGATAGAGGACTTTATTATTGACAGGGCTACGCGTTTTGACGCCGAACTGACCTCTTCCTCAGGCCAATGCAGACTGTGCGGTTCCTGCCTCATTTATACATCAGGGCAAGGATAATAGACCGCCAGAAGAAACGGGTCAAAGGTCACATAAACAATATTGTAAATTTAAAAAAACCTACACATATAGTGATTCGGTATAAGACCCGTTTCTTCTGGCAGTCTTTTTTCCTTGCCCTGATGTATAAATGAGGCAGGAACCGCACAGTCTGCATTGGCCTGAGGAAGACGTCAGTTCGGCGTCAAAACGCGTAGCCCTGTCAATAATAAAGTCCTCTATCTACCTACCTACCAAGATGGTCGTGTAAATATTTCTATCCAAGCAGCGCCGATGGTCCCGTTTTTCTTCACTTCCAATCGCACTACAGACCGACAGCAAACTTTGTTTGACTGTGATGTGGACCTGGCTGCAGCTTGTTAAGCCTTTCTGACACCTATGGTGTCCACCACCCGAGGTGAGCGTAATTGTCGCATCCATCCTCCTTTCATTATCCTATAAGATCCTTATTTGTCCTTTTGTGGCGCCGTGTCTCCTTTTTCTAATTTATTTAGTATTTTAGGGTAAAACTGTTATTACCCAAAAAAAAATAGCTGAAACGTAAAAAAGCTTATCTTTTTTTACTATTATTTTCACACTTTATGAATAAAAATTCTGAAATAGCAAAAAGGATGTGTATAAAAAACGATAAAAAAAGAAACCTGCATTGTCTACGGAAAAAACTTTGCAAAAATCACGTCGTTAGCCCAACAAATAAAAAAGTTATAGCCATTCAACGAACACGTGCTAAAAAGGGTTAAACGGTGTCTGGTCCTGAAGGCTCAAAATAGCCCGGTCCTGAACTGGTTAAAGTAGCCTTCTTTATATCTATAACCATGGCAAGGAGACTTGGTGAGATACAGGTGCTATCTACAGATGAACCATATCTTCAGATAACGGATGATCGCATTGTATTAAGACTAGATCCTAATTTTCTCCCGAAAGATGTCTCGAATTTTCATAGGAATCGGGAAATTGTTTTTCCTTCATTTAGTCAGTACCCAAAAAGAAGAAGAACTTCATTATCTTGATGTTAGAAGAGCAGTTTTACAATATTTACAGGTTACTGCAGATTGGCGGTCTAATTTTGGGGTAAAAATAAATTCCAGAATACATCAAAAGCTACTTTTTCTAGATGGATTAAAACTACAATTAATAACTGTTATTCTCTTGAGGGTAAATCTGTTCCTATAAACATCAAAACCCGTTCTACTACATCCACAGCTTCGTTGTGGGCAGAAAGGGGGGGCTCCTTAGACCAGGTTTGTAGTGCAGCTACCTGGGCTAGCTCCCTTACCTTTGCAAAACATAGGCTAAACCTTTCATTCCGGGAGAGACTTTGCCTTTGGCTGCAAAGTACTCCAGGTGGGAATCCCCGCCCTAAACCATCTCCTTTGGTATTCTCCTAGTATGCCGTCATGGGGGACAAAATGGAAAGTAAGAATTTAGTCAACCATGACACCATACATTTATCCACCCTACCTTCTTAGTGGTATGTGACATTAACATGCATATAGGATTAGCTAGTTCCTTCCGGTGTAGTGATATGGTATACCACGCTGGGGGGATGCTGCGGGTGAGGCCCTTTTTAACCTCTCTGTTCCTGTCCATACAGAGGTCAAGGGTTCATCTTCCTAGTGTGCCGTCATGGTGGACTCATGGAAACGGAATTACCAGTATATAGAACGCCTAACAAAAAGCGACACAACTATGTACATTACAGCACGTTTACAACTAAATGTAAATCCACAGACATTATGACCGCCCAATGGAGAAGTTTAGACGCATTGGTCCAGAGGAAATAGGTCACAAACCGCTTCATCTGCAGACAAAAAAAAAAAAGATTAAATCAATGTTGATCAACAACGTCTAAGTCGAGCACAAATATAAAAAACATTATTTTACATCATTAGGCTGTATACTCAGGTTCTCGTAGAATAAGGATCACAGTATCACAGAAAAATGTATGACCACCAGAGCGGCTCAAAAAAATTCCCCTGAGTAGACCATCAACCAACAAGAGAACCCACTTTAAAATCAATATTCAGCCCATGAGGGGATAAAGAATTCACTTTTTAAAAATCCACCCTAATTCCTTATGTTTGAGTCTGGCTATCCTATAGCCACCTCTCCTATATAATGGTATATGGATATGGTCAAAGACCCAAACTTTTAGGTCACTAAGTGTCTCACGGTGACAAAATGTTTTGAGACTGGAAGATCCAACCTCTTTGTCCGAATAGTAGATTGGAGTGGTTTCCCCCACACAAATTAATTTGCAGGGGCATTGTAACATATAAGTTACAAATGACGGAGAACATGTATGGAAATGTCTTATGTGGAAGACAGGATGTGTGAAGGAGTTACCATTAAACAATTGCCCACAATTCCGCATCTGGCTAAAAGGAAGGGATTCAATCATCCGTCGGGGGTGATGGCTGTTGAATCAAAATAGATTGCAGTCCGTGGCCTTACTAATCAGTGACCAACCTACCTGTAAACAGAAGTGTCAAGAAACTGCAAAGAAACATTGGATGCGTTCATCACGAGTTTGAGTTCCTAAATCAATGTTATTTAAAAAAAAAAATAGAACTCAAAATTGTCATCGACCCAGTCCAAACCACAAAAATATCATCTATGTATCTCCACCACTTCCGCACATGGCTGAAGTGGTGGGATACATAGATGTGGTGGTCTTCGAGGGCTGCCATAAACATATTGGCGTATGTGGGAGCCACATTAGAGCCCATGGCGGACTCTCTCTTTTGGACATAGAATGAATCACGGAACAATAAATAATTCTCTAAGCTCTATTTCAAACAAACTCCTAAGAAAATGGATACCTTCAACCGAATAAGATGATGAACTAAGAGCTTCATGGACCACACGGAGACCCCTGGAATGCCTAATTTAGGTACACAAATTGGGAACATCAAGAAGCCAAGATAACATTGCTGCTAAGTGACACTTTAATAAATTTCAATAAAAAATCAGCTGTATTTTGGATGTAAGAGATGGCATATACCCTTAAAACCCTATTCATGAAGGCCGCAGTGGGATTAAACAAAGAATCCCTCCTGACACTATAAGATGTCCTGGTTTTTTTTTTCAAGCCATTTTATGAATCTTGTGGAGGTAATCGATGTCTAATGTGACACAACAACAAATTCCTTAAGAATCAATAATGCCACCAGAGAGCCTGTTTAAGCAAATTATAAATTTCACGCTGAATTTTAAACTTCGGATCACTAGATAATTTTTCATAAACATTGGTATCCTGAACTTGTCCCCCAATTTCCTCCAGGTATAGCGATGTGTCCATGACGACGAATGTGTCCTTTGTCGGCTGACTTGATCATCAGGGACACATCACCAGAGAGAGCCTTCAGGGCTGCCATCTCATCACTGGTCAGATTAGGAAGTAATAAAGATGACACTTCCCAAACATCCCATAGATCAGATAAACACGCTGTTTGACTATAGATGTAAAGGCATCAGGGACTAGTTCATTGGTAAAGGGTTGCCACCCGCTCTACCCACATTACCCAATGCAAACTCACTGATAGACACCTTAACATGAGAAGAGCATTCAGCAAAAAAACACTTTAAACTTAATCCTGCGGAAAAAAGCCTGTAGGTCTAATGCCAATTGGAACAACTCAATTTTGGCTGCAGGGCAAATGATAAGCCCTTATTTAACAAAGTTTCTTGAGTATTGGTCTGGGGATGTGAGGAAATATTTACCACGGGCTGGTCTAGTTGACATTCTGTTCCTTGTTGCGTGTGGCCTGCCACTGTCGCCTGGTTCTCTCTTGCCTTGTTTTTGAATCTCCTCGTGTGCTTACAGCCTCCTCGTAGTGCACATCCACCATTGCTAAAAAAAAAAAAAAAAGATCCAGCTATCTTCGATGTGTCACCTTCTGGTGTCTGACAATGTCTTTCTTTTTTGTGTTTTGCCATATATAGAACCTCTAGCTGTCATTGGGTCTTTTTGCCAGTTGTGGATATGTTTATCCTTATCCTCAATGTCACGGAACCATTTGTGGCGTTTGGAATCCTTGGTGAAATTCGGGTCTAACCTGGAAAATACTAAAGTCCCCCCCCCCCCCCTTTATATTTCTGTAGATTACTGGCTGATAATAAGTTGGTTAGTGAATCATCCAATTCTTAAATCTTAATATTCACGATCTGCAATTCACTTTGTAAAATTTCGATGTTTAGTAAAATTATAGCACGAGCATATTTGTTAGAAACTTGACAAACGTTGACAGAAGTGTTTGGAAACCGGTTAGGCCCCATGCACACGAACGTGCTTTTGCGGCCGCAATTCCCCCAAAAATCCACGGGAGAATTGCGGCCCCATTCATTTCTATGGGGCCATGCACACGACCGTAGTTTTTACGATCTATGCATGGCCCGGGAGCGCGCACCGCAGAAAGAACGGACCTGTCTTATTACGGCCGTCTTCTGCGGTCCGGGCTCATTGACAATAATGGCCGCGGCCATGTGCATGTCCTCTGATTTGCGGGTGGCTCGCGGCTGACAGTCCGCAGCCGGCCGACCCGAAAATCACGGCCGTGCACATGGCTATGGTCGTGTGCATGAGGCCTAAAGTGTAAGATTAGATCTCATACCCCTAGGGATACGGTCCACTTTGAAATATTCACCCAAAGTGATAAGATGTAGTTGAACTGTGATGGCTCTTTTAGACTGTCTCTCCCATTTTCTTTTGATCGTCAGCTGATGGTACACTGAGAAGGAGACGTCTCCTGATGTGCCATGCAGGATCCTCCTCGGAATACGAGAACACTGGGTGATGAATCCATAATGAAGTTCCCAATACATCTTTCTGGACTGATCCTATATAAGCGTAGCACAAATGGCTAAAGTTATTGCTGACTATGATAGAAAGGTGTTAGAACACACAGCTTTGCAGCTTGTAGCGTATGGGGCTGCGTAGTCATAGACCGGTCAGTGTCCATGCTTACCCCTATCCACTGCCGAAAACCCCTACAATATGAGCATCAGAACTGGACCATGAAGCAATGGAAGAAGGTGGCCTGGCCTGATTAAACAATGTTTTCTTTTACACTATGTGGATTCCTGGGGTCATATGCATCCCTGATCAGGGTGAGGAGATGGCATCTATGGCAGGGGTCTCAAACTCGGCAGGGTAAGTGGGGTAAGATATTTCTCCACGTGCTTATTTCAACAATCCAGTTTTCCAGTTTGTGTCGCTAAATGCAATCCGGCGGCTCAGTTGGCAGCGTTTGGCAGACACGTGTCAAGATTGGGCAGCCCCTTTTTAGATAGTGCCGCAGTGCCCTCTGTGGATGTTGCCGCAGTGCCCTCTGTGGATGTCAGGGGCTTGCCCAGAGCTGGAGTCCCGGAGCAGAGCCGCTACTAGCACTCTGCCTGGGATTCCAGCTCTACTCCTGACATCACTGTCCATTTAGTTAGGCTAAAGACGGCTTATTTGAGCGACGGTGGGGTCTCCGCACACAGACCCACACCGATCAAAAACTTCTGATATGTCGCTATGACATTTCAAAAGTTTTTCGAAAGTAGTCCCTCCTTTTTAAGGCCCCATTACAGCCACATTAGATAAATGTGGTCTGAATCTGCAGGATCAGCCAACATGTCCAATGTGTAGGGGGAATCCCATCTGGCCCTGGCTACTGTCGGGTGTATGAAGAATTGGGAACTTTGGATATTGACATACCTGATATTTTGTTCATCTGGGTAATGAGTCCTGTCAGAGGTGTTTGACATTTGGATTATTTTCCTGTCGCTATCACAATAAACATTAATATTGCCTGCGCTACCCTTATTTTGAGAAACACCAGGATGTTCCAGGACAGTAGACAATCCTACTGATTTAACAGACACTATATAACATTAATTCATAGTACAGTACAAAAAGGAATGGAAGACCAAGCGCTGTTTGAAGGGCCAGGTGTAGAAAAAAAGGCTGCTGATATCCTTCACACCAATTAAATATTTAATCATGAAATATAAACCTTATTCCAGTTCTCTGAATGTAGCCGGCAATATAAATATTTTCTAGTTCGCGGTGTCTATGGACGTGTATATATGAATACATAAACCTTCTAGTCTATGCTGTATACACTGTGTACACAATTAATAGGCAAGTGAGTATTTTGACAATATCATCATTTTTAGGCATATTTTTCAAACTCCAATCTGTATAAACTTGACTGGACATTGGATTGAAGCATATCATGTGATGTGTATTTATGGGAGGGTGTGGCCTAAGAAGATCAAGGTGTGAATAATTATTAGCCAGCTTGTTGTCTTCTGGCAAAATGGGCCCAAAAAGTCAAAGTCCAAAAATTAAGTCCTTCAGACTGACGCAGCACTTTTTTTTTTTTTTTTAAATATCCTTTTTATTATCAGTTTTCACATTTTCTTACAAACATTTCACGTAAAAGTTACATCATAAGTGCGCAGCACTCTACTGTCATGGAATTAACTTTGAATTAAATTCAACATAACACATAAACATATAAACATATGAACATGGCATAATTGTCTATCTTCAGATGGACCGAAAGCATGACTTCCCCCAACCCCGACACGACCTAGGTCATCAATAAATTTCTACTCATCCTTTTTCCCCCAGCTGATTTAGAGTTGCAACCCCCCTAAAGTGCCTGCCAAGAGCTGTGTACAATACCGCTTTGTGTACTGGAAGGGCCTAACAATTTCCGCTATTTCGGCTGCTGTACATTGCGATTCTATGAATATTTGCCACTTCTCAAATAGCTTCTTGGTTCCCGTTTCCTTCCGCCTTTCCACCTCCACCCTCTCAAGAACCAATAACCGTTTCAGCCGCGACACAATCATTTCTAATCCCGGCATGTCTGCCTCTAGCCATTTACTCAGGAGGCATCTCAAGGCTACCAGTAGAATCGTGTGCACCAGCACGGGAGGTGATCTCACTCCTCGAGCCCCCTCTTCCTCCGGCGGCCGCGCCTGATGGAATAGTAGCGCTTGCGGCGTCATTGGGAGATTCGTTTTCCAATGGTCCTCAATATATTTCTGTACCATCCCCCAAAATCGTTTCGTATGTACACACCCCCACACTCCATGCCACAAATTCGTCAGAGGTGTATTGCACTTGGGACAACTTGTAATGCGGTCAGGGAAAGATTGTGAAGGCAGAATATTAAAGCCATATATAGCTGCATGCATCAACTTAAAATAGGTTTCCCTCCAGCTCTCATTTATCACACTCTTCCGTACCGTCTCCCAACCCCCCAGTATGATCTCTCCTATACCTGGATCCTGAGTCCACCGTTCCCAGCTTTTAAAACTAATCCTTGATTGCGGCCGAACAAAACCATCTCTCAATGCCCCATACAGCCCCGAAATGGTCGCCCGCCCAGTTGTTGGACCCATGACCTCATCCAGAGTGTGTGAGGTAGCTTCCTTACTCAAATCCCTGAGCCTGGAGGTGCAAAATGCTCGTACCTGAAGTACTTGCAAAAAATTGACCCTCCCTGCTATGTGTCTGAGTTTAGTGGTGATTTCCTCCCCAGTTAACCACCTCTTTTCCTCTGTGTGCATAAGATCCCCTGCATTGCCCATGCCTACCCTCCCCCATGAGGCAATTCCGTCCCCCTTGTCTATTCCCGGTGAAAAATCTGGATGTCCGCTTAACGGCATATATTTAGAGACCAGGTGAGGTAACCCAAACTGTTTACGTACCACTTTCCAAGCTACAACTGTATCTCTCAATACAATGGAGGTTTTGAGACTGCACGGAAGAGAAGCAACTCTACAATGTAACAAAGCTTTTAGGTTCCAGGGTGAGGCATACTCCCCTTCCAGATCTAAGGTGGAATAATTGCTTGTCCCATGAAGCCAATCTACTACATGGCGAAAAAGACAGACCACGTTATAACCCCTGACATTCGGAAAGTTCACACCCCCTTCTTGTTTGCCCATCATGAGCTTGGTAAGTGCTATGCGCGGCCTTTTTCCTGCCCATATAAATTTAGTGAATGAAGCCGTCAGTTTCGAGACATCCACATGCTTCAATAATAGAGGAAGTGTTTGAAAGGGGTATAGCAATCTGGGGAAACTAACCATCTTAATCAGATGGCATCTTCCCAGGAGGGACAACGGCAATTGGCCCCATCTAGTGAGTTCCGCTTGTATTTTTTTTAATTAACGGGGGATAATTTAGGCTATACAGAGTGTCTGGTACCCTCCCTATTTTGATACCCAGATAAGTAATGCAGTGCTCAACCGGTGATATCCCGCAACCCAAGGATTGCCAAAAGGTCTTAGGCAATGGCCTGCCCAACTCCAGCAGTTCGCTCTTAGCTATGTTGACTTTATATCCCGAGCATTGCCCAAATTCCTGTAAAAATTGAAAAACCTTCCCTAAATGCTCTTGAGGATTCGACATAAAAAGTATGACATCATCAGCGAACAGGGCTAATTTCACTGCACAAGACCCTACTTGAATGCCTCTGAACATATCCGATTCCTCCAGGTATCTAGCCATAGGTTCCAATGCCAGATTGAATAACAGGGGTGATAGGGGGCAACCCTGTCGTGTTCCTTTATGTAATTGGAAGGGATCTGATAGGAACCCTGAGGAGTGAACACGTGCTTGCGGGCTATTGTAGACTCCCTTCAGGAAGACCCGGAAGTCACCCTGAATGTTCATTTTGTCTAGCACCATCCCCAGCCATTCCCATTGTATGTTATCAAAGGCTTTCTCTGCGTCTAGCGCTAATAATGCCGGCCTGGTACCTGGCTGGGGATCATGCCTGATTGTTTCTAGCACCGTCAACACCTTGCGTAGATTTGTCACTGCTGCCCTGCCCTTTACAAAGCCTACTTGGGACTTTCCCACCAGTATGGGTAGATACATAGCCAGCCGATTGGCCAGAATTTTTGTGAGCAATTTCTGATCTTGGTCTATCAGCGAAATGGGACGGTACGCCCCCAGGTCAAGAGGATTCTTCCCCTTTTTGGGTAGCACCTTTTATATGCGCTACTTTAGCCTCTGCTGGTAAAGCCCCCGTGCCTAGTAAAATATTATAGTATGCCACCAAGGTAGGGCTGATTTCCTCTCTCAGAGATTTAAAAAAACTCCCCTGTGAATCCATCCGGACCCGGGGCCTTTCCGTTAGATAAGGTCTTAATGGCGCTCCAGACTTCCTCTAATGTAATCTCTGCGCTCAAGTGACCATTTTGCTCCTGGGTGAACCCTGGCAGCTTCACCTTCTCCAAAAATTCCCTCCCTTTTTGGAGATCTATGGGTGTTTCTGAGTAAAGGGCTTGGTAGTACTTACTTAATATGGTGATTTTTTTGGGGTCTGAAGTAGGAGTTCCATTTGACTCGTTAAGTGTTGATATGTGCGACGGTGCATACCTCCCTTTTGCTAATCGCGCTAATAATTTGCCCGCTTTATTGCCGAAACGCATCAAATTGGGACCGGTAAATACTCTCTTTTGTCTAACCACTGATCAAACTGTCGCTTGGCTTCCCTCCATTCCTCCCCCAATGGCAGTGATGGAGAGTGTAGAAATGCTGTGTATGCACACCGTAATCTGTCGCTCGCTGCCTTGTATCCTTCGGTCGTCTTACGTTTAAGATTAGACATATATTGCATGATTTTCCCTCGTATTACCGCTTTGGCTGTACGCCAATACAATGACTGTTCCGAGCGATGCGATACATTATCCCCATCAAATTCCATCCACCACCCCTTAAGCTTCTGTATAAAGCCCTCGTCCTTTGCCAGAAAGGCGGGAAACCTCCAGATAAAATCCGTTCCTCTAGCTACTGTGTCGGCCAAGGTAATGGTAACCGGAGCATGGTCCGAAATGACTAGATCTTCAATTGTCGCTTCACGTAAATGCCGCGATAATGCGTAACTAACTAGCAAGTAATCAATACGCGACCATGACTGATGAACATGGGAGAAATGTGTATATTCCCGCGCATCTGGGTGTAGACTCCACGCATCTATTAGGGTATGTGCACACACACTAATTACGTCCGTAATTTACGGACGTATTTCGGCTGCAAGTACCGGACCGAACACAGTGCAGGGAGCCGGGCTCCAAGCATCATACTTATGTACGATGCTAGGAGTCCCTGCCTCGCTGCAGGACAACTGTCACGTACTGAAAACATGATTACAGTACGGGACAGTTGTCCTGCAGAGAGGCAGGGACTCCTAGCGTCGTACAGAACTATGATGCTAGGAGCCCGGCTCCCTGCACTGAGTTCGGTCCGGAACTTGCGGCCGAAATACGTCCGTCAATTACGGACGTAATTAGTGTGTGTGCACATACCCTTAGGGCCGTGTGTCTTAAAAAGTCGGGCAAGATCTTATCTCTATTTCTCTGCGATCTAGTCCCTGCGCTCCTATCTTCCCTTGAAGACCTCAGTGTTAGGCTGGATTCACACGAGCGTGGCGTTTTTGCGCACGCAAAAACGCGGCGTTTTGCGTGCGCAAAAGCCACTTAACAGCTCCGTGTGGCAGCATCATATGATGCGCGGCTGCGTGCTTTTCGCGCAGCCGCCATCATTATGACACTCCATTTGGATGTTTGTAAACAGAAAAGCACGTGGTGCTTTTATGTTTTCATTCATCCTTTTGACAGCTGTTGCGCGAATCACGCTGTTCGCACGGAAGTGCTTCCGTGCGACATGCGTGGTTTTCACGCACCCATTGACTTCAATGGGTGCGTGATTCGTGCAAAACGGCAAAAGAACGGACATGTCGTGACTTTTTTTCAGCGGACTCACGCTGAGTAAAAATCACGCACATGTCTGCACGGCCCCATAGACTAATATAGGTCCGTGCAACGCGCGTGAAAAACACGCGCGTTGCACGGACGTATTTCCCGTTCGTCTGAATAAAGCCTTAAGGTCTCTCCCCAGAATCAAAAACCTAGTGCGATCCTGCTGGAGTTGGGTTTCCAAATGACCAAAAAAACCAGTGTTAACCGTATTTGGGCCATACACATTATGAATACTGACGGTTTCCCCTGCATGCTCCATCACTAGATGGATCCAACGGCCCTCGTCATCCCGCTCCTGGGACACCAGTGTAAACACACAATTTTTATTTACCAAAATTATAACACCCGCCTTACCCTCGCCGACGAGCCAAAAACCTGACCCACCCAGAATTTTTGCAAATACTTAAACTCCGGCTCGGTAAGGTGAGTTTCCAGCAATAGGGCCACATCTTGGTGCAATCTTTTCACGTGTCGTAAAAGTTTGGTCCGTTTCTGTGGGGATCTCAGCCCTTTAACGTTCCAAGAGACTATTTTCATGTTATTGGGCTGTGCATAAGATGAGCTAAAGTGCCTAAAAGTCGTGCTAAGTTCGGGGAGTCAGGTCCGCCTTTTTCCAAGAGCCATGTATAAACATTAACAACATAACCAAAACCCGGCTTATAAGCCAGAAACAACAAGGCCAACCGGCCCTTATCTAACGAAACCCTCAAATCACCTGCGGCAAGGGTTAGCAGCCCCTTCATACCCACTGGTGTACGTGACTTCACTTTTTTCTGTTATGTCAGAACACGCCCCTCCCCCCCAGCCTGCACATATGACTCCTTCCCTGAAGAAGTAACACCTGCCCTTGCCCCCTCATTACCTCTTTGTCGCCTGTGCACACTCTTATACATTTCCATATCATCAATTTTAACAGCCTAGCGTCCGTTTGGATTATATCTTCATGACTTTTATGCAAACAGACTTAAAATCACATATCCACATGAATCTTGTTTCACCTCAAGGTTTCCCTACCTTCTATCACAATTTCCCCCAGTCTGCCATCTGTTACAGATACAGCTAATCCCTTGCGTGGGGGAGGCATTGTCTCATTCCCGGTCAGTCCCACCCACAAGGAAAAATCTCAGAGCCTGATCTAACTCCCTCACTAATCTGAACCGATAAAAACAAGGGGACATATACAAAAACACCGAAAAAGGCCATACTTACAAATGGACACAGCCAGGTCAGAAACGCTGATGAAAGGGCGAACAGGTGCTTTAAATAATAATAGCCACTCCCACTAATCTTGAGGGGAGTGGTGTGTGGTGCATGGGATGTGTAGTAAGAAATAATAAATGAATAGTGTGTGTGCAAGTGTAATACTATAAGTGAAATATAGGGGGCAGTAATGAGTGAAGTGCCTCAATAGAAATAAATGGATAATGGGGTGCAAGTGAGTGAAACATGGAGGGATAGTGTGTACGTCATGAGGCACAACATGTATAGCCAGGTAGAAGCCTATTTGTGACGCCTTGAAAATTCATAGAGCGGGCTACCCTGCTTGCTATGCCAAACAACAACACACCATGCTCTCCCAGCATCAAAGACCCGGCTGTGTCCAAGAGAAGCGAATATACATAATAATGAAAAATACCTGTAATCTCCTGTAGTGAAAACGCAGGGAAATACCAGAGTGCATACATTTCAACCTTATAACATTGTAACATTATAACAATAGGCCAGCTGTTGACAGGTACAGAGTGCCGTATACTACCGCCAAATATCGCCCTCAAAACTTTCAAATTATCTGTAAACTTCTCTGTATGTGGTCGGAATCTGCAATTGGTCTACAGCGTCCACAAAATCAACATCACATCAGCTTTAAATAAAATGTGCTGAAAAGATCTTCGTCCGTCAATCAGGAGACGTGGATCGGGTGCGGTCCCGCGTACGCCTCTGCGGTTTCGGAGAGTCCCCTCCATTTCCGGCTCGACCCCCCCCCCCCCCCCCCCCCCGGGATCTTCCTGGTGTGGGCATTAAAGCTTCTGCCCAGGTTCGCTCCATATTTAGTCGGTTCCGTTTGGCTTCTCTCGACTTGCGATTCGGACTGTGTACTGGACTGTGACTCTCCTCTTGCTGTGGTCTGCGCCTACAAAGCTCCGTAAGTGCGTCCTCCGCTTCCTGTGGCGTGGTGAAAACCTTGTTCCACCTGTTCTCTTGAAACACCCGCAAGATGGCTGTGTACTGCAGGTTAAAACGTATTTTTGCTTGGAACAGCGTGGTGCAGATCTTGCTGAAAGCCCGCCTTCGTTTTGCAACCTCCGCAGAGAAATCCTCAAAAAGTAGCACTTTCATGCCCAGTATTTCCAAGGGACGCGATCTGCTGCGGAAAGCTTTCATGAGTGCCACCTTGTCATTGTAATCCAACAGCTTAAAGATTACTTGTCTGGGACAAAGCGAACTGTGGTCGTCTGTTGCTGGGAGGTTTCTGGGGTCCGGCCCCACTCTGTGCGCCCTCTCCACCCGGCAGGGACGGGGAAGACCTAAAGCTTCTGGCAATGTCCTCTCACACACTCGTTGCAAATCAGAAGATATCACCGCTTCTTTCAGCCCCACCAGTCGCAGGTTGCTCCTCCTGGAGCGGTTTTCCAGATCCTCCACCTTGTCCCCCAACTGCGTAGTAACAGACAGCACCCCTCTGAGTTTGGATTGCAGACGCTCATTTTCATCCTCCAGCAGCGTCATACGCTGCTCTAACTCATCAGCTCTGATAGTGACTTGTGCCAGCTCCGCATGCACGCGGTTTAGGGAATCTTGCACCGTTTTTTCCAGCGCCTTTTGCAGGTCTGGCGCTATCTGTTTGGCTACTTCTCGGGCCAGGGCTACATAATCAATGGTTGCAGGAAGAGCGGACATTATGTGCTCTGTCGGGCTTGAAAGCTGGGACTGATGGTGCTGCAGCTCCTCTTCCTGTGTGTATAGCAGGGTCGCAGTGGCGGGAAGCGCCGCCATCTTACCTCCCTTTACCACGGCCGCGGCTGAATCTTCCATGGCTGGCTTCTGCGCGCTTCTGAGGAGGTACCTGTCCATACAGGCACCACCTGTGATGATTCCGTGTGCAGGGCTGGTGACTTCACCGCTGATTGTCGCCGCCGAAGCGACTATTACAAGCAAATAGGCTGGACGGGAGCGGGAGCTCAGTCACTCGCGTCCTGCATCCCCAGCGCCGGAACCGGAAGTCGACGCAGCACTCTTAAAATTACTAAGATATTGGGACGTGATCACAGAACCATCAAATGTTTTGTTGCAAATAGTCAACATGGTCACTAGAAACGCGTGTTGAGAAAAAAACCCGAAAATTAACTTACAAAGATTTGAGAAGAATCAAACGAGGAGCGACCAGGAACCCATTATCCTCCAGTGCTGTCATATTCCAGAGCTGCAACCTCCCTGGAGTGGCCAGAAGTACAAGGTGTTCAGTGCTCAAGAGACATGGCCAAGGTAAGGAAGCCTGAAACCCGACCACTACTGAACAAGACACATAAGTTGAAACATCAAGACTGGGCCAAGGAATATCAGGAAAAAATAATCTGTTTTCAAAGGTTTTATGGACTGATGAGATGAGTGACTCTTGACGCACCAGATGGATGGACTGATGGCTGGCTCAGTAACTGGCACAGAGCTCCACTTAGACTCAGATGCCAGCAAGGTGGAGGTGGGGTACTGCTATGGGCAGGTATTATTAAAGATGAGATAGTTGGTCCTTTTCATGTTGAAGATGGACTAAAAATCAACCCCCAAACCTATTGCCAGTTTTTAGAAAGACCCTTTCATCAGGCAGTGGTACAGGAAAAAGTCTGCATCTTTCAAGAAAACCTTGATTTTCATGCAGGACAATGCTCCATCGCACGCATCGAAGTACTCCGCTGCATGGCTAGCCAGTAAAGGCCTTCGATGAAAGAATAATGACATGGCCCCCTTCCTCACCTGAACTAAACCCTATTGAACTTGTGGTCCCTTCTTTACGGTGAAGGAAAACAGCACACCTCTCAGAACCGTGTCTAGGAGGCTGTGGTTGCTGCTGCACAAAAAGTTGATAGTCAACAGATTAAGAAACTGACTCCATGGATGGAAGGCTTATGACTTATTGAAAATAAGGGTGGCTATATTGATCGCTGATAAAAAAAAAATTTTTTACGTTTCAAAAGTTTTTTTGTAAATTGAGTTATTTTTTAACAGATGAAAATAATAACATGAGATGGGAATTTTCCTTTTTCATTTAATTACATAATTTTGAACACTTAATAGTTCTCCAATAATTATTCACACACAGATATTCTCCTAAGAGAGCCAAAACCTCACTTTTACTCTCTTAAATATTCGGTTTGAGGTCTAACATTTTGGATTGACCGACAGCACTGTAGTTGTTCAATAATAAAATCCTCAAAAATACAACTTGCCTAATGATTGTTCACACAGTGTATACATGTAACCCCTGTAATAAGTTAATGGAGAACAGGCGCTACTGTTGTCAGTCACATGTAAGGGCCTGTGCACATCACCGTTCATTTCCGTTCCGGGGTTCCGACATTTTTGATGTGTAACTAGTTTTTTTTCAGGAGGAGAGATGGCCATCTACAGCAAGACTGGAAATATGGACATCAAAGAAAGAAGGACTGAGGTGAAGAAACTATTCACCAACACTAGTGGCTCTCCTGAGAGGAGTCTCCTCTCAGGTTGGTCATCAGAAGAGGGTCCTTCCATTTCTCCTTCCTGTAAACTAACACTTAACCGCTACTACACCTAGTTGGAGGCCTTGACCAAGCCTGATTTCCAGGTCAACAGAAGAGTGCGTAATTGGCTGTGTGTCGTCCCCCCCCCCCCCACTGGTTGTGATACTCTCCTGGACAGTGATAAATGAAGACTTACAGCTTTGTACCTACTGGAATCTATTTCTCAAGCAAGAGCTACTACTTTGCCTAATGTTCAAATTACAAATCCTTCCCTTGTGAAGTGCACCTACGGTTTCTAAACCTTGTCAACATTCGTGGCAAAGGGGCCTCAAAATATTGATGGACAGACTGTAGCATAATATATTGTTTATTGCGTATATTTAGAGTGTGCACATAGGTAGATTGGAAGAAAGCGTGCGGTGGCTTTGTATGAGAGAATAAGCAGAGTCATCCATCAGAGTTTATTATATTAATGTGGTCACACTATTAATAATTTGTAACATTGTTACCATTACTCCTAAGTAGTTGTATCCAACTGTCATGGGGAGAGAACTGTATACTACCACATTTGTGTTAATGCTATGTTCCTTTTACCTTTTTGTTTGGTTACTCACAACCAAGTGGTAACTTTGCATAATCCAAAATCGAAATATTAAATAGCTTCCTGGTTCCATGTTACCTTTTTCTCTTAGTATATAACTTCATAGTGTATCAAGCTGGGCGGGGGTTTCTTGAGTCAACCCCTGACAGAAGAGACAAGCCCTTCTGTATACATCACAAGCTCCTATCAAGACTCCGGTGGAGGCACTGCGCTGAATAAGAAGAGATACATTAAACCCCTAATACGTTAGAGACTTAAGGGGTGTTACATTGGAGGCACTGCTGAGATCTGAACATAGCTGTAAGGCTCAAGCCAAGGACCGTTGCCATGACATCTTTAATGGAGGAGAAAGTATCTGCATGGTGTGACAAGACAAACTATAGCCGATCCATTGCTTTGCTGTGTATGGTGAACTTATTAATGTTTCAGATGATGACATATTACGGATAATTTTATTTTTTTTGCAGGAAGTTATTCATCCCCAAGTAGTTGATCGTAGGAGTACTGCAGGAGAATTAATCTCTGCAGCTCTTATCACTACTGTGTTCTCTGGAGAGCGAGTACTTTCATTAGTTGTTGCCATGTCACAGGAATATGGTCGACGATGGAAGATAGTATTTCCAATGAAATGCGCTGATGGAGAAATGAATACAGAACTGCACCTGCAGCGGGGAAGATCTGATAGGTGCTTGCCTCCCACTCAGTCGAGAGTCAAATCCATGGGACCTCCTGCAACTGCTGATGTAAAGGTGGCCACTATGGAAAGATTGGTGGAGTACTTTGCAAAAGTACAGCCAGAAGGGAACTATCGGTGATTTGAGATCTTTCTCGTGCACCAGTCCAACTGGAGAAGAGGCATATAGAACCTGGAGAGATGTTGCTGTGCTATACTTGGAAGAGCAGCAGTGTTCAGTTGCTGTGAAAAGTCAAAGGATAATAGAGAGCCTGAAGGGTTTGGCGATAGAGGTAATACAAGCCGCTTGGTGAAGAAGCCCCAAGGCTCCTAAAGATGCCTTCGGGTCACCGGAAGATGCAACTGAACTTCTTTACAATCTGAGGGCCACATATCTGGAGACTGGAAAAGATGTCTGATTATCTTTGTAGGTTAGACAAGTTGATGCACAGAATAGTGTCGAAGGGGGGGGGGGGGGCTGAATCCTGAATATGTAGATAACTGCCATTTGGACCAAGTGCCCTTTGGTGCTTTGATTCAGTACTCTATTGCTCTGAGGATGAGAAGCACTGAGAAAAGATTCCCTATTCTTTCCATCAACTGAGGAAATTTGGCAAGAAAAAGCTACTTTAGTTAATAGAGAGCAGACTGTAAAAAGAGTGGCAGTCATTGCATCCAAGTCTGAACCGAATTGTTATGAAGAGCTGCTGAATATCATTGAGAGGCAAGGGGAACAGATTGCCCAACTCTTAAATGCTCATACTCCAGAAGTAGAACAATTGAAACAGGCTGAGGAGACTGTTTCTGAGAGAAAAGCATGTCCTCCACTAAAGATTAACAGTGGCCCTAACAGAAATGACAATCGACAGTGATGTTTTGTATGTGGAAGTTTCAATCACATTGCTCGTCAGTGCTCAAAGAGGTGGGCATCCAAAAAATCCCCATCCACAGACAGAGTAGACAGTCTGGAAATGGAAAAGGGGGCCAGTAGAATCCTATACTGGCCCCCGTTCAATACCAACAATATACTCAACCAATCCATCAATAGTTGGTAATCGGGGAATATTCCTTTTTAGAGGCCTAGTGGAACCAGATCCTCATGTCCCAGCCCATGTAAATGGGCACCCCTGCACAGTCTTATTGGATAGTGGGTCTCAAGTTTCCATTATATTTGAGAAATGGTACAGAAAATATCTGGATTAGTAGTCTGGGGACTCTGAGCAAAGCTACCCCTATCGAGGATATGTGATAGTCTCCCTTCGGTACCCAGAAACTGTTGTAGGAGTGGAGAAGGAAATACCCATTGTGGCCTTGGTGTGCCCGGAAGCGGATTCCAAAGAAGTACCAATTATGGTGGAGACCAATGCCAACATATGTCGTACTTTAGCACAGTGGTGCTGAGAAGTTGGGGGAGAGAACTATCAACAGACACCATCCACCCAACCTGCCTGGTAGCATATAGTAAAAAAAAGTAAGCAAAAGAAAGAAGCTATTCTTTGAATCTTTTGACTCCTTCTTTGAAAATAGTGGTTTAAAGCAAGACGGGAGAAAGATGGTGATAAAAGAAATAATGGGAAGGTCAGCTGCCTTTTCATTAGGCGATTTGGGACTTTGGGTTAGCCAAAGGAGTGGAGCATCATATTAGACTAACAGATGACAAACCATTTCGAGAGCGGTCCCGAAAATTAGCCCCAGCAGACATTGAGGATGTTCGATAGCACCTGCGTGGCTAATTGGAGGCAGGGGTCATTCATAGAGTCTAGTAGCCCATATGCGTCGATCGTTCTAGCTCGAAAGAAAATGGGACTATCCGCATGTGTGTGGATTACCGCATCTTGAACCGACGTACTGTGCCAAATATTGACGAATCCTTAGATTGTCTACAGGGAAGTCAATGGTTTTCTGTGTTGGACCTTTTGGAGTGATTATTACCAAATTCCTATAAGGGTATGTGCACACACACTAATTACGTCCGTAATTGACGGACGTATTTCGGCCGCAAGTAGTGGACCGAACTCAGTGCAGGGAGCCGGGCTCCTAGCATCATACTTATGTACGATGCTAGGAGTCCCTGCCTCGCTGCAGGACAACTGTCCCGTACTGTAATCATGTTTTCAGTACGGGACAGCAGTTCCACGGAGAGGCAGGGACTCCTAGCATCGTACATAAGTATGATGCTAGGAGCCCGGCTCCCTGCACTGTGTTCGGTCCGAAATACGTCCGTCAATTACGGACGTAATTAGTGTGTGTGCACATACCCTAAGTGAGGAAGATCAGGAGAAAACAGCCTTCATCTGTCCTATCGGCTTCTACCAACTTAAAAAAATGCGTCAAGGAGTCACTGGCGCTCCAGCCACATCCCAGAAGTGTATGGAAAAGGTAGTGAATTTTCGTGAAGTCTTAGGGTATGTTCACACGGCAGCGTCCGTAGCGGCTGAAATTACGGGGCTGTTTTCAGGACAAAACGGCTCCGTAATTTCAGCCGTAAAGGCATGTTGAGGCGCTTTTTGCTGCGTCCATTACGGACGTTAAATGCAGCTGGCTTTCCATGGAGTCCATGGAAAATGGCTCCATTTACGTCTGAAGAAGTGACAGGCACTTCTTTGACGCGGGCGTCTTTTTTTTACGCCCCGCCTTTTGACAGCGGGGCGTAAAAAAAATGACCGTGTGCACAGAACATCGTAAGACCCATTCTAATGAATGGGCAGATGTTTGCCAACGCTATCGAGCCGTGTTTTCGGACGTAAATCGAGGCGTAAAATGCCCGAATTACGTTCGTAAATAAGCTGTGTGAACATACCCTTAGTCTATGCTCCCTTGACGGACATAACCAAAGATTGTTTAAGGTACTAAATCGGCTGATGAAGAATAGGCTGAAGTTGTCCCTTGAAAAGTGTGAGCTTTGCTAAATGACTGTAAAGTATGTGGGACATATTATTAGTCGAAATGGGATCTCTATTGACCCTGCTCAAGTGGAAGTAGTGGTAAACTGGCCAAGGCCCGCCAAGCTAGAACTCCATTCCTTCTTGGGATTCTGTGGATACTATCGGAGGTTCATATCCCATTGTTTAAAGATTGCTAAGCCATTAACGGCCCTCTCTCAGGGTTCTCATCCTCCACGAGAGAAGGCTCACTCAAGGCAAAAGAGAAAATATTTCCATGTCAAGGAGCCCTTTGGGGAAAGGTGGACCCCAGCGTGTAAATAAGCATTTGAGTTTTTAAAGGCTTGTTTGACTCCAGCTTCAATGTTGGCCTATGTGGATCCCAATAACATGTAGATGCTTCCTCTTGAGGAATTGGGAGCAGTATTGTATCAAGAGCATGATTGCACTCTACGGCCTGTTTATTACATCAGTCTACGACTTACTCCCAGTGAACGCAACTACCAGTACACAAACTAGAATTCTTGGTACTCAAGTGGGTGGTGGTGGACAAATTGCACGATTTACCTTTTTTATGCAGTTCACTTTCAAGTTCACACTGACCATAAGCCACTGACCTATGTGTGGACCACCACCAAACTCTATGCAACCGGGCACCAGTGGCTCGCTGCATTAGCAGTATATGACTTCAGTCTGAAGTATCAGCCTGGCAGACAAAATGCAGATGCTCAATCCAGCTTGTCCAGTCAACCTTCAGGACCAGAAGATGATTGGATTGAGGGTCCGGCTCCAGATGTAAAAGCTGTTTGTCCCTTCCAGCGTGTTAATATAATTCCGATACAGGGCTGTGTTCGACTTTCTGGGGGCCCCAGAAGAAGCACTTCCTCCTATGTTTTGCCAGCTTACTAAATCAAATGCTGATTCTCTGCCTCAGTTGACACAATCCTATTGAAATGGCCCAACAAGAGGATTATTTTCTGAGCGACTGCACAGTGTAGGAGGATTAGATACAGTGCTCAGCAGAGAGTATAACACAAACCTAATACACACCTCACACACTAACCTAAATTACCTGCTCCTGCCACCTCCGCTCCTATTCCTTGCGTCTTCGCTTCCTTGAACATCTGGCCGGAAGCCGTCATCTTGCTGTCCGGCAGCGGCTTCCGGTTCACATGAAAATGGCACCGGATTTCGCTCTGCTAACGAGCTTCGTTTTGGTCTGTGTGGGAGCGGCGCATGTGCCGTTCCCACACAGACGGCGTACGCTGCAGAAAGTGGAACGGCTCCCGTTCGCATTGTCTATCGGGATGTATGTGCCGTATTCCATCTCTGTATGTGTCGTTAATCGACACAGAGATTTAAAAAAAATGGCAGCCCCCATAGAGAAGTAAAAGTAAGAAAAAGTAGAACACAAATACAATTTATGTTCATATCATACTAAAAGCAATATGATAAAAAAAAATCTTGACACCTTCCCTTTTAACTTCCTTTTTCTTTTTTGCTTCTTATATTGATTTCTTGGTTGGCACCGTATGATTTGTACTGAGCTCAGACATCCAGTGAGTAATCCAAAACCGTCTTTAAGTGATGTATATATGTCCTGTAGATACAAGCTTGGCAACCAGGATGGGAAAACTCCATTGTTTACATTGCTGGTTTCACTCAGATGACTAGGAAATGTATAGTAGAAATAGTGTTTATATTAGAACGTATGTACGTTTTTTATTTAATAACTAAACAGATGACCTACACGGAATGGCCCCTTTATTATAGACCCCTGCCTCACGATTGCAGCTTTCCTGTATGGAATTTAGAGAGTGCATCATAAAATCGAGTGGGCAACTTTTCCGTGGATCTGTTTGAAATATGTCAAGAGTTGTTCTGACAAACAGGCGGTGCACAGTAAAGCAAACACTGGTGCTCAAACTTATGTGTTCGCATGCACAACTTGTCATTTCTTCGCACAGATGAGCTATAACAGCAGGTGACATTTGCTTTCTAAGTTGCGTTTCCCAGAAAAAAAAACAAAAAACACATCTGTTTTGGTTATGTGCTGGACACTACAACCAATGCACCATAAGATGGGTATCCATCTGGGTGCAGCTGTCTGGATTTCTTCACCAATTTTGTCCTCCCGACATCTGGCTGTTATTAGCTGTTTAAAAGTTTGGTTAAAAAGGTACTGGACTGGCGCGACACTTGGTGTGTCAGAATAAAATAACTGGACTGAGTCCTTGTCTCCATAGCATAAGTCCTTATTCACACGACAGGGTTTCCCGGCCGGGTGACGGCCGTTCATAAATCGGCCGTCATCCGGATGCATTAGGAAAAATAGACCCCTAATGGGGCTATTCACACGACCGTTTTTTTTTTTTTTGACGGCCCGGGAAACCTGGCTGTCAAAAAATGGGATATGCCCTATTTTCAGCCGTTTGCCCGGCTCCCATAGAAGTCTATGGGGCCGGGTAATACATGGCCATCACCGGAATGTGTCCCGAGTGATGGCCATGTATTCCGTCGCTCGCGCTCTCTCTCCTCCTCCTCCTCACAGTGCAGAGTTCATGTGAGGAGGAGGAGGGTCTTTTTTTTTGGAATCCGTGTAGAAGTCGGAATCTCCAATCCCTGGCCGGGGATTGGGGATTCCGCTACAGGAGAAGTGAGTGACTACACTGTCCATATATGGACACCGCGACGTCACTCACTTCAGAAGCGGAATCCCCGACCCTGTGGCAGGGGATTCCTCTCCAGGAGAAGTCCGTGACTAAACTGTCCATATATGGACATTGAAGTCAGTGACTTCTCCTGCAAGGGGGGGGGGGGGGGGCTGTGTGGCATCAACTACATGGGACTTGGTGGCATCACCTACAGGGGACTTGGTGGCATTTCATAAAGGGAGCTGGGTGGCGTTACCTGCAGGGGGCTGGGCGGCGTTCTACAGAGGGGTGGCATCTACAGAGGGCTATGTGTGGCAACAAATTTAAATGCTATTCATCCGATTTTAAAACGGACAGGGAAAAAAACGGATGCAAAACGGGTAAAAATCGGCCGTTAAAAACGGCAACATGGCCCGGAACGGATGCAAAACGGATGCAAACTGGCCGGGAAATACGGCCCAAAACGGCCGATTTTATCGGCCGACATTCGGACCCTGTCGTGTGAATGAGGCCTGAATCGTTTTGAGGGTAAAACCTCTTCATCAGATAAAAATTAAACATCTGCATTACAACAACGTAGTATGGTTTAAATAGCAAAAAAAAACAAACAAGATTTGTGACAGTGGGCGGCCTCCAGGTGAACAAAAAGTGGGAAGAAATAAGCATAGATATGTTTTATTCACAAATCATGTTACAGAGATTGCTTGAATTAATATGGTATTGAAAAACATTAATTTAAAAACACGATAGTAAAGTATCAAATTCAGTATGTGATAATGTTACAGCACTAGGCAGGGCTGCCTGACTGGCTGCTATGGAACCTGGGAACTTAGTGGGGCGGGCTACTCCAGGTTGTAAGCCCACGCCTGCACACAGAGGGGATGGGATGATTAAAGGGAATGTGTTGCCAGAAAAACATGTTGTTTTTTTTTAAATTAAACATTTAGTGTGTGGGTGATTTAAACATTGTTCAAATTTTTTTTATTTTTTTCACGAGTCAGGAAATATCATAAATTAATTCTAATTTATAATACTACCCATTTTTGGTCACTAGATGGAGCTATTCCCAAAATTGCAGCATTGCAAAATTGGGTAAAAAGCCCTCGCTCTAGTGAGCTCTCAGCATCCCCCCCTCCTTTATCCTGGCTAGTGCCGGGATAAACGAGGGGTTTGAACGGTGTAACCTCCTACAATGTGTGTCGCCATTTTTTGAGCTAACACACAGTGTAGTAGGTTTACATACAGTAGTAAACACACACAAACACGAACATACATTGAAATCTCTTACCTGCTCCTGCCGCCGCGGCTCCCTCCGGCCCGTCCGCTCCGTTTGCTGCCGCTGGTCCAAGTGCACAAATCCGGAAGCCGCGACCGGAAGTAGTAATATTACTGTCCGGCCGCGACTTCCGGTCCACAGGAAAATGGCGCCGGACGGCGCCAATTTCGAATTGGACTGTGTGGGAGCGGCGCATGCGCAGTTCCCACACAGACGCCGTACACTGAAGTCAATGGGACGGGAGCCGTTCGCAGTCCCTATGGGACTGTGGCTGCCGTATTCCATGTCTGTATGTGTCGTTAATCGACACATAGAGAAATGGAACAAAAAATGGCAGCCCCCATAGGGAAGAAAAAGTGTAAAAATAAGAAAAAGTAAAAAAAAACACACGAATATAAACGTTTTTAATAAAGCACTAACATCTTTAACATATAAAAAAATAATTTGTGATGACACTGTTCCTTTAAGTACGCATGTGTCGAGAATCTAGTGTGGAGAGCAGGCAGTCCAATGCATGACTCTGGATGAACGGTTCTCCAATATTCTGTTCTTGGAAAGCCCCCATGTACACTCGGCGATGCTTAGCTATGTATTGGGACGAGCGATCGTCCCTACGATCGTTCATCCCCATACATTTTTATCATGTCGGCAGCACATCTCCCGGTTTTACACAGGGACATGTGCTGCCAACAACATATTTATTGCTACATAAATCAGGCGGTGAACAAGCGTTTCCTCGTTCATCGGCTGATCGTTGCCCTGTTTACACATTGATATGAACGCTCGTTTTCCCGATAAATTAGCCCGTGTAAAAGTGCCTTTTAACTTGTGTGTTTCAGATAATCTGAAATTCTTGACAATCTTGCTCGACCCATTTTTGGATATACCATAGTCGTCTTGTATACACACCAAGGAATTAAATAACGGACACAAAATAAAGAGAACCGCACATTTCTGATGATCTCATAGGTTCTCTGAAACCCAAAAAAGTTAATTTAATACATCCCTGAACTCTTCATGCAAAGTGTTCTTCTCATCTGTGTTTCTAGGGAAGAGGCCTAAGCATTTAGAAGTAGAGTATGGCTTAGGCCCTGTTCACATCAGCATTGCCCTTCCATTGAGGGGTTCCGTTGACTGCGCTATTCCGTCAAAACAATGGAACCCGTTCACAACGGTGTCAAACGGAAAGCATTAGCAAAGTTTCCGTCACCATTGACATCAATGGTGATGCAAACGAAAGCTAAGGTTTCCGTTTGCCTTTCCGTTGAGGGGTTAACTTGACGGAAACCTCCGATGGAACCCCTCAATGGAAGGGCAACGCATGTGAACAGGTCCTTAATGTTTTGTTTCTTAATCATGCCTCCTCAGCGACTGCTAATTTCTTTGTTTCAGCAAAGATGTGGTTCTTAGGTGTGATTTGCTATTTGCAATGCTGATTTAACGCTTTTGTGAGGGAAGAAATGGCAGCAATCCAGTCAGTGTGTTTTTTTTTTTTTTGTTTTTTTTTTCTCTTTCTTACACGTATAAATCCTTCCAAAGATTCCACAGCATTGCCAAGTTTTTCTGCAACACTCGTATATCCCTCAGACATCGCAAGTCGGAGGAATGCAGTATGTCTATATTAATTTGCAGAGGCTAAAAAGCCACTGGTGTTAATGACCATAAATATGAAGGTTCCTCTTACCTTAACCAGCTGTATGGCTGACTTTGGGTGAGTGAAATCTCTTTCTAAGTGTTCAGCTTTAGGTGTGTATCCTTCTGGATTTCATATGTGCAAAAGTTAAGGAGAACATCCGCGTTCATTTCAGTTCCGCCGGGAACTGCCGGTTGGACTTTTGCAAGTGTTCTAGGGTGCATTTTGTTTTATTTCTACATGTTACTTAGAAAAATTCTGAAAGACGAATGATTAATGAAGGCCCCCAGGTCTGCCATCTTTGTACTCCTATGAAGCAGGGCTGTTGGACTAATGTATATCGTTATACTATCATGCAAGCGATCCAATGATCGCTGGTTTAAGTCCCCTAGGGGGACTAGTAAAAAAAAAAAGTAAAATCCTGTTAAAGTCTTATATTAAAAATTCCCTTTCCCATTTTCCCCCAAGTGCAATGTCAAAAAATAAAGATTAACCTAACTGGTATCACCGCGTCCGTAAAACTCCAAACTATTAAAATGTAACCTTATTTAACCTGCATGGTGATTGCCGTAAAAAAACAAACCTGTAAACGCCAGAATTACTGACTTTTTGGTCACTTCATCAACCACAAAAAATGGAATAAAAAGTGATCAAAATTTCTTATGTACCAATAGAAACTACAGCTCACCCTGCAAAAAATGTGCGGCATGACGGCTTAATCAATGGGAAAAAAAAAGTAATAGCGCTAAGAATATGACAAAACACAAATTTTATTTGTAACCGTTTTTTTTCCTTGTACAACATAAAAAAAAATCTATATAAATTTGGTATCGCCATAATCTTATTGACCTGCAAAATAAAGTTCTATTTTTTTAATGCACGGCGAATGCCGTAAAAACAAAACCCCCCAAAAAATGGAGGAATCGCTGTTTTCTTTTTTTTCCCATTCAACCCCACAAAGTTTTTTTTTTATTTTTTTTTCCAATTACATTATATGGTACAATAAATGTTGACAAGACGTCCCTCCAAAAAACAAGCCCTCATATGACTATATCGATGGAAAAATAAAAAGGTTATGGCTTTTAGAAAGTGAGGAGGAAAATAACAAAAGTGAAAATCCCAAAAAATGCAGAACTTTTTTTAGGATTTGCGTAGATCACTACTCTGCAGATTTTTCCAGAGCGTGTGAATTGGGTATAAAAACCGCCATTCACATGCATTGCCAGCAGAATGTTAGTGGATTCTGTTAGAATTTTGGTCTTAAAATGCTTTTGGTATCTCTCCTTTTTAAATTATGAGTTAGAATATCGGGCTTTTACATGAAAAATAGAAATGAATTGCTTTACAGAAAGCCGTCCACTGTCTGCTCTGTGTAACAAACAACACTTAATCAATTTTGCTAGGAAATGCAGCCAAAAAACCCTTATGGTAAGCTTGCTCTCAGATCTATCTTTTCAGTGGAATTTTCCAAATGTATATCCAGTAAATATAACACCGCTCTCGGATGACAACTGTTCATACGCTGACTATGCTATTAGAAATTATCTTCTTTTACGAATATACTCATTATTAGATTGATATCTTTAAGTTAGATTGGACATATCAAGTTTTAAAGTGGCCATAGACGTGAGACTAACGTTGGCTGAATCTGTGGATTTCGACGGGACCAGCCACTATCTAATGTGTATTGGACGTTCGTCTGGCAGAAGTCGGGGAGGGGGAAAAAAGGATCGGGCATGTTGAAACTCAACATGCCCGATCCTTTGTCCTCAAGTGAGATGAGCTGCTGCCAGAGGTGTCCAGCAACGGCTTATTCCCCTCTACCCATTGAGGCTGAACCGAGCATGCATGTGTACAGGGAGGTCGGGAGAAATAGCTGTTGGCCGAACGGGCGTTTGGCCAAAAACTTTTGAAAGTGTATGCCCACTTCTAGTCTATCAGCTGTTCATTAAACGTAGACACTTTTTTTTAACCCTTTTTTACTTTTTTTTTTCCCTATTTTTATCACAACAAGATGGTCGCTTGATCCTACCCATGTACCCAACAGATATGCAGCTGGTCATTACAGCCATATGGTGTATGATTCAGTGGTTCAGGGTATATTCAGAATATTTTGGGGGGCACATTTGTAAGATAATTACATGTACACTCCTCTAAGGCCTGTTTAAGACCTGGACCCCATAGGATCTTAAAGTTTCTCACTTCCAAATGACGACCACATTTTGGCATCTGTTTTGTGGCCACAACACCCAGATCCCCTGCTGTAAGGAATCTGGATATTCTAAACACCCATTTAGCTGAATACTTGGATTTTAAAATAAGCCTAGCTTTTCAGTCTTGCCCAGGCTGACTCTTAAAGGAAGGGTGTCGCGAATTTTTTTTTTTTTTTTTTTAATATCAATTTGCTTTGTGTTTTATTAAAATAAATTGTATTTGTTTGTGTTTTTACTTTTTTTTTTTTTCAAACTTTTTCTTCACTATGGGGGCTGACCTTTTTTTTTTCATTTCTGTATGTGTCGATTAACGACACATACAGAGATGGAATACGGCACATACATTCCCATAGAGAATGCGAACGGGAGCCGTTCGGCATTCACTATGGTGTACGCCGTCTGTGTGGGAAGGGCTCCCACACAGTCCAAATGGAAGGTCTTCGGCCGAGCGACATCCGGCGCCATTTTCTTGTGGACCAGAAGCCGCGGCCGGACAGTAAGATGACTACTTCCGGTCGCGGCTTCTGGACATGTGATTAGAAGCAAGCACTAGGAGCGGACGGACCGGAGGGAGCAGCGGCGGAGGCAGGAGCAGGTAAGTTAGGTCTGTGTATGTATTTGTTTTAGTGTGTGATTACCATTGTTTGTAAGCCTACTACACTGTGTGTATTCGCTCAAAAAATGGCGGCACACAGTGTAGGAGGTTTGAACATTCAATCCCCTCCTTTCTCCTGGCACTAGCCAGGATAACGGAGGGGGGATTGTTTGAGTACGCTAGAGTGAGTGTGTCTTTTGCATTTTCTGCAATTTTGAGAAATTTTGCAAAATTAGAATCTAATTTATAATATTTCCTGACTTGTGAAAAAATGTAACTTATTAAATTTTAACTTAAAAAAAATAAATATATATTTTCTAGCGACACATTCCCTTTAAGAATGCTGCTCTAGTTTATTTTTCTAGATGGAAGATAACCTCTTGCATGGACAAATACAAGGGCTTGTTAGGGAAGCAGGCTTGGTAATTGGTCTATGCACTGTATTCCTTGCAAAATGACTCGTTTACAACAACAGAAAATGCAACCATATATCCAGGACTCCCTCCCTATCTAGATAAGGAGAGAAAAAACTACCCCTACACCGTGATCATTACCAAAAAACCCAAATTTCAACTGGAGACAGTAATTGAAGCTAGGGATAATACAGTGTAACATCTTCCATCTTTATGTAACTACCCACTGTTGTGTTTGCAGCACAGCAGTTGTGTACAATGCAAAGTGTGTTGTGTGTGACAACACTTTAGTCTCTATTATTTTTGATAAAAGCTTAGACCCAATTCTAGTGGAACAATGTACCTTCATCACGGCAGCAACAATGTAATTAAATAAGGTGATAGATTTGTTGTTGGTCAGTGCATCGAATTGATTCTGTGGAGGCTGCCATCTGTTGTAACTTAATTTAGATGTGCACTCTTGCTCTTAGACCTAGCATTTGTTCTAGATATAATGGGCTGTGTTTAACTTTTAGTCCTTTATAAGCCATCCACCCCTCTGTGTGATGTTTATATCGTGGTGACTCAGTCATTCGAATTTGGATTTAGTAGCTGTTCCTGTATTACAGAAAAGGTTAAACATCTTAAAAATTCCTAGTCCCAAAGTGCATTGTGTTCCGGGGAATTTTATGACACTAATAGTCTAAAGTTGTGTGAGATGAATAGACGAAGTAAATTTAGCCGAAATATATTGATATAAAAAAAATTAACAACTGAATCAAATGTATAATTTCATCCAAGTTCTATAGTTTCTACCAAGATATTAGTTGTTGAGACCTGAGAGAATTCATTAATTTATGCTACTTGTTCCCAAACTCTGACCCTACCATCAGAATAGTGCAACAGAAATCTGGAATGATCTGATGTTTTTCCCCTGCTCAGTAATCCAATTTTTGCATTCTTTTGCCCACTTGAGTCTTGCCTAAAGGGTGTTTTGCACTGGGTGATTATCGGGCAGACAAGTATTCATAGAATGCTCGTTGCTGATAATTGCCTGTGTAAACAGGGCAGCGATCCGCAGATCTACGAGCAAACGCTCTATCATCTGCTGATCGTAACATTTAAAAAAAGTAAAATATAGTTATCGGCAGCACATCTCCATGTGTAAACAGGGATATGCGCTGCCGACATGATAACGTATGAGGACGAGCGATCAAAGTAATGATACCGCTCAACCCCATCCATAGCTCCTTGTGACAGGAGCAAATGAGCGCCGATCAACGATGTCTCGTTGTTCGGCGCTCGCTGCATCGGCCAGTGTAATATTAAGGCCTTATTCAGACTAGCGTATTTTACGTCCATGTGCTGTCTGCTTGAAATAACATGCAAATCAATGGGGCTATTCACACATGCATGTTTTTTCATGCAGCGTGTGTCCATTGCGTGAAACTCACTGCATGTCCTATTTTGGTCGGTTTTTGCGGACCACGTCGCCCATTGAAATTTATGGGTCCGTGAAAAACACTAATAGCACACGGACGACATGCGTGAAACACGAACAGCACACTGATCAGTTGCTAAAGAAATGTTGAGAAACCCCCCCCCCCCTCCCCAAAAAATACAGAGGAGAAGCCCGGATGTGAAAAACTGATACCACATGGAACTGAAATGCATGCAATACGGTTAGTTTTTTTGACAACTAAAAACAGACCTGCTTGTCTGAATAAAGCTCATGGGCTCATTCACACGACTGTGAATGTCGTCAGTGTGCTGTGCGTTGAAACAACGCACAGCACGCAGCCCCATTGATTTAAAAAAACGCACACTGACAGGTTTACGCACGTTTTTTTTACACGCGTAAATCTGTCACGCTCGTGTGAATGTAGCCTTAGACCGCAATGAAATCCCAGCTGGTCATCTTCTCTTATAGCCCATCCATGCTAAGGAACGACGAGTTGTGAGTTTGAACATGTTAGTTGGAGCACTAGCGTTGTATTCAGCCGCAATTTGCTTGACTGTTCGTTAGAAGAATTGTTGACCTCCTCCTCTGACCCCTTTCGTCAACTAATTGGGGATATCCGCAGGAACTTCATTTGCTGGAGGTTATACTTTCGACACCGCTGCACTGAAAAACCCCACAAGGTTGGCGGTTTTTTAAATATTAGCCCGGCTAGTCTAGCACCGATGACAATGCCTCGTTTGAAGTCACTCAGATCACTCAATTTTCCCATTTGTATGTGGATTCACACTGAAACTGATCCACGGAAAACGTGCTCAATTGATTTTTTTTTTTTTTGCTGCATTTCGGGTCACGTGTCTAGTTTCCATACAGAGAAGGTTGTGAAAGGGCGGGTGTCTATATTGAAGTTGCCAATCAGTGTATATCTCAATGTGTAATAAAATTATTGTGGAACTGGAAATGTTCTTTAATAAAAAAATATTGTGATGTGGTCTGTTTTTATCTATTCCTTTCATTTAGTTAATTTTGTATTTTTCTAGATAGCCCCATAAAAATATATTAGAATGTTTATAAGGAGCACACATGCTGTTTCGCCTAGCTTTTTCGCCAACCCCTAGGAGAAATCACATGACACACCTTCTTTGACAAAACGGCAAAACTTTATTAATCCAATAAACCTAGCGATAAGAGGAGCCCGACCAATCGCGACACCACACTCTGAGCCGGGACACTGCAGCCTACTTTTTTTTTCCCCCAATGTAGACCTTGCTTATCTCCATACACTCCACTGTATGGTTTCCAACCAAAACACCTTCGAATCCAGCCTCCGGGCTGACAGTCTACCATTACTTCCTGTACCAAATCCAACATCTTTGCTTGTGATGTAGTTGGCGCCGACCTGCATGTAATACCTTGGCAAATGGGCTACTGCCACCTTTTAATAATCTCAATGAGACGCCTCATCTGTGACTGCTGCAGACCCTCTCTTCCCGTGGCCCCTTGTTTTAATCCTTCTGGTCAAACATTCCGAAGTGCTAACCGTATGGCTTCCTTTGTGCCCTCTCTGCAGCCCCTTACACAAAGGAATGACCCAGGATCCAGGCATTCCTACACCCAAGCATTTTCCACATGCTCCATACTGTGTTCCCAATACATTGGCTGCTGATGACTTCCTCACCTCTTTTGCAAGCTCCCCTGTTAGGTACTAGCCTCCAATGGATTTTCGATAAGCTGTTCTAAAATTGGGTCAAAAACTGGCAAAGATGGTTAGGACACACTCCCCCATATTTCTGTGCATTGGGCACCAAAAGAAAATAAAGTTTCCCACTTCACCCTCGATCGGGCATCCGTGATGGCATTGTTAACCCCTGGTACCTGCTCTGCCCTGAAATTTCTGTTATATTTCATGCTCACCGTGATCCATAGCTACCGACTCCGTGTATGTGAAGTGCCGCAATCCCGCCACAAAAAGTAGGGCTCCGCCAACTGCCTTACTTTGCCTCTGATGTTGAGAAGACCATCCTGTCTGAACGTCCCTTACAGCCCAAGTGCTTGTGCTGCACCGCAAAGCCCATTTTTTCAGCCAGCCATTCTCATCTGCTCCCAGCTGGTCCCCAAGGTAGCTGCTGATCATCCTGACCAATCTTTGTGGCTACCTGACCATACCACCCTTATCTGACAAATGTACACCTTCTCCTATGAAGATACCATTACCCTGCCAAGTCCAGATCCTTGTGCTTCATGACCTGTAGGCGCTCTATAAATGGCGAAATCCTGGCGACTTTCACTGCTTCCCTTGAGTCCTGTAATCACAAAACATTCTGCGAGTATCCAATGCCACCCATGCATGCAGACCCTGCCCAGGTAATATAATAAACACTAATTTAAGCAGGTACCGAATGCTTTAAATTAAGCACACAACGCGACACTCCCTATTGGAAGACTTCGCTATTGCTTCTGCCAAAATGACGGATCCGGTGCACAACAGAGACAAACGGAAACCATGGGCACCGGATCCGTCACCATTGAAATCAATGGTGATGAAAATGGAAACCTCTGGTTTCCGTTTGCATCTGTTCAGGATCTCGTTCTGACGGAAAGCTCAGACCGAGCATCAGAACGGGACCCCAACGCAGATGTGAACAGAGCCCTACCGGGTTTGCTGGCTTGCCAGAACGTTCTGGGGACTCTATCCTCCTTTTCTGCCCCTCCATTTGAGAAACTCCCAGCTCAGACAATCATGTTCTCTGTAGTCCTGCTCATCTTCTCTGGTCTCGTCCGCACAATCCACTCTTGCTTTTCCCTGTAAACAGAAACAACATTTATCTTTGTGTTCTTCCAGCAACTGACTAGCCCCTTACCCGGCTGCCCCTTATCTATCCCCCTCTCCCCGCCCACTTTACCTAGCCAACTAATCATTTTCCTACCGAAACGCCCCTTTTCACTACAGATGGGCTTCCTACCCAGCCCACCTTAGACTTATGGGCGCAGCGACATGTGGCTGCCGCCATTTTAAGCTGCCCTAAGAACAGCTAAGGGAGACGCATGGCGACCCTTATGCCTCCTTGCTCGAATTTGAGATTATATATATATATATATAATTTTTTTTTTTATTTCTCGCCATGCCTGCTGAGTGGACAAGCTCTTCCTGGCATGACCGTACCATAGCATTTTTGGGGCCCAGGGCAAGGGTTAATGTTGGGCCCCCTGCACTTCACAAAAATCACCAATGTTGTGAGAATTCTACGATCCAGCAAAGAAAGAGAATGAAAAATATATGAATGCCATGAAACGTTGACCATTTACTGTGCTCTGTTAAAGAATATACCAGTAAATAAATAATCAAATGAACATCGTGGCCTGCCTCAATGAGTCCCAGAGTTACACAGCCCAGACTGATTTCCACAAGAACAGGTGGACTTAGTGTGGGGTCCGCTTGCTTTAGGGAAAATCGGCCACCAGATTGCCCGGCCACGCACTAGTTGAGAATTTGTGGGGGTGACTCCGTGCTGTTTTGTTTTTTTTTTTGTTTAAATTTCATGAATACCTGATCTGCTTAGATACAGGGCCCCAGTAGACCGTAATACACCTGATGGGGTTAGATGCAGCAGCTCAGCAGATAGGCTTAGATACAGGGCCCCATGCAGACAGCATCACACATGACCGGCTTAGATACAGGGCCCCATGCAGACTGTAACCGTCATATATATATATATATATATATATATATATATATATATATATTCACCTCCGGAGGCAACCCTAGGTCCTGATCCCATTCGGCATAAGGACTTTGTGCACCGCACATATAATGCCCTGACTCTGAACGGCATCAGAACCCATTGTTGCACCCGAAGTTAAAGAGTACCCGACTCAGAAACTGGAAGGTTAAAGAGGCTCTGTCACCAGATTTTGCAACCCCTATCTCCTATTGCAGCAGATCGGCGCTGCAATGTAGATTACAGTAACGTTTTTATTTTTAAAAAAAGAGCATTTTTGGCCAAGTTATGACCATTTTTGTAGTTATGCAAATGAGGCTTGCAAAAGTCCAAGTGGGTGTGTTTAAAAGTAAAAGTCCAAGTGGGCGTGTATTATGTGCGTACATCGGGGCGTTTTTAATACTTTTACTAGCTGGGTGCTCTGACGAGAAGTATCATCCACTTCGCTTCAGAACGCCCAGCTTCTGCCAGATCACGCTGTGACGTCACTCACAGGTCCTGCATCGTGTCAGACGAGCGAGGACACATCGGCACCAGAGGCTACAGATGATTCTGCAGCAGCATCGGCGTTAGCAGGTAAGTCGATGTAGCTACTTACCTGCAAACGCTGATGCTGCTGCAGAATCAACTGTAGCCTCTGGTGCCGATGTGTCCGACACGATGCAGGACCTGTGAGTGACGTCACAGATCTGCACTGCCAGAAGCTGGGCGTTCTGAAGAGAAGTGGATGATACTTCTCATCAGAACGCCCAGCTAGTAAAAGTATTAAAAACGCCCCGATGTACGCACATAATACACGCCCACTTGGACTTTTACTTTTAAACACACCCACTTGGACTTTTGCAAGCCTCATTTGCATAACTACAAAAATGGTCATAACTTGGCCAAAAATGCTCTTTTTTTAAAAATAAAAACGTTACTGTAATCTACATTGCAGCGCCGATCTGCTGCAATAGGAGATAGGGGTTGCAAAATCTGGTGACAGAGCCTCTTTAACCTTCCAGTTACTGTATTAACAAGCTCGTGTAGTTTACAAAATATGCTCCAATTACTACAGTAACTGTTAACCCGTTAGTGACCGGCCCATCGTGTTTCTACGTCGGTCACTAACGGGCCTTATTCCGATGCCATAGACTTTTTACGTCGCGGCATCGGAATAAGTAAACAGAGCAGGGAACTGTCAGATCTCCCTGCTCTCAGCTGCTAGAGGCAGCTGAGGGCTGGGAGCGTCCCTGCTCTGCCGTGTGAGATCGATATTAGTATCGATCTCACACGTTTAACCCCTCAGATGCGGTGCTCAATAGCGAGCACCGCATCTGAGTGGTTTTGGAGAGAGGGAAGGAGCTCCCTCTCTCTCCCACCGACACCCGGCGATACGATCGCCGAATGTCTGTGTCTCTAATGGCAGCCGGGGGTCTAATAAAGGCCCCCAGGTCTGCCTGGAGCGACTGCCTGCTAGATCATGCCGGAGGCATGACCTAGCAGATGCCTGTCCGTGTTAAACGGCCAGGCAGTAATACACTGCAATACAAAAGTATTGCAGTGTATTATAATAGCGATCGGAGAATCGCATATTATAGTCCCCTAATGGGACTAGTAAAAAAGTGAAAAAAAAGTTTAATAAAGTTAATTTTAAAAAAAATGTGAAAAAAAATGAAAAACCCAGCTTTTCCCCTTACAAACTGCTTTGCTATTAAAAAAACAAAATAAAGTTAAAAAGTTACACATATTTGGTATCGCCGCGTCCGTAACGACCCCGACTATAAATCTATTACATTATTTAACCCGCACGGTGAACGCCGTAAAAAAAATAATAAAAAACTATGGAAAAATTGCTGTTTTCTGTGAATACTGACTTTAAAAAAATTTAATAAAAAGTGATCAAAAAGTCGCATCTACTCCAAAATGGTACCAATAAAAACTTCAAGTCTTCCCGCAAAAAAAAAGCCCTCATACAACCGCATCGGCGAAAAAATAAAAACGTTACGGCTCTTCAAATATGGAGACACAAAAACAAATCATTTTGAAAAAAAAGCGTTTTACTGTGTAAAAGTAGTAAAACATACAAAAACTATACAAATTTGGTATCGTTGCAATCGTAACAACCCGCTGAATAAAGTTATTGTGTTATTTATACCACACGGTAAACGGCGTAGATTTAGGACGCAAAAAAGAGTGGCGAAATTTCAGATTTTTTTCTATTCCCCCCCCAAAAAAAAGTTAATAAAAGTTAATCAATAAATAATATGTACCTAAAAATGGTGCTATTAAAAAATACAACTTGTCCCGCAAAAAACAAGACCTTATACAGCTATGTAGATGCAAAAATAAGAAGGTTATAGCTCTTGGAATGCGACGATTGAAAAACGTAAAAAATAGCTTGGTCATTAAGGTCCAAAATAGGCTGGTCATTAAGGGGTTAATACACGCACAGGCCCTGCTTGCCCCATCTAAAAGATGGCCCTGCTTCTTGGTGCACTGTTATGCCGGTGTTGTGATCAGTACTCTTAGCCAATTAGATGTCATCCCACTTCTATTTCCCCTTCTCTCTTGCAGACATAATAAACTGCAGCTGCATCCCCTTCCTCCTTGTTTTCTATTCTATTATTCTGACTGCAGGCAGAAAAAGTGGAATTGCAGGAAGGTGAGGGTGATGCCACTTTTATGATATATCACTAGGTTGTACTCACATATACTCCGGACTCAAAACCAATAATAGTTGGTGTGCTTTCATTTACAGATCACAGTTTTTTTTTATCTTTAAACTTCAAAAAATTAAAGTTTTGTCATAAAAAAATACACTTTTGTCTATTTGTTTTTCAGATTGTTGAAAAGCTAGAATATTTTGTAGTAAATATTGTGTTTTGACTGCAGTTAAAGCCGAACTCTACTTTAAAAAAAAAAAAAAAAGGCAGGGTCTGGGATGCAAAGATGTGGATTTGTTTGGTTATGTCCTCACTGCAAGGTTACATGCACACATTGCGTAGCTGGAAGTTCTCAGATAAAAAAAACGCACAATAGTTTTCATGCTGTGGATTTTGGTGTGTTTTTTTTTTCTTTCCTCCACTAGGCGGATACAATTCACAAGTGGAAACGCAAAATAAATTGACATGCTGCAGATTTTAAAATCCGCACCGCAGGTCCATTTACATGCAGAAAAATACTGCAGCTTGTACGTGAGATTTCCTGGAATCTCATTGACTATGCTGGCACTGTATTACATTGCAGGGTTTTGCCGCACACAAGTATGCGTGGCAAAACCGCACATAATATGCATTGACCCTAAGGGCTCATGCCCATCATGGCTTGCTAAACCTGAGTTGTACGGAGCCATAATATGGCATAGAAGTGTATGGGGCCCTACTTTACCTCCGTATGCCTCCGATTTTAATATGTAGACAAAAGGATTTTTTTTTTTCTCTTCACACTGTTTCATACAGAATCTAAAACAAAAAATAATCGAACCATGTTTCATCGGATGCTGTATTACAAAGATGTTCACCCCATTGCTGCAAGGGGAGAATACCTCTAATACACTGCTTTTGACTGTAGGGACTCCTTGCACTGCGATACAGGCTCTGTGCACATGGCACTGGTGATCTAAAGCTGCGTTCGCTGTTCTTGTTCCTGCCCGTTAAAGAGCACTGTGGTCACCAGTCATGTTCTATTAGGCGTTAAAAGCGTACCCATATCTTCCAATCATCCCGGATCCAGCAGACCGTCCCGGAATCCGGGCAGTGTCCCACTGTTGCGGGAGAAGGTGGCATGTCCTGGTTTAAACTCTGAACGCAGATACAGTTTAATTCAATGGTGGAATTCCGCTGTCCGCTCCCTACTCCACTATTCACTATGTAACGCCAGCCGTGAGCGGCTCTGCATAGACGGGTGCGATGCAGTGATGTCATCACGCCTGTCTGCGCCCAGCTACACATAGCAGTGATCAGAGGAGTTCTGCCGAGGGATTTCCTCCAATCGTCGTGGGAACAGGGTTATGTGAGTATTTATTATATCTTTATTAGGCATTATGGGGGCTTTATACTGTCTGGCAGGCAGCTATAGGTGCTCAAAGCCTTTTGTCTGGGTGTGGTGCCAGAGAGCCCTTCACAGCAGGCGCAAATTGATGAATCACAGAGACTTTGTGTACTGCGCACTTGCCCCGCAATGCCGACCATCCGGGCGTCAGCGATGACATCAGGCACAATAGAAGCTATAGGTGCATTGTACAGTGGGGGGCAGCTAGAAGGGCATTATACGGTGTGGGGCAGCTATAGGGGCATTCTACTGTGTGTGGGCAGCTATGGGGACTTTATACTGTGTGGGGGCAGCTAAAGTGTTATTATACTTTCTGGGCGCAGCTATAGGGGCATTATACTGTGTGGGCTGAACTGGATATGTATTGGCGGGGATTGGGTGGGTTTAGAGCCATGGCTTAATGGGGGGGAAAAAAAATTGCCGCATCAGTTATCCCTCTTTTCAATAATAAGTTGGTAGGTATGGCGTATTGAGCCTTTCAGGTGACTTCTGAAAATAAGTTGTGTGTGTGTGTACATGAGAATTAACACTATTTCTGGCCATGATATGACTTATGACTATTCTCAGTTTTCCCTGGGTGCAGTCTATCATGTCTGCCATACGCAGCTCACAAAGGGAAACCGGATGTTCTCTTTCATATATCTTTTTAGCACACCAACAGAAACTGCAGCAACGTGGAGGACGTTAAACTGCAGTAATGAGCAGTGTAGCTGTGAATCCAGCACTGGGGTGAGATATAACATTCACTAGAAGCTGCAGCAGCGTCTGTGTGTCTCACTATGCTCTCGTCTTCCGCTTTCCTTTTCATAGACTTCTATGGGCAGCTGTAACCTGATCCTTTAGTATCCGTCTCATCTATAGGAGATGGATTTATCCGTTAATTCGGAGCGAGTGAACAGTTGGGATTGGGGAGCCTGATAAGTGAGAAAGGGAGGCATTTTTCTCTAATAAGATATATTACAAAGTTTCTTATATTTGCTTGTACTATTTATTTATGCAACGTTTGCGGAAAAGTTAGCGACCATTCCTGTTATTGAACCATGTAAATGTGTTTATAAATTTCAACATCCATTTCAGGTGGAAATCCTAGATTGCAAAACAAAGCAGCAATTGTGCTTTCTAGATAAGGTAAGATCTCAGACAAGATCAACTTTTTTTTTTTTAATGACTTGATCGTTGAAGCCTTCGTTCACAAATGTGCTTGGTGTTTTCGTTGCTCTGCTCTCATAGGAGCAGAACAATGAAAATACTGTAATCACTGGAGCAGTTGCATGACTGACACCATTGCACCCATTGGTGTCCGTTGCTGCACTATTTTGTCCCGCATTTTTGACCGGATCTGTGACTAAGGACCCTGATTAAGCCTCCAATGCAGATGTGAACGAAGCCTAATCCGCTAACCAGAACTTTTCCACAATGCAATGTTGTTTGACAATTGGCAAAAGTTGTAGTCAATAGATGTTAATACAAATAACTCATGGTATTGTGATGTGTAATGCAACGTTTTCATTGATTTCACATAAAGTATGGATTTTATCCAAAGTCAATATGTAGTCCGGCCTAAAACCAAGATACAGTCTAACCTGCGACTTGACTTGGGAATGTGAGCTAAGCAGGGGAACTAAAATGGAAGAGCAGATTCATTTACTCTGTAATTCATCTACATAAGAGGAGCACACATATTATATGAACACCTAAAACTTGCTTGACATGACTTGAAATATTTTGTATAGGGAACGTTCGTTTGAAAAACAAAACATATGACAAGATGGTAAGGTCTGCTGTCTATAATGGCAGAAGTTGTTAGAAGCAAAAGAAAAAAAAACATTCGGCATCCAGGTGTTATGTGAAAAAAGTATTTCACAAGTACCCCAATTGCTGCTTATTTGTAACATGGAATGGTTTTTGATTTTTCAAACTAAATGTAATGTCAGACAAAGGAAAGTTGTGTAAATATTTAATATCATTTTGGAATTATTACATTTAATTAGGGAACAAAGTTATCCAACACCCATATGACTCCTGAAAAAGTAACTTTCCGAATATTTGCACTTTAGGTGTTTATGGCATATCCACATGATATCCTGTAAATGGTACGCCTCTGGGGAAAAAAAAAAAAATTATAATAAAAAAAATATATAAATATATATAATTTTCATCCCTGGAAAGCTCTTTTTAATGGGATCCTACATTTTCATTCACGTGATTGGTGGCAGTAGAGTTAGGTAGAATTTTAATTTCTAATTCACTGTTTTTATTTTTCATTTTGTATAGGTAGAACCAAATCTTACAGTTAACGACATCAAATTGATGTTTCATAAATGTTGTAAGTATTAACATTTTGTATGTGTTTCTATTTCTTTTAAGGTGTTTGTTTTTTTGAGAATTGGAAGTTAGAAAAAAAACCTACATGTGAATGACAGGATGTCCTCCCCTGTCCTCCTCAAAACCACAATATATTAAAAATAAATATGATTACTCAGAAGTCAATATGACCTCTTCCCTTCGTGTGACAAAACGGCACACAATAACTTCTGCCTGAATCTCTGCGGCTATACACTGATTTGTTACAAACTGATCTGGAAGTTTTGATGGAACATCATCCGTAAAAACCATCATCCCTTCTGCAGAAAATGACAAAGGATTGTGACCCGCATACTGTAGCGCCTGTTGCTAAGCAATGGCACGAGTATATTTGGGTCACTGCCTAGTAAAAAGATAAGGAGAGAATTTTCATAAGACACTCATCATCTTCTTACCAGTTTCCCTGTAATGTGCCATTCAGTTTAACACACTCGTCTCTTCCTAGCAAACCGCTTTATTGAGGGGGTCTAAAGATGATACGCCATAACAATTGTGTATATCTCTATATATCCACGATTATGGGACATGCTTGAGTGCCCTCATTAGAATAAGGCATGTGGACCTTTTGTGTTTCTTCCTGGGTTCCGAAATGAAGTAACAATTGGAACTGTCCATCTTCACTCCAAAATGTCAGTTTTTCATGGAGACAAATAGATTTTGGTATTCAGTGGGGTTTTTATTTTTTTAATTTTTTTTTAATTTAAGTGAATGGAGTTTCCTTGTTGTAATAGAAAAAAAACTTCTATTAAGAAAATTTGTGTTTTTTAAAACCTTGAAGCCGATTTCCGTCTATGCAAAGAACCGTACGTTCAAATTAAATGCGGGAGTACAGTGTGTATTGATAAAGGTTTTTTAAAACATTGCTAACCGCAGACTGATATAAGGCATACTAATTAAAGGGGGAATCTAGGTTCAGCGAATAGATTCATTGTGTATTGAAAAGTTATAATTTTCTAATCAACTTATGGTTTTCAAAATCTCTGCTTGCTGTTATTCAATAGAAACCGTCATTTTTTATTTTGCTTACAGGTGATAAAAATCTAACTTTGGTCCTATGATGGACAAAGCGGTGCCTGGCCCCTTACAAGAAAACTCTAACTGTACTATAATCAGTCACATGACCAGGACAATTTTTATTTTATCCACTAGAAGTAAACTTTTGCTGTTGAATAAAAGCAAGCAGAGATCTTGGGGGGAAAAAAACACCAAAGAGACTTAATTAAACAGATTTGTATTTTCTTTTTTTGCTGAAACCGGAATACCATTTTAATAGGTACAATAAAAATGTTTAACTCGTGATGCTCTCTATAAACCTAGAGGCATTGCCTACTAGAACACACCCTGCCCCTTCCTAGTGCACCAGATCATCAAAGGGTACAATACATTTATATTAATATAAAACTAGACCTGATTGGGAGATGCCACATACTCACGCGCACTGAACTTGTGTGCCACGATCGTGCGGTGCCTTTTTATTTACATATAATTTGGCAGCCTGAATGAGGATTACAGCATACTTCCTTCAGAGCATCTCATCAGTCCTCATACTTATGCAAATAGAGAAGATGCTAGCAGCACTGAACAAGCTAAAAATAAGCTATCAAAAATACTTGGTGCACGCCTGGAGGGGTACCAGGTTCAAAGTACCTTAGTAATCAATACTAAGTCCAAAGTCAGGCAGCACTCCGTGAACAAAGTGGTGTGTTTATTCCAAAAGCTGCGGCGTTTCAGCTCGCTATAAGGTTTTATTCAATTAGTACTTAGATGGCTTTAATTTTGACTTCTGATCATATAGGATTTCATGCTTGGTTACTTGAATGTCCAGTAATCATTTTAATGTCTAACCATTCTTGGTTGCAATAAATAATGGTAAGATAGTCGTCCATTATGATCACCTGTACTATTTAAGATATCCATTTTCCATAGAACTAGATATGTCCACTAGTATTGAGTTAGCCCCAGGACGACTTTACATACAGTAGTTATTATTTCTGATCAGACAGAGCAAAGAAGTCTAAGACAATGGTTGGCATTAGGCAAGCGGCCAAGGCTGGCAGCCAACATTAGAATGAGCTGACAGAGAAGTCACGGTCAGGCTGGGTCATATAAGAATATGCAGCATTACAGTGGTGTGAAAAAGAACTGGTCTCCTTCCATATGTCCCCTGTTCTTTCATATATTTTCTGATCTCTAAATAAAATGTAATGGTAAATCCTATGTACCTTGGTAAACACACAAAACCGTTTTTCAATAACCCATATCAAAAAAGTTACAGGTCCCAATATGTCTGGCGTAAAGCAAAACGCCAATCTAACCAACAGTCCAATATGGTGGTAGTGTGTTAACTGGACAACAGGCCCTTATTGAAGGAACCACATTTTTGCACTATCCGGGAATTTTATTTTAAAGCGTATCTGTCATCTGATTATACTTCCCTAATCAAGGGTGCAATATTTTGGGGACAGGTCCATTGTTCTATTACCCGAAAAAGACACAAAAAGAGAATGCCGTTTGGCTAATAATTCCCAACAAAGAATACAGCAAACTCCTACTTGTGACTCTGCCGTATTCATGACTGGAGCTCTCCTCGCGCTCCCCTCACTAGTGACTGATGGGCTCTTGTCTACCTGCATGTATACGTGGTAGCGGTCAGTCACTGGTGAGGAGGGCAGGAGGTTTTGGGGAGTGACGGAGGAGCACTCCGCTTATAAATACGGCCATAGCCTGTATTAGCCAAATGACGCACAATTTTTATAAAAAAAAATGTGGTGCCGTTTGGGCTAACATTACAGCGGACCTGTCCCCATAATATGCTGGACTATTTAAGGTGATATCTGCTTTTAAACTGAATGTCTTGTCATTCATAATATATGTTGCTAAACGGTGGTTTGTTTAGTCAATGCCTAAAATACCACCAACTGTTAATGCAGCGCTTGTATCTGTCACAAGAAATAAATAAAAAATAACCACAGTACTTGTCATAATTAAAGCCAATCACCAGTCAAAAAAATGACAATTATGGCTGAATAGGGAACCTCCCCCACCCCGTGTTTGGTTGTCCCCCCTACCTCTCTCCCACCTGTAACATGGATCCCTGGAGGTGGCGTTAGTCCAGCCCATGCAGTAAATCCCTAGTAAGCACAGTGGTCTAGGCATAACCATTCTTCCTTCAGCCCTCCTCCATTTATAATAAGATACTCCATAGAAACCATGCTCATTATGCCAGGTTAATTGTACTTTCTGCATGAACCAGACCAACCCTATCCTCTCAATTGTGGGACTCCCAGTAATAAAATATTAAGAGTCTATAGTTTGGGGAGTAAAACTTCAATGCAAAAGTGAGTTTTCAGATTTAACTTTATGCATACAACCTTTTCTAATTATGACTTTTTCCTATTTTAATTGTTAGCTTTTTGGTTGCTAAAGCTTATTTCTTCTCTTGCAGATCCTCAGTGGTATCCAGCAAGACAATCAATACGGTTAGACCCCAGTATGTAGGGGAAATTCCCATAGGAGTAATTAACATTTTGCAGAAATTTGCTTTTCTAGTTTTCTTTTTATTAATGTTCATATAGCAAGATGACCACCTTCCCATTCAGAACACCATCATTGGGCATTTATATGGCAAATATCCGGAATCCCCATTGTTGTATGTGAGATTTCATTTTGCTAGATTATGTATAATTAGCGGTGTTTTATTGAACAGGCTAGTATTTTTCAGAAATAAATTAAAAGATAAAAGGTTTCTGAAAAAAGTTAATATTTTCCTTAAACCATAAAGTGTTAACTGCCTATTTTTTACATGTGGAAACTAATGGGCCCAGATAATGGGACTTCCACTGTAGCGCTATTGCAATATATGTAAATAATCCGAATGCTTAAACTTTCTCCTACTGCAATATCCTTAAAATAGGACAATGATTGCTTAGATGGAGACAGAACATCACATCATTCACTTTACACTTACAACTATTTTCATGTCTTGAATATAGAGGGAAGGTCGTTAAAAGATGAAGAAATCCTGAGAGAGCTTCCAGTTGGCACCACAGCTACCTTATATTTTAGAGACTTAGGTCCTCAGATTGGATGGACTATGGTAATATATCAAACCTCATTTCTGCATTTTGCTGCATTCGTTATGTAATAACTTACAGGGACTTTCCAGCCTTTTTTAAACAAAAAAAAATAAAAAAAAAAATAAAAAAAAAAATATATATATATATATATATATATATATATATATATATATTAATATGCCCATACCCAACTTTTAAATTCTTGGCGATATCTGTCATATATAAATAGCTCTGCAGTTTAGGGGTTTACATATCCCGCTGTACATTTACAGGCACTGTAATGGTGCGGGCTCAGGAGCTGAGCTCGCACTATCATTTGCGGATGCCAGCTGTATTATACAGTCCCCTCGCTCGAACAGTCGGGATCGGAGAGGGAGTGCCTAATAGAATGCCGGACAGCATTATGTTAACAAGCACAATAATTTGCAGTACAGAAGGATTGTAGTGTATTATATGAGCGATCAACCAATCACATAGTCTAGTCCCCGAGTGGGACTGAAACATTTATTTATTTTTTTGTAAAGTTATAAAATGTTTAAAATATATATACAAAAAAAAGAAACACAAAATGTTTTTCTTTTGTCAAAAATATAACAATAAAAAGGATACAGAATATTTATCGCCACAGCCATAACGACCTGAACTATAACATTAGCACATTATTTATCTC